>NC_092872.1:385901852-387101852 GCF_028372415.1 Notamacropus eugenii | reverse complement strand
ATCTTTTCACAGAAATTCTAATCTAATAATGCCCTTTCCATTTTATGCTTATAATAATGATTATTTAAACCCACTAAAGACTTTACATTTGTGCCTGTTAAATCTCACAGTCTTAACCCAATGTATTCTATTGAGATCTTTTGAGAGACTGAGTTTGTCATCCACCATGGTAGCTATCCTTCCTAGCTTGGTCTCACCTGCAGAGGTGATAAGCATTTCTTTATCTATGTCGTTGCAGGGGCAAGGACAGATCCCTGAGGAAATACTACTAGAAACTTATTCTAAACTGACACTGAATCATTAAAGACTGCTTATGAGGTATGACTATTCAACTAGTTCTCAATCCACCCAAATACAGTGTTTTCTAGCCCCAGTTTCTCCATGTTACCCACAACAACCAATTAACAAGTATTTTAAGCACTTACTATATGCTAAGCAATGTACTGTGCCCTGAGGAAACAGAAACAAACATGACCTCAAGGACCTCAGAGTCTCTCAAGAAGGCATGTACGTATATAAGTATATAGAAAATAAACACAAGGTAATTTGTGGGCAATGACATTGGTGACTTAGGAGAAGACAAGCCTCTATGTAAGTGACGCTTAAGCTGAGTTTTAAAGGCACAAAGGATGCTCAGAATGTATTCAGGGCATACAGGACAGCCAATGAAAAGGCACAGAGATGAAGGAAGGAGCATTATGGGTGAGAAAAGTCATCCTGACTGGACCATGAAGGACAGGAACTGGAGTAGTATATAATAGGGCATGAAAGATGATTTGGGGAAAGGTTATGAAAGTCTTTAAATGACAAACAAAAGAACTTATATTTGATCCTCAAAGCAATAGGAGACTATTGGAGTTTGCTGAATAAGGGCATGACATGGTCAGACCTATTCTTTATGAAAATCACTTAAGCAGTTATGTAGAGGATGAATTAGAGAGGGGAAAGAGAAGAAAGTGGACAAATAAGGAAGCTACATGAAAATTTATCAAATGCTCTCCTAAAATCTGTATCTATTGCCTTAATCACATAATTGAGCAACACTGTCAAAAAAAGAAAGAAAGAAAAAGAAAACAAGGTTATCCTACAATGATCTGAATTGAATGAATCCATGCTGGCTCTTTGTGTGTCACACATTCCTTTCCTTGGTGTTCACCAATCATCTCTTTAAATAACACATTCTAGGATTTTGCCAATGTCTAAGGTCAAACTGAAAGCTCTATAGTTAACAGTCAGACTCTACTCTCCTCCCTTATTAGAAAAAAAAAAAGACATTTGTCCTTTTCTGAGACACCTCTCCCATCCTCTGTAATCTCAACAATCAAACCTAAAAGTTCTGTTTGTACTCTGAAATTTATTTCATCTAGTCCCAGTGACTTAAACTTATCAAGGGCATCTAGGATCCATCTTAGTACTTTTCAGCCACATATCTTGGGCTTCAACACTCCATTAGCCTTTTTTGTTGGTTCCCTTCCAGTTCAAACAAAGATCACTTTCTTCATAAAAAAAAATCAGAAGTAAAATATGAGTTGAAGAGTTTCAACTCTTCTTACTCTTCAGTGTCCACTATCTATGTCTCATTTATACTGAGCAGCAATCTTCTCTTTCTCTGGTCCTCCTTTTCTCCCCAATATAGTTACACAAGTATTTTTGTTCTATTATCATCCTTAGATTTCCTCAGCAGCTAGAATTCATTTGAACTTTAGAGCTCTTGGCACCAATCTTACCAGAACTGCTTTTGCATTCATCCTTTGTAATCTGATTATTTGTTTCCACCTTCTATACTTGTCTTCCCCCTTCCCCCATCTAATTTAGGGTGTGAGTTGCCTTTGTGGCCATATTGATTTCTTAGAATTCCTTATATTCATCCTCATTGGAAATTGTTCTTTATGTCTTTAGAATTTCCTTGTTAAGAATTTCATGATCCTCCTGAAATGACTTTCCCTATAGAATTTTAGTCCATCCAATCCTACTTATCCTTTCTCTACATCCTTAAAAATCATTCTCCTAAAATCTAATGTGCATGTCATTCTAGATTTACTTTATTTCTCTATCAGAAATTATTTTTCAATTAAATGTTATTTCTTTAAACAAATCAATTTTTTAAAAATCACTTTTTTCTTCACTATCAAAATGAAAAAGGAAAGGAAAAAGACAATATCTTTTTTAACAAATATGCATGCAAACAAAACAAATTTCTCTTCAATTATATCTTAAACATGCTTCTCATTCTGCTCTCTGAGTTCATCACCTACCAGGAGATGGGTAGCATGTTTCATTGTTGGTCCTATGGAATCATTGTATTCATCAAATATCTTACAAATTCCAAAGTTGTTTGTTTTAATATTATTATTATTATTTTATAAAATATGCTCCTGGTCCTGTTCATTTCCCTCTGCAGAAGTTCCTACAAGTCTTTTCAGGTTTCTCTGAAACATACCCTTCATAATTTCTTATGGCACAATAGTATTCTGCTACATTTATATGTCATAATTTGTATAGTCATTCTCTAATTAATGGGTACCCCCTTACCTCATTACTTGTTTACGTACTACAAAAAGAACTGCTACAAACATTTTCGTACATATGTCTCCTTTTCTTCTTTCTTTTTGATGCCTTTGGGGTATAGGACTAGCAGTGCTATAGCTGACTCAAAGAGCATGCCCAGTTTGGTAACTTTCTGAGCATTGTTTCAAACTGCTTTCCAGAATGACTGAACCAGTTCACGCAGCAATGCTATCATGCACTCATTTCCTTTTTTGTCATCTAATTGGAGATCAAAAAGTAGTAATCTTCCATCACATTCATGGACAGCATTCTGTCTAGTCATTCCCCAACTGAAAGACTTCTACTTTGTTTACAATTCTTTGCTAGTACAAAAGTCCTACTATGAATATTTTGCTAAAGGGGGTCTTTTCTTTTTATTTTTGGCCCCCTTGAGGTACATAACTGGTAGCAGTGTCTCTGGGTCTAATTCGTGTGAACCTTTCAGTCACTTTCTCGGTATAATTCCAAAATGCTTTTCAGAATGGTTGGCTCAATTCTCAGTTCCATTAACAATATAATGTCACTTTTATGATTTCATGGGTTTAGGGAACTATTGATGAGGAATGAGGAAAATCACCCTATCTATGCAGATTAATATATACTCTGCAATGTACAGTCTTAGAGAGTTGGTATAATCCGTTCATGGCTGGATTTGGATCCCATCAAGTCTCAGTGATCCCTATGAAGTCAAATTTTCCTCTGTGCATAAAAACCTCTAGTTCTCCTGGATTGTTTCCCATACTATGTGTATGTATGTAAATATTTGTGGCCGTGGATTTTATAGTTGGCTCCTTTCTTGGGTTTTGTCTCCTATGAATTCCATAGTGTTTCTACTATGAGTTTTTTCCTACATAATATATATCCTTTTTAGTATCTGCTTTCTCTCTTTATGTAGTCAGTTTCTTCCATGGTTCTTTCTTTTTAGGTTAAGGCTTTTATAATTGGATTTGCATTTTTTTAACCAATCCTTGTTAGGTAATGCCTTCTCTGGCCAAAAGGCCACTATTCCTTTATTTTAATCCATGGTACAAGAATCCAAATCCATCTCCAGGATATCATTGTATCATTAATCCTTGGTTCACCTTCCAAAGCTGCCTTTCTCTTCTGAAGCCCTTGACATCCTTCAGTTACAGCAGCCTGATGAGATTTTAAATCCAATCTTTCTCCTTTATCTAGAGTAGGTTCTTTTGGATGTTTTCTGTTGTTCAGTCATGTCTGACTCTTTTGACCCCATTTGGGGTTTTCTTGGCAAAGATAGTGGAGTCTTGTGCCATTTCCTTTTCCAGCTCATTTGACAGATTATAAAACTGAGGCAAACAGGGTTAAATGACTTGTCCAGGGTCACGCAGCTAATAAGTGTCTGAGGTAAAATTTGAACTCAGGACTGGGGCTCTATCCACTGCACAGATTTAGTTAGAGTCTTTCAGTTTAGCTTTTCTGAAAATCCAAGTCAATAGAGGTGGAGGAGGAGGGGCAGTTCTGAGATCAAGACATCAAATTCTTTAGCAACACTTTTTTTTTGTTACTTTTTATTTGCACGTACGTGGACCACCAGAAGTGGGTAACCATCATCATATGTGCCAAATTTCAGAAGGTTCTTCAACTCACACGTCTGAAGTTAACCTCATCATCATCCCCCCTCTCCTTCCTTTGCTATAACAAATGTCTCCTTCTCTCCTCTGCCATTGCTGCGATTCTGGTACAGGTACTCATTCCCTCACACTTAGATCGTTAAAATAGCCTGCTAGTGAGTCTGCCTGCCTCAAATGTCTCCCCACTCCATCCATCCTCCATTTAGCCACCAAAGTGACTTTCCTAAAGCACAGGTCCAAACATATCATTCCATAACTCAATACTTCTGGGCTTGCTTATCACCTCCAGGATCAAATGCAAAAACCTCCATTTAGTAATCAAAGTCCTTCACATCCTAGATCTATTCTGCCTTTCCACTGTTCTTACACCTTGCTTCTCCCCACTCAAGTACTCTTTGATCCAACAACACCAGTCTCTTTGCTATTCCATGAATAAGAGAGTCCTTCTCTCAGCTCTGAGGTATCCCCTTTAAGTCCCACCTAAAATCTCATCTCCTACAAGAAGCCTTTCCCAACCCCTCTTAAATCTAATGCTGTTTGTTCTCTTAACTATTTTCTATTTATCCTGTATTTAGTTGTTTGTACATATTTGCTTGTTTATTGTCTTCCCATTTTGGACTATGAGCTCCTTAAGGGCAAGAACTATCTTTGACCACTTTTTTTTGTATCCCCAGTGCTTAGTACAGTGCCTACACATAGTAGGGGCTTAATAAATATGTATTGACTGGCTGGATGACTTTGATCAAATCGCTGGTCAAATCACTCAGAGCCCCAAGGCAACTCTCTAAGACCACATGTTGCCAAGTATATACCAATCTTAATAGGTAGAGTAATTTTCCTCATCAACAGTTCCCTATACCCATGAAGTGGGTTGGGGACCTTAACCCAGGTCTTAATTACATTGGAGTCAGTACCTAGATCAGCTACCTAACCATTTAACCAAACTGTTACTAGGTATCATATTTTATAGTAAGAAAAGAAAATCATATGAGAAAAAATCCTAAAGCTAGCCTGAGGAGGAATGGTGGTGATCATTTTGGTGGAAATCAATAAAGGTAGAAATAAAAGTGGTATTATATTGCTAGCGGAACTAAAAATTGAGCCAACCATTTTGGAAAGCATTTTGGAATTAAATAACTAAAAGATCCATACATTATTTGACCCAGAGATACCATTACTAATTATATACCTCCAGAAGGTAAAAAATAAAAAGGTTCCAGTTACACCAAAATTTTCATAGTAGGACTTTTTGTACAGGAAGATAGCACACCTCTCTGACATTAATGTCAGGTCAACAAATAGCTGCCCCAGAACCTGTTAGCAAGAAATGACCAACCACTACTCCTCATCTCTTCTGCCTCTGACCTTTACTGGATGATCTTTCATCTGGTAGCACCTATCAATCCACGTCATTATTCCTTGGAGGACAAATAGCTGCCTCTTCCTTAGAGGGTCCAGCACCTTTTTGAAAATAGTGTCGTACCTCTTACTTATCTCTAAGTACTCAATGTTCCTTCCTCTTCCCTTTCCTCCTTGGGTCACCTTCTTCCACTCTCCAACCTTCCAGTGTAGGTCAGGAATTCCCTCTGTTTCAGGTCCTTGGTCATTATATTGAATTCCTTCTTCTATTTATTTTAATGAACATTTCATCCTTTCAAGTCTCTTCATTTTCCCTTCTAGGTGCTCTTTGAGCACAGATAACAAGACTCTATTGATTATCTGCTACTAGAATTCTCAACTCATTCCATGGAAATAAGACATCTACAGTGAAATCACCCACATCTAAAGACCAGTTATTAGAATTTTTCATTATCTGAAATTATTGGGAGCAGCTGCAAATGAGTTCACCCTAATGTATTTCTCCTACTACCCACATACCTAAGCCTACCAGTCATTAACATCATACATTCATTTCTTCTCTCTACTGATTTTCTTTATGTTTTCCCTTCTTCTTTTCCTTTTTCAATAGTAAGGCAGTCCTTATGACTGCCAATTGTACTGCTCAAAATCCATTCATGTGTCTTTACTAAAATCCCATTATGTGCCTAGCACTGTGCTAAGCAGAATGGCAAAATACACAAGTACAGGTCTTGTCTTTATGGTCTAGGTGGGCAGACCTAACCAGAGGACAGAATGAGATAGCACAGAGCCCCATGCTAAATTGTACATAAATCAGGCTCCAGAATGTAAAGAATGAGCAATCAGAGTTATAAGTTTTCAGGAAAGAAAGTGACTATTTGTAGACTAGAAATGGGGTCATGGAATTTTAAAACTAGAAGGCAAATTGGATGTCATGTGGCCGACATTTCACAGATAAGGAAATTGAGATTCAGAGCATCTTAGCGTTGCCCAACTTGTTAGTAACAGAACCAGAGCTAGAACACAAGGACTCCTGACGCAGCCAGATTGCTCAGTGGACAAATCACCAAGCCTAGGATCAGGGAAACCTCAGTTTAACTGTGGCCTCAGGTAGTGGGACGCTAAACAAGTGACTTAGCCACTGTTTGCCTCAGTATCCTTAACCGTAAAGTGGAGATAATAATAGCACCTACCTCCCAAGGTTATGAATGTCAAATGAAATACTTATAAAATGCCTAGCATAGTGCTTGGCACATAGTACGTACATAATAAATTCCTGTTTCCTTTCCTCCTGATGTCTAGTTCAAAGTCCTTCCTACTACATCACACATTATCAGGGGAGAATTCATGAAGGAGAAGATGATTTAAGATGGGCACGAGAGGACCAGTACAATTTGAGCAAATAGAGGGAATGAAAGAATTTCAAAAGATGAAAGATGACCAGGCTTATTACCCCTATAGCTTGGCTTTTAAGAAAAAGAATATTACTGCAAACTTTCTTCTGAAGAAGCTCAGAATTTTACATCACATTTCCCCTTCTGAAGTATGTGGCAGAAAAGCAGGAAAAAGGGATTAAGATATATTTTTAAATGGCTAAGATGAAATACAAGATGGACATTTTCCCTTTCACATATTACTTAATGTTTTTTTTAATATGGTATTTAGTTTAAGCTCATTTTAAAAAAATAAAATAATACAACAGCAGATTCAGGCCTGCCTTAAAATATGTTGTGCTCCCATTACTGACTCCTCTCCCCCTGGTTTCCCCCTTTGGACCAATCACACTCCACTTCATGAAGTCAGATGAAGAAGGGAAAGGGGGGAGGGGGGGGGTGGGCGCAGCTAGGTAGCACAATGGCACAACAAACCTGAAGCCAGGAGGACCTGAGTTCAAATCCAGCCTCAGACATTACTAGCTGTGTAACCGTGGGTAAGTCACTTAACCCTGATTGCCACCAAAAAATAAAAAGGAAAGGAAAAGGTTACTCCATTCACTAAAGTAAAGACATTCAGACTAGAGAATGATTTGTACAAAAAAGAAAGTCCACTACTTATATTCTGTGTTGCTCTGTGGCCCTGTCTACCATTAGGTATCAAATAAAGTCAAAAGCAGAAATATCCCTAGTATGTATGCTAGAAGGAAAACAAACATGACCGAAACTCATCTTAGCCCCTTTGTATTTCACAGGTAATTGGGGTATGATGTTTGGTTCAGAGGAACCTAGAACTAAAAATAAGATTTCAGCATTATTTAAAACTTTTATCACTCAAGCTTTATGTGTCTTGACCCCTACTCCTACCCCTGAGTGAAAGATAACTGAGAGTTGGGTACATTTCCTTCTTGTTAAATTTTTTAAAATTATTTTTTCAATTGGCTAGCATTTATTTTCTCTATTTACTCTACACATACCCTCCTGCCATTCCCCAATTCAACTTAGCAACAACAACAAAAATCCCTCACAACAAATATCCATAGTTAAGCAAAGCAAGCTCCATCGTCCATTGTCCAAAGAGATATCTCATTCTGTATCTTGAGTGCATCACCTCTCTGGCAGAAGGTGAGTGGGTCATTTCATCTTTAGTCACTGGAATTGGGGTTAACAGTGATAACACTGTTGTTATCAATGCAGTGATAACACCGCATTGATCAGAGTTCTCAAGTCTGTCAAAGTTGTTTTCTCTTTACAATGTTGCTATTACCGGATAAATTGTTCTCTCCCATTTCTGCCTTCTTCACTCATTTTTCCTCTTTCTTTGATCTCTTTAGAGCATGGACCATGTAGTAATATTACTGGATCAAAGGGAATGCACAGTTTACTCACTTTGGGGGCATAATTCCAAATCAGTTTCTAGACTATCTGGACCAATCCATTCACAGTTCCATCAACAGTACAGTAGTATGATGCATTTCCTTCTGAAATAAGCAAGGGTTTCTAGGTTACTAAAAAAAAAAAAAAAAAGTCCCCTGGATCATTTACCTGACCCCTGTCTCCCTACCTTCCTCTTCCAGTCTATCTTGCACATTACAGTCCTCTTAAAACTCCTTTCAATAAGCCAACAAGCAATAGTTAAGCACCTACAATGTACTAGTCATTGTTTCAGGCACTAGGGGATACAGAGGCAAAAGCAAAGCAATACCTACCCTCAAAGAACTTCCAATCTGTCAGGGGAAACAATAATTGTACATATAAGTATTGGGCAGCTAAGTGACACAGTAGGTAGAGTACTGGGCCTAGAATCAGGAAAACTCATCTTCCTGAGTTCAAGTCTGGCCTCAGACACTTACGACATGTGTGACCTTGGGCAAGTCACTTAACCCTGTTTGCCTCAGTTTCCTCATCTGTCAAATAAGAAGAAAATGATAAACCTCTCCAGTATCTTTACCAAGAAAACCCAAATGGGATCACAGAGAGTCAGACATGACTAAAAAGTGACTGACTGAATATATAAGCTTATACAAAAACATATACAAATGTAATTTGGGGAAAGACTGGATCAGGAAAGGCTTCTTGCAGGAAGAGGCTCTTGAGCTGAGCTTTCTGGGAATTTAGGGAGTCTAAGAGGCAGGGATGGGAAGGGAGTGCATTTAAGACTTGATGAACTGAGCAAAGGCATGGAGATGGGAGATGAAATTCATAAATGAGGAACTGAAAGAAGGTCAGTTTGTTTGCACCATTTCAATGTGTTACCTTATCTAGGAGTTTCAGCAGTTCCCCTCCCCTCCACCAAATAAATATATTCAAGGCCTTCCAAAATCTGATCCAAATGTATTCCCCCTTCCAAAAAAAAAACAAAGGTTGTCATTCAGAGTTTTTGAAGAGATGAAAATGGAATAGCAGAATTTGAACCTAATAAAGATGAATATCATGAAACCTCTATATCAGGAATTGCTAAAACTTTTTTGAGCCATAGATCCCTTTGGCAATCTGGAGAAGCGTATGGTCACTTTCTCAGAAGGTTTTTAAATGCCTAAATAAATACATAGGATTACAAAGAAAACCAATTATATCAAAATAAAGATGCAATTTTTTCCAATTAAAGTTCATAGATCCCCCCTGAAATCTATCCACAGAACCATTGGTGACTGAGAAGGCACGAGAGCATTGTCCATTATCCAGAATCCAGGCAAACATGCCACCATGAAATTGATGTACAATACTGGTGAAGTTCTCCATGCAACCAAATTTTGACATAATTTTCCATAGCCCTCATGATAACAGTGTCAAAGACCTTGGTCAGACCCACAAATGTTGTGTACAGACCTCTGTTCTGCTCCTGGCATTTCTCCTGCAGTTGTCAGGCAGCAAACACCATATCAACAGTTCCTTGGCCCTTTCTGAAGCCACAGTGGCTCTCAGGTACATGACCATCTTCCAGGTGAAGGATCAGCCTATTAAGGAGGACTCTAGCAAGAATTTTGCCAGCAATGACTAAGAGAGAGACCCTCCTCCCCTGTGATTTTCGCAGGACAATCTATTCCCTTTACCTTTATAGAGGTGGACAATAGAGGCATCCTTGAACTCCTGGGGGATAACCTCCTCTTGCCATATAACCTGGAAAATTTCAGTCAGTTTTTATATGAGCAATGGTCCCCTACCTTGTAAATCTCAGCTGGAATAGAATCAGCACCGGGTGCTTTGCCACATGAAAGGAGCCTAATGGCCCTCAAAACCTTGCACATAGTAGGCATTTAATAAATGTTCATTGCTGGAAAGAGGAGGATAGACACTTACAAAATCTGTTTCGAAGCCCTGATAAACCCTAAACAAAATACGCTAATTTCATCCTCAAATTGAGGGAGGGAGAGAGGAAGGGAAGGAGGGAAAGAAAGAGGCAACGAGGAAGGAAGGGAAAGAAGGAGAGAGAGAGGGAAGGAGGGAGGGAGGAAGGAAGAAGGCAAAGAAGGAAGAAAAAAAGAGAAGTATGGGAAAGGATTAATTTAGACACTTATTTTATTTAGAGCCCTGGTTTATTTCCAATTACTATTATTCAGTTGGCTCTGATTCCATAGGAGCAACAATTATTATTATTGTATTTGTCTACTGATAAACAGTTAATCAATCTGGTGAATCTACTTGCTTAACCAGTGCCTAATGAGTAAATGAGAAATCCCAGTGTGGCAGGAAGTAACTCAATGGCATGGAAAGTTCTGCCAGCTATTTTTGAATTGTACCTCCACCCTTGTTATCCCTTTACTAGGAAAAGAGCCCTATGGCACTTGGCCAACAGGTCCTATGAATACTTAACGAATGGATGATCTTGTCTGCAGGAGCTGCCCTCAAATCTATCCCCCCAATCTATTGCCCACCATTGGAACAACGAAAAACCATCAGCTCTGCCTGAATTTGGATATCTTCTACTAGCTAATCTATCCTAAGCATGAGCTGAAGGTTTCCTGGAAAGTCAAGATATAGGTCTGTCAACCAATGAGATTTTACTTTGCCTCATTTGTATCATCTGGGTATCAAGCACTATAAAAACGAAAGCCTTGGAAGGAGAAGACATCTCAGATCATGAGGAAAATCTGGAGTACACTTCATTAGAAGGGACTGTGGATCCTAATAAGTGCTATTGACTGAGAGCTCTACCTGAGTTTCTTTTGTTATAGATTGGGCAAATTTGGTCCCCACAGAAGGGAAGAGGGAAAAGAAAGTACTGGTGGCCAGGGAAGCCAATCAATCACTGTTTTGAAAATATCTGACATTACATTGTTGTGAATGACTATTTTGGGATCTTGGCCTATCATTTAAATCCAAATGTGTTAAATACCTGTTTGCCTAGCAATGAGACAGAGGCTGAGAGTGATATAGAGAGATATAAGACAATGACCCCAGCCGTCAAAGATCTCATATTAATAACAGCTAACATAGGGTTTACTATGTTCCAGAAACTATGCTTAGTGCTTTACAATTATTATGTCATTTAATTCTCACAATCCTGGGAGGTAGATGCTAATATTATTCTGATTTTATTGATAAGGAAACTGAGGTAAGCAAAGGTTAAATGAGCTGCCCAAGATCACATTGCTATTAAGTGTCTGAGGCCAGATGTGAACTTGGATTTTTCTGACTCCAAGCCTGGCTCTCTAGACAGTGCATAATTAAACACCAAAGATTTTGGTATCAGCAATAAGTGATATTAGAGTTCAGAAAAGGGGAAGATCAGTGTGGTCTAGAAGAGTCAAAGGAGGTTTCAAAGTCAGACTTTATGGATTCCAGAGAGAAGGAAAGGGGGCCTTTCAGTATCAATGAAGATCTAATAAAGGCAGGAATGGGTATAGTGCCTGCAGAGGAAAGAAGAGAAACCTGAGCTGGCTGGAGCTGAAGGTTTCTATTTGGGAAGCAGGAAAATAAGATTGGATCATAGGATAAGAAACTGAGAGGTCAAAGGAGCCATCTTGAATGTCATTCATTCCAACCCCTTCATTTTACGCATTGAATTAAATAAATTGAATATTACACCAAAAGTAAAGGAACTTGCCCAAGGTCACACGAGTAGCAAGTAATAGAACTGAGATATGAACTCACATAATTCAGTAGACTCCAGGATAGTTTCCATTGTATCCTGCTGCTTCTCTTAATGTGTATTCCACCTGAAGGATATGGGTGTTTAATGAACAGAAGGATATGATGATCATTCAAGCCTTAAGCAAACATATGGATTGAGACTAAAAGAGGCTGAATTCAATTTGATAAAGCCTTAACAAGTTCCTACTATGTGCAACATCTTGTGGCATGCACCAAAAAGGGAGAGATATATTGGAAAAAGAACAATGATCATAGAATCAAAAGATTTAGAGATAATTCAAGTTCAGGCATTTACTAGGTATCTAACACTTTGCCTCTTTTCATTTCTGTAAAATAGGGCATGGACTAGACAAAATGATAATAAATTCAATTGGGAAAGATCTAAAATATATAGGGAAATGATAAGGGGAAAAGCAAGAATTAAGGAGGAATTGTACTTTGAGACTTTCAACTACATTATAGATCAGAAATCATCAGAAATTATTTGGTACTGGTTAAAAAATAGAAATGTTGATCAAAGTAACAGACTAAATAATCTAGAATTGGAATAAACTAATCAATGCATGATCATTTTCCAGAACTTAGCAAAGCACCTGGCACATAGTAGGTGCTTAATAAATATTTATCAATTAATAAAAATTGTTTATAGATAGATCAATTGAGCAATGAAACTGAGAACATAATCTGCTTAGTGGGAGGACTAACATCATCTGCTTAGAAAATTGGAAAGCAGGCAGAAATTAGGTTTAGACTAACATCTCCCACCATATATCATGAAACCTTGCAAATGGAGATGTAATGTAATTGTAAATGGATACATCATAAAAATTTAGAGGCGAATTGAGATACCTTTCAGAACTATGTGTAGAGGGAGAGTTCTACACTAAAGAAGAGATCATAAGACAGAAAAAAAGACAAGTTTAACTACATGCAATTAAAATGCTTTTGTGTTAATGCAATCAGTGCACCTAAGATAAGAAAGAATCTTATTGTCTAAGGAAAAATATTTGTACTAAATATCTCTGATAAGAGTATGATAAATCCAAGATATACATGGAATAAATGATAATTTATAAGACCAAAAGTTATTCCCCAATAGATAAATGCTCAAAGGATATGAAGTTTTTTTAATAAAGAATTATAAACTAACAACAACCATTTGAAAGATTACTCCAAATCACAAATTATGAATCATGCAAATTAAAATAACTCTTGAGATTTCACCTCAAATCTAGCAAACTGGCAAAGATGACAAAAGTAGACACAGTCAACATTGGAGGGGTTCTAAGAAGACCAGCACGTAAATATACCATTGATCCCCATCTATGAATAACTTGGTTCAATTACTTCTTTGTGGGGGGAGGAATGGAGAAGAGTTAAATAGTAATCATGTGAAAGTCTAGAATATATCACATACAAGGAAATACTTTCCATGTGACAAGGTATTGTATCCATGCTTGTTGTCTTTCTTAAAGAGAATTATTTTTCCTCTCTGGACCTCAGTTTCTTTATATATGAAATGAGATTAGACTAGATAACTACTGAGTTTGTTTACAGCTCTAATTTTTTTTATAATTTTATGACACTGAATTCACTCAAAGAGAAACTATAATTTCCTCCACATTTGGGGGGAAATGGTGGATTTTTTCCTTCCATGGTATATAGTACAGGAATTCCAAACCTTTTTTTTGTCTTAGACCCTTTTGGAAGTCTAGTATAATCTATAGTCTTCCTTTCAAACTAATGATTTTAAGAGTATAAAACAAAATATATGAGATTCCTAAGGAAACCAGTTATATTGAAATAAAACTTCCAAAACACCTCTTTAAAACAAAAGACAAGTTCATGGACACCAGGTTGAGAAGCCCTGAAAGTGTGAAGAGTATGCTATTTGGAGTCAAAAGTTATGGATTCAAATCCCAGTTTATCTAATTACTACCTGCATGGCAATAAGGGTAAGTCATTTAGCTTTTCAAGAATTCTATTCCGCTGTAAAATGAGAAAGTTAAACTAGGGGATTTCTAAGGCCCTTTTCAAGTCTAAAGCTTGTGTTCCCACAATCTTTATAACAGAATCCTGTCTTTGTGATTTCCCAGGGAGGTGGCAAGAGGGATATGCTCCAGGAAAGTGAGCTTGTTCTGACAAATGATTACTGGAGAAATTTGGATGGAGCACCATGTGAGGGGAAAAAATTGTTTAAGTTCCCAAAGTGGGAGGTCATAATGAGTGAAATTCATTATCTTAAACTTTTGGCTATGATGTGTAATTGTTAACCTCTGCTACTTAGTTCAAGGCTTCCCTCAGTAAAATATATTGGTGGCCATCAAAGCTGATTTGGATTAGGAGCTGAGCATGTGCCCCCACTTTTAGGTTATATTAATATACCAAAATCAATAACATGCCATAGCTTTCAGAAGTGGTAATAAAACACCCTAAAATATTCCCAGAATACTTCTATAAATTATTTGCTCAATGTACTTATGTTAAAAAGGTTGTCAGTTACAATGTTCTGAAAGACTCTAAAAGTACAAGGCATTGGATTTGTATATGGTAAAGCTCTTGCTGGGTTTGGGTCACAGAAGGCTATGCTGTACAAAAAAATAAAAAATGTTAAAAATCATTATTTTCCTAATAAATAAATTACTTATCCATATTTCATGTATCACTCTGGACAGATAGTATTGAGGGCTTAAATAATAAATAACAAATAGCCTTGTTCATTTATTAATAATAATGCATCACTCTTGAGTATGTGTGTGAGTGTGTGTGTGTGTGTGTGTGTGAGTGTGTGTGTGTGTGTGTGTGTGTGTGTGTGTGGTTTTCTTTTAGAATATTGTGGGTGATGAATTGAATGGTAGTCATCTGGAAGGACAAATAGTCATGCCACTGGGAACATTTAAATTTTCCCAGTTTGAGGAAGTCATCTGAGCTCAGACAGTTCTCTTAGTTTTTGTTAGCCCAGCTGATGCTCTGAGGATGTGTACAAAGGCTAAAATCTTTAGGAGAGCAAAACCATACAATTCTTTTAACCTGTGATTAGCTAATGTCTTTTCATGCTGTCTGTTCTAGTCAAATGAGCCCTTAGCCTTACTTGGCTCCAGAAAGAACCAGTAAAAAAGACTGCAATTGGCAGGTATTTGAAGACTTTCCCTGGAAGCCCCCCGTTTCCTTAGGGAGCAACAGAAAGGGGGTCAGCCACGTGTGCTTCAGGCACTGGGGGCACCATTAGTCCTGGTTAATTAACTGTTCCCATGGCAGAAAAAAAATCCCCTTCCTTACCTAGAGGGCCCATCCTTTTCCACCAATCTGGCAGAATGAAGTTTGCCCAGGGCTCTGCATCCTGGTTTCCCATAATGAAGAAAAAAGGTCAGCCAGTGGGTCACCACTTCCCCCTTCTGGGGAGACCAGGGCCAAGGAAACAATAGGACTCAATCCCCATTCTATTCCCTATGGCCAACTACAAGAATTGCCGAGGCCATAAGCACAGAAATCTCAAGGCAAAAGGCTTCCCATTGGCCCCTTTTTCTTCTTTCTACAACAGTTTGCTCCCACATCCATCCACAGCACCGAGCTTCCAAGCACTTACAAAGTGCCTACAGGATACACACGTGTGCTTAAAGCAACCTAATTCTCAGAGATGCTCTACCTACTGCGAAGTGCAGTTATGTTTTTTCTACAGTATTTGGCTCCAGGGCAAGGGATCTCAAGCATCTAAAAATACATACAAAAAATCTGGCCTACTACCAATGACCCCGGCTAATTGGGCCCTTGATAGTTGGGTGGATGGGTCATGTTCTACCTACTGTCTGCTCCTTCCATTGGTTCCTTTACACCATAGGCAAACTGTGCCTTGTTCTTTGGACCCTTCCACACCCTACCCTCAACACTGAGTGTAAACACATGGCAGCCGCACAACAGGCTGGCTCGAAGTGATCTTTGTTTAAAGAACAGGGTCAGCTCCTTGCTGTGAACAGATTTTCCTCTTTGGAAACAGGTTCATGTTTATCTTTCAAGGTCCAGCAACATGCTCTGGATTTGCAACATGTGCCTTGCAGCTGCTGCAGCCCCTGATTTATGAACAAATCTGCATATAATTGTGTTTGTTCTTTTTTTTTCTGGTTACTTTTCTTTAAATAAAATGTCTTGGTCCAGGCTATATAAAGCCCCAATTCCAAAGCTATATAATTTTATGGAAAGAGAGAAAAAGTTCTTTTGTATAGCACCTGAGCTCATTAAAATCCCAAATTCCATAATTTTACACTACCATGTGCCACATCTACTTTGTAGGGACCAGTGTAATTGCTTGTGGTCTTTATGAGAGCAGCACATGAGTCCGGAAAGCCAGGGAACAGGTGGGAAGGCCACACTGCGCTTTGCATCTCAGCCCAGCAAAGAACACATCCCTTCTGAAACCCAGATTTCATTCCATTGTAAGGGCCCTTATCCTAGGGCAAGAGCTGGGTGTTCCTTAATGGTGATGCATGGTTGTGGTCAGAAAGAGGGAAACTAGGGTGGTGAAGGGAATGGAAATAAGATAATGAATTTGGGATGTTTACCCTGGATAAGACTGGGGAGGAGGGACATGAGAGCTACCATCAAGAATTTTTAAATCTGTCATGCTCTCATATTTCTCAATTGAATGAGTCCAATTTCTTCTTGAGCCTAGAAGGAAAGAAGAGAATATTCATGAAGCACCTACTATGTGCAGGGGCACTGTGCTAAGCACTATTCAAATATTATCTCATTTGAACCTTACCACAACCCTGGGATATAGGTGCTATCATTATTCCCATCTTACAGTTGAGGAAACTAAGATAGACAGAGGTTAAGTGACTTACCTAGGGTTATATAGCTAGTAAGTACCTGGGAAAGGATTTGAACTCAGGTCTTCCTGACTCCAGGTCCAGTACTATATTCACTGTGCCAACTAGTTGCCTCTGAGAGAGCAGAACTAGGAGCAATGAGTACAAGTGGCCAACATACAGATTCAGGTTTGATATCAGGAATATTCCTTAATAATTACAGTAGTCCAAACATAAAATGGGCTGCCCCAGAAATTGATAGACTACCATCCCTAGCAGTGCTCAAACAAAGAATCGATGAGCGTTAGGGTTATAACGTCACTTGTCAGAGATGTTATGAGGGGATTCCCACAGTTTTGTATTGATTTTGTGATCTCTGGGGTCCCCCTCAACTCTGAAATTGTAGGATTTTGTGATCAAGGATAAGGCAATATAGTATAAGGATGGGATTGTGGAGTAGTAAGAAAGAATGCTATTAGGCATAGGACTTTAGACCAACAACATTAAGTTAGGGTCTTTTTATTCTTAGTAATACTGAGGAGACAATTAGATCAAGAGATTGTGAAGTTAGCAACATAAATATTATCTGTGTCTCAGTTGACTTATGTTTAAAAAAAAATCATTTCTTTTGTGGTCCATATTGTAAATTATTTAAAAAGATGTATCACCTGACCAAAAGTTTGAATTGCTTTATCTGTTATAAACTGTGTTAAAAATAAAAAATAAATGAAAAAAAAAGAAAGAAAGAATGCTGTACTTGGAATCAGGAAGATGGGGATTGGATCTACGCTGTTTCTCTTCTAAGCTGTGTAATATTAGGAAGTCATTTCATTTCTCTCGGCTTCAGTTTCCCTATTTGTAAAGTGAGGAATCTGCACTAGATTGTCTCTGGCTCTGTCTCATTCAACTCTACTATTCTATGAGTCTATAAAGTCATGGAAATAATAATGATTGACATTCATGTTGTACCTTAATATTTGCAAAATACTTTACATACATCATCTCATTTGATGACTTAAAATCAGACAGATCTAGCAGGTTGGGACACAAGGGGAGACAGGAAAACAAAGGGAAATTATTTGCCATGGTCTTCTAATAGTATTTCAATAATCAAGTAATCATTGAACATAATAGCACCTCCCTCACAGGATAGTTGTGAGGATATAATGAGACAATAAATAAGTGCTTTGCAAACATGAAAGTACTTTGTAAATATGAAGTCTCATCATCATCATCATCATCATTATCATTACTTATTAAGCACCTACTTTGTACCAGACACTGTGATAGGCACTGAGGACATAAAATAAAAATAAAACATTCCCTGCCCTCAGAGAGCTTATGTTCCATCAGAAGAGAAAGCATATACATATACTCATATATTCCAAATAAATACAAGGGGTGTGTGTGTGTGTGTGTGTGTGTGTGTGTGTGTGTGTGTGTGTGTGTGTGTGTGTGCAGACGGGCATGCAAAATGATGCTGTGGAAATCAGGAAAGACTCCATGGAGAATATGGCACTGGAACAAAGAGATCTCTGTAGGAAACTGGAGATGCTAAAAGGTAGAGATGAGAAAGGACAACATCACAGGCATGGGGTACAGCTTGCGCAAAGACACAGAGATGAGAAATGGAATATCCTACAAAGAGACCAATTTGGATGGACCACAGAGTGTGTGAAGAGAAGGAATGCACAATAAGACTGGAAATGTATGTTTGAGCATTGAGTTGGAAATATAGCCTAATTCAGGTGGAGTATTACGATGGAAACCTGGATTGTGATTATTTTTCCATGTGCTCCTTGGAAAGTCCTGGACCTTCAAGTAAGTGGTGGGATAGTTCCATAGCAATATGATGGTCTTTTTCTATTAAAGGGGTAGGTATAGATAAGGGTAGTAAACCATGCCTAATGAAGTCATCATATATTGTTTCTTCCACAAGAGATATTTTTTGAGAGATATAGAATCTTTTGTGAGGCTAGAAAATTTAATTCAACAAATACTTATCCATTACCTACTATATACAAGACATTGTACAAGATAAGAAACAGCATGAACTCTGATCTCAAAAAGCACATGTTCTTCTGAGAAAAGGAAGGGGATATGCTTTGTATACAGAAAAGCATAATATAAGGTAGAGTGTGATAAGGACAAAGGTGACTCAGAGTACTCTAGGAAAGTCTAAGGAGACAAAGAATTTTTTTCCAATAGGGATTAGAGAAGACTTCACAGATGAGGTAACACTCAAACTGAGCACTAAAGGAAGAGAAAGACTGGTTCTGAAAAAACAGAAATGAGAGAGGATGCTTTCTAAGCCTGGAGGCAGGGGATAGTGTGTTGAACAGCTGGCAGTTCAGCCTGACTGGGATCTAGTGCCAAGGGGAGTTATGTGAATAAAAGTTGGAAAGGCAGGTTGAAGATAGATTGTAGAGTATCTTAAGAACTGACCTAAGGAGTTTGTATTTTATCCTATAGGCAATAGGAAACCTAGAATAGTTTTTGAATATGAAAAGAATTTGGTGAAAAATATGCTTTAGGAATATTATTTGGCAGTTGTATAAAGGATAGATTGAAAGTGCTGAGAAATAGACCATTTGGGACCAGGATGTATTCTTCACATCCTGGTTGACAGCAAAGAGGTCAGACAAATCTCTTGGATTCTTTGTCTGCACTGGACAGAAGATGGCCAGAACTCAGTGCTCCTCTTACAAGTCATCAGAAGTCCTCCACCTGGAACTCAACTACCCCACTGGTGTCAGGGGTGTGCCCACAATGGGACAGGGATGGCCAGGAGAGACCAGTCAGAAAGGAGGTGTCTATAGGTACTATCCACCCAAAGACAGTTAAGGGAACAAGATCAGTGAGATCCATTAAAACCAAGAGTGGGCAGATACTCTAGACATATTTCCCAGAGTGGAAGGTCCCAAAAAGTTAGAGTGATAAAAATTATGAGCAAAAGTCATAGTAAACTATGATCCTAGGACAACAGCTATTAACTCATTACCTTTTTTATTCTGCCTGCTATTGCAGGGATGGAAGGTAGAGAGACTGGGCCCATAAGCATTGATTGTAGACCAGGATGACATTAGAACTTGGCAGGTGATTCCTGGCCCTGCTTGATGTGGAAGTAGACTCACTAGGATCACCTTACACCCACTTGGGCATAAGAGAGTCCCTGAGACTGAATGACAAATCCAGTTAGAGACTCTGTCCCACAGCTAGAGTTTCAGAAGGCCCTGCCAACAGTTTTGAAAGCTTGCAGAGAGATTTCCCTCTTGCGTCACATTAAAGACAATGTGTTTCATCCTGATTCTCTACAAGAGACCTGCAAGCCTGCACCAGGAACATGGTGTACTGCAGCAAGAATGTGGTGGCACAAGGTTAAGACAGATAAAGACTGCATGCCAGAGCCATTCCGCAAGATCACAGAATCCAGTGTAAGCCAAGCAAACAACAGCCTGGTCCTAGGCTCATGTAGTGGAAAGAATCCTGGCCTAAGAATCAGAGCATCTGACAATATAGTCTTAGGTCTGCCACAAACTATCATTATGACCTGGAATAAGTCACTTCCTGTCTAGGTATCACAGAAGGCCATAAGAGGGTTAGAGATCTGATCCACGGTATGGAACCTAAGGAGACGAATGGTTAAAATGGTCTGTTTTACTGACCCTCCTGTCTAGGTCCAATCTGGGATGCAGAACAAGCAAGCCATTGCCCAAATTATGAAGTTCACAATGTTAGTTTCCAGTTCTCAAGCCTCTCCTGGGCTGGATTAAATGGCCTCTAATGTCCTTTCCAGATCTAAATCTATAGCCCTACCATCCTGTGGTCTTTTCAGCGACCTTCTTCTCCCACCTCCACCGACTGCGAAGAATCCACTGTTTTTATATCATCCTGGTCTCTCCTGTCAAGAAAGAAAGCAAATTGATAAACTAATTCCCCCAAGTTATTAAACTTTATGTCTGACTCCCCTGCTGGGAAGATTTGCTTCTAAAAACATGCCTGATGAGCGCATGCCTAACACAAGGAAACTAATCACTAAAGTTGGAATTTTAGGCATTTATAAGAGATGAATCTGAGAGTAAATGTTTGTAACCTTCAAATCATATCATGTAGATAGCCATCTCCTTTGCCATTACACAAGACTGGTCCCACCCTTATGAACACCAATTTCAGAGAGAAAATTTTTGTAGAAAAATGGACAGAATTACACAGGTAGGAATCCAGCAGCTGATTAGCAAGAGAGAAAAACAGAAGAGAAAGAAAGAAAAAGAAAGAAGGAAGGAAGGAAGGAAAGGGAGAGAGAGGGAGGAAGGGAGGGAAGAAAGAAAGAAGAAAGGATGAAAGAATAAAAGAAGGAAGGGAGTAAGGAAAGGAGGAAGAAAAGAGAGAAGGAAGGAAAGAAAGAAGGAAAGGAAAGAAAGGTAGGAAGAAAAAAGAAGGAAGGAAAAGGAGAGAAAGAAAAAGAAAGGGAGAGGAAGAAAGAGAAAGAAAGAAAAGAGAGAAAGAAAAAAAGAAAACAGCAAGAGTAAAGCAAGGGAAAGAGAGATGAGAACCCTTCTCCCCACTGACTTTTCTGTCACAACCACAGAACCAAATTACGAGAAATGAGGGGCTGGCAAAGAAGGGATGAAAATGTGGGTCTTATTTTTTGTAACTGACCTGGGCAGCTTTGGGGCTCAATGTGGAGCTATTACAAAGGAGTTCGAGTCTTTGGGGTCCCTTTAGGTCAGTCAACAGCCTCATTAGGCTTGCTCCATGGAACTGCAGGGGGAACGTGAAGCCTTGAGGGATAAGGGAGGAAACAATTGGCCCAAGATCACCCAGTAAGTCCACATGAGAGCTTCCTCCCTCTTTTGGCTTTGGGAGGTAGAGGGGGTGGAAGCACAGGAAAGAAATCATTGGCATTTTCTTAAAAAAACAAAAAAGAGGGGGAAGGCTGGTGTTTCGCAGAGCACACAGAAATCTTTGACCCTTCCAAGCAATGCTGCCTTGAGCATGGGTCAAGGTAGCCACCATCTCAGGCGATGAACAAGGAGAAAGAAAGGCTAGACGCGGAAGGCATGCCCTCCCTGCGCCCAGGCATGGGTACTGAGCCTTCCACCGCCTGCTCATCAGCGGCAGGGATCTTAGCACTTCACCATTTAAGGGACCATGAAACCTCTTAGTGAGGAACAACTCGTTTTCTGGCTTTCTTTATTACAATTCCTCCTAATTTAAAATTTATAATGAATGCGAACAATAATCAGTTTGTAAATACTGTTTTTAAGTTCACTAGAGCTTTGCCGAGATATTCCTTCTAGGTAACAAGTCTGTGGCTCATTAGTCTCTCATTAGCAAGATAGAAATAAAGATGCAAAAAAAAACCCACCAAAAAAAAAAAGCCCTCTCCAAAGATATTGTTGGAGTCTAATTGCCTGCAAGGAATTCTTAATAATGTTTACTAATGCCTTTTCAGCCTTGCCAATTTTATAATGTTCATTCCAGCTTCCAGGTGTGACGTCTGAGGTCCCTGCTGTGATCTTAGCTAGTCAGTTAAAGACACCTAGAAGAGTAGCTTTGGAGAGATTTTAGCCCCATCTTATGTCCCTAGAATGCAATAGCATCCGCTAGGTCTCTAGAGGAGCCCATCCGAAGCTCCAGCATTTTTATTTAAAATGAAATCTTTAATTGGAGAAGGCCCAAGCCTGGGCCTGCTGTTTATACTGGACAAACCTAACACTGTCTCAACCTGGCCTGGCTGGAGCCTGGCTCTAGGAGGTGGCCTTTTGGATATCCATTACACATGGTTTCACAAGCATTTTCCTTGTCTTCTTCCAAAAATTTTCTGCTGGGCTGATTGTTCCCTTATTTGAAGAGTGGAGCCTTTGTTTGGAATAGCATCTGATGTTTTGGCATCCTAAGCAAAAGTGAAAAATATTTCACAGGGGCGGGGAGCCCAGACACAAGATATTGAACCCCTGGTATCTCACAGCTCCTAAGCCAAGGAACAGGAATAAGGCCAACAAGCACCTGGATTTTTTTTAATTTTCTCTTAAACAGCTTTGAACTTTTTAGTTCGGGAAAGAAAATTTATCCTTAGCTCCAAAGAGAGTATTATAGGATATGTTAAGCCATGATCTCATACATATGTGTGTGTGCATGAGCTAGGAAAGACCTTAGCATTTCATTCAACTTCTTCATTTCACAGATAATAAAACATGGGCCCAGCACTAAAATTAGGACCTAGATTTCCAGACTCTCCCAGGCCAATACTCTTTCTACCAGTGTATTTGAAATATAAAATGCTTTACAGAATAACCATCCATTATGTTTCCTTTCTCTCCTTCCCACAACGTTCCTGGACTGCTTTCAGTAGATTCACAAGGCTTCTTCCTGTCTCCCTATCGTGGCAAATTTATAAATCTGGTCCTGATCTCTCTCCTGAATTCCAATTCTGCCTCCCAGTTACCTCTTGGACATCTCACCTGGTTGTCCTGTAGGCATCTCAAACTCAACGTCCAAAACTCTTCATATTTCTACCAAGACAGTACAATCAGGAATCAAGTGGATCTAACCAAGGCTGTAGCCGTCATAACCAAAGGTGAGGATGGACACTTTCATTAGTTTTCCAGCCTTATTCATTCGTTTCTTTATCCAACAAATGTTTACTATGCTCCTGCTACATGCCAGGCATTGAATACAAAGACCAAAAGGAAACAATGCCTGACCTCAATAACTTTTTATGCTATTTTGGATAAAATAACATAAACTTATAAGCAGAAAAATAAATTTTATACGTGTGTGTGTATACAAAGGAGAATGAAGATAATTTTCACAGGGATGTATGAGCATCTGGGTAAATCAAGATAGGCTCCGTGTAGAAGGTGGCCCTTGAGGTAAGCTTTGACAGGCAGCCTATCTTGATTTACCCAGAGTAGAATCCTTAGCTTCCATCAGACCTTACCTCAAGGGCCGCCTTCTACGCGGAGCCTATCTTGATTTACCCAGAGTAGAATCCTTAGCTTCCATCAGACCTTACCTCAAGGGCCGCCTTCTACGCGGAGCCTATCTTGATTTACTCAGATGCTCATGCGTCCCTGTGCAAACTGTCTTCATTCTCCTTTGTGTGTGTATATGTATAATAATTTAATTTTCTAGAGATGAAGCTCAGCCTATGTAAGAGCACAGAGACTAGAGAGAGTATTGGACACAGACAATAGTTATTAAGCCAGTTTGGCTAGGACATAGTATGGGAAGGAGAATAATGCCCAAGAAGCCTGGAAAGGTCTGCTGGAGCCAGATGATCAAGGGTTTTTAAAAAGGCCAAAGACAGCATCTGTCCCCACACCTTTTTTGTTGCTAACGCTATGAGACTGGGAGAGGAGGCTCTAACTCAATCAAAATTCTCCTCCCATCCAAGTGTCTGAGGGAGAACATTTGGAACTGAGTTTGAGTACGCCCTGTAGCCAAGCAGAGAACTGCAAACAAATTTCCCTAAAAGAGCTTGTAAAATAAGATTGAAAAAGATGGAAGAAACAATCACGTCAAAACCAGAGACCAAATCCAGATCTGTTGTTCTGGAAAAGAGCCTAAGCAGACCAAAACTCTCAGTAGGCAGAGCCTCTAAAATCTCATTTCACAGTGAAGAGTAAGGCACAGGCAGGCTAGGAATCACGTGAAACTAACTGGAGATGCCTGGTGGGCAGGACACCTTAGTAGGTAATTTTTGTACAATCCTAGGTTATAGTGGCAAGAGACCATAGAAGCCACTAACTCTAGCAGATGAGAAAACCAAAGCCCAGAGAGGTTAAAGAGCTTACTCAGTATCTCATAGTAAGAAAGTATCTAAAGTAGGATTAGAATTCAGGTCTTCCTGTCTTTATCCACTGCACCACCCTGCTGCCTCCTTCCCAGAGGAAAGAAGGATTATGCAGATCGCTCCAAATTTCTAAATCTAGCCCTGATCTCTCTCCCAAACTCCCCTCCTGCCTCCCAGTTACCTGTTGGACATCCCATCTGGTTGTCCTTTAGGCATCTCAAACTCAACAAGTTCATATTTCCACCAAGCCAGTTTCTCCTCCAAATATCCCTATTTCTGTAAAAGGTACCATCCATTTTACTAAGTTCCAGTCTCTTATCACCAACTGCCTACTAGGCATGACAAACTGGATATCCTGTACACATCTCAAATTCGACCTGTATAAAATAGAACTCATTATTATATTCCCCCCCCCTAAAAAATAATATTACCTTCTTCTGAAGTCTTTCCAGGCTCCCAAACTCAGAACCTTGGTGGCACTAGAACTCCCCTCTCTTGTTCACCCCATATATCTAATCAATTGCCAAATGTTGTCAATAATTTCTCTATAACATCTCTTACATACATCCCTTTCCCTCTACTCTAACAGACGCCACCACCACCACTACAGATCATGCCCTCATCACCTCTTGACTAGACTGTTGCAATAGTCTTCAAATAGGCTACCTTCCTGAAGGCTTTCTTCATTCCATTTCATCCACCACCAATGTGATTTTTCTAAATCTAGTTCTGATCAGGTCATCCTTCTGGTCAATAAACTCCAATGATTCCCTGTTACCTCCAGAATCATAAATAAAGCCCTTTGCTTGCCATTTAAAGCTCATCACAACCTGGTTTCTTCATTCCTTTCCAATCTTCTTATGTTCTATCCCCACCCCACCACCCACCAAGTACTCTACAATCCAGCCATACTGGCCTATTGATGTTCCACACACATTGTGCTCCATTTCTTGCTCCTGTGCCTTTGCATTGGCTGTTCCCCTTGCCTGGAATGCTCTCCCTCCCAACTTATGTCTTAGAGAATTCCCAGCCTCTTTTAAAACATAACTCAAGTACTTCCTCCTCCAGGACTCCTTACCTAGTCCCTGTAGGTACCATCATCCTCTCTAAAATTACCCTCCAACTGCTTTGTATTTATGTTGTACAATTTGATTTGTATATGTTGCTTCTTCATGAGAATGTAAGCTTCTTCAGGGCAGAAATTGTTTTTTGCTTTTTCTTCATATCTTCAGTGTCTAACACAATTGCTAGAACATAGAAAGAACTTGATAAATGATTGTTAATTGCTTGTTTTATCAATTGATGGATTGACCCTTCCTCACCCGTCATTTCTAATCATTTGTTTGTTTTTGTTGATCAGTCATTTTTTCCAGTTGTGTCTGACTCTTTGTGGCCCCATTTGGCGTTTTCTTGACAAAGATCCTGGAGTAATTTGCCACTTCCTTCTCCAGCTCATTTGACAGATGGGGAAACTGAGGCAAACAGAGTTAAGTGACTAGCGCAGAGTCACATAGCTGGTAAGTGTCTGAGGCAAGAATTGAACTCAGGGAGATGAGTCTTCCTGACTCTACACCCAGCACTCTATTCAGTGTACCATGCATGCACCACCCAGCTGCCTTTCTAATCACTTACCAAGTCTTTACAGATTGTACTTCCATAGCATCTCTCACATTCGTCTCCTCTCCTCACAAAACCTCTATCCTAGTTCAGTCTCATCTCCTTTAACCTGGATCCTTGCAAAAAAAAACCCCAAAAAACCAAAAGAAAACCCTAATAGGTCCTCCTACTTTCAATCTTTTCCTCTCTCTAATGAACTCTCAACAAAGCTGTCAAATGGATATTCCTAAAACACAGATCTGACCTATATCATTAAAACATTTAGTGTTTTCCTTCTGCCTCTAGGATAAAAATACAAGCCCTTTAGTCCAGCATTTAAAGCCTGCTACAGAATGGCTCCCAGTTGCCTTTGCTACTCATTTTATGTTACTGTCTTTCACATAATCTCTATTCCTGTCAAACTGGCCAGCTAGCTTTTCCTCATGTAAGACTTTCCATCTCTTGACCCTCTTCAAGGCCCAGAAATGTAAAAATGATTTGCCCACGGTCACACAGGTAGTCACAAGTGACATTAGGCTGAATTGAACTCAGATTCTCTGTTCCCAATTCTAGAACTCTTTCTAATGCATCACCCCTGTCTCCAGTTCAAGAGTTCACAAAGATTGAACAAGTATATTAAAGGTCTTGTAATTGAATAAGCATTTATTAAGCACCTACTATGTACTAAGCACTGTGCTAAGCCCTGGGGATACAATTAATAAAAAGATAATCATTTTCCTCAAGGGCATCTAGGTGGCACATCATATGGAGTGCCTAGCCTGCAGTCAGGAACATGAGTTCAAATCTGACTTGGATGCTTACCAGCTGTGTGACCCTGGGCAAGTTTCTTAACCCTGTTTGCCTCAGTTTTCTCATCTGTCAAATGATCTGGAGAAGAAAATGGCAAACCATTCTAATAGCTTTGATAAGAAAATCCCAGGTGGGATTACAAAGAGTCAATACAACTAAAACAACTGAACAACATTGCCCTTAAGGAGCTCACAATCTAATGAGGTGTCTTGAAGTACCATGGATTAGAGGTGGTAAGCTTAACCTGGCAGGGACATCTTGTACCATAGATGTGAAACAAGGCAAAGCTGCAAATGCAGAGTGGAGTGAGCCCCACAGTCCAGTTTCTACCCTCTATAAAGGAAGGCACTGGAGGAGTTTGGTACTCCATCCTTGCTGTATCTCTTGTGCCCTACATCCATTGTATCTGACAGTGTTGGCCACATAGGAGGACCTTAATAGATTAGAAATGAATTGTTGGATTGAATTGTGAGAAATATAGAAGATAAAATTACTGCCCTCGATTTGCTTTTAAGGTAAGGAGGATGTGCTGCACATAAAATAACTTTATCTAGATCAACAATAGTAACCTCTAAAACCAAGAATTTCTCATTTGTCAGTTGTGAAGATAAAAGTACGTAATGAGCTGAGATTTGAAAAGAGACTATAAAATGGTCTTTCATTTAGCTACATAAGAGATTTTTAGCAATGCTTGGAGGAATAAAAAGGAAAGGATAAGTCTACTATTCCAGATACAGGGTATAAACCTGGACAACAAAGAAAATCAAAGCTATCCTACCCTTCTTGATTAACCTTTCTTCTCTTTCAAGGAAAATGATCTTCAAAATAGAAAGAGTTAAGAAGAGATAGTAAGAGAAGATCTTTTGGCTTCAATTAAATTCAAGTCTTTAGACTCACTCAAATTAGATCCCAGGGTATCGAAAGAATTAGTAGGTGCCATTAACCTTCAGTAATATACAAGGAATTCTGACAGAGTGGGAGAGGTACCAGAAGACTAGAAACAAATATTATAATGATTTTCCCAAAAAAAGGGAAAAGTAATCTGAACTGAAAACTAACAAGCCAAGTGGTGCATAGCAGCAAAGTTCTAGAAACAAGTATTAAACAGATCATTTGTTACCACTTAATCAATCAATAAAAAAGTATTAAGTCCCTATTATATGTCAGGTACCATACTGGTAATGGAGAAATAGACAAAAAATAAAAGTTTCTACCATCGAGAAATATACATTCCCTAGGGGCAGACAACGTGCACATTTAAGTAGGAGAATATATTAAATATAAAGTAAATATAAGATAATGGGGTGAAGGTCAGTAGCAGCTGAGGAATCAGGAAAGCTCTTACATTGGAGATAATACTTAAATGGAGCTTAGAAGGAAAGTAGAACTTCAGAGAGATGGAGAACTTTCCAGGGATGGTGGACAGCCTTTTTCATGGAATAGAAACCAGATCATGGAATCATAGATCTAGACCCAGAAGAGACCTCAGAGGTCATTTGATCTATCCTCCTCATTTTACAAATGTGGAAACTGAGGTAGCTGGCAATTAAGTGGCTTGCTCAAGGTCATACAGTAATCATTAGAGATAATAATAACAACATTTTTATGGTACCTACTATGTGCTAGGCACTATGCT
Organism: Notamacropus eugenii; assembly: GCF_028372415.1. Classification (NCBI taxonomy): domain Eukaryota; kingdom Metazoa; phylum Chordata; class Mammalia; order Diprotodontia; family Macropodidae; genus Notamacropus; species Notamacropus eugenii. The sequence goes on along the minus strand of NC_092872.1, from coordinate 387,073,185 downwards.
AAGCACCTTACATATATTATCTCATTTGATCCTCACAACAATCCTGGGAGGTAAGTGCTATTATTAACCCTATTTTATAGATGAGGAAACTGAGGCAAACAAAGGTTAAGTGACTTGACTAGGAACACACAACTAGTAAGTATCTGAGGCTGGATTTGAACTCAGATCTCACTGTTTCCAGGCCTGGCACTCTATCCATTTTACCACCTAGCGGGTATTTGAACCCACATCCTCTGACTTCCATGTCAGTGGTTATTTCACTGAACTGCACAACAGAAGGAATGTCATACGTGAGGAACAGACAGAAAGTCAGTTTGACTGGACTGTCAAGAACATGAAGGGTAATAAATTATAATAAACCTGGTTAGAGTCAGGTTATAATAGACTTTAAATATCAGAAAAGATTGCGTTTGATTCTAGAGAATAGGGAATAGTCAAAGTTTGTTAATGGAGAGAGAAATGCTTTAAGAAAAGCATTTTGGCAATTGTATGTGACATAGATGGAAGAGGGAGAGACAAGGCCAGAAGACCAATGAAGAGGCTATTTCAATATACCAAGTGAAAGGTGATGAATGGGGACCTAATCTAGAATAGGGCCCATGTGAGTAGAGAGAAAGGGACAGATGTGAGAGACTTGGTGGAGTTAGAAATTACAAGATCTAGTAAATGACTGGATATGTAAGATGAGGGCAAATAAAATGTCAAGGATGACTCTAAGGTTGTGAATCTGGGGCACTAGAAGAATAGTGCATCCCTCAACAGAAACAGAAAAGTTTGGAAAGGAGGTGAATTTAGGAGATGAAATAATATCTGTTTTGAATATGTTGAATTTTCTTTGGGGATATTAAGTTTGAGATGCCTCTGGGTATCAAGTTTAAAATATCAAAAAGGTAGTTGGGCTGGTGGGGCTAGGGCTCCATGGATAGATTAGGGCAACAAACTGTCTACACAGAGATGAAAACTGACCCATTGGGAGCTGATGAGTTTACCACAAGAGAGCATGGAGAAAGACAAGATTGAAAAGGATCAGTCAAACATGTAAGAAGAGACCTAAGAGAAAGTAGTTCACGAAAAACAATGAAAGAGAAGGTTTCTAGGAGGAGAGAGTAATCAAGAAGATCACATGCTGAAGAAAGTTCAAGAAGGATGAGGATGGTACTTTCCCCCCAACGTCCCTGTGTGATAAGTAAAGAAAGTATCATTTTTCCCAACTTATGGATAAGAAAATTGAATATTTAGAAAGGTTGAATGATCTAAAGTGTTGAAGCTAAGACAAGAATCCAGGTTTTCTGACACCAAACCTAGTGTCTCTCCATGGTAACATTTTCTGATGACATCAATCTGGTAGGAGTAGGTGTCGTAGATGACCAAATTAGGATACAAAAGTATGTTGACAGATGAAAATGATGGGCTCATCTAACAAAATGAAATTTAATAGGAATGGATGTAAGAAAGTTGAGACTGGTGGAGTTCTGAGCTGCAGTGGGCTAGACCTATTGGGCATCCGTGCTCTTTAGCATGAATATGGTAGCCACCCAGAACCTGGGCAATATCCAGTTTCCTAAATACGAATGAATATGCCTAGATCAGAAACAGAGTAGTCACAGCTCCCATACCAGTAGTGAGATCAGTCACATGAGTAGCTCCTGAATGTCCAGTCTGCTCAAGATAAAGAGACCTAGTCTCAAAAACCAAACTAAATCAAAAATATGAAAAGAGATCTAGTTTAATAGCAACTCATAGGGAAAAAGACATAAAGGTTTTAGCTGACTACAGTAAGCTCATTATGAGCTGGCAGGGTGATGGGGCTGCCAAAAAAAAAGAAGGGGGGAAAAGCTAACACAGCCTTCCTTTACTTTAATAGAAGTATAGTACCCAGAACAAAGGAGGTAGTCATCCACTAATATTGGTCAGAACACATTAGTGCATAGTAATCAGTGCTGAGCAACATGATTTTAAGAGGGGCATTTCCCCTCCCCTAGAGCATTTCCAGAGAAATGTGACCAGGATGGCCTGGAAATATTTATCGCATAAAAAAATGGTTCAAGGAACTGGGAGTCTTCAACCTGGAAAAGAGAAGATTAAGGGGAGACATAACAAACTTTCTTTATAAAGTCATATGGAAGAAGAATTCACTGTATTCTCTATTTATTCATAAGGCAAAAACAGGACTAAAGCATTAAAATTACAAAGAAGAATGTTCTAATCATTAGAGAATTGTCTCAACACCATTAATATAATGCTTTAAGGGCATATGCTATCTCATTTTGTCCTTACAAATACTCTGTGAGCTAGGTGTTGTTATTATCCTCTCAGAGGAAACTGAAGCTTAAACAGGTTAAGTGACTTGCCCAGGGTCACGCAGGTAAAAAAGAGTCCAAGGAAGAACTCAAACTTCCTGATCAAGTTGAGAGCTGTACTCATTATACCACCTGACCATCTATCCTCTAATTGTCAAAGAAGTCTTCAAAAAGAATGACAAGTATAATCAGGGACTCATGCTCAGTTGTATAAGATTCTCCTCATTGGTGGATATTGATAGTTCAATGTTCTACACCTGCATGAGGGGAGCTTTGAGAGAAGTGAAGTCCTGGTATACTGGTTTCCAGTTTCAAGAGAGGAAAACACATGGTTCCAGATTCTCTTCAGAAAGAAACCCCCAAAGGGAGAGAATGATGCCAACATATGGATAAGCCAAGTCCTCAGTCATGTTACTTTACCACACTGAACACTTCAAGGCATTTCCCCTTAGGTGAGATCTGAGATTCTCTTATACTTAAGTTGAAATATCTCACTCCCAGCAGAAAAGCTCCTTCTGTCTGTATATTGTCTGGTACATTCTCATCTGTATACCTTCTCTGATTTCTGTTTGCTATTGGCTTGAACAAATTAGTCTATTTGCTAATATACCATGGGTGATCTTTGTGGAACTGGCATTTAGTAGAAAGGAAGTCAAGTCTTGGGTATACAGCGTGACCCAAAATATTGTGTTTAGTTTTAAAATGCAATAGTTTAAACTTTACTCAGTAAAACTGCACTAAGATTTTGGGAATATCATATATAGCTTAGGACTCTCTTTCCCCATTAAGGGATAATAATCAAGAGCTCAGCCTAAACCTAAAATTATCTCCCTGAGACTGATAATATTTAGTGGACAGATAGACATACTTCTAACCCAGTGCTCCCTCTCTCTGGAGAAAGAATAGTGGCTGGCTGCAGTATCAATCTCCTGCTTCCCCTCCTGACAATAATCAAAACTCCCTTAGGGAAGGCTGGCTGGAAGAAACTCTAAAGATATTTTATTCGTGCATCCCACATAGCTGCATCTCAAAAGACCCATGTGAATAAATTCACAGAACCTACGTAAGCAACACAAAACACAGCCTCCCCCACATTAGTATCATAGATTTAAAGCTGGAACATACTGTAGAGGTACATTAGTCCACTCTTCTCATTTTACGGGTAAGAAGTTGAGAACTGGAACTGGGTGATTTGCCCACAAGATCAGATAGTTATTAAATAGAAGAGTCAGGATTTATCTCTAGATTCCCTGACTTCAAATCCATCATGTTTTACCCTCTACTATGATTCTGCAAAGACTTCTTTGAGGAACTTGGACTTAAGCCTGCCAGATCGTTATTCCAATTCTTCAAGGATCTTCCATTGCCTCAGTGTAGGTATTCTTCACTGATGCAAATCTCAGTCCTTCCTATGACTTAGATCCTCATGAGTTGGTTGTGGGGGGAGGGGAATGGGGAAGTTCAGCATCGAGTGGCAAATATTCTGGGGATAAAACTTTTCAAACTTATCTCAAGTAATCCTCAGATGAAAGGTATATTTTCAGACTATTTCTAGGTTTTTAACAAAAGCTATTCCAGCATGGTGGGACCTCTCAAAGATTATGGTCTCCTAGCATAGCCTTAAAAAGCCTAGAGTCACTTCTACCCTACTATGGTATATAAGAAGAAGACTTTGGTGGAGTTCTAATAATTCAAGAATCTGTGATTTTGTATATAATTGTTACAAAATCCCTAACCTCTAAGTTAGAGCTAGGGATACAAATCAGACCTGTGATTTCATTGGTATAAGGATCTTGCAGAAGAAAAAACCTCCTCTACCAGTGCAGGAAGGAAAGAAAGAAGGAAGGAGGGAGGGAAGGATGGAAGGAAGGAAGGAAGGAAGGAAGGAAGGAAGGAAGGAAGGAAGGAAGGAAGGAAGGAAGGAAGGAAGGAAGGAAGGAAGGAAGGAAGGAAGATAGGGTAGGTCTTTCATTTGCCTAGAGAAGTAAGAGGTTAAATTAGTGAACTAGGGTCACCCAGCCAGTAAGCATCAGAGGTGGTACTTGAACCCAGGACTTTCTGCCTTCAATGTCAGCTCCTTATCCACTATACCATAAGCAAAATAATAAGATTTCTCTGCAGCCTTCACTGAGGAAGAAAAAAAAACTTGCCTAGAGCACTTGACGTGCTAGTGGTACTAGCTATAGTACAGACTCTAGAAAATAAGGCCCAAAAACATGTGAAAGGAAAGGTGAATGTCTTCCAAGCTCTGACTATTCCATTAGGGAAGTAGGCATTTGCCCAACAGTATCTCTCCATTTCAGAGATGGGGGATGCTCTATAATTTGGGACACACTTACTGGGCTCTGCAGATCCTTCATAGATTTCCAGGTCATATTTTAGGTGAGGCCCTTACTTTTAACTCTACTGTCCTCAGAAACTGGTGTTTGGGGGGAGGTGATAAACTGTGAGAGGTTATGATTCTAGTGATGTGATTTTACTGAAGTTCTATTCTTATTGGGTGAAATTTACTCACTCTTCATGGATAATCCTGACCAACCCTCCATGCTAAAGTAGGGGCCCAGGGTCGCAACTCTACTTAACTGCTGCCAATTTCAAACTTGTTTTCCTCTGTATCTCTTCCATTTAAAGCCCCCATTTCCCTAACCACAGAAGAGAAGAATCCACATTGAGAGAGTCTTGGACCTATTTAAGCTCGTGTAGCAAAATAATTATAACAGTGCCATCCCACTGCTTTCCCCTGCAATAATCTGGTTCCCTCATTGGGATAAATGACTTGGCCGTCAGGTTTATAGTTTATCCATTTGGGAACTGGATTATTGCTTCATAAAACTGTGCTACATGGTACTATTATCTTTTAATTATGTTGCATAAAGAAAAAGAAAGATCTTACCATTTCAAGCACAACTCTCCAGCATCACCCTGAGCTTTTCTGGTGCCTTGGACTTTGCAAGAAATTGACTCCTCTGGTTTGTTTTCCAAGCCTCAATTTCCTAGCGTGGGGGGATATGTTACTTTACATACTCCTGTTTGCTGGTACACCTGTCCTTCTCCAGAAGCTGCCTTGATCTATATTTAGCATGCTATTCATCATCCCTTGCCTGAAACATTCACCATTTTATGATAAAATATTACTTTCATGTGGGTGGTTTACATTTTTCTTTCTATGTGGCAAGAATTCAGGGACTGGGCTGACCTAAGTCCTAGGCAGTTACTTATATGGGGTGATTCAAAGGGCACTGGAAAGATTCCCACAAGTCTCCCCTCCCCCAGACATACATGTACACTTTTCATAATGTCTAAAATTCTACCATTAGGGATACATTCCTTTGGGTTAAAGCTTTTCCACTCCAACTGTCCCCCATTAAAACGTTAATTACCTCTGAGAAGGATAACACATTAAGCCTTATCAGCTATTAACACCTTAGGAGAATTGGTTTATCAGATTATAGAGTTTAGGGCCCTATAATGGGGGAAAATAAAGGTAAATTTTGATAAGGAAAGAGAAAAGGAAGATTTAGTTAAAGAACATGAGGTGTTATTTCATAAGAGCAAGCCAGAGCAGGGTGGTGACTGGGGGGGGGGGGGGCACTAGGTAGTCAATGAGCTATGTGGATATTCTTTAGGGAGGGGGAAGCCAACCTCAGGTGAAGTGTAGAAGTTACTCAGGAAGAGCCTTCTCCAGTGATTCTATTTTGCCAGGCCCTGGTCCAGATCAGGGCATCAAAAGGAGCTACATTTCAAATTTAATGGCTATCCTTTTTGTAACCAATTTCAAGTCTCCCATTCATCTCTTAAAGTGGTGACTTCACAACTAAATTAATCTGAGGTGTAGGTAAGTGATGCCCCAATCAGCCAATAAATTTTATAGGGTCACCACTATAAAAATATGTTCATCCTCATGCTGAGCACAGTGGTGCAAAAAAAATATTAGATGTATTATCTGTCCTTCATGAGCTCGCAATCTAGTATGTGAAATAGGACAACATATATGACATAATACTAGACAATCTCTAAAGGCTAAACTATAAGGTATCCATGAGTGTTATAGATTTTGGAGATGAAAATCAATTGGGCTAGATTACCCAGGAGCTTCCTAAGGAAGGCATGAGATAAACTATACGTTGGAGAATAGGAAGGATTTAAACAAGCAGAGAGAAGAAAGAAGCACTTCCTTGGAGAAGATAAGCAATGAACATTACAGAAGGAAGTATGAGTTCTCTCAATTAATGGGATGGTAAAGAGCAGAGGTGGGGAACCTGCAGCTCTGAGGTCACTTGTGGCCCTCTAGGTCCTCAAGTGCAGCACTTTGACCAAATTCAAACTTCACAGAACAAATCCCTTTAGTAAAAGGATTTGTTTTGTAAAATTTGGACTCAGTCAAAAGGTCACACCCAAGGTCTAGAAGGTCACATGTGGCCTCGAGGCCACGAGTTCTTCACCCCTGGTAAAGAGTATGCCCTCAAAGTGATTGTCATAGAATATAATTTATGGAATAAAATTGAATGGTGAGTATAGGGCCAGATGATGAAATATAGAGGAACTAGGGAACATGCAGAAATCCTTAGGACAATGTCTTTTTCCAAGAAAAGGGAAGGAGCAACAGGGAACTGTCACACATGGAAATTCTTCCTTTAAACCAAAAAAAAAAACCTTTCTCTGCTCTTTTCATCATTAACTGTTACTTATGAAAAGAACCTTAAAGAGAAAATGTATTTCACATAAGCATCCTAAGAGCTTTCCCAATCTACTTTTAAGATTATCTTTTTCAGTTGAAATGATTCTTGATGATACATTTCCACTATATCAATGTGAAGGATGGGCAATGCTTTATAAATGCACATTAGAAATCTCATATGACCTAGCATCCCTGATCCCTAGACTTTCTCCCATTCCTGACCTACTAATCCTCAACTTGGAATACCCCTGCCATCAGATCTTTACATTCCTGATGCCCAGGATGACTGAACATCAATGAATTAAGTCAGAAAAGCAATCTGATTTCACCTACTCAAAATTTATGATGCACGACTTCAATTGGACCTTCATTCCTACTTGGCAAGCATCCTATTAACTCATTAGCTCTTTCCCTATAGCCACAATTCCAAATAGTTTCCTTTCTTCAGTCCCTCAACAACTCTCCCAGTCCTCCTACTCAAAGTGGGTGATTCAGTCACCTACTTCAGTACTGGGATTCTTCCCTCCTCCTTTAAACTGAGGCATCTGAAGAACATTCCTTTGATTCTCCTCCTAAACTCTTCAAGCTTCTCAGAAACACCATTGCTCTTCCTTTTCTCCCATTTCAGAAAGGCATCCATAGTCTTCACTAAAGCTAATCCCTCTACCATTGACCTTGGATTTTGTCCAGCTTCCTTCCAAAAAGTCTCTCCAGGCAGTCTCGAGAGAGTAGAAGGGGGATGTTTGGCTACATCACTGAGTTGTTGTTTGTTTTTAAATGGATAAGTAGGAGCATAATGTGCTCCTGCTTAATGAGATCATCCCATCCAACCTCTTCATTTTACAGGTGAGGGAAGGGACACCAAAAGAGGGAAACTGATTTGCTTGAGGTTACATGATGCGTTTGGTGGAAGGGCTAAAATTAGAGCCTGGGCCTCCCTATTCCCATTCCAGCGCTCTTTCCACTAGGTGATCATTCATGTTCTTTATTCCTAGGCAAGAAAAACATCTCATTCTCAAGCTTCTGGAATTCCAGAGCCCTGAGAGACATGGTCCTGATTACCAGATTTATTAAAAACCTTCATGATGCAATCATTGTCCTAAGTGCATTGAATTTTCCCAGATTCATTGGAACTAGCAAAAGCCTTGAGTACTAGCTATCTATAGGCCCATTCATTATGTATACCACAGGGAACTATATGCTTGGGGGAAGGCCAGAGGGAGCTTTGCTTTAGGAAAGTTGCTGTCTTAACCCAATTCATTCACACACAGTTCCTACCATGCTGTTTTTCACAGCCCATTGGTCCCCATTTAGCTGCTCCTGTGTTTACTTATTCATATTTTCCAGCGATTCAGATCCCTGTAATGTCACAACGTGCTGACAGGAGCATCCTGCCTGCTTGGAGAATGTTGCTATGTTCCTTTGGCCTGGATTGGGTGGGAAGCTGGTCTGAGAGGGTCTAGAAGCTACATTCTTGCTGTGTGCCACTAAAATCCTGCCTTGAGAACTTCTCTTCTGCTCTGTTCCCCCCCAGCTCCCTGATGCTGGTTTCTGGGACATGCTCCCTCATCTCCCCTGTGACTTGGACCCTGTTGCCTAGGAGACCACTTGCTGTTAACCCCACACCTCTTCTCCAATGACCTGATGACATCATTAGGTCAACACAGTCCATAAAATATCACAACTGGCTTCTAAGGAGCGAGTTACATAGAACTACAGTCCCTAACAGAAAGATTTTCAAATCCTATAAAGATAAAGACTCATAAACCCAGTTCTTGTGGAGAGGGTGTATGCATTTTTTTTTTTTATTCTTCGCAATGAACTAGAAAGGGAGTCACTGAGAAAGCCTAAAATTAATGCAAAACTCACAGTGATAAAAAAAAAAAAAGACTTTCTCTAAAGGAAGAGCTGAATACATTTCAATAATTCATTGACTGTGGTCTCTGACAACAGTCAGCCTGGAGAGTCAGGAGCATGGTCAGAGATCTTCAAGTAAGCTTAGAAATTCACAGGCAAGCATTAAAGATGTAATATTCCTTCCCTCATCGCTCTCATACAAACTACCACTGACTAACCAAATATAGGAGCTTTAAGACACCTTAAAGATCATAAGATCCAGGTAGATCTAGAGCTGTCAGAGACCACCTAATCCAATCCCCTTCTTTGGGGAAACTGAGGTCAGGGGTAGGGAGGGGGGAAGAGAAATCACATTACTTGCATACAGTGACACAGGAAATAAGTAACGGAAGGAGAACCACACCATTCACCTTATTTACTTTATAATTGTGTCCCAGAGAGGAGAAGGGGCTTGCCTGTATTCACAAGGCTAACAGCTGACAGACACTGGATTTGAACTCAGATCTTCCAATATCCAGGCCTGTGTTCTTTCCACGGTATCATATTGCTTCCCACAAATAACTTGATCCTTCTAGTTCCATTGTCTGTTGTTCAATTTCAACAACACAGTCCTTGGGTTAGTGCTGGGATTTAGATAAAGGAGTATTATCAGTTCTGGTTTGTTCAAGAGTTGTCACTGGTGGGTCGACTCAGACTGAATGAATAACACTTTCACCTTTAGGTCCTTTCCTTTGGTGCCTTCTTAGAGCAACTTAAAATCAATAGCTAGACTTCCTTCACCCAAAAGGACAAGAGGGAAGCAGGACTATCCCATGTGAATGACTCACATGCGCTTTTCCTACTATACAATTGTAAAGAATTTTTCCTTCACTCTTTCTGCTCCTCTGAGGGTAGATATCATGAACTGGACTCATGAGAGGGAGGGACTTGGCTTTCCTTGCTTACCTCTCTTTTACCCTTACCCTCAGAAATAGGCCTGAGGATGCTTGCTTCTGTTTTACATTGTTTGTCTTCAGTTTCAGATGCTGGACGTAATCTCTAATGACCCAGAGATAGAGCTATGGGAACCCTGGAGCCAGGACTGTGGAAGCCTTGGGTCCAAGGACGGTTGAGACTTGGAACTGGGACTATGCTGTATTGGAATCTAGATAAGCTACAGACCTCATCCTCTTCCCCTCCCAGGGATTGAAGTGGTACAGGAAGGGAAAAGGATTATACCTCCCATGTGTTGAGGAGATAAGTTTGTATATTTGTGATTATACTTTGGAAATAAATATTCCTTGGGGGAGCGAGTGAGGCAGAGAGAGAGAGAGAGAGGGAGGGAGGGAGAAAGAGAGAGAGAGGAAAGAGGCAAAGGAAAGGAAGGAAGGAAGGAAGGAAGGAAGGAAGGAAGGAAGGAAGGAAGGAAGGAAGGAAGGAAGGAAGGAAGGGAGGGAGGGAGGGAAGGAGGGAGGGAGGGAGGGAGGAAGGAAGGAAGGAAGGAAAGAGGGAAGGAAAGAAGGAAGGGGAAGGGAAGAAAACAATACATACGCTGATTAGTCTCTCCTTTCTTCTCCTAGATAATGTAACATACCAGTTAACAATATTTAACATTTATATAGCACTTTAAAGTTCTTTTTTCACCAAAAACACTGCTGTGAAATCAGTGATTTTATTCCCATTTCAGAGATGAAGAACCAGAAGTTCAAATTTTAAGCAACTTGCCCCAAATCACATAGCTAAATAGTATCAGAACTGGGATTTGAATTCCCATAACAAGGCTCAGGCTTCTTTCTACCATTCAGCATTGCCATGCTAGAGCCAAGATTACAAAAAAGAGGCAAAATGGTGTACTGGAAAAAAATTGGCCTGGGAGCCCCAGAAAAGACGATTGAGTAGCTAATTCCCAAACTTTCCAAGGGACCACCTCTCTCAAATGGCCTCTGGTAACTCTGGGTAACTCCAAGGGTCAGAGAAGGGTAAAGGAAAGTGTTGGGTATCTGCTGAGATTCCCTAGGAAAATCAATATGACCTCTCCTACCTTTAAAACAAATGGTTAGTGTATATGGCAGAAGACAAAGGGAGCTCTGTTGACTTTTATTTGTTAGTGACTGCCTTGGCCCCCCGAGTTTGTTTGATGAATTGTTTTTGGTAGATAAAATAGCTCTGTTCCCACTCTCCCCAACGCTGCTACAGGAGAACAGATTAACAAAATATGTGCTCCACACATTGGAAAATGCAACCCCAGGAAAACAGTCCTTGATAGGGAGGATTTTTTGTCTCTCACTGATAATTTTCCCACGTTTTCTGCCCAGCCAGTCCTGGCTCAGGGTCAGATTCTTCAGGCCAAAGCCTGAAGAAGACTCAGGAAAGAGAGACCCTCCTCACAGTTAGCCACTGAAACTTTAGAGGATCTGAAACTCACCCATAATGACTGGGAGAAATTTGGAGACCATTCTACACACACACACACACACACACACACACACACACACACACACACATACCAATAAGTAGTCCCCTTGAGGAACAGAAGCTCAGCAATCTCCTTTGCCCGCTGGAGAGTAGTCTAGGACTGAATATAGTCCCCATTTTCTAAATACACACTGACCTCAAGTAGTTCCTGTTCAGTCACAAGAGGCCTTTGAATTGCAGGCAGGGCTAAGAGGCCCAAGTATTAAAGATGAATGGTTCCTAGAGGGACTATTAATAGACGTTGCAAGCAGGGCAGAGGATTCACTCTCAATGGCAGCCACTTCCCCCAACACTACATCACAGGGGTCAATACACCCTTCAATATACATTTCCCTCTGGGTGGATGGGATGCTAGGAGGATGATTCAGAGAAGGATTCCAAGTAGCAGGGAGTGCTAATGCTAATCCAGATCAATTCTCCAGTTTCTGGATTGGGAGGCCAGAGCAGTATAGAATCACAGAATGTCAGAGTGGGACAACGTATTTAGTCCAGAATTATAGATTTAAAGCTGGAAAACACCTTGGAAAGCATTTAGTTCAACCCCTTCATTTTATAGATGATGAAAATGAAGCCCCAAGAGGTAAAGTGATGCACCCAAGGTTACACCAATAGTGAATAATTGACCAGGGTTCAGTCTGAGATTCTCTAACCCTCAACATTCCTCATGCTGCTCCAGTCTAATCTCTTTATGACAATTGAGACCCAGAGGCCTCCTAACAGCTAGGCCTAGAAGTCATGTTTCTGGACTCCTTATCTGGAGTTCTTTCTACTCCAGTAGACTGAGTGGTGTATTTAGAAACTCTTCCCTAAAATCACATTCCTCTATAAAAATGTGCATACCCTTTGACCACTTCTAGGGCTGTATCCTGAAAAGATCATAAAAATGGGAAGAGGACCCACATATGCAAAATTATGTATGGCAGCTCTTTTTGTGGTGGCCAGGAATTGGAAATTGAGGGGATGCCCATCAATTGGAAAATGGCTGAGTAAGACGTGCTATATGAATGTGGTATTGTTAACTGGTATGCGGTAATGGAATACTATTCTGCTATAAGAAATGATGAGCAGGCAGACTTCAGAAAAACCTGGAAAAACTTATATGAACTAATGCCAAGTGAAGTGAGCAGAACCAGGAGAACACTGTACACAGTAACAGTCACATTATGCGATGACTGACCAATAGACTTAGCTCTTCTCAGCAATGCAAGGACCTAAAACAACTCCAAAAGACTTATGATGGAAAATGCCATACACATCCACAGAAAGAAATATGGAGTCTGAATGCAGATCAAAAGATACTATTTGCTCTTTTTTGTTTAGTTTAGTTTTGTACTTTCTTTCTTATGGTTCCTCCCATTCCTTCTAATTCTTCTATATAACATGACTAATGTGAAAATATGTTTAATAAGAATGTATATGTAGGGCCTATATCAGATTGTACTCCATCTTAGAGAGGGGGGAAGGGGAGTGAGGTGGAGAAAATTTAAAACTTATAGAAGTGAATATTGAAAACTAAAAATATATTAATTTATTTTTAAAAAATCATATTCCTCTTCCTTGCAATAGAGAATGGATTTGTGGGGGGTGGGGTTTAACTAGGGTTAGTAAAATGCCAGGCATGCCATCTTGCTTTTCCTCTTTCCAGGGAATGAATTCAAGCAAGCATAAAAGAGCATTGGACATTAATTTGACAAGTTGTCTCCTCTCCACCATACCAAGAAGATTGCTGTTCTGCACAGTCCAGTTCCACATACGTGACATATGTCTTAAACTGCAAAGCTCACATCACTTCCTTCCATTAACATAACTCATCCCACCATTGTCTCCTTGATGCTTCCCTGAGGGTCATGTCAGAAAGAATCAGGAACTCATCTACAAGTTCAGCTTTCCATGCTGATGCTAAGGAAGACCAGGGAGTCTTCCACTCACAATGCAAATGGATGCTCTTATTTTGGGATTTGATAATATTAAAACCAAAGGGTCATAATCACGAGACCTTCCTGAGGTACAGGATGGAACACCTTCATCTGCTTTTCTGAAATGAAAACAAAAGAAGCCTTCACCAGCTGAATTCAATTGCAATTGGGGCAGCAAAATGGCTCAGTGGATGTGGCATGAGTGGTATGTGTGGATGAGCTCTGGACCTAAAGTCAGGAAGGCCCGGGTTCAAACATGGCCTCAGATACTTATTAGCTGTGTGACACTGGACAAGTTATTAAACCTCTACCTCAGTTTCCTCATCTATATAATTAGGATGCACTTACCTTGCAAGGTTGTTGTGACGATCAAATGAGATATTTGTAAATAGCTTAGCACAGTCTCTGGCATATGGTAAATATTTTATATACATAGTAAGCTAAAAATGTTAGCTATAATTACTATTGTTATCGTTATTTAATTGAGTGTTTATATTGATATCTACCAAAGATCCAGCACGTGGGAGGATGTATTCCATATCATTAAGGACCTTGCAAACATTCTTGGAGATGAGACTTCCAGACGTGACAGGAATCAGAAAACAATGTGAGACAATAAAAAAACAGGTGTCGTTGCATATAAGCAAGTGCCAAAGTATATGGAACAAAGAGAAAATTTTAGGAAAAGTAGACATTAACATCTACTACAACTTTCAGGGAAGACTTGATGGAAGAAGTGAGGGTTCAGCTGGACCTCAAAAAAATAGGATTTTGATACAAAGTATACTATAAGTGATATTGTGTGTGTGTGTGTGTGTTTGTCCTTCGTTGCCAAAGAAGACCATGCCATCAGAGAAATGATGATGTGACTTGCACTTGACTTTGTTTTGAGTGAGGGAGCAAGTTGTTTTTAAATAGAGACCTGTAAACTCACTGGTGTAGGGAATTCTTGGCGTGGAAATTTTGTCCACCAATAGACCTAAAACTAACTCTTCTCTATCTTCTAATTTAGAAAATTAGCAGGAACTGAAAGGTTGTGATTTATCCATAGTCACATGGACAAGACTCAAGCCTGAGTCCTTCTGACTCCAGTTATGGCCTTCTCTCCAATACTCCATGCTGTCTCTCAAAATGTGATGACACCATGAGGGCTTTTAAACAAACTTACTAAAATCTAAGCATAGTATGGAATGAAATAAGCATTTATGTAGTGCCTATCATGTAGTGCCTAGCACTGTGCCAAGTACTTTACAAATATTATCTCATTTGATCCTCATAACAACCACGTGAGAGTGGTACTACTAATATCCTCATTTTAGAGTTGAGGAAATTGAGGCAAACAGAGATTGTGTCTTAGGCTGGATTTGAACTCAGGTTTCCCTAACTCCTGACAGTATCCGCTGTGCTACCTAGTTACCAAATAAGTGGATGTCAAAAACAGTGACTTTGGAAGATTAGACCTATGGACCAACATTTTTTGGAACTTCCCTTGTGAAAGACACATGAAAGACTGTCTAATCCAACATCTCCCTCTTTCCACCTATTCTCACTTATACCAGCCTAGCAACTGAAATTCTCACCCATTAGAAGTGTATTCCTTTGAATTAAGTCATTATCAGTTCTGGAAGCTTCTATTAAAATACAAAGATGGCAAAGTAGAGCAGGGCTTTACCAAACACTGATACATAGAAGATCACCTCAAAAGCAAAGCATAGGACTTGACCTAGGTCAGGTTAGTTTTAATGGGAAAGTGAAATCACAAAACAGTGTGAGCTGAGGTTGGGGGTAGGAGGGGGTGATACTGAGCAACTGAAGAATTGCCAGCGTACATAGTTGTTTCCTGGATGGACAGAAGCCAGGGCATCCATAGTGGAAAGAGAAGCAAACAAGCAATGAAGCTCTCTTAGCTTCACTTTTCTTATGACCAGGCCTAGCAGGAAGATGCCATGTGAGCCGGTACAGAGACATTTCATTAGGCAGACTGAGGACAGTTGGGTTCTAGCCTCAACTCTGCCATTCTCAGAGGAAATAAAAAGGAAAACTGACGTATAAGCCTTTCCTGATTTATCAAATACTCTACATATACCAGTGTCATTCCCTACCACAGCTCTGTGATGGGAGAACAAAAATACTGTTATTTTATTGCATTATACAAAAGAGAAACTTGAGGGGCTGATAGGTGAAGTCACTTAACTGAGTTCACACAGCTTGCAAGTGGCAGAGTTGGAATTCCAGCCCAGGTTTCCTGTCTGCAAGTCCAGTACTCTTTCCAAAACCTCCCTCATTTACCCTCTCTCAACATCAGTTAATAAAATGAGGTGAAGGTGCCTCCCTGCTCTGACATCCTATGGATGGCCCTTTGTCAGAAAGGGGAATTCTATCCCTTTAGGAGTACAATTCTAAGTTCCCAGAAAATAATCCTCCAAAGCAATATCTTCAGATAGAGTGTTTTGAATGTGTAACATAAAAAAGACCATCAAATAGGACACCATTGGCTCTTCACAAACACCCCTGTGCTGACTTTCCTTAACCTGTTGGAGTTGGCAGACAACCAGCACATAACTTGGCCAGTTTTAATCAGGACACTCAGATGTTGTCTATGGAGCTGTAATGGCATTACAGATCCATCTGCCTTTTCTCATATTTCTGCAACTGCTGTAGTATCTATATTTTTGGAACTCTGAAATAAAAAAAAACCCTCTACTCCCATGTCTAACCTCCCCCTCCCTCAAAAAAGTCAGTAAAGAAAAAATGACAAAGCAAAACTAAATGCTAATGTCAAGTAATCTATTTTTTCTATATTAACTGTTTCATTCCTAGACCTTACACCTCCAAATGAATTGTAAATTGCAAGTCAGAATTGCCATATTTGATACAAAGAAAGCATAGAAATGTCAAATGAGGTATTTGCCTCACAGCATGCTCTCAATGAGTAGTACCATCTCTGATCTGCTGGGGAAACTGAGACCCAAGATGGGAGAGCAATTTGTGTGGGTAACACATTTACTTGATATCTGATCCTAAAGGGATCTAATCAAATAGTCCATATACTTCCTCTTAGATTTAGAGCAGCACAGACTTTCAGGGCCAGAAGTAATTTTAGACATTTTTCAAATTAACTCCCCTTCAGATGAGGAAACTGAAGCCCAAAGACATTAATTGGGTTGACCAGAGTCATACAACAGAGCAGTAGCAGGTTATAAACAAAAATGGTGCCTTTATCACTTCAGAAAGTCTCTTTATAAAGAGCTATGAGAAGCAGTAAGGTGTGATGGAAAGAGAGTTGGGCCTTTTAGAGCCAGGAAGACCCAAATTCAGCCCTTGTCTCTACATAGACTACCTATGTGACTCTGGGGAAGCCTATCAACTTCTCAGTGCCCTATGCTGAACACATGCCCACCTGCACTGGGAGAGGATGGTTGCCCACATGCAGAAGTAGAAGGCAGCTGCTCACCTAGGTGTTCCCCTCTAGCAATAAAATCATAGATCGAGTCTCAATTCCTACCACCAAAGTGGGACACCACCATTCAGTTTCCACAAGTTGCTCTCGTTCCTCTGACGCCTGAGTAACAAGCTACAGCTGCCCTCACACACACACCCAACCATCCCCATGTTTCCCCCAACACACTGTGAGCCAAGGAACCCATGGGAACCTAGCACCTTGTTTCACCTCTGTTAAGTTCTGCTTCTGAAGGAATAAGACTGGGCCTTTCCATTCCAGATCTTTCCTACAGGACTTTTTTTTGTTCACCATACAATTAATTAGCTAATAATTTTTTGCTTCTGATCCATTCCTCATTAAAAAAGCTGAATCCCCGTGTTAGATATGGTCGGAACAAAGGTGGGAGAATTTATGTCTTAATTTTAGTTCCTGATGGCAGGGAGCAGCCTCTCCCATCACTCTCCCTCCCCAGCCCCCTCCCCTCCGAGGCTCAGCTATCTCTGTGACCCTAGACTCCTCACACTCGCAGCGGCGATGGAAAACCCATCACTACCCTTTATCTTCTGCTGCCTCATTAAGAGAAATGAACCTGTGTCTAAGAGAGACGACACAGGGGAAATAAAAATGTAATCCCTCGGTGCCACCTATAATGAATTGTTATGAAAACCATGAAAATATCTGTCTGCGGATATTGTTCTTTGATTTGAAGTCAGTGTTGTAAGCGGTAATTTTTGTCATTAAAGCTGTTAATCTGCTCAGCGCTCCTCATAAGTTTTTATGAAGAAAAACAGCCCTGCTGCCTCCCTGATCATGGCAGGGAGCTTGGGAGGCCGATGCACACTCAGAGCGCCTTTGAATAATTAGCTTTAATTATGGCTGAAGCTGCTGTCTGTTGGAGCTGGAGGGAGCTCACGCTGCCATGGCTGGTGATGGGGCCAGAGCTCAGGCCTCAGGCCCACCCAGCCTTCTCCTGCCCCATTAGCTTGTTCCCCATCCCTCTGCCTTCTCCCATCCACCCCTTGGCCCTGCCACCTCAGGTGATGTCCTCACCTGAGCCTGAGACACGCCTTCACTTGTACACACCCCAACCAAAGTCAGCCAAACTCCTGCCTGGAATAATCCACATATAAAAACTGAGTATCTATTATGTAAAAGGCATGTGGCTCTAGGCCCATGAGAGATATAAAGAAAAGATCCCCTGTTCTCAAGGAGCTTACAAGAGAGTTATCCTACACCAAATCATAGACACTCAAAAAGGAAATGAACTGCAAAGATCACCTGGTCCAACCAAAGCAGGAAGTTCCTCTATGCTATCTCCAGCTAGTGGTCATTCATCAGCCCCCTAAAAGATCTCTGGAGATGGAGAACTCACACTTAGTTTACCATAACAGCTAACATTCATGTCTACAGTGGGGGAACCCACTATTTTCCAAGTCCATAACACTAATTGTTAGGAAGTTTTTCCTTTACCTCAAAAGGAAATCAAGCTTTGAAACTTCCACCCCATCATTCCCAGTTCTGCCCACTGATGCCAGGATGAGCAAATCTAACCCCCATGACAGCCCTTCAAATCCATAAGGACAATGAACCCAGCCCCTCTTGATATTCTCTTTCCGAAGCTAAGCATCTCTCTGTGTACATGCCTATACACTTCTATATGGAATGCAAGTTTCTTTCTCAGAAGCAACAGCTATTGAGTTTTTCTTTTTATCATCAATACCAGCATAGCAGCTTCTATATTGTAGGCATTTAATAAGAATCTGGTGAATTGAATTTCCTGAATTGAATGGACTGCCACACTTTTTTTAACCACAATTGAGATATTTTTGCCCAGCCCAGAACAGCTGATGGAACAAGATGAGTTTGGGTGCTAAAGATACATCCATCTGTTTAACCTAACTCTCCCTGGACCTGATTTTACTTGATGAAAGAAAGTTTCCCTTATTCTGAATGTGCAGGAGAGGAGACTTAAGCCTGATAAGAAAGAAGAAATCCAATCACTATTAATAGATGCTGGCAATCTGAAGGAAGCAGGTGGGATGTAAAGGGCTTGAGGATTCAAACTCCCCTCTGTCATTAATTTCTCTCTTCAAGAGTGTTCTGCCTAAAAATAATGGCTTTTGACTCTTTTAAACAGCCTCCCCACACATGACTACCACCCACATGGGGCTTAGCCTCCAGTCTGAAAGAGGACCAGAACAGTGTTAACCCTTGGTCTTCCTGATGGATAACTGGCAGAATACATGCCTTGGGGAGTATAGGGACCCTGCTCACACATGTGATGATGCGTCTGTTACAAAAGAACTCAGCATCCAGTTGGTTAAAGTCACTTTTGAACTTAATTTCAGGGAGCATAGATAGTACACAATGAGATGTGAAGGCTGCCTCATAAGGGCCTTCATGTTACTAGTACAGTAAGCTTTTCACTATCTGCCCAGATGAAAAAGAATGTTTGCATAGAAAACCAACCCATACTTTCACACTTTACTGAATCTATCATCTCATCTCTGTGGGTCTTCCTCTTCATGGAGCAAATCAGCTTCCATTCACAGCTCTTTTCCATTTTTAGGCAGTTAAGTGGCACAATGGATAGAGTGCTGAGCCTAAAATTAGGAAGCCCCAGACACTTATTAGCTGTGCGACCCTGGACAAGTCACTGAATTTCTGTCTTCCTTAATTCCCTCATCTATAAAATGGAGATAATAATAGCACCTATCTCACATGGTTGTTGTGAACCTCAAATAAGATAATAATTGAAAAACAGTACAGTACCTGGAACATAGTGAGTACTTCATAAAGCACTTTCCCCTTCCTTTCCCCATGTCCATCCACAGATGGTCTACCCCATGTGCTAAAGACCTTCTTTGATACATTGAAAGTACCATAAATTTGATGAAAGTCAAAGATCTTTGAAGAAGGGGCTCATTAAATGTTCATCAAATTAATGATGGAGCCAAGTTGGAAAATAATATCTGTTAATCCTCCTATGTTATGAAACCAAAGAAATTAGAGGTCCAAGTAGACCTAGGTCCCTTGACTTTGCATGAATGGAATAAGTTGGCTATTCATTGTTTACATTTCACTGTCCAGGCAAGACCAGACTACCTTCTTTTCTATCCACACACCTCCTTGGTGGTATTCTTTATGCCACTTCTGTACATTTCTGCATTGGTGACATGTTGCCATCTATTTATACCCACTCACACCTGTCATGTCACTCTTCATTGCTCGTGAGATGATATACAACTTTAACTCTTCAGAGACTGAAGTATCTCATGACTCCAAACTATACAACAAAAAAGGATAATGGTGACAAAAACTCAGGCCATTTTATCAGGAAATAATAACAATGATAACATGAACAAAATCCATTTACATAGCACTTAAAGGTTTGCAAAGCACTTTACAAATATTATCTCATTTGATCCTTACAACAACCCTAGGAGGTAGGTGCCATTATTACTCCCATTTTACAGATGAGAAAACTAAGGCAGACAGGTTAAGTCACTTGCTCAGTCACACAGCTAATAAGTGTCTAAGGCTGGGCTTGGAACCGAATTCCAAGCCGGACTCTACATACTAGTATCGTTTAAAAGAGTACACAGTTTCCCAGTGGCAATACGTTAAATTTCCTTCCCCTTGTTCAGATCTGAGCTAAAATTAGTGACCAACTATAGTGCCTATCCAAGATATACTAGATCAGCTCTATAGCTTATCTAACCAATATAACCATCATCATTTGAACAAGAAGTGTTCTTCAGCTACTTACTGTTGGTTTTTCTCCCTGTGTGGGTGATTAAGCTAAACTCTTTGAGATGATCATACATCTCATTTGGGAAGTACTGCCATGTTCAGGGGCTTCATGTAATCAGCACAATGTCATCCATAGATTGGAACATGTGAGCATCCCTCATGTTGATTGTGAGCATCACTCATGTTGATTATCATTGTTCTGACTCTTTGTGACCCCATGTGGGGTTTTCTTGGCAAAGAGAAAGAAGTGTTTCACCATTTCCTTCTTCAGCTTATCTTTTTTAGATGAGGAAACTAAGGCAAACAAGATAAAGTGACTTACCCAGGGTCACACAGCTGGTAAGTATCTGAGGTCAGATTTGAACTCAGGAAGATGAGTCTTCCTGGCTCCAGGCCCAGCACTCTTTCCACTGTGCCACCTAGCTGCTCCATATGTCAATTTTTCATACATAAGCCAAGAGTTGATTATGGATATTTTGACATCCTTGAAAGAAATGTGCTCTGTAGATTCATTCTTTTTCCCTACCTGGACCTCTAATTTCTTTGGCTTCATAGCATATGAGGATTATCAGATATCATTTTCCAACTTTGCTCCATCATTAATTTGATGAACATTTAATGAGCCCCTTCTCCAAGGGTCTTCAACTCTCACCAAATTTGTGATAGTTTCACTGCGTGCAATAGCTGGAAGGGACCTTCCAGACCATTCAGTTTAATGGTCTCATGCTATAGATAAGGAACCAAGGCCCTCAGAGGTAAAATATCTTGCTTGAGAACACACAACCAGAATTACAATGCTGCTCCCCAGGCTCCCAGACCAGTGTTCTTTCCACTTATTCCGGACTGCTTCAGTGGGGATATCCAATGAGGAAAGGAAAATGGTCAGAAACCATCACCAAATGCCATTTCTGCCAAGCCTTAAGGACATCTCCATCAATATATACACATCCTTGGTGATCTCAGGGTATCACAGAAATAAAAAGTCAATCAAATAGCAGGTATAAGCACCTATTATGTGTCAAGGACTATGCTAAGCACTAAGTAGTTCTTTTGGGTAGTCTGGGGGAAGGGGGCAAAACCTGGCCTACTATGTTCCTGATACACCTTTGGAAGACCTTACAGCCTACCAGGGGAGACAAAGCAGGCTTACACAGAACAACTCAAAAATAATTAGAAAGCATCATACATGCAAGACGTTTCTCCCTTGGGTCTCAGTTTCCTCCTCTTTAAAATGAGGGTGTTGAATTGGAGATCTCTAAGGTCATTTCCAACATTGCAAGTCTATAAGCTATGGAATGACAATGTTATATGTCTTTTTAATGAGTGTTGTGGGATGTAATTAAACTTAAGACTGACAAGAATGGGGTGGGGTTAGCTAGGGAAAGTTTCTTGGAGGAAGTAGCTCTTGAATTGAACGACTTTCCTTATCTGTATCAATCAAGTTTTTATTAAGTGCCCACCAGGCACCAGGCGCTGTACAAGGTACTGGGGCTACAAGTACAAAAAATGAAACAAGCTCTCACTGAAATGAGCTTACATATTAATGGAGGAGACAAGAATACAACATACACAATCCATGAAGCATAATAAAAATAAATAGCTGCAAAGTGAGGACTTTGGACTAGGTTATTCTAAGGTCCCTTCCTACTCTAAATCTAGAAGAACAGAGTATTTGAGTTATTTGCCCAAAGTCATGCAAAGAGTCCACAGTGAAGGAAAATCCCAAACTGCTGGTTCAATGACTTTTGAACTGGCATTCAATATTTTCTTTTCATGGTTGCTGCTCTACAAGATCCCCAAACTTATCCAGTGAACCTCAAGCTTCCATATTCACCATCAACTTAACCACATTCAAAGGCAATGTCTTTAATCAGGATATGTCAGAGACAAAAATATAAGAAAAGGGAAGTCTATGCTGGATATTCTACACTGTGCATTATCCATATGTGACATACCATCTTCTGGATGGATCATCCACGGCAAGTGTTCAATCCTAGATTAGAACTAGGTCCTTCTTTTAAGCTGTCTCAACACACTCTCAGTTAGCCTAAGCTCATGCTATCCAGAAAAATCTAATATATTATCCTGAAAAATCTGTCACGTGACCTTGATCCTCTTGATAGAGAGGCAATGGGCTCTAGAAGCAGAATAAGAAAAATGCTGTCACACATGGATTCTAGAATTAAAGCTAGAAGACACTACAGAAATCATCTGATGTAACACTCTCATTTTATAATTTGGGGAACTAGTCCTAAGTCACTTGCTCAAGATAGTGAGTAACAGAGCCAGGATTCAAATTCAGGACTCAGGTCCAGTAACTGAGTTCAGCACTCTTTCTGCTGCACCACAGTGGTCAATGTGTCCATCTGTTTTGCTTAATTGTACTTCTATGCATGAAAAAGAGGTCTATGAGGGAAGTGTGGCATTGGGAAATGAGAGCAATAGAAAATGGAAAAAAAAGTTACCAATAAAACAATTTTTAATCTATCATGTGGAGGTCATTCTCCAAGAATGCCAGGTAAACAGGCTACTTTGGTGGACCTGTGACTCTTTGATGTGTGTATTCTCCCTCCAATACTTTAGTATCCTGTCTACCTAGAAATCTTCCCTAGGAGGTCCACTCAGCATGATGGGTCCTCCCTGTAGTTCTCTTGACATTGCAAAGAAACTAGTGTGGTATAAGGGCGCCTGTCTACCCCCTAAACCTTCCTCACTAGATAGTGAGTCAGATGACTGATCCACCGTGGTATGGTCTCCTTTTGGAGGAAGTAGGCAGTAAGTGGCGTAGGTGGCACAATGGATAGATAGAGCACAAGGCCTAGAGAAGGAAGACCTGAATTCTAATCTGGTCATAGACACTTATTAGCTGTGTGACCCTAAGCAAGTCACTTAACCCTATTTGCCTCAGTTTCCTCATCTGTAAAAAGAGCTGGAGAAGGCAAGTCAGTATCTTTTCCAAGAAAACCCCAAATGGGATCACAAAGAATCAGACACTGAACAACAACAGACTGTAAAGAGATGCAAGCCAGTAAGTATGGATGACTTAAGCTATAATAGAATACCTGTACCCTGAAATCCTTTAACTATATAGGGGCAGGAGAAAGAGGAGGGAAGTAGAGGAAGAGAGACCTAAAACTAACTAGAAGGGACCTTGAACATCATGCAGTCCAACATTCTCCTTTTACATAAAGAGACAGAGAAATAGATGTAAATAGATGATAGAGTGACAGACAGAAGTAGAAGGAACCTCACAGATTGTCTTGTCCAGCTCCTTGATTTTATGTACATAGGAAAGTAGATAGATAAATAGGTAAGTAGGTAGGGAGGGAGGGAGGGAGGGAGATAGGTAGATCATCTATTTTACAGCGTTCTCAAAAGATATGCTGGCTACTTTTAAAATAGAGGACCTGGCGGGCCACTTAGCTTTCCCAGTGTGAGCTGCCTAAGTTTACTGAGGCCAGAAATCTCTTCATAGGAAATCTATTGATTAATCAACAAGCAGTAACCAAATGCTTATTATGTGCCCAAGATTCTGTTGGAAAGATTGTGTCTTCCTGCATGCTAGTGCTGCAATTAGGACCTTGCTGAAATCCAACAAATATGTACCATTCATCATCATCGTTATTAATATTGTTAATAACAGGAACAGAAGTCCCAGCTTCCACCAGCTCCCAAATCACATCATTAACTTCTTTCTCCCTGAACGAGCTGTGGGTCCCACTCCTGCTTAAAAAGTTTCTCCACAGTGGGACGCATTAACATAGTTATTTTTAAAATAATTTGATATGAGAATTTCGGAGATGCACAGTTCAATTTCCCTCCCCACTTTTGAATTTTTTAAGCCCACCATTTTGGGGGATCTGGATTCACATAAATGAAATTGAGTCCAATGCATTCCCTCTTGGGGAGATTGGAAGAGATGGAGGTGAACAAGCTGTCAAAAAACCATAGAGAGAATTCTCTCTCCCTGACTTTATCCTGGGGATCAGGGTAACAAGGGAAAGCCAGCTCTACTCACAGGCAAAGGGGCTACTTCCCCTTCATGGTCTAGAGCCCTCCTTCCAGGTCTGGCAGTCACAGATTGGAAATATTCAGATATAAAGCCAACCACTTCAGAAAACCTGGAAAGAGTTGGAAGGGGAGAGGGTGTGAAGAAAGGGTTGTATGCACAGACTTAGGAGGAGAAGTGATTTTACTCTGATGGAAGCATCAACAAAAACTATGAGGGACACAATAAAAACCCTCCCATAAAGGAAGCACCTTGTGGTTCTCTGATGCCAGAAATTTCATTATTAACAATTCATTTCTTTAAATTGAAGTAAATCCCCAGTTAAAACATCTAGGGAAAGGGGTAGGGAAGATATGGGGTTAGTACCATCCTGTGATTTCATTGGTTTGGGCACCTAACAGTGAGAAAATTCCCTTTTCTGATGCAGATCCAAAATTGCTTTGTAAAGTTAACAAAGGTCTTGGAGAGCTTGCTGGGGCACTGGTCTGCCCAGACTCACACAGCCAGTGCACGTGATCTGGATGAGTACGTTAGCTACCAACTCTATAGTCACTCTTCCTGGCTGTCCTTACTAGTCATTAACACTCTAATATGATCCATTTTTAAACCACTTCCTTTTCAACCCTAGGTGAGATTAGTTTTTAATAAAGGAAGGATAAGAAAGCACTGGGAGAATCATGGTGGTAAAAATAATAAAAACTCACATTCCTACATCACATGACTATTTACAAAACACTTTTCTCACAGCAACCATGTAAGGTACCAAGTACAACTGTGATTATCCCCATTTTGCAGATAAGGAAACTGAGGTTTAGAGGGATTTACACAGCTAGGAGCTATAAGAGTGGGGACTTGAAGCTGGCTGTTTAGAGCTAGGTAGTTCAGTGCATAGTTCAGCAGACCTGGAATTAGCATAGACTTCACTTTAAATTCTGCCTCAGACATTTGGCTTTGTTCCCCTGGGTAAGTTCCTTGACCTCTCTAAGCCTTAGTTTCCTCATCTTCAGAATGGGACAATAATAGAACCTCCCTCACAAGTTTGCTGTGAGAATGAAATGAGATAATATCTTTAAAGTGCTTTTCATCCTATATGAATGCTATTATAACTTCTAGGCAGCATCCAGATATAACGGATATCTGAGCACAGTGGAGAGAGGGACCTAAAAGGTGGAAGGCATCTTCCTCCCTTCATCTTGGATAGCCTTCATAGGTTAGCATGAAGTCATTAACTCTGCCCCTCCACACTCACATATACGTGCACACCATAAAGAATTTGGCATGATCGGCAGCAGCACCTACACACAAACATATATATATATATATATATATATATATATATATATATATATATATATATATATATATATATATATATATATATATATATATATATATATATATATATATATATATATGCATGTTTGTGAAAAAATATTGAACATAATTATCCAAAGACAATTGACTCACTACTCCCAATTTTTGTTAGAGATAAATAAGTCAGTCATCCGTTGGGTATTCAAAAGGGATGTGACACAGGAAAGAAAAGTTTTTATAAGGAAAGAGTTACATGAGATGTTTCAGGTAGGGCAGGGCTAGACTAAGAACTATGGTACCAGAGCCTGGGACAACCCGAGGGTACTGGGAAGCAGGGAGAACGAAGGCACAGACAGAGAATTTGGAAGGTGCTAAGGCAGACTCTGCCAAGGTCATGACTTGACTGAAGGCTTGGCTTTGCCAAGCTCTTGGGTCTGGTGCCTATAGAACGTCTTATCAAGTCATCACTCTAATAATTATTAGATTCAGATTGCTCCATTATGATTCAGATGTTTATGTTTGAATACATATGATGCACAGTTAACGGAGTGTTGACTTTGGAGTCAGTATGTGAGAGGGATCGGAGGAGGGAAGGAGGAAGGGGAGAGAGAAGGAGAGGGAGAATGACACAGACGGAGAGAACTATAGACAGACAAACAGATAAATGTAGACATAGATCGATAGACAGACAGGCAGGCACGGTGTTTATTAAATGTTTAGTATGATCCAGGCAGAGTTGGAGTCAGGATGTGGATTCAAATCCTGTCTCTACAACTCACCACCTGTGTGACCTGGGGCAAGGCCACTTAACCTCTCTGGGGCTCAGTTCCTTAATTTCTGAAAGAGAGGGTCGGACGTACCATTCAGCCTCATTTTACATGACTCCCCCTCCTGCACTCAGTGATCCAGCCAGACCAGTCTTCTCTTGGCGCTTCACACATGACTCTCCATCCCCCATCTCCGTGCTTTAGCACTGGCTATCATCCATGTCTGGAATGATTTCCCTCATTACTTCCCCCTCATTACTTCCCTCTTCAAGATACAGCTCAAATATGACCTTCTACATGATGCCTTTGCTGATAACCCTCAACTACTAATACCCTCCCCCCAAAAAAACTAAAATGAATTTAAGTACTTTGCATTTATTTATATTTATTCTCATTAAATTTAAACTATTTATACTTCAAAACCAACTCCCACCTTTATACTCATGTATGTACGTGTCATCTCTACAGTTAGACCACAGATGCCTCTCAAGGAGTGATTTTTTTATTCATCGTATTCGGATCTCCATTGCCTAACACAGTACCTGGCACTAACCAGGGCTTCTTAAACTTTTTCCACTTGGGACCCCTTTAGAACTTCTTAAATTATAGGTCCCAACACCATATGGGGATGCTTCGTAAATAATCATTAATTGATTGATTACCTCTAAGATTTCTCTCACTTCTAAATCTGTGATCCCATGGTCTTATAAACCAATCTATTCTGCTCCCAGATTTGCTTTTATATTTTTCAGAAAATTCTCTTGCAATATCTCCCCAGTGCAAAATAACATATCAGTTCAGTCAAGCATTCTGTTAAGTCAGTGGGGGAAAAAATCAAACTTATTTAACTGACCAATCAAAATGGTAAATCCAGGAGCAAAACAGAACTAGACAGAGAGTGACAAGGACATGAGAAGAGAATAAATTTCAACCCAACTGCATCTTCTTGGACGTTTTTCCAAAATACTCACCAGGCCTGGCAGGAGGTTCTTACTGTATAAGTAATCTGTGATTCTGGTGTATAACAAAGAATTTTACTATGACAGAGTTGGTTACAGCTAGCATAGAAAATCTCTGTGTGGGGGGAAAAGAGTAAAACTCAGTATGAGTAACTCCAGAGATAAAAATCACCTCTCTGAGATATTTTTGTAAAATTACTTTCCTATGAAATATTGAGAAAGCAGGTTTTATTTAGGAAAAAAAATACTTTTTAGCCAACCAGATTTTCCTCACATGACAGTATTCTACAAAGTTCACATGATTTCATTATGTTTTATTTGCTATCAAAATCAAACCAGACTCAAATGTGTTACTATTGTTTAGAATCCAAAGTTCCAACACTAAGACCGACCCAATTCTCCTCAGTCTATACAGGTTAGGAAAATAAAGACAGATGGTCTTGGAGTCAAAGGACCTGAGTTTGAAATCTAGTTCTATTTTCTATCTTGTGTGACTTTGGGCAATTCATTCTGAGCCCCAGTTTGCTCATCTCTCAAATGGTTTGAGTTAGATGGTCTCAGAGATCCTTTCCACCTCTCCATTCTATCACTTTCACCATCATCATTACAGAACCTGTGGCTGATGTCATTGGTGGTGCTACTTTACCTACCATTGACTATTTTTCTTTCTTTTTTTTTTTTCCTACTCTCTCACTCATTAGAGTCATGAGATTAGAATTTAAATCCTGCTTGTGACACAACAATTTGTGACCCTGGACAAATCATTTAACTTTCTGACTCTCAATTTCTTCAACTATAAAATAGGGGTATTGATTTTTGTACTTACTTCATAGAGCTGTTTTAAGAAAAAGGTTGAAACTAGCATGAAATGATGAGTTTCCATTTCCACTCAAAGGAGTTAGTTCGTTTTCCCTACAAGGCAAGAAAACTTCCCCTGGAACTTGATTGGCCCCTGCCTCCCTTGATGAAGCTTCCTGATTCCCTAAGGATGGAGAAAGTCTTACCCAAGTCTGCCTCCCTCTGATGTCCTAAGGACTACAAGACTCACCATATCCAGGCCTGATAACCAGATGTGAGTCAAAGGGTGTTGAGTAGCACCGTATTCCTGTTGCATATCCTTGCTGTGTTAGGGCCAAGCAAACCTTCTTTTGTTAACTGTTCAATGATTTTTCAATCAAATCCATCAAAATGTCTTAATTGATAGGTTTAGGGGTTTTTTTTTCCTTTGGATAATATTTTAAGGAATATCCCCAACGTTCATTGGTAAAAGAGTGTAACTAGTTGGACGAATCTCATTTGTGTGTAGGGCTGAACCTGTTTAGGGCTTCAGTTGCCAGTGGGGCTAAGCAAGATATGAGTGCCAGTGGTACCTTTGAGTTACAGGAAGAATGTATAAGGACTGGACCTATCATTTCATGGCACAGGGAACTCCCAGTAAGGAAATTCCCTCTACCAAAGTAGATAGGTACCTTTTCTGCAGCTTATCATCTTAGAGGGCAACTGCTCAAAGGATTGAGAGGTTAGATAACTTGCCAAGGATCCCACCATCAGCACATGTCGGAGACAAGACCTGAACTAAGGTTCACCCAGTTCTGAGGCCAGCTCTCTTACAGCTACACCATGCTGCATAGAGACGAAATTATAATAAAGCTTATACTTATACAGCACTTTAAGGTTTGTAAAGCACTTTAAAGTGAATCCCACAATTTGAGAGTTGTGAGGGACATTAGTGGCCATTTAGTCTAGCTCTAGTTTTATTTAGTCAACCTCTACTTTCAACAAACCAGAAGTAAACATGAATGCTCCAACAGCGGCAAATAACTGAATGAAATATAGTATCTGAATGTTAAAGAAAGAGTATAGCACAATTAAAAATGAGAAAAAGAGGGATAAAACTATGGAAAGACTCCCTCATTTACCCCCTCCAGTTACCTGCACGACCTGGATCAAGTGACAACCTCTCTGAGCCTTGGTTTTCTCATTGGTAAATAGAGTGATTGAAATAGATGACAGCTAAGGTCCCTTCTGGCTCTCAATCTATGACCTTCCATCAAAGTCAGGGTAGCATGGCTGTAAAAGTCCTGGATCAGAAGTCAGGGAAGCTCAGTTCTAATCATGGCCCTACTACTAATCCACTTAGTGATTCCAGACAAATCATTGCATTTCGATGAGCTTCTTTCTCTACATCTGTGAGATGGAAGGACTGTTCTGGTTCTAAATCTATGCTCCTAAGTAGTATAAAGTGAAAAGAAAATCAGTAGCTCATTACATGTGACTATTCTGATATGGAAGGAAAATATAATGAAACAGAACTGCAAAAAGAGGGTGAATGGACAAGACAATGGAAGGGGGCACAGAGAAAGGAAATAAGGAAAGGATAAGTTGTTAGAGACGTCTTTTTTGAAAGCCTTTTTAATTTGATTAGTTATTAAAAAATGAATTCTCTTTTATTTTTGTCTAAAGCTAAGTTCACAATAAATCACTTATAAGAAAAAAAAATCTGCTCCTGTGCTAACTCTTAAGCAGGATCACTAAGCTTATAAATATTTGCTCAGTGATGACCTCCCTCCCCTACATTACTATTTCCTTACTCATCCCAGACTACTAACTCTCCATCACTGCTTATATCTAATTAGCTATTAAGTCTTGTCAATTTTACCTCTACAGCATCCCTTTCTCTCCATTCACACGGTCACTACCCTAGTTAAAAACTTCAGAACTCTTGAATGGACTATTGCAACAGCCTTCTTTTTGCCTCAAGTCCCTCCTCATTCCAGTACATCATCTACACAACTGAAGTGATATTCATAAAGTAAAGGTCTATGCATGTCACTCCCTCTCTTTTACCTATTTACCACATTACATATCCTTTCTCCCTACCTTTGTCCAGGCCTTCCTTCATATCTGGAATGCAGGCGCTGTCATGTGCATGTCTCTACCACAGTTGCACATGGGAGTGGGGAGGAGAGACAGTTATCTTTCCTCCCTCCTTGCTATAAGTCTAAGGGACAATGGGCACTAACTGTGACTGCCTCAAAAGACAGAGAACGCTTTCCCCTCACTCTCTTATTGCAAGGGAAGATTTATAAGAACTGATGCAGAGTAAAGTAAGTAGAACTAGTAAAAGAATATACACAATGATTAGAATATAATTGAAAAGAGCAAAGAAATAAAACTGAATACCATATAGTTGAAATGACCAAACATCCCCAATGAAGGGGATAAAGGATGGGGATTAATCAGGGACTGGATCTGTGATCCAGGAAATACAACAGGAAATATCAGATGAGGAGACTCCCCCTACCAATACTCATAGGTACCTTCTCTAAAACCTTAGACTTAGAGTGAATGCTTAAGCAACTTGCCCTTATGTACCAAAGGCAGAACTTAAAACTGGATATTTCTGGCTTTAAGGTCATCTCTTTAATCACTATACTAGGCTGCCCCAAAGAAGAGGGGCCTTTCATTGCAGAGGTGGGGGGCTATGGGTATAGACTGTTAAATATACTATCAAGCTCTATTTATGTACTGGTTAGTTCTGCTGAACTCTTTTCTCTTCTTCTCTTTCTTTTCTATTCTTTCTTATAAGACATGACTCTCTGTATAGGGGAAGGAGAAAGAGAGAGATATTCAGAAAATAAGGTGTTTAAAAAAAAGATCAACAAAGATTAATTATAAAAGAATGAAAGGAGAAAAATCAGTTCATATTGTATCATTGTGAACACAGAATTAAGTCATATTTAGTATTTGGCCAAGTTATTAAGATGCCCCATGCCCAGCTGAATCAACCATTTATGTGGGTTGGGAATGGGGGAGGGAGTTGGGTACCTCCAAACATCTGGCCTTTTAAAATGACTATCCCAAGTAATGACCTACATTTTTGCAAAGCTTCCAAAATTCTCCCTCTGGTGGAAGCCTTCATTATTCTCCTCTGCCAAAGGCTTCATTAATTTCAAGAGGCATCTGTAGACAGAGATTTAGATAGAAAGGGCCCCTTGCCTTCGAGGAGTTTGTAATAATCTACAATCAACAGATTTAGAAACTGGAAGGACCAACAAGAGCATCTATTTCAACTCTTTCATTTTACATACGATGAATGAGGCCTGAGGAGAATGTAGTAAAGACTCTGGTCTATGTATTTGGTCCTAAAGATATAATCATATCATTTTATAGCTAAAAAGGACTTTAGAGCTCAGCTGCCTATTAGAGGAGCAGAAATTAGCAGAAAGTTGACTCTACGGGTACAATTAATTCCTCACACAGAGGATAGAAGGTTCCTCCTTTGCTCCCATGTTTTTCAAATTACTACCACTTTACTCACATCAACAATTCTTAGAAACAAAGTTTAGGCCCTCATCACCTTTTGCCTGGATTATTTAAAAGCCTTCTAATTGCTTCCCCTGCCTCAGGTGTCTCTCCTCTTCAATATATCCTCCACCTATCTGCCAAAATGATTTGCAAGGCACGAAAATCTGATCATGTTACTCCTCTACCCAATAAACTCCAATAACTCCCTATTACCTTTAAGATCAAATACAAACTCCTCTGTTTGGTATTTAAAGCTTTTCATAATATGGTCCCAAATTACCCTTTCAGTTTTATTCAAGGGTATGCTAGTAAATATTTACCAACCAGCTCTCCAAAAATGCACATTCTTAAGATCAATCTGCATTATTAACATTTCCTCCATCACTTTCTTAAGTCTTAAGTGACCCAGGGGTGGTGAACCTGAGGCTTCAAGGCCACATGTCGCCTTCTAGGTTCTTGGGTGCAGCCTTATGACTGAGTCCAAGTTTTACAGAACAAATCCTTTTAATTTAAAGGATTTGTTCTGTGAAGTTTGGATTCAGCCAAAGGGACACACTTGAGGACTTAGAGAGTTACATGTGGTCTCAAGGCCATAAGTTCTCCATTCCTGCAAAAACTCAATAAATCCATCTCTGATTCATAGCATTTGCTGATTTCCAAAGCATAAATACTCACTGCAAATTTAGCAATAGTCTCTCATAAGCCAACTCAAACTGGCTATAGTATCCCCATGCTTTATTATACATGATTCCCTTTACACCCCATATGGTCCAACTAAATTGACCTCCTTCTTACTCCTTATATATGACACTCCACATCCCATCACCATGTCTTTGCACTAGATGTCCCTCATATTTAGAATATACTTCCTCCTGACCTCTACTTTTTACAATTCTGTTTCTTTCAAAACTTAGTCCAAGTGCCTTCTTTTACATGTAATCAGGGAACTGGCCAATGGAGACCCAATCCTTTGAGCATGCATGCTGTACTCTGACTGGAATTAACCCATATGAAAGCCTGCCTCTAGAAATGCATAATGATGTATAATGGAGGGATCCAATCCCCAACTTGGAAAATGAATAAGGAATCTCTAATTGTTTGCTGTTGGTGTCCCAGAAGAGGAGTCAGATATGAGAACCTCCTGGACAAGATACACTTCTGTTATTGATGTTCAGTCATATCCAACTCTTCATGATCCCATTTGGGATTTTCTTGTCAAAGATACTGGAGTAGTTTGACATTTTCTTCTCCAACTTATTGGACAGATGAGGAAAGTGTGCCCAGGGTCACACAGCTAGTGAATGTCTGAGATAGGATTTGAACTCAGGTATTCCTGACTTCAGGCCCCCTGATCTATCCACTGTGCTCCCTAGCTGCCCTCCTGGGAAATACTTCTTCCTCTGCCCCAACAAGTTATTGTTGTTATGTTTGTTCTTCATTCTTGAAGAGGACCATGACATCAAGATGATGACATAACTTGTAGTTGACTTTGATTTGAGTGAGGGAAGGGCTGTGCAAGGTCACTAGTCTCACCTTCTCCTCCAGAGCCATCTGGGTCCAGGGGCCAGATCAATCAGGATGACTAGAGATGGCCCAGGATACAATGTGGGACTCTGGCCATTTTAGGCTAAAGTCTTATCAAATTCTCACTTTGAGTGAGATACATTCATTCAGTGAATAAGTAGTTACTTAAGGGATGGCCCCTTTTAATTTAAAAAAAAACAAAACCCTGAAGATAAAAGCAACAGAGGTCCTTCTAGGTTGCTCCAAGTTAAAAAAGACAAGTTGGGGATGAGAGAGAAAAAGGAAAGAGGAGAAAAGCAATAAGAAAAAAATAAAAAATTCCCTTCAGCAGGACAATTTTAAAGCTTTCTACTTAATAACATCAAACGATTTCTCAGAGGTTGAACTTTTCCGATGTTTCAGAAGAAAACAAAGGCAGCTTAATTCCTAGTAGTGCCACACAAGCTGTACTTCTAATCTACTGCAAACTATAATAAATACCTGTAACCCAAAGTCACCAATTTCTCCTATGCACAGCCTCCTCAGCTCTACCTGGTAAAAGCCACATTCTTCAAGACTCTTCTCAGGTGTCACCTTCCCTGTAAAACTTTCCTAATGCCCCCGGCTGAACATTCTCTCCTGCTTTGAGTTTTCCAAAACCACTTTAAGCCTTTTTCCCATTTTCTCTTACTCCTCTTTCCCACTCTCAGACTACAATTTCTTGGAGGGGAAGACCTCGGTTGTTTTTCACCAATATGATACCAGAACCTAGCATGATACCTTACATAGAGTAGGCATTTAATGTATTTTTCTTGACTTGAAATAAGTATGAAAAGCTCACCCTCAGGATTCAAAACTCATTACTCTTGTTGACCCTTTTTGATGTCCTAGGCTCTGGATCTTGCTGGTTTACCATTACCTCACCTATTAACTACCCCTTGGCTAACTGGGTTCCAGCAGCAATCATGGCATTGTCATCATGGCATCACCCATCATGGCATCATCATCATGGCATCACCCATCATGGCATCACCCATCATGGCATCACCCATCATGGCATCATCAACACCCCTACTGGTAATGACGAAGTTGAGTTCACATTCTGAGGTAAGATAGAAAGTACATTGGATTCTGTGTCAGTCTCTCCACCTCTCTGGGCCTCAACTATATGTAAAAAACAGAGCTAATAACACCTGCTTAGCCCACCTCACAGGTAGTAATCTCATCTGCAAGGATCAACGGAAACAATGTAAGTAGAGTGCTTTGCAAACCAGAAAGTGATATATAAATATAATTTATCGGAATTTCCTGTTCCTTCTTTTCAAGCTCCCTATTTGGAAAGCAAAGGACTGAAATAATAACAATGACACATGAAAATATTTGCCCAACCCATTGACTCAACAAGAGGTGCCTCCTCTGTTAAGGTTTTTCACCATCCATTTGTATTTAATTAGAAAAACATCTTATTCCATCATTCTTCCATTTTCTCAAGCAACAGTGAGAAACTGAACCCAGTAGGGAAGAGAGAAGGGGATTCTCCAAGGGAAGTCTCTGCCAAATGAAAAGCTATCCTAAGGAACTGACCCAAGACATTCCTCACTGCCTGAAGCAATCGCAATGAAGCTTTGCCAAAGACATTTGGAAGGCCAACCAGAGTTGGGCTATACCTTCCCTACAAGACACCAGGATACTTCATCCATACCAAAAGACAGGCAGTAATGAGGAATCCCAACGGTGGGCTTCATTAAAGGGTTGTGCTGTTTTTCTGAGTCTGAATCTATGCTCTGCCATTGACCATCTATGCAACCTTGGGCAAGTCATTTGATATCTCTAGGTCTGTTTTCTTATCTGTAAAATGAAGGGATTAGATTACATTATCCTGGCACTTCTAAATTCTGACTTCTCTGAGATGAGAGATAGAGACAGAGACAGAAAGAGGGAGAGGGAGGGAAAGAGAGAGAGGGAGAGGGGGAGAGAGAAAGACAGAGGAGAGAGAGAGAGAGAGGAGAGAGAGAGAAAGAAAAAAGAGAGAAGAGACACAGAGAGAGAGAGAGAGAGAGAGAGAGGAGGAGGAGGGGAACTGAAGTTCAGGACCAGTCTTACATAAGCAGATTCTGTATGATAGAATTTGAAGAGCACTGATTAAAGGCCCTCTTGCCCCACTAATATCTCCCCCACTCATAGTTAAGGTACCAGAAATTTCCACCACTGGAATTACTTCTTTGGATTAAGGCACTTTGTCTTCATAAGATCCCAGATGAAACAATAACAACCATTAAAAGCACCTTAAAGAGATTAGCTCATTGGATGCATACAAGAACCCTTGAGGTGTCTCCTACTGCTATTATTATCCCTATTTTATAGATGAAAAAAAATTGGTGTAAGGCTAAGTGATTTGCCCATAACTGCGCAGCTAGCTAGCTAGCATGGTACAGATCGGATTGAACCCTCAGCACTCTTTCTACTGTATTTCACTGTCTTCCTCTAAAAATACTCCTAAAAGGGTCACTGCTTTGCCTTTTATTGATAATTGACACTGCAATACTGATTAGCTTTTTGCTATTGTTTTTCTCTTTCTTTTTCCAAATAAAATATCTGCCAATGCATGTAGCTCTCTCCCTCTGTGTCCCCATAGATACTGAACGCACAAAGAGCATGCAGGGAAACTCTCCATCTTCCCCTAAATCCTATCCATCCTTCAAGGATTATCTGGAACCTCATCTCCTCTCTGAAATCTTCTCTAACTACATCAGTCCACCCCAGCTCCCTCCCTTCCCTCCAAGCCCAAAGTGTGTGTGGTCTGGACCTTAGCAGCCTTGTGTTGCTTCTTGTTGTATCATGTATGTTATTTTTCTCTTCTGTGATATATTAGAAACTCCTACATAATGTTTTCTCTATATGTCACGGAATCGTGTGCACACTGCTAAGCCCATAGTGAGCATTCAATAAATGTATGTTGATTGAAAGAGTTAGATTGGAAGAGATTCTTTGCATCTGGACTTAGGATCAAAACACCTAAGTGCATGTCCCAACCCTACCACTTACTGGCTGTGTGAGTATCAACAAGTCACTTTACATTTCTAAACCTCAGTTTCCTCATTTATGGAATGGAAAAAAATAATAGTATTTGTTCAATACCTTTCTCAGGGGATTGCCATAAGAATCTAATGAAAGCTTGTATATCAAGCACTAACTGAATGGCAGTGAGTGATTAAGGTAGACCTAGCAAGCTTCATATTGAATAAAGTCACCCATGGCTTTACATAAAACCCTTATATATGTAACCTTTGAAAATCATCATGTAGAAAGAATCAGGGTGTTGGATATCTATATTCTCATTTTAGCTCTGATCCTAGCAGATCACCTTGGATAAGTGACTTCTCTTTGTAAAATAAAGGGAATTGAGCAAGATCGCCCTTGAGATTCCTTCCAGGTCTAATTTAGGAGGCCTAAGTGAAAAGAAAACTGGATTTGGAGTCAGGGATCAGGAGGACCACTCTCATGTCTGCTTATTCTACTTGTAAGACCTTCAGAAAGTCACCGCACCTCAGAGGGCCTCACTTTCCTCATTTGGAAAATGAGACGTTGACTTCTACTATTATTCAAGTCATTCTAGGACTTCAACACCCAGACTGTTTTTTTCACCCCTTTCTTACAGGCCTCAGTTGTCCTTTCTCTGAGGAGAACCCCTCCCCCCAAAATAGAGAAAAACCACTGCAGTGAATCCCAAAGCAGAGTCCAATGACTTCCGGAAAAATTAACGCTCCCCAAGTGCGGCTGGTGATCTTCAGGGACTGCAGCTTCTTTCCCACTTTCTTTTCAGCCAGTTTTTGTTTCTTTTTTTGCCTCCGCGTTTATTTTCTATCATCCGTCTTGCAGCGGGAGACCATTATCTAGTCAAACCTTGTTCAACTCCATCGGCGTTCCCGTTTCAGGGAAGCACGCAGAGGGTTTACACAAACTGGTGTGCGCAGTAAATTTAGTCTTTTAATAGGTTCATTCTTTATTAGGTCTTTATTTCAGGAGGCAAAGCCCAAATTAGATTAAATGGAGAAGCCGCAGAGCGGGAAAGAAGCCCCCAGCCGGGGCTTCCAGAATGAGCCCGCTTTGCTTCGCTCGACTTTGGGCAAGCTGGGCTGCAGACATAGAATGAGCCTGCTTTGCTTCGCTCGACTTTGGGCAAGCTGGGCTGCAGACATTCCTTCTACAAACCCATACTCCGTCAGATCGGGGCTTGGGGAACTAAACCACGGTCCGGGTTGGGTCTGGCTTTGTTCCCGCGAAGACTTCGCGTGTCTCTCCTGCGCAAAGTTACTGCCAGGTTGCGATCTCTCTCGCAAAGGCGACATGTGGAGCCAAAGGCGAGCCCAATTTACTGTGGCAGATGAATCTAACGAAGGTGGTGGTCGAGTTGTTTGGCCTCCAGGCACAATCTAATTTTCAACTGTTTCCGAGCTATTATGTCAAAGGCTGTTTGCATAAACATAACAATACCCTCAGCCAGGGCTGCGGAGACAGGAGTGGAGAAGCTTTCCCTCTGCTGGCTGACGGCGGAATCCCCGCCTGGTTTTCCTTCAGTCCTCAGTGAGGATGCACCGGAGTCCTCGCTGAACCGATGGTTTTAACGCTGGGCATCCAATTCTTTGGGAAACTTTTTTTTGGCCTCAGGCTTGAAAGCCAGATGTGATCATTCAGTTCGTCGGAGGGCGGGGGTGGGAAGGAGGGGTTCAGAAGGCTGTGGATGTGATGAGTTGATTGATGGTGTGGGAACCTATGAGAATACTGTTTCCCTTCTTAGAATATTTCTTTAATTGTCTTTTCACCCCACCATCACTACCCACCCACGTACATGTGTATTTATATCAAAATAATGATATTTAATATGTTTTTGAAAATATAAAGAGGAAAAACCAGCAATGACTCAGAGAAAACAAATCAGTTCATTACAGAAGAAGCTAAAAATGTCATTCTCGAACAAAAAAATGTCTAAATTATGTAGGGGTGCTGGAGTGGGGCAATAGTTCAATTCTAAATAAGGGACAATTCCTTTCTTCGTGGGTTGTTTGCTTTTTAGTCATATCTTGAGATTGAGACTGTCTTACCTACCCACTTCAAGGGGATGTGGCTGAGACTCTCTCACCAAACCCTACTCAGGAAGTCGTCAAGATTGCCCTCTTACCTCCCAGTATAAGGATATATCATTCCTTTGGAACAAACAGATGCTAGACTTCTGATGGATCATATCTATCTGGGTATTCCCTCCATCCATCTAAATCACAACCCACCCACACTTTCTCATCCTGTGTAATTGTTGTCCATATCCTTCACAGAGGAAGTATTTGAAGACCTTCCTTTAGTTCTTTTTAATATTTCACAGCTACCTAAGCAGCACCCAGGCTCTTCATCTGCTTTCCCTCATTCCAGATACATTCCCGGCCTACCTCCTTTTCCTGTCATACATATTCTGGCCCCATTTTCTATAAAATGGCAATGATGAAATGCAAATGTGTTCCTTGGAAGAAGGAAAACCATTCTAATGTTAAGAAACTGTTGCTGAGTCCAGGAAATGTAAGCCACTTTGCCCATTCCATTCTCCCCCCACTAACAGGCCCCAAACTCTGAATTCAGCCACGAATTCCAGACCAGGAATTTGTCCTGGGTATCCTAACCTCTAACGAGAAGGGTTAGGTTCCGTTTTCTGATAGTCATTATATCTCTCACCCCCAAATGCCAGGGAAAATTACTTAATTTTCTATTGTCTACTATCTTCTCAAAAAAGGGGGGCATAGAAAAGTACCCGTATATAATATGATTCATGTATGGAATAAGCATTTGTTTCCTCTACACAAAATAAATGCTAAAAGACACAATAGACTCAGCTTTCACTGGTACCCTTGATCCCATCCCTTTCTAACTTCTCCAGCAAAGTGCCCTTACTATCTCCCCATTTTCTCTCTTATCTTCAATCTCTCCCTGTCTACTGGTCTCTTTTTCTATTGCCTACAAATGTGCACATGTTTTCTCCATTCTGCCAAGCCATTGCTTTATATCTCTCCTCCTCTTCCCTAACTAAACTCCTGGAGGAAGTCATCTGCACCTTCTCCTCTTCCTCACTTCCAAATCCTTGGAAGTCAGGCTTTCAAAAGCTTCATCATTCAACTGATACTGCCAAAGTTACTGAGACTCTCTGAATTGACAAGTCTAATGGTCTTTTCTCATGACTCATATTTCTTATCCTCTCTGTAGCATTTGTTCCAGTTTATAACCTTTTCTTCCTGCATACTCTCTCCTCTCCCAGTTTACATGACCGAGCTCTCTTCTGGTTGTGCTATTTGCCCAAAGATTCCTTGTTAATCTCCTTTGTTGATTCCTCATCCATGTCATATCCACCAGTTATAAGTATCTTCCAAGTCTCCATCCTGGACTCTCTACTCTTTTTGTGCTGTACTTTCTTACTGGTGATATCAGCAACTCCTATGGGTTCAATTATCATTTTTACTCATTCCCAGATCTATATATCTAGCTCTAATAACTCTCCTGATCAATAATCGCATATCTCTACCTGACTCTTAGATATCTAAAACTGGATATCCTATAAGCATCTCAAACTCACTGTGTGCAAAATAGATATCATTATCTTTCCCATAAAACCCTACCCTGGCCATCAAGGGCACCATCATCTTCCCAATCACCCAGGTTCACAACCTCCATATGGTTGCCCACTTTTCATTCTTCCTCACCTCAAAAATCCACACCATTGACAAATCAATCAAAAAATACTAATTAAGTAAGTATTTGATATACCAGGTATGATATCAAGTGCTAGGGCTAGAAAATGTGGCAAAAAAGAGTCCCTGCCCTCAAAGATCTTAGGCTCTAACGGGAGAAACAACATACAAACAAATACAATCTATATACAGTATAAATAGGAAATAATTAGCAGAGGGAAGGCACTAGAATTAAAAGGGGTTAGGAAAGACTTCCTATAAAAGATGAAATTTTAGTTTGGACCTAAGACCTGGGAAGTTAGTCTTTGGAGTCCAGGGAGAGTGGTTCAGGCATGGAGGTCAGTCAGAGAAAATTCCTGGAGCCAAGAGATTGCATGTCTTATGGGCTAGGCTATAAAGGTCTTTAAATGCTAGACAGAGCATTTTGTATTTGATCCTGGAAGCAATGGATAGGGAGCTACAGGAGTTTATGGAGGTGGGGTAGGAGAAACATTTGGTTGGACCTGCACTTTAGGAAAATCACTTTAATGGCTCAATGGAGAATGGATTAGGGTAGGGAAAGACTTGTACTAAACAGCCTGTTATCTCATTAGATCTTCAAAACAACCCTACAAATTAAGTGCTATTAATATCCCTATTTCACAGATGAGGAAACAGAGGCAAAGAGAAGTTAAGTGACTTGCCCAAGGTCACAGAGATAGTAAGTGTCTGAGGACAGATTTTAGCTCAGCTCTTCCTGACTCCAAGCCCAGTGCTCTATCCACTGTGCCACCCAGCTCCCCGCAAATCTTAAAATACGAAACTTCTCCCAGGAATATGACTTTGTCCTACAATCAGCCCAGAATTAACCCCCTGTCTGGTTTTATAGACTGATGTTGACAATTAAAGACTTTTTTTTAGCGCTTTGTATTTTGAAAATCCAAAGGCATTGCTCACATCACTGAACACAAACTACTCATTTCAGGTTCCTAGAGGCACGATCATTTCTATTTTTGGAGCAGGATGAGACACTGGAAACTCCCCAAGCAAAGCAAACAGCAAAAAGCCAAGCCAAGCCAAAGCCAAGCAAAAGTTTCACATAGGACAAGTACGTCACCTGTGTCCCTTACTAATGTGTCCTCTGTCCCTTTCCTTCAGAGATGTCTCAGGGAAATGAAGAATCAGGGTGATTGCCTAAAAATTCAATCAAAGCATAACTTGCCTTCATTTTATAATGTAGATCCAAGGTTCTTTGATTTGGGGAGAGTAAAGAAAATTTTCTTTTTTTTTAGGACAGTGTGGAGAAGTATTTCCATACAACATTTGGAGTCAGTAAGAACTGAGTTCAAATTCCAGTTCAGCTACTTACTTGCAGAGTATCTGGGGCACCACATAGGGGGAGCCCAGGAAAATGATTCCAGTTTCAAGGTACTATCTGGGTCAATATCCTCTCCAAACCATAGCTCACAAGTAAGTCCTGACCAACAGACTTAACTTTTTAGCAGCCAGACAAAAAGACACATTAGTTCAAAATAAAAGAGTAATTAAGCAATATAACAAATAAAATGAAAAGAACAGATTCCTTCATGGACCACAATTTTCCATCAGTTACGATCTCCGCGTATAGGAGAATACA
Source organism: Notamacropus eugenii (assembly GCF_028372415.1). Lineage (NCBI taxonomy): Eukaryota > Metazoa > Chordata > Mammalia > Diprotodontia > Macropodidae > Notamacropus > Notamacropus eugenii. The sequence continues at coordinate 387,031,582 of NC_092872.1, read as the reverse complement.
CACACACACACACACACACACACACACACACACACACACACACACACGATAATCAGGGAAGACATATGGAAGATAAACACATAAGGTGTAGCCTTGCCATGGCTGCTGATACCTTCTGATGCTCTCCTCACACTGCTTTTCTACCAAACAAGTTTCCTCTGCTCTCTACTAAGTTGTCTCAACTTTGTGCTGGCCATTATATCTGTTGTCTCTGGTGGGTATGTTGGGTCACCATTTTGCTCTCTACTCCCTTTATTCGATTTTATCTCTTCAGGGCTATCAGTCATCTCTGCTCCTACTTCCTAAAGCACAGTGGCCAAGAACTCCCTACCTGACAGGAGCAGCCTGAGCTCTTTTAGTTCAGAAAACTGGAACTATAATCTGACAAAATCCAAAAGAATGATATTCCACAAAATATTCAGTACCTGCTGTATATCAGGCACCACACCTTGCTAATATCAGCAACACAGTCAGACAAAGTTTCCTTAGGCTACTATTAAATCTATTCTTTTGATTGGTTGAGTATTCTGTTGATGAAGTCTGTGGTCTCAGAAACCTGACACATGATTAGAATATTTTTCATAATTCTAGTTAATTCCCAAACTGGGAACCCTATGTCCTCAAATTTGGGTGACTGAAAAAAAGAGAGCATCTTTTTAGGGTGTAGAGGCCCACTTCACCCTCAAATCCTCTTTGATTGACATATAAAGGAAGTTAAAGCAGAATAAAAGGTGGAGTCATTATCCTCCCCACTCCTGGTCCAAATCCCTCTCTTTATTATGTATATCTGCCAGCAATAACTGAAAGCAATCCGTGGACTTGGAGCCATTTTCCATCTAGCACAAAACCTCTATATCTCCCAATAACTTAAGACCTTGGGCAAGATGTTTTGTTTCTTTAGTCTTGGCTTCCCCACTCATAAGCAGATGATCTCCAAATAAGGTTCTTCTAACTCAATATACTATCATCTTAATTCCTTAAAACCTTGAGATCAGGGAGCAAGGGAACATGTGGAAACAAAAAGTGCTGACAAGGAAGTTTCCTCTTGGCTTTAAGAGAATGTATGTGCTAGTTGCCTCCTGCCATCTCCCCGTTGAAAATGCCCAGGGACCCTGGAGAGCAGCAACTAATGCCATCCTAGGACTGAGACATCAAGCATCGGATTCCATGGTTTGGGTCCTTCAAATCTGGACATTTCAGGCATAGGCATATACTTGAGACTTTGAAGGATTTGGAAAATTCCCTCGATGCACCTGTGACTGCTTTGCATGAGTAAATCTCCTGAGACTCGGAGGATCAGAGGCTCATAGATTTAAAGCTGGAAGGACCCTTAGAAGTCATTTAGGAAATCAAGGGATTCTGTTTATCCTTAGATATTGATTTGGCTGCAGTCATTTCTTCTATTTTAATATTTTATTTATTTTATCCCAAACTTGAGAAATAAAACAAATATTTTCATAACATAGTAGAATCCAAGAAAAAAAGTATTGTACATGAAACTGCAGATCTTTTATGTACAACTTGCTATTCCTCTTAAATATATAAAAAAGTTACCTCTTTTCCTCTATCAGAAGGTTGCCTCACTCTTCCACAATAAATTAGCAGGAGGAATGCATCCAGTCGAAGTGAGCCCTCCGTGCTTTTAACAACAAGATCATCAGATCATCAAGCTCCTCGGTTAATTTCATGCATCGACAAATCAAATTGCAACATTTGCCTGAGTAGCTACTCTGTGCAAGACATTATAGGAAGCACATAGAAGCATATGAAATGGTGCTGCCTACAAGGTGCTCACAGTCTCTCTGGGAAAGACGAGCACAGGCATGTGGTTAATTAAGTTAGTATACCCAAGTCATCTTAAAATCATTCCAAGTCTTGTCTGAGTCTCAGTTTTATGCATGCCATATCTTGCTGACTTTGTTTAGGGTTTGGCTTTCCAAGTCCGTGACCCTTGAAGTTAAAAAGACTAAAAGTTTGAAACTATCGTGATGTTTGTAACAAACACACGTTTCAACATGTCATTGTGCTTTGGATATATGACCTCCCCTCTCTGGACCTCACAAGGCACTTTCTTTTGCAAGTTTCCCATGTACTTATCATGTAACATACGTTCTGGTTACCTGGGTTTGTGCCATGTTTTCCTATTAAACTGTATGTTTCATGAGAAAAAGATAGCATATTATCCAAATTTAACATTTCCCCAGAATACTTTGCGTGCCATAAGCACAATACTTGCCATAAGCATTTAATAAATATTTTTGATTGGCTTAATTTCTATTAACCACACTTCGAGCTGTAGTGTTTTATTTTTTGTTTTCACTCCCCAATATCAGGCAGGAATGACCTTCACAGTGAACCATCCATATTCTCTCATCTGTTCTCCTTGTGGTCATTGGCACACACTTGCAAAATGACTTGCAAGGGTTTAGGGGAACAGTCTGTGATGAAGAATGAGCCATACTAAATGGACTGTATAGGGATTAAACAGGGGGTCTTGACCCCCCTCAGAATGCAATGCCCTAACCAACTGAGCTAAACAACCCACCTTAATATCCAACAACAACAAAACTTCCAAATAAATAATATTAAAAAACTCCTTATCCTTATCCATTAACTAAATATCAGCACTTAAGCAGTAAGAAAGTATTTGAAATTTGGAGTCAAGCAAATTCCAGTGAAGTTGTTAATATCTATTCAGCATAATAACTGATTTGAGAAAAGGAAACCTGATCAGAACAATAAAGCCCTCTTTAATAAACTAGAAACAAGAAGTTAGTAAGAAGTCAGTCAAAAAGCATTTATTAAGAGTTTCCTGGGGGCAGCCAGATGGTTCAGTGGATAGAGCACTGGACCTGGAATCAGGAAGACCTGAGTTCAAGTGTGGCCTCAGACATTCACTAGCTATGCGACCCTGGCTAAATCACAATTTCTGTTTGCTGGAGGAGATGGTAAACCACTCCTGTATCTTTGCCAAGAGAACCCCATGGACCATGTGGTACACAGGGTAATGAAGAGTTGGGCATAACTGAACAACCACAACAACATGATAGGCTTACCTAAGACACTACAGACACAAAGAAAAGCAAGAAAATGGTCTCTGCCCTTAAAGAGCTCACATCCTAATGAGGGAGAAAACACAAATAACCACCTACGTAAAAGACATCTACAGAATAGATGGAAGGCAATCTCAGAAGCAGGGAGACTTGGAAGAGATTCCTGCAGAAGGTGGCATTTGAGCTGAGTATTAAAGGAGCCAAGTAAGCAAAAAGACAGAAGTGACCAGGCAGAGTATTCCAGGCATGGTTGATAGCCAATGCTCAGTTACCAAGCAGATGCAGTGTTCTGTTTAAGGAGCAGAAAGTAGGTCAGGGAATCTGAACTGTAGAGTATATGGTAGGAAACTAAAGTATGAGCCTGAAAAGGTAGAAAAAGGGCGTTCTGTGAAGGGTTTTAAATTCCAAAATAAAGGACTTTATAGTTGATCTTGGAGCCTCTGGAGTTCATTGAGTAGTGGGGTAGAATAATCAGACCTATACTTTAGGGAAATCAGGTTGGTCACTGAGTTAAGAATTAATTGGAGTAGGAAAAGCTTTGAAGCAGGGAGGGGGAAGGGAAAAGAAATAGTGCATATTTTGTGCCAAGCACTGTGTTAAATGCAGGAAGAACAGGGAGAGAGGTTTGTATAATCATAAGAATGATACTGTCTAAGAATGTATATAATAGTACTTCAGTTCAACACAATTCAATCTATAAATATGTATTAAAAGCCTACTATGTTACGCATTGTGCTATGAACTTGAATACAAAGATGAAAAATAAAGCTGTTCCTGCCCTCAAGGAGCTTATAATCTATTATTGGAACATGTCCACCAATAAGTAGGAAGAAGAAGAAGAAGAAGGAAGTGGAGAATATAAGCTGAGTATCAAGGTCATTCTTGTGGGACTCCTTCCTCCTTGTTGGAGATCAATGACCTGTTCCTTCATGAGAGGCAGGGTAGAGTTGGCAGAGAGGAGACATTCAGCCACTTGTCTTCCTGAATTTGGTCAGTCTGTCAGTTTCTATAGTCACTTTGGGTGTTTCTGGCTTCCAGCTTTGAGAGACAAGATGGAGGATGTCAACTCCACTTAAGGTTGTTGAAGGGAAAATAAGACTCTGGGAAGAAGGCAATATGAGAGGAGCTGAAATTTTCCTTCATGCCCCGTTCCCCACTTGCACTAGAGGCAATGGGGAATTTCCCCTTTGAATGACATTTGGACTCTCTCAGTAAAGCTGAGTTACCTTACTCTGAATAAGAGAGTTCCTTCACTCTGTATTATCTATATTATTTGTATAAATATATATATTATATATACATATATGTGTGTCTGTATATATATATATATGTATATTGTCCTCTGCATTCTTTCTGATTTCTGTTTTGCTCTTGACTTGGATGGGGCACTAGGTGGCACAATGGATAGAGTGCCAAGCCTGGAGTCAGAAAGACTTCTCTTCCTGAGTTCAAATCTGTCCTCAGAAGTTTCTAGCTGTGTGACCCTGGACAAGTCACTTTACCCTATTTGCTTCAGTTTCTCATCTGTAAAATGAGCTGAAGAAGGAAATGACACACCACTCTAGTATCTTTGCCAAAAGTCATAAATGACTGAACAACCACAAAAAATTGACTTGGATCAATGGATAAACACTATTTAAGGGAGCAGATAGATATAATTCTGGCCTACTATACCCTCTGAGGAGGACAGTGGCCAAACTTCTGTCCTCAACTTCCTATTTGCCCTCCTGGCAAGAATTAAAGTTTCCCTTGGAGAAGGGTAGGGAGAAAAGAAGTTAGATTGTCTATTCTGCTTCCCTTCAAGGCACACAACACCCCCATGCTACATATGGGGAACAGCCTTCTCTGCAGACAAGAATAGTAATAATAAATTGCATTTGTAAAACACTTGAAGGTTGGTAAAGTGCTTTACAAATATTACCTCACTTTATCCTCACAACAACCCTGGGAAGTGTGAGCTATTACAGTCTCTTTATATGTGCAGAGCCTTGGGAGATGCTAATGTTTAGGGGTCATAACTTTCACGAAGATCTAACAAAGGAAATGAAGGAGCAGCTGCATAGACAGATGAAGGAAACTGAGTCAGGAAGAGGTTAAATGACTTGCCAAGGGTCACATAACTAGTACTTGTCTGAGGCTAGTCTTGAACTCAGGTCATCCTGATTCCAGGTCCATTAGTCGATCTACTGTTCCACCTGGCAGAGGATATTAAAAGTAATTCCAAAAATGGAAGAGTACTTTTAAGCTTAGGATCATAGAATTTGTGAACTGGAAGGGAATTGGAAACCATCTAGTCAGTCTTATCAGCTTTACATATGAAGGAACTGAGGCCCTGAGGGATAAAATTACTTGTCCAAAGTCAAGGGTGAGTTAATGACAAAGCTCCAAATAAAATCCAGGTCTCCTGACCTCTGGTCTAGTGAACTCTCCACTACATCAATGGCTATTTGTCCCAGACATCTCTGAGAAGAAATCCCTCTCTATTGCCTCCCTCCAGTTTGTCCACTGGGGAGGGGTTGCTTTTTTCTGCTGTTGTTTTTTCCTGTTTACATTATTCCAGTGGTTGCTGTGCCCTTGGCCTGCAGGAACCTGGTATTTTATTGTGTCCTGAGCATCAGCCTGTTAGGAGATTTCTTTCTGCTCTTCTGACCAACACTCTGATTCCAGAATCCAATAGCAGCAGAAGCAACAATGAAGCCTGTTCTGCACATCCCCCACATGCTCCATGCTACCCCCACCCCAATGATTGCTTCACTTTGGACAATTCCACCCACCACCACCACCACCCCCAACCCAGAAAAGGCTGAACACATGGTCAAAGGGACACTTGAATGTTTTCTCTAGCACTGAAAAGCAACGGTATCCTCAGACAAATAACAATCATTTCCCCACCCCAACAACCCCTCACCCCCCATCCCCTTGACTGAGTTTTCAGAGCACGGATACTGAAACCAGCTAAGCCAAGTTCCTAGCCAATGATTTCATTTCTTCAGTATATTTTATGGAAGACTAAAACATGATACCGGCATCTTGGCCATGTCTGATTCTCTAAGGCCCGATTTAAATAAAAAATATGTCCCTGACTGCCTATAGTGGAAACCCAGAGCTTCCCTTGTGTTCAAGTAAAATGGAAGCCAATAAATGTAAGTCTTCTATGAAAAGAATGGGGTTGACTTTACAGGGCTGCTTGCCAGTAGCTCCAAAGAGCAGGAAACAGCTGCCCAGAAGGAAAAGATTACCTATCTAAAGTGAACCCAGAACCTGAACTCTGGGCCAGGCAGTGGAGCAGTCAAAGCTAGGACGGCCTTTGTACAAATTAGTGAAGAAAGAAAGCCAAGGTTGACAGCACATTGGTGCTTTCCCATCCCCTTCAGGCATGTTATCTCTTCCTTCCAGCATTCTCCTCACCCCTCCAGGTACTCAGTGCCTTCAAGCCACCTCATTGATGCCCAGAGCACCCCTAACCTGGCTTTATTTCTCCTGCGTCTCATCAACATCAAAGTTTACCTGTCTATACTCTCCTTAGAAACCTGTTTTTTCCTAATTATTTTGATTTGCAAATCCATGCTAAAAGTGGATGCCAGGCAATATTATCTCCTCCCAGAAAACATCTGGGCAGGCCCAGGCTTATAATTCTTGCTCCCGGGGGAGGGGAAGGCTAGTAAAAGCTAGTAAATCACTTGAGTTCAAGAACCCTAGCTGAAGTAGGCCTACAATACAGGGCTACATCCAATTGTGTGTCTCCACTGTATCTGCATCAATGTAGTAAATCACCCCCACCACAACTTCCCTCTTCCCCACCATGCCAGCCCCGCTCCTACACCAACTGTTGGTGATGATGATGGCTTATAGATGTTGTACTTCTAATTTAGCCAAGATAGGGAAACCCAGTCTCCAAAAAGAAGAAAAATCTGAATATGGATCTTCAGTACTCTAATTAAAAAAATGGCCATGTTAAAAAGTTAGATCTCCTCAAACTATAGCCATACTACATGGGCAAGTGACAATTCCTCCTTTGCAAAGGGCAAATCAAGTCAACAAACATTTATTGTGGTTCAGCCTTTTTTCAGTGGTATCTAACTCTCTGGAACCCCATTTGGGATTTTCTTAGTAAAGATACTGGAGTGGTTTGTCATTGCCTTCTCCAGCTCATTTTTTATGGATGAGGAAACTGAGGCAAACAGGGTTAAGTGACTTGCCCAAGGTCATACAGCTAGTAAGTGTTTGAGGCAGGTTTGAACCCAGATTTGAAGTGTCCCTGGCTAGTGCTCTATCCACTGCACCACCTAACATTTATTGAGAGCCTACTATGTGCCAAGGATACAAAGAAAGGCAAAAACATAGTCCCTACTCTCACGGAGGTCACAAACTATTAATGAGTAAGATGACATGCAAGCTAAGTACAAATGAGATATTTTCAGGATATATTGGAGATAAGCTTAGAGGAAAGGCACTAGTGTATGGGTGGAGCTGAAGGAAGACTGGTTCACCAACCCCTTGCCCTCAGCTCTAGCACATCAAATCTTAAGAAGCCATAGAGAAAGCACTTGCCACATGTACATGTTACTCAAGCTATAGGACTCCACTGCCCAGAAAAGATAGCTATTTATTATAGCCCCCCTCCTATCCCAGATAATATTTTATAGGCCAGGGGTAAGGAACCTGCTATCTCTAGACCAAATATGGCTTTCTAGATCCTTAAGTGCAGCCTTTGGAATTATTTGGATTCAGTCAAAAGGCCACACTTAAGGATCTAGAAACCTATATATGGCCTCAAGTTGGCAGTTTTCCCACCCCTGGGATAGACATTTACTAGTCTTATCAGGTCATTCTCTTTTCATCCCCTCACCCCACCATTCTCTTCCACCCTCATCAGTTAATAATAATAGCTAACATTGATATAGTGCTTACTATGTGCCAGGCAGATAGATGCTGGGCCTGGAGTCAGGAAGACTCATCTTCCTGAGTTCAAATCTGGCCTCAGACACTTACTAGTTGTGTGACCCTGGGCAAATCACTTTACCCTGCTTGCCTCAGTTTCCTCATCTGTAAAATGAGTTGGAGAAGGAAATGGCAAATCATTCTACTGTCTTTGCCAAGAAATCTCCCAAATGGGATCACAAGGAGTCCTTGGACAGGATTGAAAAATGACTGAACAATGTGCCAGACGCTACGGTAAGCGCTTTGTAACTATTATCTCATCTGATCCTCGCAACAATCCTGGGAGGTAGGTGTTACTATTATCTCCTTTTTGCAGATGAGGAAACTGATGCAAAAAGTGGTTGATTAACTTACCCAGAGTCACACAGCTAGTAAGTGTCTAAATCTGGATTTGAACTCAGGTCTTTCTAGCCTCAGGCCCAAAATTCTACTCACTGTACCACTTAGCTACCTCAACTACTAGAGGCTAACTTTTCACACTCTGAACTAGGATAAAACATTAAACTTCCTCTCTACATTTTTTGTGTTTTTTGTGTTGTGTTTTGTGGGGTTTGTTTCTGCTGTTTTATCTCCCTTCCTGGACTACAAGCTCCTTGAGAGTAGAAACTGTCTTACTCTTCATTCATCTCCCACCATACTTAGTGTTCCCTGCAAATAGTGAGCATTTAATAAATATTTAAAGAATTAATGGATGAGTAGAAAAGCATAAGCAGGAATTTTAAAGGGGAGTGAACATCTAGGTCTCCTTTGTTCTCATTCCTGTATTTCATGAGATCCCCTAGACTATAGGCCTATATTTATGACTACACAAAGTATGCAAAGTGAAGTGCAAAGCTTGAATTTTAGTCAGTTAATTTAACCAGGCAGCACATCAATTCAAATTACTGTTGGGAGGCTAGGGAGAGCAGAGGAGGCATGCCAGAGCAGTGCAGAGCTGTAAGTAGGATGGGGTAATTGGAGCTTTGTCTCAAGGCCCTGATGTTAGGGGGCACTCTTTCCCCAAGGAATTGTGCTGACCAAACAAGGGGAAGAAAAGACAAGTCTATCTAGAGATAAGGAGCAGGCAGGGATAGTGTTCATTAGAAAGACGTCTATCCCCTAAACAAGGTGCAGCCCCAAACAGAAGGCCCTCAGTGAACTCAGAGTTCAATGACATGTACCATTTTATGCTTTCATAGAGAAGATACTTCAGAGACCACACAACACATTTCCCATAGGTAAAGGGAACCCTTCAGAGCTTTAGGCCCTGCAGGGGCAGGACCCAGACTGTTCTGGGGTAAGAGCTAAGCTTTCCCATGCCATGTTTGTATCAGGAAAGGGATAGCATGGCTTATGAGCAGAGCTTGGGCAAGTGATAGAATGGGAATCCACATCTCTTGACCCTCTTACCCCAATCCTACAACTGAATTTGGTCCTCTCCTAGGCTCCAGACATGCTAGTTAGGGTTCAGAGCATAAGTTCTCTGTATTAACTTCCTTTTTTTGCTAATATATTGAAATTTTGATTCACGTTCTCCTGGTAAATAAAAGACTCACTCAAAGAGTATGTTCGTCCATGAGGCAAGCAGGGTCTCCTCTTTCAGACTCCTGTCATTTTCCTTGATCTCATTTCAAAACCATGAAAATCTTTGTTATTGTATTAGCGAGGAGGAAGAGAGGAAAGAAAAGTACCTTGAAAGCATTAGGAAGGAGAGAAAGAGAAAAGGCTACTTTTCAGCATGCTCAATGGGGGCCAGTTTTTCTTCCTTGCCTTTCTCCCACCTCCCCAAAGCACATGCATTTATATACATACACACACACACACACACACATACACATACACATACACACACACACACACACACACACACACACACACACACACACACACACACATACACATACACCAAACTCCTACATAAAATCTTTTCCCAGATCCCTGGCACACCCTCAACCCTCTCTGGGTGGAAGGTCCAAAGGCTTACAGATGCAATACATTAGTGCTGGCTGTTCAACAGCATCCTGTTTTTTCAAAATCCCTCCTCTAACTCCTCCACGTTTCTCATAGGCTTTATCAGGGAGATGTTCTTCTGAAGCATTTCAGCGATGAAAGCTGACAAAGGCTTCCAGCCCCAGCTGAAATTCATTTGCTTCCTTGGGTTGCTTCCTGTTCTCCAAAGTTCATTAGCGATTTGCCCAGCTAGCCTAAAAAACCAGTACATTTGCCAGCCAATCAGATATTTAAATTCAGGACAAAAGTCCAGCCAGTACTTAAAAGTGTAGAAGGATGAAGCCATGCCACTCCTGCCTGAAAATACCTGATGCTATTTCACTACTGTTGGAGAAGATTTAAAGACCCAAAAATTGGCTCAAAGGTTAACCATATATGTACACAAAGGAAGCAACCACTTAGATGTTGAAATTTTCTCCCAGTACTTCCCCACAACTTCAAAAATATCCTTCCCATGGAAAGACTTGGACTTATGAAGGAAGATGCAATGCACCTCCAGAAAAAGATGATGAGTGGAAGTATTCATAATATGGTCATACATATATATGTATGAGTGTATATGTGCAGATATGTATAATCTTGTAGATATCTATGTATATGCATATATACATACGTATATATATGTGTATGTGTATGTATATCTGAGTTTAGTTGTAGCCTTCTTTGACAAGGAGGGAGAAAAAAATAAAGTAAAAAATGCACAGCAGAGAAGGAAGCAAAGAAAATCTGGGTAGCTCTGAAAATAATGTATAGTACTTATTATATAGATTTTCTGGAAATGGAAATTTATTGTTTTATATTGAATCCTCTCTTATTCTTCTACTATGTACATAGAAGTGTTCCCTTTTTTCCTTTTCTCATCTTGAGATGAATTTAAAAATTAATTTTAAAAATTTACAGAAAAATATCTCTCCCATTTATCCTCCACCAGTCCCTGAAATTATATCGGTAAGTGATTCATTCATTTTATTTAAATCTTGCCCTCTCTCAGTTGGCCTCTTTTAAAATGAACGTATCTCTGGGGGAGTTGAGTAGCACATTAAGTCCCTAACCCCTTACTATAAATTAGTTTCGTTAGGTAATTTGCCTACCAAAAAGGCGGTATTAAGTCACATGATGTAACTGGATGCCTGACAGACATGAGAATTGTAGAATCTTAGCTATGGGAGCAACCTCAGAAATCATCTCCATACAGGAATGCCTTCCTTATACAAGATCCTTAGCACTGGTCATCTACTTCCTATTGATTGTTTCTGTGGTGAGAAACTCACTACCTTCCAAGGTAACCTGTTCCACTATTGCGCAGCTCTAATTGTTAGGAAATTCTTCCTTGTATCAAAACAAAATTTGACTCCCACCCCTATGTCCACTCATTGCTCTTAGTTTTACACTCTGAGATTAAGTAAATACTAATCCTCCTTTCACCAGGCAGCCCTTCAAATACTTGAAGAAGCTATCATGTCTACCTTAAGTTTTCTCTTCTCCAGATTAAATATTTAGAAAGGACTTTCCTCAAAATGGAAAGCGACAAGTAGTAAAGACAAAGTCCTGTTTGGTGTACTGCGTGGTCATACCTATCCCACACCATACCTCACCTATCCAAACCAGCAGTCATTCTCTAACAGAGCTAACAAACACATCAGAGAAGAGCATGGCTTGGAGGCTCTCCTTCACCTCAGCCTCCAAGGTTTGGGCTCCTATTTCTGCCTTCTGAGGACAAAAAGAATAATTCTAATCTCTCCTCCATGTGATAGGCCTTCAAATACTTGAAGACAACTAGTACAACACATGTGGCTCATCTCTAAGGGGCAGCAAGGAGGCAAAGTGGATAGAATACTAGACTTGGAATCAGGAAGATTCACCTTCCTGAGTTTGAGTCTGGCCTCAGACACTTATTAGCTGTGTGATCCTGGGCACCTCACTTAATCCTGTTTACCTCAGTTCCTCATCTGTAAAATGAGCTGGGGAAGGAAATGGCAAGCTAATCCCATATCTTTTCCAAGAAAACTGCACATAGGGTCACGAAGGGTCAGACATGACTGCGCAACAACAACATCCATGTATTAAGGCAAATTAGGGGATTGGGGATCTACCTTAGAACCCAGTATGCTCAATTATCTAGTCCTCTACTTTCTCTTGTGTACTACATTAATATGTTAATTGCAAGAGTTATGTGGAACTAATCCTATGTATTATTCATGTTAAAACATACAGATGGTACAAAGATACTGAAGGATCAAAATAGGCATCACTGCCTTGACTTTCAGAATATTAGAGCAGAAGAGCGGAAAACATGGGTTTCCATGAAGACATTTCAACTTAAAGGACAGAGAAGAAAGGTACTTTTCTGTTTTTCAAGTTTCTCCATCAGCTTCTAGTTTCTTCCTGAAGCCCATCAAGAAGTAATGTCATCAAGAGCCATTCCCCATTGAAAAAGTGGCCAAAGGATATTATCGAACAGATGTCCAAAGAAAAACTGCAAACTATTAACAACCATATGAAAGACTGTTCCAAATCATTTATAATAAAAAATGTCTACTAAAACAACTCTGAGGTTTCACCTCACACCCGGAAAATTGGCAAAGAGGACACAGATGGAAAAAGTCAATGTTGGAGGAACTACAGGGAGACAGGCACACAAATACCCTGCTGATAGAGTTATGAATTGGTCCAACCATTTTGGAAAGCAATTTGGAATAGTGCTTAAAAAGTAACTATAATATCCATACACTTTAACCTAGAGAACTCACTGCTAAGCACATACTCAAAGTAGATCAAATGCAGAAAGAAAAGTCTCGTATTCACAACTCAACTTTTCTGTGGTGGCAAAGAAGTGGAAACAGTGTGTTTGCTCACTAAGTGGAGAATGGCTAAACAAATTGTGATACATGGATGTAATTGAATATTACTGTGTGATAAAAATAAATATGAAGAATCCAGAGATGTAAGAGATCTATCCATATGATCTGATGCCAAAGGAAATAATCAGAAAAATACTACAGGAAGGAAACAACTCTTGTACCAGGCACTATGCAAACATTGTCCCATTTGATCTTCACAACAACCCTGAGAGATAGGTGCTATTGTTATTATTCACATTTTACAGTTGAGAGAACTAAGACAAACAAGTTTTGTGTTTTGCCCAGGATCACATAGTTAGTAAATATCTGAACCCAGATTTGAACTCAGGTCTTCCCAGCTCCAGGCCTAGCACTATTTCTATTGAGTTACATAGCTGCACCTATACACAATGACTACAAGAACGTAAATGAGAGGGAAAAATGTGTTTAAACCAAATACTGTAATTATAAAGACTAAGCTTAGGGGCAAAAAGGATGAGAAAATGTGCCTCTTCCCCTTTGTTAGGGAAGTGAGGGACTATGGATATAGAATGTTACACATTCTGTACACACTGATGTAGGTTGGTTTTCTTGAACAGCTTTTTCTTTTTAATCTTTGTTACAAGGAAAGTTTCATTGAGAAGGGAAGTGGGAGATGTATATTTTGAGAAAAATGTGATATGAAAACAAAAAGCTTTTTTTATAAGCAGGAAATATGTAGGAGAATAGGGATGGATCAGTTCCATTCCCTCTCCTGGAAAATGTTGCCCTGCAACAGGATTAGGACTGTCATTTCTGTATATGAAACAACCATTATCTAGGCTATGGAGGAGAAATATCAGCAGTCCTTTCTTTCTGCTCTCTTTCCCTTCTTTCTAATTTCCTTAATGACCCTGAGTAGTTGCATAACAGAACATATGTTTCTTGGTTGCTACAGAATCAAGGTTAGGGCCTAGACCTGTAATTTCATTTCTATAGGGAACTCCCTGGTGAGAAAAGTTCTACTAATGCCAGACAACACCTTCTCTGAAACAAATAATCTTAATGAAAGGCTAAGTGACTTGCCCAAGGTCACAAAGCCAGAAGGTGTCAGTGGCAGGATGTGAATCTACATCTTCCTAGCTTCAAGAACAGTTTTCTATCAGTTATATCATACTGTGTCTCTGGATTGCTGTACCTCCTAGAAAAGGGAGTTCTTGGTAAGAAAAACTTGAATAAAAAACAATGTAAAATGCAGCTCCCAAAGAAAAGTAATGACATCAATGTCTTGAGGGTAGATAGGTTTATTAATTTCACATTCCCCACACTCACTGCTATTTGGCCAAAAGACTGTTCCAGTTAGTTTTTCAGTATCTTGACTAATTGAGCCATCTGGTGGAGAACAGGAACCATTTCGTCCTGGGCAGAATGATTCTGACACTCCAAGAGTATTCAAGGATTAAAAAAAAAGACAAGTGGCATCTTGGCAATGGGTAGGGGGAAAAGGAGAGAGATGATACCACATGTACCAGAATATTCATTGAAATGGAGCTTTCTGTGTCCTTAGCAAGAAGACAGTAAGATTCCTCTATCCTGATAGGTTATGTGACTAAACGTTCTTCCCCATCTCCTGTTCACTCAGAAATATTCCTCAGCTGACTCATTCAGCAGGAATATCCTTAAAGATAGATAGAATAGGTGATATTTGGGAGGCTCTGAAAAGCCCCCTGGAATCTCTCCAAGTGGCTTTGTTTTAGCATCTGAAACACACAAATCACTCCTCCCTTTGGATATAAGCTGGGATGTTTACCTCCTCCTCTTTAAGAGGCAGACTTTTGTATCTGGAATATTAAGCCATTATCAGTTATTAACACCTTCAATCAAATTTATCTGATTAACCTTAGCAAAGATCTGGACCCTCAGGAAATAGTGCTAGGAATAGAAATGTTTTGATTGGAAGGAAGGGGGAAGAAGGAGACAATAGGGAGGAAGAGGAGCTGCTTGGAGGTTAGGCAGAGGAGGGGTGTCATAAATGGGACTGCGGACAGCCAGAACAATATGAGAGAACTGAAGAGCAAAGCAAAGGGGTTGTGGATGGAGAACATGGGAACCTATTAAAAAACAATTTCCCCTACTTAGCAACTTAACCTAGGGCTGTTTTCTTTCAACTGGAAGAGTGGTTCTGGCAAAAGTCCCAAGTCATAGGTATAAAATGGGTCATCCTGGGGTCCTTCCTTATGGTTTAATGAGCTTAACACCTGCCATGAAATGCAATACTTTGAGTTCTTCTCCATGGCTTGAGAATGAGAGGTGATTTGTGCTGGAGGCTTGCCTCAAAGTCCTTCCCAGGAGTTGACTGGATGTGTTAGCCCAAATGGATGTGTCGTTAGCCCTTCCCCCTGACAATTGGTCTGTTATTGGTGTCATAAAGACAATGTTGGATCTCTGCTACAGGTCACCTGTGTGACCTTGAACAAGTAACTTAACTTCTCTGGGTCACATCTTGATAGGATCCTAATATCATAGATTTGCAATTCAAAAGAACCTTAGATGCCAACAAGCCCATCTCCATCATCTCAGGAAGGAAATTGAAATCAAAAAACATTTAAGTGACTGGCCTAGAGCTAACAAACTTCTGAGACAGTATTTGAACCTGTCTTCCTGACTTAAAGGCATATTCCATATGCTATGTTTCTTCATCTGTAAAATTAAGAAGATTGGAATAAATGGCTTCTGAGGTCTCTTCCAGCTCTAAACCTAAGATACTATGATCCAATTGGATCCAAATGGGGGCAAGTAGAGAGTGTGTAGGAGAGGCCAGATGAGGTTGCAAGTACGTGGTGTTAGATACTTAGCTCCTTTCTCTCCCTTTGGAAATGATGTCAAGAGGAATTAGGGTGTTTGTGTGCACAGGTTCCAACCATGAGAACACTCATGTCTATGCCATTCACGGACAGGGCACCCTGACAATCTGTAAAATGGGGTAACACCTGATCATAGTGGAAGTTTGTAGGCAAATTCATAAATATAACCAGAGGATGCTTTTCAAATGCAAATAATTTTCAAATCATGATATTAATACAGTGCTCTAAATGAAGGATTGCTTTGCAAGCCACAAAGTAAAATTCCTGAGCTGAACACTGCTGTAGAAAATTGGTTTAATGAACCAATGTGGAGAGCTATGTGGCAATTTCAGAAAAATAAAAAATAAATAAAAACAAGCTGAGGAGGAGATGAAGCAATGTCTGATTAAAAACAGTCCAAATTTGAATGATAATCAGCAAAATTTTTTGATCAGCCTCCTCTTTCCATCACATTCCCTCTCATGAATTAGCTTCTGGACTTCTCTCTGAAGCTTGCAGATTTACAAAAGGAAGAGAGTAAGGACTTATATAGTTCCTAATATGTGCCAGACACCATGCTAAGTGCTTGTTTTTTACAAACAACAACCTGTGAGAGAATTTCTATTATCTTCATTTTAAAGTTGCAGAAACTGAGGCAGAGGTAAAGTGACTTGCTCAGGATCACACAGCTAGGAAGTATCTAGGGTTGGACTGAACTCATGTCTTCTTGACTGCAAGCCCAGTACTCTATCCATTGTACCACCTAGCTACTTCTTACAAAAAGAAAAGGAAAAAGCTCTTGGCCTCCTCATTGTTAATCACTCAATAAGCATTTATTAAGCACCTAGTGCTGTGTTAAGCTCTAGTGATACAAAAAGAGGCAAAAGACAGCCCCTGCCCTCAAAGCTGGTCCTCTGAGAAAACTCTAAGAGCAATTATTGCTACCCCATTTAACAAAGGAAGAAACCAAGGTTGCAAGAAGGGAGCTATAAGCACTCAACTAGAAGTTATCATATTCAGGATTTGAACTCAGGTCTCCCGATGGTTAGCCTCAGGGCATTTTCCACTACTACACACAGTTTCCATCATCTGTGTGAAGGATCTGTTGTTCCCTGGATCAGCTTTTACTTTTGTTCTGGACAATAACCAATTTACTTTTAATTTAGAAAGGTGATGTACATACAGTAGGCGAGATAGAACCAGTTTTCTAGGAATGTCACAATAAATAATTCATTTAATCACTGGGACCATCCGTTTCAGAAGAGACAAAGAAAACTTCCTAAAACAATGAGATCACAGCTCTGTTTTTAAAAATAGGCAATGGACACAAGACTTTGTTTTGATGAAAATTAGCTATTTGACATGGATTAAATCAAGAAAAGTTGTGTGTCTTTTCCTTTGTTAACATCCCTCTGCTTTACCTCTTCTTTTGGACAGCATACTAGCCCTGCCCTTTCTCAAGCTCAGTCTCCTCTACTTGACTTTCAACATGTTCCATAATGAGACCCCACCTTAAGTGACCAATCTTATTCCATGCTACTACACCCTAACTTCAGTCAGTCCAGATTTCCTCATCTGTTAAAAAAAGAAGAAGAAAAGAAAGATGTGATGGGAGCAACATCCACCCCTGGTAAACTAGGTTAGTTTTCTCCTAAAAAGTCAATGAAACCATGGTACAGACTTAACTGATCCAGGGCCACAGGACCCCTAGCATCTAAGACATAAAAAGCCTTTAAAGGCAAGGGCTCCTCACACTTGAGGGACTCTTTACTGCCATTCCAATGAATATACCTTTCTAACTGAGCAACTGTGGAGGCAAGGGGCAACCATGTCCACCTGAACCAATGCTGTATACTTTCTGAACAGCCTTTCCATTTTATTAGATAAACTTTCTCTTAAATGTTGTATGGTCTATGAATGACTCATTCATTATTGTCTGATACAGACCTGAACCAGCTTGAGTCAAGTCTAACTCAAGACAAAGGGACTGGCCTAGAACGTTTTTCGGCAGGCAAAGACTGAACATGAAAAAAATACATAGGGGTTTCTGTGCTACAACAGAGATAGAACATTGCATCTAGCCTTCTCATTTTACAGATGAGAAAACTGAGACTCGGAGTGGGGTAGAGAGCTGAGATTTGAACCCAGGGCCTTTGACTCCATGTTTAGGTAGTGATAATGCCTTTGTGCCACAGTTAATATTCCCAGTCTCTTCAAAGATTCAAGTCTAAATTCAGCTGCCCAGGCCAAATGGGGTTCTATGAAGTATAAAATGTCAAGAAAGGAGAATTAATTTAAGAACTCCGTGTCCTTTGAAAGGCTAACGGAGTGGATATTGTAATAATAAAAATGACTCATATTGATATACTTTAAGGTTAATGAAGCTATTTCCTCATAATGACCTTGACTATGCCCATTTTACAGACAAGTAATTCTTTACTAAATGGAAGACCTATGAGCCAGAGAGTAGCTAAGGTATGAGAAAAGAGAAGCATCACCCTATATGAAGCTGAAGGTAGGACTGAGGGATAAAGGAAGCTATACCTACCATCTTGCCTAAACCCTTAACTTTGGATAAACCAGGAAGAACCAGTGTCTGGATGTGCCTGGATATCATAATGAGACATTAGAACAAAGGATCTCAGCACTTCTGAATTCTGGGCAAGTTTCTAGGCCCCTTCTTACTGCCCTCAGCTCCTCAAAAGATAAGCTTAAAGAGTCCAAGGAAATTGCTGGCCAAGAGATGGGAATTTTCAATGGGCATCCACAACTGTCCCCTTGAATGACATTACGCATGTACCCTATTTAAGCAATGTGTACAATCTGTATTGGGGCAGCTACATGGTGCAGTGGATAGAGCACCAGTGCAGGAGTCAGGAGGACCTGAGTTCAAATTTCACCTCAAACATTTGACACTCACTAGCTGTGTGACCTTGGGCAAGTCACTTAATCCCAATTGCCTCATCCTGGGTCATCTCCAGTCATCCTGATGAATATGTGGTCACTGGATTCAGATGGCTCTGGAGGAGAAGTGAGGCTGGTAACCTGTACAGCCCTCCCTCACTCAAAACAAAGTCAAGTGCAAGTCATGTCATTATTTCTCTGATGACATGTTCTTCTTCAGCAACGAAGGACGAACACACACACACACACACAATCTGTACCACTGTTAGTTTAAAAAAAAATTAGTAAGAGCCCTCTTACATAGCATACTCTATTAAACAATAAGCTTCATGTTAGCAAGAGACATGTCTTCTTAACTAAACTTTATATGCCCCACCCCAGTGCCTAGCATAGTGTCCTGCACATATTAGGCACTTTAAAAATGTTGGATGAATGAATGAAGTATAAAGAAATACCACTAGAATTTTCACTTTCTCCCATGAATTTCCTTAGTAACGTCCAAAGGTTTCCAGGGCTCTGTAACCAGGACAAACTAATTTTGTCAGGACTTCCATTTCCAAAAATGAATTTAAATTTTTAGTCCAATGAGCATCTAAATCTCAATATGGAAAAGCACCTGCATCAAAAATCTAAATGGAGCTGCAAGACCTGCTTCAATATTTCATAGTCTAGGTAATGTGAATGTTACACGGTCGTAAAAATATTCTTTTGTTTTTAGCACAAGGTCAAAATTCTGAGCCAACCAAATTTGACAGCTTTCCTTTCTAGTGACAGGTGGTAGGTACCAGCATGATTGAGTTATCTTTCTGAAATCTGAAGGGAGCCCTTTAAAGTAGGGGCCAGAGCAGTGTACATTTTCTTTGCATTTCCTGTATCTAGAAACAGAAGGTTGCAGAAGCAGTTGGCAGTTGGAATGGTATTCATTATTTAGCACCCAGAAGCTGAGGATCTCAGTCTCTGACCCACAGTTGGCTCTTTTTCATTTTGCAGGAAAAGTCAGAAGGGAAGAACATTCTCTCAAGTCAGCCACACACTCTCTGTGCTGTGGACCCATAGAGTCTTAGAATCGGGAGGGTCCCTAGATGTTATCTAATCCAATCTTCTTCTCAAGAGCGTTGCTGGTGGAATTAAGGGACTCACTCTGACACTTCCTACTTTCATAATCTAGGGCAAGTCACTTAACATCCCTGGGCCTTAGTTTCCTCATTGGTAAACTGAAGGGTTTACAATGGATGGCCCCAGCTCCAAATTTATGATCCTGCGATCAAATGCATGAGTTCCTTCCATGTAGTTTCTGACAGATGCTCAATCCATTTTCTGATTGAATACCTCTGGTGACATAGAATTCACCACCTCACAAAGCAGCTAGTTTCATTGCCAGACTTCACTCATTGTTGGAATGTTTTACTTACTTTATGTCAAAATCTGTCTCTCTGTTACTTCTATCCATCAGACCTAGTTTGGCCTTCTGAAGCAACTTGGAAATAGTCTACTCTGCTACATAACAGTTCTTAAATCATTGAAAACAGTTACCTCTGCCCACATTAAGGCTATGTTCTCTGGAATAAAATTTTCTAACTTCTTTAACTTTTGCCTAAGAAATTACCTAGCAAGGTAACTTCCAGATTCCCCCATCATCCTGCTCAACCTCCTAATGCTTTCATTTTTCTGCTTCAAATTTTATCCAGAATTGCCTTTATTTTTGCACAAAGGAATTATAAACTCTGGAAAAGGAAGGAAAGGAGGAAGGAAGGAAGAAAGGAAGGAAGGAAGGAAGGAAGGAAGGAAGGAAGGAAGGAAGGAAGGAAGGAAGGAAGGAAGGAAGGAGGGAAGGGAAATGAGGAAGGAAGAGAGGGAGAGAGGAAAGAAGAGAAAAACGAAGGAAGAAAAGGAGGAAAGGAAAAGAAAGACAAGGAAAGAAAGGTAAGGAAAGAAAAAAGAGAGAGAAGGAAAGAAAGAGAAAGAAAAAGGAAAGAAAGAAAGAAAGAAAGAAAGAAAGAAAGAAAGAAAGAAAGAAAGAAAGAAAGGAAGGAAGGAAGGAAGGAAGGAAGGAAGGAAGGAAGGAAGGAAGGAAGGAAGGAAGGAAGGAAGGAAGGAAGGAAGGGAGAAGGGGGAGGAGGAAACAGTGACAACTCCTCAGATGGAGTAGGTAATAGCAAAGCTGGTAACTGATCTATGAGGGAACAAATTCATAGAAAGGTTTCTGGCACTACTTTATATCAAGTGGAGATTAATTAATGCTAAATTACAATGGAATTCCTATAGAATTACCCAGTATGCAGGCCCTAAAATAACAAAGAAATTCAACATGATTAATGTTTCGAATACTGAAGGAAGTCAGAATGATTTGCCACTTATTACAAAATGCTGCCAGATTTCTTAAAACAGCTTTGCCTGACCCAGGATATTATGATCTCCAATGCAATCAGCTCTTTGGAGTTCACCAGTTTGACAGGAGCACTGTTCCCAGCCAGCTCAATATTGGCTTCATCTCTCCCCCTTCCCCCTTTCTTCCTCCCCTCTCCTCTCTCTCCCATTCCCTGTAACCACCCCCACTATTTCCAGGCATGCCTAGTGTTGTCTGAGAGGGAAAATTCTGAAACCCCTGACAAAAGTCAGAGCCCAACTGGCCAACCTGTTCTGCTTGCAGTAGTCAAACAGAGGCAGTGAGACTGAAGAAACCATCCTGAGGAAAAAAAAAATAAGACGAAGAATCAGGTTCATAAATACCAGCCAGTTGAAGCTCTAGGGTGACTTTTTTTTCTGTTTTGAAAAATCTCTGTCTTGTGAGTCATTTGTGGGCTATAGGTGTTTAAAGCATTTATATGGGGAGAAAGACAGATTGATGTCTTCAGTGCAGCCTGCGCACTATGGGTCTAAAGAGAGGTCACAAGGATGACAAGAACATCGAGCTTAAAACGACAGAGATGGCGCCAACATGCATTTAAGCAGAGACTGAGAGTCCAGGATTCCTGGACATCATAAAGAATCTATTATCATTGTGGTCACTTTCAGCAAGACTGATTTCATTACCATCTGTCTTCATCCACGGATGCTCAGCGAATAAATATTAAATATGGAACTTTTCCTGGATTCAAGTCACAGAAGGCAGAAAAGGGAAGGTTTCTGTAACCATGTGATCCCCAGAGCACCTTAGGCCAGGGGGAAGAGGTGGAGATGGGGGAAGGGAGGTGAGGAGGGGGAGGGGGAGTGGGTTAGCCCAGTGGAGTAAGAGAAGATCATTAGCTCTGCTGAGTCGAAAATAAGGGTTCAGTTCTCGGTTGAGTAATAATTCTCTTTTCAAGGTGGGCAGTATTTAAGCAATCATCTCTTGAAAATTGGTCATTACCACCAGCTAATAACCGATTTGTTAGTTAATAGCTCAAGGTGAAGCCAAGGGCAGCAAATGCTCTGGCATACCATTCCACAATGGCAGTATTCACAGATTTCAAGGGCATTATTGCTATTATAAACCATGTTCATTGATTTATAACAATACTAATATGTTTTATAAAAGTGTGAGTGCAATGTCCTAGAAAAATTCATCATTTTTTGGTACTTTGCCATTGATCGTCCACTGTCCCACGTCTAAAAGAGACACCATCAGGCCTGGTGCTGGACAACTGTAAAAATTTGCAGCTGTCCAGGGACTACTAAGGCAAGAAGGATAGGATGGAGGGGTGGGGTGGAGGATCTGGCACAGAGAGGAGGGGTGGAGAGAGAGAGACAGGGAAATGTGTGTGTGCGTGTGTGTGTGTGTGTGTGTGTGTGAGAGAGAGAGAGAAAGAGAGAGAGAGAGAGAGAGAGAGAGAGAGAGAGAGAGAGAGAGAGAGAGAGAGAGAGAGAGAGAGAGAGAGAGATCCTTGGCAAGATCCACATTCTCCTAAATTACAGACCAGCCTAGTGGCACTGAATCCATGAACAAATGTATGTTTTATGATGAGTCCCAGAGTTCTTCTGGCAGCTACCTGGAAAGTCCCGAATCTCAATTACCATCCCTCCCATTATCACAGTAAAACCTCTATCCTACCCCTACTTGAACTTGGAAGCTTTTTCTCCTTCCTTTCACTCCTCTAAGCTGCCAAATGAAACACAGAATCTGTGACCCACAGCAAAGAAAAAAAAATTGGGAAAGGAAGGAGTGAGAACACTCTTTTGACAGAAGCTAAAGATACAAAGCTTGAGAAATCCTGGCTTTCCTTTGGGTTTCTGTTTTAGTTTGAATGAGTCGAATAAAGCCACTTACATAATTTAATCCTGGATATATATTTGGGTCTTTATCATGACAAATACAAAAAAAAACCCTACTTATATTAAGAAACTTAAAATTCATATGTGTTTAAGGTCCTTAAAAATTAAGTCAGAGTGGAACTAAAAGAAATAAGTCATTGGGACCAATGAAAATAGGTTTATTAGGAATGTTAGATACTTAGCCTCAACTTTTTGTGTTCTATTGGATTTTGTTTCAATGGGAATCTGTGTTTGGGAAAACTGGCTATTGGAGCTAGTTGCTTACCTGTTAGAGCTTTGTGAGACAGAGAACAGCAGGAGATGGTGACCTCTAAAACAGAACCATTGTTATTCTGGACAGGCCAATGTGCAAGTTATTGGCCAAGTACAATTTCTGTTGACTTTCATAATGAGATGAAATTCAATGAGATAGGCAGGCATATCCATATGTTATTATTGGATTAAAACCACAGCTAATATTATATCACAAATTGACTAAAATCCAACATTTATATTCATGAAATCAACATTGCTTTGATCATCTAACATTATCCAGCTAATGTTTGGAATGAATCCTTTATCAAATTGTTTCCCTTTTTTAAAAAGTCACTTTGGGTAAAGACGAAAATAGTCAACTCATGTCACCATCAGTCAGTTCAGATCTTAATTAAAATGTATACAGTGACATCACAGATTCTCTTCATATGCTAGAATCTAAAAATTAAGTAGACTAATAGCATGCCAGTTAAACTATACGTCAGTTTAAGATCAGAAATAAAGAATATATTAATCAATTGATTACAATTTAAGAAAGGATATATATTGTAACAGCATGACTCCCCCCTAGAAAATTACTAGAATTGTCATCATCATCATGAACACAGATAACATTTAAATAGTGCTTACTATGTTTCATGCACTATACTAAACATTTTAAAATGAATATCTCATTTGTTATACCCCTATTCTGTTATAAAAGGTTGTAATATTCTTAATAACAAATGATCGAGTCCTAACTTTTCTATTCGGGTCTAACTTTCAGGGAGAAAAGTTTCCCTTTGGCAGACCCCCATTTCCACTTCTGGAACCCTTTGCCCTGTTCTTGGTGGTTCTGTCAAGTATTGGTCTCTGCCTGTCCGGGGCCTATAACCTTCATCTCTTATAGCTATAAAAGATTTATATGAAAAAATTTTTTTTAAAAGACGTAGATTTTCCTCCCAGAAAGTCCCTACCTTCCAAACCTACCTGCCTTCAGTTTTTCCACCAATACATGTTATGTGTCCCACTTAGTCATGTTGTTTTAGATTTCATAAGATCTTAATAATGCATATTAATAAGCTAATATGTTACCACTCTTGGGTGACATACTTTCATTTTTACAGGAGCATTCTAGATATACTGCTTTAATCCAAATGACTGATTCTAACCATGAGAATCTGAAGCATCAAGGCAGTTTGGGGGTAGGAGTGGGGAGACAGGGTAGGACATCTGCTAAAATTATCTGATGCAGGTTTCCCCTTTTTCAATTCCAGAATCTCAGAGTTGGATAAGACATCTCATCCCATCTGTTACTAAACAAGAATCCCCTCTATGACATAATTGAGAAGTGAATATCCAGTCTTCACTTGAAGACCTCAAGTGATAGGTAACCCCTTACCTACTTAGGTAGTTCATTCTACTTGTGTATAGTTCTAATTATTAGGAAGGTTTTTTATTTATTATTATATCAAGCCTGAATGTATTTTTTTTTTTTTTGCAACTTCTCTCCAATGCTCCTATTTCTATCCTCAAGTCTAAGAAAAGGAGATCTGAATCCTGCTTTATCTAAGTATAGGGCTGGTCCTATTCATAGCTATCCAAATATTCCAAAGAATTTTAAGTGAGCTGATTCTCTTGCCAAGTCAGACACAAATTGGTAATCTGGTGGCAAAAGACCAGTCTTTCTAATTCCACGGTCTTATTAATATCAAGTCCCCAGGGATTCTGCCTTCATATCTTTTCTACATCCCCCCTTTTTCTCTCTGACTCTGCTACCTCACTGATGTAGGTCCAAATCATCCCAAGCTTGGACTATCACAGTAGCCTTCTGCTTAGTCTCCCTGCCTCATGACTCTCCCCATGCCCATCCTCCACCCAGCTGTCAAAGTCCTCTTCCTAAATCACAGGTCATCATCCACACATCATCATCCTATTCAATAAGCTCCAGTGCCTTCTCCTTACCTCCAGGATTAAACATAAAACCTCTGTTTAGCTTTTAAAACTCTTCATAACCTGATCTCTTCCTACCTTTCCAGTCTTCTTTCATTTTGTTCCTCTTCATGTACTCTATGATCCATTAACAGTGACCTACTTAGTGTTCCTCCCACAAAAAATATGTCCTTACTCCACCTATTTTCACTAGTTGTTCCACATACACTCTCCCTTCTCATCTCTGCCTCCTGGCTTTCTTGACTTCTTTCATATCTCAGTTAAAATCTACCTTCTGCACAAAGCCCTTCCTGATCCTCCCTAATACTAATGCCTTCCCTCTGAGATTTTCTCCAATTGATTACATAAATATATATATGTATTTTATACATATATATATATAAAACATATATGGGGGGGGTGTTCACATGAGCACACACACACATATCCTGTTTGTACATAATGTTTGTATGTTGTCTTCCTCATTAGACTGTGAGCTTTTGGGTATAGGGACTGTTTTCAACTTTCTTTTGTATCCCCAGTACTTAGCATAGTTCCTTGCACATGCACAAAAGCCTAATAAATACTTGATTACTTGTCAATTAGGCATATAGCAGGCCTTTAATAAATGTTTGTTGATTGGCTACCCCAGATGATCTGAAAGGGGTTATATAGTTGTGTGTGTGTGTGTGTGTGTGTGTGTGTGTGTGTGTGTGTGTGTGTGTGAGAGAGAGAGAGAGAGAGAGAGAGAGAGAGAGAGAGAGAGAGAGAGAGAGAGAGAGAGAGAGAGAGAGTTTGTTGGTTTGTTGTCAAAAAGACCTACAATTTCATTAGTATAGGGAATTTATGGTAAGGAAACTTTCTACCAAGGCAGAGAAGCAATTGTTTGAGAGAATATCTAGGGAACTGAAAGGCTAATTAATTTGCTAAGGGGTTGACAGGTCGGTATACATAAGAGTCAGGACTTGAATCAAAGTCTTGCTAACTCCAAGATCAGGTAACAATCCACTATTCTAGTTGCCTCTATTTGGCAATTGATCAATATATGTCATTATCAATCAGTTTCGGATGTTAATTCGAATTTTAAAAAATTTTTAGTCTCCAATTTCCCTCAGGTACTAGAATCTAGAAAACTACTTAATAGCACTTCAAGAAAAGTATGTATCTGTCCAAATTAAAATATAGAGAATCTCCCAATCAAATAATCCCTAATGGGACATGAAAAATAAGGGTGCAAATGTGACCTCAGGAAAATTCCTTGTTATTTATTCCCCCTCTCTATCATAAAAAAAAAAAAGAAATAGCATCTTCAATGACAAAAGATCAGGGACTGGGTTTTATCCAAATCAAGTGCTGAACCAAGCTATCAGATAGACAGTCTGCCTTTGGCAACCCAAAATTTCCACTTCCAGACTCTATCATCCTGACCTTGGCAATCATTCCAAGATCAAGTTACTAAATTTTTAAAGCAATTAGTCTTCTTCTGGCAGAAGGATATGTTTAAGCGTGGTTTACCTGAAGCCCTGAGACATCAGAATTATGGGCTTATTCTCCATACCAGGCTGTTGCCTACTAAACACCAGGAGAGAGGGGCCTGGCCAAACGTTACTGCTTTCCCAAAGCTTTCTCTGTATGTTCCTACTTGTGAAACTGAAATGATGCTGCCCTTATGGAGATATGACCTTGGGTTTCACCTAAGCCTTTGAAAGGAAATCCCCAATTTGGAATCCTAAAAACATGTCAAGTTGAGTCGACAAGCATTTACTTTGTGACAGGTATAATGCTAAATGTTGGGAATACAAAAGCAAAAAAATGGAAAAAAAAATATACCTCATCCCAAAGAGCTTAAATTATACTAAGGGAAGAGAATGCATAAAAGGGACTTAAAATGAGAGAAGGGAGGGGGAAAAGGTATCCATACCAGCGTTTGGTGGAGAAATTCAAAGAGTCAAGAAAAGAGCTAGGAAGGAATGAAGGAATGAGTATGAGTGACTTGGGAAATTCCTAAAATGTAGGTTCTGAGAGGAACTGGCCGATCAGAAGAGAGAGTTGCAGGGGTAGAAGCATATTCCTGCATAAGAAAGCTGCTAATGATAGAAAAATTTGTTACTGTTGTGGTTGTCATTGTCAGTCCTTCATCCTCAAAGAGGACCAATGACATCACAAGGATGATGTCTTGACTTGTGTGTGGATTAGATTTAAGGGAGACAGAGCTGAGCAAATCATCAGCCTCACTCTCTCCTCCCCAGTCATCAAAGGTCAATGGAGGAATACAGAGAGTGAGGAGCAGAAGGTTTGCGCTGATAATTAAATAGTTACTTCTATTTATTTTAAATTTCTAAGAAATTATTTTCTGAAGAATATTCTAACTCCACAAAGTAATTCAAAAGAAGGAGCCATAAATATATCTGCCTGTGAGATTATATGGTGCTAGTGCTTCCCGTATGCAAGAGGAAAGAAGTTCTCAACAACATTAGAATCTCTTTAGAAAACTATTTTCCTCTTTCCATGATGGAGTTGCAGGGAAATCTTCAATGGATATTCCATCATCATCTAAAGGTTTTAGTTGATCTTTAGACTACCTTTGCTGGTAGATTGATGGAACAATGACTCATAGGATCCAATCTAATCAATTGAAACAAACTGAATATAAAAGATTCTCAAAATTTTTTAGCTCATAAACCACCTAAGTCTGGTAACAGAATATCTCCCTCACTAGTTGCCATAGAAATTCTGGAGAAAACAGGGTTAGATACCAATAAGATGACGTCTACTTTATTTAATAAAATAATTACTGAATCACCTTAAAGTTATTCATTTCTGCTAGAAACCAAACTATAGTCACTCTCCTTTTATAAACATTAACAAAGCAAGAGATGAGAAGCAGTGTGGCAAAGTAAGTAGAAACATAGCCTCAAAACCAGAAAGACCTGGGTTAAAGTCCTTTCTCTGGCACATACTAGCTGTATGACATAGGACAAGTGACTTCTCAGTGGTCTAGAACAGAGGTCAGCAAACTATGACCTGAAATCCAAATCCGGTCTGCTACTGTTTTTCATACAGTGTGGGAACTAAGAATGGTAACCTGCAGGCTTTATAAAAACCAGCCATAGTTTGCTGACCTCTGCTCTAGAGAATTCTCTCCAAGACTGTGATTTTCAGAGAAAGTGTCAATTTGCATTGATAGAGAGAATATTCTCATCTAGGAGTTCCATATACAAAGGAAATCATAAGTCTATTCCATATAGTGAGAGAGAGACAGAGACAGAGACAGAGACAGAGACAGAGAGAGACAGAGACAGAGAGAGAGAGAAAGAGAGACAGACAGACAGATGGAGAGAGAGACCGAGAGAATGGAATAGAAATGATCATTGGCTCTAGGAACTACATCTATGATTTCCCTTCTGTGTGTGTGCTAGGAGAGGGGGGGGGAGAGTAGACATTTCTAAAGAACATCAAGCTATATTTTAAGTCCAATTTGAAGTTCATTCTGCCATCTTTCATCCTAGTTGATAAGAATTTCCCAATAGGCATATCTTTTGTGATTTTTATCCAATTTCATTGAAATTCAATGAAATTTTATTTCAGTGAAATTGAACAGAAATCACAAAAACTATGTATATATGGGTATATGTGTGCATACATCTGGCAGAATAAAATCACTACTTACCTCAGCACTTGTTACTTAATCAGCCCTGACTTGAGAGAGTCAGTACTAGTTGTATAAATCATAGATCTCACTTAAGGGTAAGCTAACCAACTTAGTTCAGTAGACAGTTATTGCTAACTATAAATGTTATATCAAACTAAGTGTAACTAGTTATTGACCTATTTGATTTTTAAGCTCTATCCATCTACAAAAAATTTATTAAAATTGAATGAAATTCATAAAAGATATACCTGTTATTCTTATCAACTAGGATAAAAGATGGCAGAGTGAACTTTGAGTTGGACTTAAGTTGTCTAATTGTTAGTCTGATAGTCCCTAGAAGCACATCAAATTTGACAAAATCAAGTGACTCCTTTAAAACTTACAGAAGAAATAGCAGATAGACAATGGAAACTTATGGCAGAGTTGGAACAGAGACTTCCCTTTCTTTGGTCAACTAAAGAGACCAACAGATGGTTTATAAGAAGAAATTCCAGCATGTCATGTGCTGACAGTATACAGCATTGCTTCCATAGACTGCTAGCCACACGGGCTCTTTCATTCATTTATTTAAGAAATTATTATTAAGCACCATGTGGAGAAAGAGTGTTCTGCAAAACAATTGGGGAGATGCCTACTGGCCACCTGGATTCATCAACTAATTAAATGGTAAAGTTGATAATGACCCAGAAGTGTAGAAAGATAGGTTCAGTTCCATCTTCTCTACAACAGAGATATCAAAGTCCTGACCCATAGACACAAGTAGCCTGTGAAACTACCAAGTGCACAGGGGAACCAGATTAAAATATAACTGGAAAATATTTAACAAAATTAATTTAAAAAATACGACAAAGATGATGTTAATTTGTGGTCCTCTTATACAGCCTATAGGGATACATTTCTTTTTGAGTCAGAAAACCATTACTCGAAGATGGCGGAGTAGAAAGATGCACATACACATAGCTCTGAACCCACAACCCATGGAACATCTGTATAAAGTAACTCATGGCAAATTCTGGAGCAGTAGAGGCCACAGAACACTGGAGTGAAGGAGATTTCTGTTCCAGAAGGACCTGAAAACCTCTCACAAAAGGTCCGTCGCACTGCGGACGCGGAGCCCAGCCCAGCCCTGCCGCGGCCGGGGCACCAAGAGGAGCAGATCCGAGCGGGCTTCAGGGACGGAATCTCCAGCGGCCACCCCGGTCCCTCCATCCACAGGTGACAGGGGTCGGTGAGAGGGTGTCTTTGGTGGGTCGAGAGGGAAGTGGGGTGCCCCCATAACTCAGGCCCCTTCGGGATGCAGAAGCTGAGGCAGCAGCAGACCAGGGCTCCCCAAGCAGGCAGGAGCCTGGATCCACTGTTGAAGGTTTCTGCATAAACCCCCTGAGGGAACTGAGCCCATGAGGCGGCCCTGCCCCCACCTGAGCACCTGAACTTAATTTCACACTGAATAGCAGCCCTGCCCCCGCCCAAAGCCCTGAGGCTGGGAAAGAGCATTTGAATCTCAGACCCCAAACACTGGCTGGGAGGACCAGGAGGTGAGGTGGGTGTGAGGAGAATATTCAGAGGTCGTCACTGGCTGGGAAAATGCCCAGAAAAGGGAAAAGAAATAAGACTATAGAAGGTTACTTTCTTGGTGAACAGGCATTTCCTCCCTTCCTTTCTGATGAGGAAGAACAATGCTTACCATCAGGCAAAGACACAGAAGGCAAGGCTTCTGTATCCCAGCCCACTCAATGGGCTCAGGCCATGGAAGAGCTCAAAAAGAATTTTGAAAATCAAGTTAGAGAGGTGGAGGAAAAGCTGGGAAGAGAAATGAGAGACATGCAGTCAAAGCATGAACAGCAGGTCAGCACCCTGCTAAAGGAGACCCAAAAAAATGCTGAAGAAAAGAACACCTTGAAAAATAGGCTAACTCAATTGGCAAAAGAGGTTCAAAAAGCCAATGAGAAGAAGAATGCTTTCAAAAGCAGAATTAGCCAAATGGAAAAGGAGATTCAAAAGCTCACTGAAGAAAATAGTTCTTTCAAAATTAGAATGGAACAGATGGAGGCTAATGACTTTATGAGAAACCAAGAAATCACAAAACAAAACCAAAAGAATGAAAAAATGGAAGATCATGTGAAATATCTCATTGGAAAAACAACTGACCTGGAAAATAGATCCAGGAGAGACAATTTAAAAATTATGGGACTACCTGAAAGCCATGATCAAAAGAAGAGCCTAGATATCATCTTTCATGAAATTATCAAGGAAAACTGCCCTGAGATTCTAGAACCAGAGGGCAAAATAAATATTCAAGGAATCCACAGAACACCACCTGAAAGAGACCCAAAAAGAGAAACTCCTAGGAACATTGTGGCCAAATTCCAGAGTTCCCAGGTCAAGGAGAAAATATTGCAAGCAGCTAGAAAGAAACAATTCAAGTATTGTGGAAATACAATCAGGATAACACAAGATCTAGCAGCTTCTACATTAAGGGATCGAAGGGCATGGAATAGGATATTCCAGAAGTCAAAGGAACTAGGACTAAAACCAAGGATCACCTACCCAGCAAAACTGAGTATAATACTTCGGGGGAAAAATTGGCCTTTCAATGAAATAGAGGACTTTCAAGCATTCTTGATGAAAAGACCAGAGCTGAAAAGAAAATTTGACTTTCAAACACAAGAATGAAGAGAAGCATGAAAAGGTGAACAGCAAAGAGAAGTCATAAGGGACTTTACAAAAGTTGAACTATTTACATTCCTACATGGAAAGACAATATTTGTAACTCTTGAAACTTTTCAGTATCTGGGTACTGGGTGGGATTACACACACACACATGCACACGCACACGCACACACACATAGAGACAGAGTGCACAGAGCAAATTGAAGAGGATGGGATCATATCTTTAAAAAATGAAATCAGGCAGTGAGAGAGAAATATATTGGGAGGAGAAAGGGAGAAATGGAATGGGGCAAATTATCTCTCATAAAAGAGGCAAGCAAAAGACTTATTAGTGGAGGGATAAAGAGGGGAGGTGAGAGAAAAACATGAAGTTTACTCTCATCACATCCCACTAAAGGAAGGAATAAAATGCACACTCATTTTGGTATGAAAACCTATCTTACAATACAGGAAAGTGGGGGATAAAGGGATAAGCAGGGTGGGGGGGATGATGGAAGGGAGGGCATGGGGAGGAGGGAGCAATTTGAGGTCGACACTCATGGGGAGGGATAGGATCAAAAGAGAATAGAAGTAATGGGGGACAGGATAGGATGGAGGGAAATATAGTTAGACTTATACAACACAACTATTATGGAAGTCATTTGCAAAACTACACAGATTTGGCCTATATTGAATTGCTTGCCTTCCAAAGGGAAGGGGTGGGGAGGGAGGGAGGTAAAGAAGTTGGAACTCAAAGTGTTAGGAACAACTGTCGAGTAATGTTCTTGTCACTAGGAAATAAGAAATACAGGTAAAGGGGTATAGAAAGCTATCTGGCCCTACAGGACAAAAGAGAAGACGGAGACAAGGGCAGAGAGGGATGATAGAAGAGAAAGCAGATTGGTCATAGGGGCAATTAGAATGCTTGGTGTTTGGGGGGGGAGGGGATAAAAGGGGAGAAAATTTGTAACCCAAAATTTTGTTAAAATGAATGTCAAATAAATAAATAAACCAAAAAAAAAAAAAAAAGGAAAGAAAACCATTACTCTACAAAGCCTGCCTTATCTATTTCATTTCACCAGTTTTCCTTGCTCTGGTTACCAAGACCATTTATAGTCCATAGAATGAAATCCAAGGCTTTTTCCAATTCTGAATCAATGTTTCATAATGTGATGAAATATGAATCTTTAGCATTATTTGTCTCAGGTATGGGTCTTCTCAACTAGACTTGAAGCTTCCTGAAGGCAGAGATCATGCCTTTTGCCTCTCTCCACACCTCCTAAAACCCAAAAACCTGTGCTGGGTTATCATTTCCCTATGAGAGACAATCTTGACATACAGGACCAACCTTATAAAATGGTTAGGCTGTAAAAGATTTTGCCATATAGGACAAAGTTTAAGAGTATATAATTGATCCTATGTTATGCATAACTATATAGAATGTCAAGTTATAATAGAGTCCTATTTTATCCCTATAGTAGTCAATTAATAGTAAATCATATTTGCCTTACAAGAGGTCCATAGTGAAAGCATTATCATTCCCATTTCATAAATACAGAAACTGAGGCCCAGAGAGATGAAATTATTTGTCAAAGAACATGCTGCTAGTAAGTATCAAAACTGGTTCTTCTCCCCAGGTCTCCTGACTAATACCAGAGCTCTTGGAGTTAACTTTGTCCGTTTAAAATTTTGTACCAACATCCCAAGTACCAGAAATGAAATGAAAATGGAGTTGAATAGACATTTGTATGTTAGCTAGCATTAATACTGTGTTTTAAGATTTACAAAGCACCTTACATGTTAACCCATTTGATCCTCATAAAAACTTTGTGAAGGACATTCTGGTATTATCCTCATTTTACAAACAAGTAAACTGAGGCTAGAGAGGTTAAATGACTTGCCCGGTATTACAGAGGAAGTATAAGAGGTAGGATTCAAACTTACATCTTTCTGACTCTCCAAGTCCAACACCCTATCAAATCTATGTATGTGTGTGTGCGTATATGTGTGTGTGTGTATATATATATATGTATATATATCATAACATATATATATCATAATAAAGATACAATGTGGACATTTCCACCCAGTAATTTGAATGGAAATGAGCCTCTAAATCTGTATAATTCTACCAAGAAAAATGGAGCTATTTTCCCATTCCAGTTACCTAATGAACTAGATAAACATTTTCCTTTGTCTTAGAAGATGAACAAGAAGCAAAAAGGATAATCCTGGCATATTAATGAGGTTATCTTCTGTTGATTGATTCCTTGAAGCATGTACCTCCAATAATCTGAAGTGATTCAGTTCTTAAGAATATTTAAAACAAGTGAAAAAGGTACATAAGGATAATACACTGAACCTAATTTTAGACCCTTTCTATATATTAGTCAGTAATGCTGATTTTTTTCCTGTTCTTTTGGGGGTTATTTTGGTCTTTAAGAATTATTTGTGAGTTCTCTAGGAATGGGAGGGATACTGGGGAAAATCATGGTGATGTAAAATGGCAAGTGACATCAATAAAAGCTCATTTTTAAAAATAAAGCAGGTCAAAGTTTATTAAACTTATGTTACCAAGTAACAGGAAACCACAGACTAAGATTCTACCCATCACCTCAATCAGAAAACCTTGAGGAGACACATTACAGCATGCCATCAGAAGTGAAGTTTCCCACCCAGAGTCAAATATGATAGACATCGGTTTATAGTTAGCCTGTCTGATGTGATCACACTCAAAGGCACAAGAAGGGCCATGGAAAGAGCTATTGACCTTCATTCGTGCTCCTAAAGGAAACCTCTTCAGCTCAAGAGTTATCCTTGAGAAGTTGGCTTTTTGGCAAGATCACAGCAAAGACCTGTATATATATGAGCCAAGTGAATCTTTTGGTAGAACAAGAAAAAAAGGGGAAACAACTAATCACAATCACAAGCCTCTACCATAAAACTGCCAGCAAGAGAACAACACTTTCATGGATCATGCCAAAATGTGCACCATTGCTGAATTCTGTTATCTGAGCAGCCTACAGAATCACAAGATTTAGAGCTGAAACGGACCTTATAAATTATCTAGTCCTTTATTTTGCAGTAGAAAACTCTTGAGACCCAGGGATAGTTGATAATTTGCCCAAGGTCACACAGGTAGTATGGAGCATATCTCTGATTCAAAACCAGATCCTCCAACCCCAGATCCAGGTCAATATGTTAACAGACAAGGAAAACTGGTTGAGTAAAACTAGGAAGTTGTTTGGGAGGTTCAAAGACTGAATGTGGTTTCAGCATAGCCCTGAGCCGGCTTCAACACTCTACAAAATGAATGAGCAGTGGTTAGTTATACAGGAATGTGAAATCTGAAGTAGGCACCATAACAGAAACACTTACCCATATTCCAAGTTTCTTAAGAATTCCTAAAAGACATCTAAATTAATCTAGCACCAAACAGAATAGTTAGGAACCATCTTCTGAAATATGGACTATTTAATTGAAACATCCATGTAAAGTAATAAGGAAACAAATCTCAACACTCATTTTTAAATGAATGTACATCATCCCCAATTCCTTCCCCACAAAAAAGTAGCCTGGGGCATCAGTTTCTCCATGACTTATGACTGAAATGCACGTTGTAAATGGAGAGAGAGACAGTATGTCCCCATTCTTATAGCAATCTGACTAGAAGTTAGTCAACTTCAATCACTCTACAGCTAAATCCCTACATGGCATGTCTTACTGCCTCCCTGTCTTCACTCCTTGTTTCATGCCAGAATTCTTGCATTCTTGGATGCCCACAACTGCAATCTCACAGTCAGATTCATTGAATGAGTCATTCATTCCCAAGGGGTGATCATTCACTGCTCATTGTTGAAATTCTACATACTAACTTTTCCTCCTCTACCCAGACTTTGCATGACCTTCTCCCTGGGCCCAGGTACTCAGTTATATGGGAATTAAATTCCTGAACTTCAGTCAGGACTCACCTTGAAGATGATAGCCTCATAGGAAAGGTGTGCCTATGTTACTGCTATACCAGCAGTCTGGACCATAATGAAAAATTATAGATTTTGACCACAATTTTGTTTCATAATTCTAAAGCTTTGGAAAATGAAAATTTATAGATTCTGATCAACAGTTCTACAATTCTAAAGTATCCTTGAGTGCCTTCAAAATTTTGAGGCAGATGCTTTCTTTCTCTTTAATTTATTTGTATTTCCTTTGTCAATCAGGTCTAAAATAGTGATGCACTTATCAGCATTTTTTAATTATTATGACTTGTTTATTTAAAAAGACAGTTTGGGAAAAGCAGTGTCCTTAATGACTTCCCCAGGAAAAAAAAAAAAAAGAAATTATTGAATTTTCCTGCTAACTCCTGGTCATTCCTAAGTACACCTTTTGCAGTCTGATTAACAAATGCTTCAACTGATTCTCTAACTGACTTTCTGCTATTGGTGTGTTTAAAGATGGTTCAATTACTGAGTGTTTTTTTTTTAATTCCTTGTAGAATCTTTTGTGACCTATGTAATTTTTCCAGTGATTCATTCTTTTAGCTATTCCTACCAGATGAGGCTATTAAAGAGCACTCCCTACCACAAAACCCTCTTTTAAAATCTTCCTAATACAGCAACTGGAGTGTGTGGGATATTCAGGGAGGACTAGCACCTTGAATGTGAGGGCTTATCAAGTGCTTTTCAGTGCTATTCATTTATCTGTGCTGTCCACCTTCACGCAGCTCTCACCTATGTCTCCAAGAAGCTGTAGTATGTGCAGCAGTCACATTACAGTAAACTGTCCTGGTAGACAGACTAAACCAAGTTAAGAGTAACCAACAGTCTATGAACAGAAGGGCAATATGCCCAAGCAGAAGGGGTAGATGAGAACAATTTGTTCCAATGGCCATGAAGACAGCTCTGTGGAGTGCTTAAAGCTTGGTCAGACATGAAAGGCACCAAGGTCATCCACTGCATCCCAGGCCATCACCAGTCATCTTGCCTTCGTCTTGCCACCAGACTTTTATGACTCTGGAAGAGAAAATGAAGCTGACAACTTTGCACAACTCTTCCTCACTAAAATCCAATTTACATGCAAGTCAAGACGTCACTGCCCTATGTCATTGCTCCTCTTCAAAAATGAAGGGTAACCAATACAGCAACTATTATAGGAAAATGGAGAATGGAAATGTATTATGCGAATGACCACTGCAAACACTTTGTGTTCCTTTGTCTTTCCCACTGAAAAGAAAATCCTCAAAACAGAAAAAACAAATAATCCAAAAGCAAAATAAAACAAACAAAAAATCCAGAAGGAATTGGTTGTAAGTTTGTGGTTTTATTGGTTTCCTTAGAATTTACTGCAGTGCCAGAAATTAATTTATGGATAATAGCAAGCGTGGGATCACGACAAACTCCATGTGAAGAAAAAGAAAACACCTCAAGAATGTTCTAATTGGCAAAGCAACTTCATCTGTGGTTGGGACAGCCAAAAAGGAGGGTGAGTTTTACATACCAGCTTTGGAAAGCATTATTGTTTTGCAAATTGTGAGACAATATGATATTGTCTTTCCAAATGTTCTTTCCATTTATTCCCTTGCCCTGTATTCACTGTCCTCCCCGAATCTAACTAATGTATGGGGGACTCAATTCTCCAGTGTTACAAGGAGATGTACTTTCTTCTACTCTGCTTTGTTCATTCTCTTCTTTTGAAAGGGGACTGCTGTGTGTTTTTCATTTTGCAGCCTCTCCGACAAGCATGATTACTGATGTTTATCATAAAATATGCTACATATTATTGTCATATGGTTTTAGACTTGGTTGGGATAACAGCGTGGAGTCCAGAAATGACACCCAGCTTCTCAAAAATGAAATACTCACTTTGAGTACTCAGCCTTAGTTGCTGTGAGATACACATGGCTTGGGTTTGGACAGGATGGGGTTTCTAAAAGTACTATTGTCAGACCCTCACCTTACCACCCCACGTCAGCTTCCTACTACAGAGGTGCTATGGTCTAAAGCTGCCATAACTTCAAGTATGCAGCACCAAAGGAGCACTAACTAGATTTAGGTCTGGGGGAACAGAGTTCAAATTCCACCTTTAATACTTACAAAGCTTTGTAACCATGAGTACATCAGTCATTTTACTTCTCTAAGCATCTATTTCCCTCATCTGTTTAATAATGATCATTATAGCACTTGCCTCATAGGATTGCAATGAGCTTTGTAACTCTTAAAGTGTTCTATCAATGTCATGTGTGGTTATTGTCGTTAACATTATTATTGCTGTCATCTAACAAGATGTTCTCAATATATTCATCTTCAGATGTTAGGTGGCCCAAGACAAGAGGAAGCTTGCTTATCAATAGTGCCAATAATGTCTTTTCAGCAAAAAAAAAATGTATAAATCACTTCTCCTGGTATGGCACTAACCCAGTCTCATGCTTGGGTCCTCATGAGAAAGAAGGTCTAGCTCCACTTTAATCACTTGGTCATATGAACCTAAGCATGGGTTCATAGAGTTAAGTAGGGCCAACAACCCAGACGAAACTTAAAAGATCAGGTGAGTATGTGTCTAAGTTCAGAGTAGGCAATAGTTTAGGTATCTAAGAAGGCTTGAAATGATATTAAAAGTCAAGACAGGGGAAAAAAGTCCTAATCTAGGATGTAAAGCAGACTATGGCTACATCATTAATGAAAAGAGATATCAGATCAGTCTGATGCATGGACAAAGGCGCTTTGCAATCTGGTCTCTCGTGCTTATTTCTGAGGCTAAAGGTGAGTTCCGTAGGTGACTACAGTCACAGGAAAGTCATAGTTCTGCAGGAACACCCTGGTTCTGGCCGGAATAGGGGTAGACTCAGGGTCTTATCGCCTTCTTCCTTGGAGAGCTTTGTTAAACTACATTTGTCAGTCTTTGCCTTATTCTCTCAATGTCAGTCTTTGGAGAAGAAAAAAGTACCATTCCCCTACTACCCAAGAGTAGATTCTTTGAAGAAGAAAAATAATTCTCTTTTATTCCCTCTGTAATTATCAAGCATTAGTGGTCTTAGTAAAGGTTCTAATGAGAGAAAATTGTGGGATCTAATTGACCTCTCCTCTTTCCTGGTATGATGGAGTTCCTGGCTCTGAGCCTTCTATCTAGGGTTCTTTGGGCTTCCTGAACACTGTTTCCTTGGCCTTTGTTCCTCTCCATTGCACTCTTGTTGTCAATTAGTTAACTTTGCAAACCACCCAGATGTTGGAATGTTGGAAGCCTTGGGCAGACTCCCCATTGCTTGAGCAGAATGTGTGACATGTCTTTATTTTCTATTCTAGGAGACTGGAAAATCAAAACTGCTGGCTTATATTATCAGCTCCACTGCTGATTTGATGTGTCATCAGTTAACAACTAAGCCTCATTTTAACTGTCTCCAAAACAGGGTTTCCAGGAGACCCAACGTTTAAAAACCACAAAGGACTCAGTCTTCCTCTGACAATTTATTTTGAACAACCAAACTAAATAGCCTTGATATCAAACTACAAGAGAAGTAAATGGCCCTTGACTTCACACATAAGTCTGCCCCAGATATTAGGCAAAGCCGCAGAAGCCTTTGGATTGACTATAGGTAGATCTATCATTCAATCAACAAATATTTTTTAAACTTTTACTGTATGCCAGACACTGAGTTAGGTTCTAGCAATACAGATACCAAAAAATAAAACAAGGCATACACTCAAAAACCTTATATTTCATCAGGAAAGATAACATGTACTTATGTTGGTGTATATAGAATAACAAATATAACAAAATGAATAACAAAGTAGTTGGACATGGCAAGTACTAATAGTTGTGGGTACCAGGAAAGTCTCCATGTAGTATTTGAATTGCATCTTTAAAGCAGAGGAGAGACTTGAGTGCATTTCACACACAGAGGAGAGAAAGTACAAAGGTTTTAAGGCCAGAGATGGAGTATCATGTGTAAGGAGCAAAGAGAAGGTCAATAAGGCTGGATTGTAGACTGAGGGATCAGAAATAATGTACAATGGTGCTAAAAAGATAGGTTGTGGCCAAGTTGCAAAAGGTTTTAAAAAACAAATAGAAGTGTTTACATTTTATCCAATAAGGAATAGGGAGACATTGGAATTTATTGAGGAGGGAATTGATGTGTTCAGGTAGACACTTAAGGAAAATCACTTTGGCAGCTCTATGAAGTATGAGAGTCCAATTAGAAAGCCATTGTAACAATCTAGGCAAGAGGTACTAAAGACCTACATTAAGATGGTGGCTATAATGAAGAAAGGAAGGGTCAAATGAGAGAGATGTTGTAGGGATAAAAGTGGCAAGATTTGTTCATTGATTGGATTGGGGTGAACAGTGAGGTAGAAGAAGTTGAAGATAATACCAAGATTACAAATCTGGAAGATGAAAAAATGGTACTGCCCTTTACAGAAATGGGAGAGGAGGACACTAGAGAGAACAATAATGAGTTCCTTTTTGACATATTGAGTTTAAGATATCTCCAGGACATCCAGTTTGAAATGTCCAACAGTCAGGTGGAGAGTAACCAACAGGCCTCCAACCTGTTGGTGAGTTAGGGGGATGTGTACCCCAAACATGTGAAGGCTTCCCAGGGCAGAATGGGTGGATGAGTACAATTTGTTCTAACAGCTATGAAGGCAGCTGAAGCAGGTGTGATAGAGGACTTAGAGCTTAATCAGGCATCAAAGACACCAAGGTCATCCAGTGCAACCCAGACCACAGCCAGTTGTCTTGATTTTTGTCTTTTTTTTTATTCTGAACTAAAGAAATAAAACAAGCATTCCCATAACATAGTCAAATAGAAAAAAAAAGATGATTGTACGTGAAATCAAAAATCTATTATGCACAACTTCCTTTTAAACATATAATAAAGTTATCATGTAACTTTCTTTTTTTCCTCTTTTTTTCTTTTCTCCCTGCCCTCAACATGGCTACCAGCAAACACAAATATATATGTATATATATATATGTATGTATATTTATATGTAAAATCATTCAAAACATATTTCTATTTATCAGTTCCTTCTCTGGATGCAGATAGGATCTTCCTTCATGGATCCTTTGTAGTTAATTTGGGCATTTTTAATAGACAAAATGACTTAGTCACTTGAGTAGTTCTTAAAATGATATTGCTGTTACTATACACAACATTCTCTGGGTTAAGTTCATTTTGTACTTCATTATTTCATACAAGTCTATCCGTGTTTTTCTAAAATCATCGAGATCATCATTTCCTATACCATAGTAGTATTCCTTCATGATCTTGTACCACAACTTGTTCAGCCATTCCCCAATTGACAGGCATCCCTACAAGTTCTTTGCCACCACAAAAAGAGCTACTATACATACTTTAAAACACATAGTTTTCTTTTCTTTTTTCCCTAATCATCTTGGGAAACAGACCTAGTAGTAGTATTGCTGGGGCAAAGGATAGAAGCATTTTAATAACTCTTTGGGCATAATTCCAGGTTGCTGCCAAAAATGGTTGGATCAGTTCACAGTTCCACCAACAGTGAATTAATGTCCCAATTTTTCCATATCCTTTCTACATTTGCCACTTTTCCCTTCAAACATTTTATCCAATCTGATAGGTATAAAATGACATCCTAAGGTTGTTTTAATTTGCCTTTGTCTAATCAAGACTTTTGTCCTGCCAGTGGACTTCAGTGACTCAGGAAGAGAGAATGAGGCTAACAACTTTGTGCATCTCTGCCTCACTTAAATCCAATCCATATGCAAGTCAAGTCATTACCCATGATCTTATGGTCCTCTTTGAAAATGAAGAGGATGAACAACCAATGTGGCAATGGAGCTCAGGTAAAGGTTTTTGACCAGATATACAGATCTGGGAGTCATTTGAAAAGGGACGATAGTTAAACCCATAGAGATAGATGAGGTCTCCAAGAGAGAATAGGGAGAGAAGACTGAAGACAGAATCTTGAGGAACACTCACAGTTTGGGACCATCAAATGATAATAAGCCAGCAAAGAAGTCTAAAAGTAACAGTAGGACAGACCGGAGGAGGACTAGGAGAGTCATGTCATGAAAATCCAAAGGTAAGAGAATATCCAGTAGGAAAAAGTGATCATTAATGTCAAATGAAACAAGGAGGCCAAAACTAATGAGGACTTTAAAAAAAATCAGATTTGGTGACTCACTGGTAACTTTGGAGAAAGTAGTTTCAGTTGAATGATGACATCAGAAGCCAGACTGCAAAGGTTTGAGGAATGGAGGTAGTGTATATAGTGGGGGGTTTTCCCTAAAAGTTTAGCTGAAAAAAGGAAGACAGATATAAGATGATAGCTTGATAATAAGATCTAGCTAAGGTTTCAGTTTTTGATTTTGTGTTTTTTAAGGACAGAGTAGACAAAATAAGGAAGAAATTAATAGATAAAGAAAGATTAAAGAAAGATTAGAGAGGGAAGCTCAGTTAGTCAATTAAAATCTTGGAGAAAATAGGAGTGGATGGAATCCAGGGCACATGCAGAGGGATTAGCCTTGACAAGGAGAAGCTTCTCCTCATTATCAGAGCCTGAAGGAAAGAAGAAGAGGTCAGGAGATGTCCAAGGATTTTGAGATGAATAAAATGGGAGACAAGAGAACTCATAGTGAGTCAGTATCATCTTGAAAACAGGGATCCTGGTGTATATCTCTTCACATTTCCCAATGGCTGACATAGTGTTTACATAGAATAGATAATCAATAAATGCTTGTGGACATTGATGATGATGATGATGATGATGATGATGATGATGATGATGATGATGATGACGATGACAATGACATCAAGGCTAACACTCATCACTTGAAAGAAGTAGAATGAGAAATAAATGAAAGCAAGTCTTTCTAATGTCACCTGACAGAAACTTGGCAAAATATGAAGTAGGCAAAGTTTACCTTATCACATTCCCACCTCTCCTTTTGAACCCACTTATTCATCCAAATGAAAATAACAACACGTGGGCCACTGTTCTTCTGCTTCTTTGGTGTGGCCTACTGGAAAGAGCTATGGACTCAGAGCAAAGATCTAAGTTCTAATCCCAGCTCCAACACTTATTACCTGATGACCTTAACCACATCACTAAACTCCTCCGAGCTTCACTTTCCTCATCTGTAAAAACAGAATAATAATATTTGTACTACCTATCTCAAAGGGGAGTTGCAAACAAAATGTTTTCTATACTTTAAAGTACCATAAAAACTGTTTTGCTTTTATTCCTCACAGAGTTCATCTGAGCTCTCAATCTCACCTTGGATGGATAAGAGAAAAGTGAAGAGAGGTGTGATATCTGAGCACATTTGCTAAAGCTTGCCTGATTTCATCAAAGCTGGCAGTTGTCCACAGTTGGTCATGGAAGGAGGTGTGAGCTGGCTTCCACTGTACAGCTGTTGCTATTGAACTACAGAATGTTCAACAAAAGACTTTTTAATTAGGCCACCCAGGCTCCAACCAGCAGAGTTTCTTTGGAGATGTATTCTCCACTTGACAAAGTTAGTTTAAAAAGGGAGACAAGAAAGGGCACTGAGTCCCTTAGTTTCAGCATCACGGGTTTGTTCAGTTTAATGGTAAATTGGATCTGAAATGTATAAGATAATCCTAGAATCTCTGTCCTTACTTTGGTCAGCAATAATCTCCACTTATAGGGTAATAGCCTGTCACAAAGATGTCCACTATTTGGAAATCTTCTCCAGTGGTGGGAGATTGAGGTCAGATGTGAAGGACCAGATAGACAGATCCAAGCTGAGTCATCACTGATTAGATGCCCATTTGGATGCTTTCTCAGTCCTGGCTTCCAAGCAGCACAGGATGTGACCATGAACCATAAAAACACTCTCCCTTCCTCCCCCCTACCAAAATCTTCACTCCACCAAAAAAATAAAATAACCACAGACATGTCACACAAATTCTGGACTAAATGTTCTTCCTGAAGGTAGAGCAACCAGGCCCACAAACAACACCACAGAAGAAAGAAGGGGAAATCCTGGTCCACCATATCTGATCTACTATAACCTTATCAAAGTTTTCCCACCCAGAACTAGTATTTAAGCAAGAGTTGGGTAAACCAGCAGTGGGAACAATGCCAAGTTGGTTCCGATACCTACTATTCAACTACTTGATGTGGGTGAAGTTCCTGTGACTCATCTCCCAAAAGATATTCCTCATTGATTAGACTCCTCCATCCTGAACTTGTTTCTAACATACAAACTTATAACCTTCTTCTGGACCACATCAATACCTATTGATGAACCTATAGGTATTAATACCTATCTCTTCACATCTCAAAGACAGTAAGGAATGATTTTTCCTTTGTCCTAGGAAAAGGATCATGGGATCAGAGATTTGGAGCTGGGGGGATTTCAGTTATTATATAGTCCAACCCCTTCATTTTAGAGAGTTGAAGATGGGCAGCTATATGGCATAGTGGATAGAATGTTGGGCTTGGAGTCAGGAAAACTCATCTTTCTGAGTCCAAATCTGACTTCAGACACTTACTAGTTATATGATCCTGAGCAAGTTACTTAACCGTGTTTGCCTTAGTTTCCTCATCTGTACAAAGAGCTGGAAAGGGAAATGGCAAACCACTCCAGTATCTTTGCCAAGAAAACCCCACATGGGGACATGAAGAGTCAGATATAACTGAAAAATAACAACAATAACCAAAGCAAATTACCTCAAGTCACACAAATAATA
The DNA here is from genome assembly GCF_028372415.1 of Notamacropus eugenii. Classification (NCBI taxonomy): domain Eukaryota; kingdom Metazoa; phylum Chordata; class Mammalia; order Diprotodontia; family Macropodidae; genus Notamacropus; species Notamacropus eugenii. The sequence continues at coordinate 386,987,624 of NC_092872.1, read as the reverse complement.
TGTAGCAGAGTTCGGATTTGAGCTGGATCCTCTGAATCCAAATCTAGTGCTCCTTCCAATAGGATTCAACCAGTGGTGTGCTGGTAAAATTTAATAACCAACTCTCCAAGGAAAAGAAATGTGTATATAATACTTTCAAGCTTATTCTATATCATTAACTTTTTCCCATTCCTTTCTTAAGTCTAGACAATCAACAAAAGAATAAATCGAGTCCTGATTTGTAGCATTTGTTGATTTCTGAGGTGCAAATGCTCATACCGAAAATATGAAGATTGCCTCTCAGAGGTCAATTCAAAAGAGCTCCAGTGCACCCTTAGATTCAACCTTGTTTGACACTAATTCCTGCACCTACCTTGACGCTGGACTGGGTCTATCTTCCAAGGCTTATTATGACTTTCCTTCAGCTTGTCTGAAACTTGTCTAAAACTGAAGTATCTGCTTTAATTATATACCTCTCCTAGTCTTCATCCCTTTGGACCAGGCCTGTTCCTTTGCTGCCCGTGTCCCAGAATGACAGAGATTTTTCCTCAGGGGAGAAGAAAGGAAAGATTTCAAACCATCATAAACATGGCCCTGAAACTACAGACATGGCATCCACAACTTCTGGATGGCGGTTCTGACTTCTCCACATTCTGGGGAACACTCACCACACTGCTATGCGTGTAGTAGATGTTCAACAAATATTTGTTGACGGTGGTGATTATAATGAATGCTGCAAAATTACATACACAAACGTCAGGAGCTGCACAAATTAAGCCTCTTTTAGCCACAAGAAAGCTAGCACTTTGCATACGTTTAAGATTTAAAATGTGCAGCCTAATTAGCACGCAACCAGAAAGACCTTAACTTTGGCATTGCCTCAGTTTTGTGTTTATATCTACAAATTATAACACTGGATTTTTTAGATTTATTTGACATTTAATTTCCTTGTTAAGGCCAAGATAAAGAAAAAGGGGGAAAAAATAAATTGGAGGGGGGAGAAGGAGAAAGTGACAAATTAAAGGATTATATGGGGGGGAGAAGACTTGATTATAAATAAATAAATCTATAGATGAATAAACTCTTTTAAGGTTGGGGTCTCTGAGAAGTTCATATGCCTTGTAATATATAAGCATTTGTACACCTAAAGCCATATGAGCCATTTTAAAATTCAGGCAGATATACATGTACATACATGCACTAGAAAGTCTAATAAGCCTTCACTTCATACTCTGAGATTTGTAAAATGCTGTTTTTCTTGTTCACAGCAGGTTAATGATTTTGATAAATCATACCCTTTAGAGAAAGTCAGGAGGGAGCAGAGAGCTGCCATGCAAAGTATAAAGTTACAAAGTTCAGGCAATTCTAAGAATCTTTTTTTTGAATTTTTTTTTCCAGTGGAAAGATTTCCTTTCTCACCAGTTTCTTATAACTGAAGAACAAGGAATGAGAATTTCCTCTATTATTCCCTGCAAGCTGCCCTTTGGGCAGAGATGGGGCACGTTTCAGTCACAGAAGTAAGCTTTCAGAAAGGAAGAAGATAGAATTTTCCCAGGGGAACCACAACCAAGTCTGTGAAAAAGGAGTATAAATATGCATAAAAATCAAGTATGGAATTTGCATGTTCTTTGCATATAATCCAACTAAGCCTACACCTTTCCCCTGTCTTCTATTCTCAGGTAATTATCAAGTTCATATTTTGTTACTTGCTCCCTTTAAGTTTGTCATTTTTTAAAGATTTTTATTCTTGCATCCCTTCTCACCTGATATTACTGGCCCTGGTCTCCGATCTCCAGAGTATATAGCAGAAAGGGAGAGAGACTTGCAGAAAGGATGGGAAGGTCATAAAAAATCTCCTGAGCCTAAATAGAGCCAAAGTTTTGAAAACCTTCAAGTCAATTCAACATATGTTCATTACACCTTTACTATAAGTAAGGCACTGGGTGCACAAAGTTAATAATAGAACAGTTTCTCCCTCCAGGGACTTACAGACCTCTGAGAGATAAAACGGGGGCTTAGTCTCAGTGACCTCTAATGTACCTTCAAGCTCTAAATCTAGAATTCTATGATCCAAAGTCAGGGTTTCTGACTTTGGGTCTGTGAGCTTAAAAAAAAGAAAACCACCAAGACACCAAATAATTAGATATGAGCTGGAGGGAAAGGAGAAAAGAATGAGTCTAGAATGGCTTCCTGGTTACAAACCAAGGTAACTGGGAAGATGATGGCTTCTTCAACAAAAAGAAGGAAGCATAGAAGAGACAAGGCTCTGGGAAAGAAAGTGCATTCAGTCTGGCACAGGTTGAGTTTAAGATGCTAGTGTGACATCCAAATTTCCTAAAAGAACGAAATACTTGACCTAAGAAGACAAAATATATAGAAATCCAGAATAACAGAAATTCTGAATTCAAAGGAAACTCAGGGGCAATCTAGTCCAACCCATAACTGAACAGGAATCTCCTCTACAACAAGCCAACAATTTTTTTTAATTTTTTGATCCAGCCTCTGATTAGATGCCTGAAGTGATAAGAGATTCTCTACCTATAGAGGTAATTCATTCCACTTTCCCACAACTCTATTTGATTGCCAGTGACTTTGGCCCTTATAGTCCTGGCTTTGACAGTATCCATCCCTGATAATGACCCTAGCACTGAAAACATACTAATAATAGGTGGTTTTTTCTTGATTGGGCAGAGAGATAAAGATAGAGCTATATAGATATATGCATATGTGTATGTATTCATATATACATATATATCCAGTATAGTTGGTTTCCTTTAAAATATTACATATTTTATTTTATGCATTTAAAAACATTATTCTGAGAAGAGTTCCAAAGGTTTCATCTGACTGCCAAAGGGGAAAAAGGTTAAAAATCCCTACCCTAGAGACTCCAAGAATTAAGATCTAGACTGCAGTCTTAGTTTCCAACCTCATCCCCCCCAACCAAGCTACCCTTCAACACTGAAGATCACCCCACCTATTCTGGGCCACCCCAAAGCCACCCATGTCTTTTTATGACTACACTTCATGTCCATCATGTACAGGGTAGTTAACTGCTTTTCACTTTCAGTTCCTTAGGGGAATTGGAGGGGAAGGAAAGGAAATAAAAGAGAAAGAGGAACAAAATTTAGCAGCCAAAGGGGGGGAAGAGTAGTTGAAGTTAAGCCCTGGCTGCTTTTAATTTAAGATATTTCCATATGGTTATTTGTCAGAGTCATCAAGAGGTAATGGAGCAATCCGGTTTTGCCCAGATGAATTTCCCATGACCAATGATATTGGCTTATCATTTGTGGTAACGATTGAGTTCCAGTATTTTTCTTCCTCCAAAGTCTGAGTAGGACAGCAAAGAGTCCTTGTTTGCTTTGAGACATTTGTTTCCAATTTTGCACACTGTGAATGTGGTTATTTTTGTAGTGCTGTTAAGAAAGTGCACGGCATTTGATTCTCCATGTTGGAGTTCATTATAAATCATTACGGTTGCAATGCCCACAACAATGTTCCTGGACCTTGAAACTGAATCACCGGTGATCACTGTACCCCCTCTTCCCTGATCTGAGTCCACACCCCCACACACACACCGCACCAACTCTCTCCATTTTTCCTTGGACAAGGGAAGGGTCAGGGAGGGAGGAGGGGGTGTTATTTTAAGATGTTTTCATTGGCTTCAGAATGTGAAGTATTGGTTCCAAGGTCTTTTTTTTCCCAGAGCAAGATAAACTCCTTCAGGTCATATATCATGGGACTTCTGCATTGCCTGACAGGACCCTGGTCCAGAAACCTTTCCTGCCCCCATTGGATGGCTTGAGAGAGAATTGGTGGTTGCTGGAGGCTACATACATTTCATGAAAAAATTTTTCAGTAGCATTGGTCCCACACCCAGACCTGCTACTTTAGTACTTTGAATAAAATTTCTACTCCTTGAGGGAAAAAATAGAAAATAATAATCAGTCTGTGACTTGATCAAACTCTGTTTCAGGGAAGGCCTTTAGCAAATTGGGAAGTCAAGTTTTCTGCTAAAGATCAACTTTCAGCATCCCTTAAGGGTAAGGATTATGCTGTGGATTTCAGCAGGAAAGATCAAAGCTACTCCAGTAGCTCAATGCAATCAATTAATAAACATTTATTAAATGCTTATTATTAAGGCACTGTGACAAGCACTGGGAATACAAAAGGCAAAAACCATCCCTGTCCTCAAGGAATTTACAACATAATGGGGGAAAAACAAGAAAGCAAATATATAAAAAAGCAAGCCAAATAAAGGATAAACAGGAAATAATTAATAGAGGGAAGGCACTAGAATGAAGAAGAATTGGGGAAGACTTCCTATAGGAGGTGGGATTTTAGTTGAGAATTGAAGGAAGTCAGGACTATCTAAAACCATGTAGGATGAGTATGATAGCATATATTTGTGGTCCATGTAGCAAGGGAGGGTTCGAGTTCAGGAGTTCTGATCTTAGAGTAGGGCTAAAGCTAATAGGACTAAGTCTGGCCCTAGATGTTGAGTCCCTGGGTACAGGGACCACAGGATATCTAAGGAGGGGCAAACTGGCCCATGTCAGAAACAGAGAAGGTCAAGCCTTCCGAGCTTCTAGAGACATACTTGTAAGTGGCCCCTACACTTCTAGCCTTGGTGATTATAGGGAGACTCAATCTCCAGGAGAAGAAAAAAAAAATGCAAAATCAAACAAAACTTCATATGCAAGATGGAGGATCTAGCTGGCACGGTGAAACACAGATCTGGAATTAAACATTCTTGTGCCTAGGGCAAGTTCAAATGGGGAAGAAAGATTGGAAGTTAAAGGGGAATTTAGAGCCTCTGGAAAGGGATACTGTGATGATAGGACCTGGGGCAGTGGCACAGTGGGCCAGAGACTACAAGGCAAGATACAGAGATAGTAGTTACCAACGGTGGGGGGTGGGGGAGTGACACCTCAAAAAAACTACATCCTTCCCCTCCACAGTTCCACTGACCTCCCTGGAACAAAACCCCAGTTGCCTCATACTAGTGATGGCTCTGGTAGAAAGAGCACTGGATTGATTGGGAGTCAGGAAACCTAAGTTCCACTCTCCACTCTGCCACTAAACAGCCATATGACCTTGAGTATGTCATAAACATAAGCCAATAAGCATTTATTAAGCACTACCTACTATGTTCCACTGTGCTAAGCCCTGGTGATAAAATTTTATAAAAAAGAAAAAAAGGCAGTCCCTGTCCTCAGGGAGCTCACAATCCACTTAGGGGAACAATAAACCAACAAATATGTGCAAAGAAGCTTCATGCAGGAAAAATAAGAAATAATTAAAAGAGGGAAGGCACTAGAATTAATAAGGGTTGGAAAAGGTTTCCTGTAGATGGGACTTTAGTTACAACTTACAAGGAAGCCAGTATACTTCCCAAGTGATTTCTCCTCTCTATTCCTCAATTTCCTTATCTATAAAATGAGTGGGTTAGATTAAATAATCTCCAAATTCCATTCCAGCTATGATTACCTTTAAAACCAGTCTCTTTTCCCTTCTATTTCTTCTCCCAAAGGTCCCTAGAGCCCTCATGCTGCCTGAGACTGTTTCTTATAGTTCTCCCAACCAGGGTTAGACTCTAAACCTTCTGTATCTTCATCCTATTTTTTAGAGCCCTTCTCTTTACTAGAAGACAACTAGCTAATCTCACAGATTACACATTGATGTACTAATAAGTGTTAATGCTTTAACATATTAGCCTCCCTGAATATCTACTTCTTAGCAAGAATTTTCTGAAAGCAATTCTTTAACCTGGAGACAAGAGCTGAACTAAGCAGAAGTTTGAAAAGTGTGCCTTCTGGGAAATGTCAGCTTTCACTATAGCACATAGAGCTCAACTTCTTTAACCATCATTTGGCATTGCTATCCACTAACCTCATCCTATTCCTAAAGCAGAGCAAGTCCTAAAAAATCCCCCTGGGTTTTATGTGCTCCCCAGAGAAACCCAGAGAAGTGTTGAGCTCTCTCTTGGTCCTAAAGAACTGGTAAATTCCTTTCCTCTAGCTCTAGCTCTCTTTCTGGATCATCACATTAATATTGTTAGTCAAAGAGATAGAGTTGGTGTGGATTTACTCAAACAGATTAGACCTGAGCTCTCATCCCACCAAGGATCCTTGATCCTTCTCTTACCTGCTATATTTCATGAGCCCTAGTTACATGAGGATTCCAAAAGGACCATCCAAGTAAACTGATAGATATGCTTAACTATATACAGTGTTTTTATTCATAGGAATAGATTCAACAAATGGAAATAAAATCGGTATTACATTTAAAAAACTACAGCATGACACAGGTACACAGCTTCTGCCAGATTTAGACAGGCTTTAACCAGTCTTTAGAGGTGCTTTATAATAAATATTAAAAACAAAAAAAGACCTAAACCCATCTTCCCATCTATTTCTACCATCAGGAGAAAACAAGGATTCTTCCTAGCTCTGTTCTACTTATAACCTCCCAAAAATGTCAATGGTCAAATTTGGGAGGATACAAGCCCTGAATCCCAATGTGCCAGGACTGTGCTCAAAATTCCATCACATGCTGCAGTCTACAATACTCTCTCTGACTGCTTCCTGGTACACTGATCACTGGCAAAACTGAATAGAACTCTTATTGTATTCATCATGGTGGAGTGAAGCAGAAAAGCAGGTCAGTTGTGAAACAAGACATTCTCTAACCTGATCAATAATTTGTCTTCTCTGTTCCCCTGTGTCCTTAACCTCTCTGGTCTTTCCTTGTGTCTTAGTTCCTCAACCTAAGTGAGTGCCTGCAAAGACCTTGACCTAAAAAGCCCAAGTTCTTCCAGTGCATCCTGGGATCTCCAGTCATCCCGATGAATATCTGGTCACTGGATTCAGATGGCTCTGGAGAAGAAGTGAGGCTGGTGACCTGCACAGCCCTCCCTCACTCAAAACAAAGTCAAGTGCAAGTCATGCCATCATTTCTCTGATGGCATGGTCTTCTTCGGCAATGAAGGATGAACACAAAGTTCCTTGATAGCCCAAAACTATGTCATTTTCCTGTGTCTCTTACAATCAGCAGCTGACCTTGGCCACAAGCATGTCCTCCTCTCTCTTCCTACTCCTCCTCCTCCATTGTCCCCTTCTCCCATAGGTAAAAAAAAGAGAAGGGATCATCTGATATACCCACATGGAGGACCAGGGTTTTTTGGCATACAACATAATATTTCTGGGAGCCATGATTTAATTGGTAGATAGCATGATTATTCCCTCTACCAATGCAGACTGAAGCCCTGTACCTTAGTGAAAGGTCATCCTCATTTGATGAGAACAAAAAATTCATCATCCCATGAACAACTCTGAATGACAGTTAACAGAGGTTTATAGAACTCTGAGGGCAAACATTGTTTCATGTTTGTCTTTGTAGTCCTGACAGCTAGCACAATGTTTGACACATAAGAAACAATAAATCTTGTTGACTGATGCATTGCCAAAACTCCATCTGAACTCTTTCCAGCTTGGTCTAAATTGCAAGATTAATATAATAACAGCAATAATATATAGAATTTATATAGGACTTTTGGTTTGCAAAGTGCTTTAATGTATTCTCTCATTTGAGCCTTAGATCTCCTTGAAGTACCTATCTACAGGTATCCATTTTGCAATGGAGGAAACTGATAGCAATGCCAATGTCCATCATCACACAGCTAGTAAGTCTTAATGGTCAGTATTTGAATACAATCTTTCTACATTCCTTTGAAGATAGGTTATATGGTGGGTAGATATATAGACTTTATATAAGAAAGCCCTGAGTTCAAATCCAATCTCAGATACTTACTATCAGGTGACCTTGGGCAAGAATTTTAACTCTATTTGCTTCAATTTCCATATCAATTAAATGGATATAATAATGGCACCTACCTTACAGGATTCTTACAAAGATAAAATGAGAGGTATTTGTAAAGTACTCTGCAAACCTCAAAGTCCTATATAAATATTTACTATTGTTATTATATTATTACCTTCAAGTCTTGTGCTCTATCCACTCTGCCATGTGGCTTTTCTCTAGGTATGATCTATAAGGGCCTGCATTCTCTCAGAATAGCTTTTAAGAGTCTAGGTCACCTCCATACCATGATGAAACATTAAGGTTGGACTTTTGGTGAAAGTGAAAGAAAATAAGAAATACCTACATTTAGAAATCAATACTAGAACATGTCCCTCATTGCATTCTACTCTCGTGTTACAATCTAGGCAGCTACCTGTCTTAACTACTCCTTGCCCCTTCTTTACATGCCAGGCCCGAAGTCAGTGAAAAACTAATTTTGATTTCCCCAAGGATTATGATCTTTACAGGATGGACAAGGGAATATAGGGAAAAGTATAATCCCTAACCTAGATTGCCAAGCAAAACTCCCCTCTCAATTAAAGATAATTACCAATTTATTCAATTCAACAAAATACTTATTAATCACCTACTATGTGCAAGGCATGATGCTTGGTACTAGAAATACAAAGATAAAATAATCACTATCCTTGAGGAGCTAACATTCTGATAAATAAATACAAAGAAGACCTAAAGTGTTCTTCCAAATTCTGGTCCTTCAAAACCTTAATGATGAATTATGATGTTGCCTCTGTCTTCTTTTCTCTTAGTTAAACATCCCCACTTCTTTACATTTTCATATGCCATTATCTCAAGACCCTTTATGATCCTGGCTGTCCTCTTCTGGACTCTCTCTAGTTTATGGTTCTAAAATTCAGAGTCCCAGAACTGAGCATAATACTCTAGATGTACCATCCTCTATGGCAGAAGACAGAAGGATCAGCACTTCTAGTCCTGGTCTCTACTCATTACCTATTGGACCTGAAGCCGTAGGTAGAACAAAAGCCATAGGCAAACTTGGAGAAGAATCAAGGCTAAAACTTCAGAATCATTGAATTGATTGAAATTGACCTGTTAGAGAGAGAGGCTTGCCTTAATCCAAAAGGATGAATCTAATCTGAAGAATTTCCACCATTGAGGCAGGCCATTGGGGTGTCTCCAGAACAGGGAAGACTCAGTCACATTGCATAGGCTGGCTGCCTATTTTACTTATAAATGAGTATGCATCAATTTTCAGTCCCATTCATCATTTTATAAGGTTTATGGACTGGTAGTGAATGGGTCTTTCTTATTTTTCATGCTGGGGTTTGGATCCATTCATTTCATCTGGGTTTTTCCCCCTTAAATGAGCAGCTTAGTTCTTTTGTGAATTGTATGGTGGCTCTAAGCCAGCTTTAAAGCAGATTAGGGCTGTAAAAATTCAGGTGAGAGGATCCCCATCAAGTTCCATTAAAGAAAATTGGCTAAAGCACCCTCCTTCTAACCTGTTTAGTGTCAGGGCTCATTTTAAAAGCACAGAGCTTACAAGTGTAAAGAATTTAATCACTTTTCCCTCTTTCTTGAAAAGATGAAAATCCAGCTTCCCTGTAGAATAAGCTGTATGATTTAATCACTGCCTGAGCCAGTCAGAACAAGCCTACCCTATGAAACTAGCTTCCTCTGTGGCTACTGTTTGTTGAGAGCTGCTAAAGTATCCAGCAGGGACACAGCTGGGGCTGGGGAAGATGGAGTCAGAGGGTCTGGGGATGACAGTCAGAAGTACAAACAAAACCAGCTGCTTAGAAGTAGAGCCGGTGAAGACATTCCAACTTTGGTCTCACCCCTTTTTTCCATTATATTGCATTTCAACTGCCAAATGACAAGTGTCACTTACACAGTACTTTAAGACCTACAAAGCACTTTCCTCACAGTGATATGAGGGAGATAGCATATTTATTATTATCCCCATTTTAGAGATGAGGAAGCTGAAAAGGAGGTGAGTCTAGCCTACAGTCTCAGAATTACTGTCAGATCTAGAACTGACACCCAGGAATTTTGATTCTAATAATACTTCAAAGATCTGTGATGTCATCAGTAGAAAGTCTCTAATAATAATAACAATAACAGCAACAATGATGATATTTAAAGTAATAATTAACATTTAAATACTACTCTTTGATGGTGAGTTTATAAGAGAATTTGCTGATACTCTTAGATTTATAGTTCAAGAGAACAAGAATTCCTAATCTGAGAAGAGATTTAGATTATCTCAGTCTTTGAGAAGCAAAAATTTCAGGCACACCTGAGAGTTTTGAAAAACCCAAGGACAGATAAAAAGGAGACCTAAATTCTAGGAGTATGAAGCATTAAAGGCATTGGGAGGAAGATGTACACAGGAATCACATTAAGAGCCCACTGTCTCGTTTCTTTCATTTAAAATCATGAATTACTCAGGACTGTCAAGCCACTTGAACCTCTTTGGGGAAAAAGGAACATAAAACAGGTTGGGAAGACTGAAAAGTGCAAAATGGGGGTGTGCCCTGAGCCATCTCCTCTTCTGCCTCAAATAGTTTTGTTCTCCAAACTAGACTGAAGCCTTTGAAAGCAAAGGTTCATAGATTTATAGATGGAAGGGATCTCAGAGGGCATCGATTCAGTTCCTTCATCTTACAAAGAAAATAAAGCCTGGGAGGAAAATACTGTACACAGTAACAGCAACACTGTGTGATGACTGACTGATGGACTTAGCTCTTCTCTGCAAAGCAAGTATCTAAGACAACTCCCAAGGACTCATAATGGAAAATACTATCCGCATCAGAGAAAGAACTGTGGAGTCTGAATGCAGATGGAAGCATACAATTTGCTCTCTTTTTTTGTTTGTTTGTTTCTTCTTCCTCATAGTTTCTCTCTTTGGTTCTAATTTTTCTTTACAACAAGACTAACATGAAAATGTTTAATATGAATGTATACGTACAGCCATATCAGATTGCATGCTGTCTTGGGAAGGGGGGAGAGAAAGGAAGGGGAGAAAATTTAGAACTCAAAATCTTATGGAAGAGAATGTTGAAAACTAAAAATAAATGAATAAATATTTTTAAAAAAGAAAGAAAAACCCAAAGATATACACACATTATATAAGAGAGCAGAGTAGAGGAAAGTGCTAGGACTGCATAAACTCACTAACAGTGACATTGAAGTAGGTGGTATCCTCAGTCTACCACTTGGGACTTAATGAGCTGAGTTAGTGAAAGAAATGCCACCAAAGGAGATCAAGAACAGAGAGAGACATTCTATAGCTTATAGAAGAAAGAGAAGAGATTACATTTGATTGGGATTCTAGAGCCAGTTCATGTGACTATTAAATTTTCAGAATTAGCAGATACACCTCCAAAATCAGCAAATATTACAAGTCAGGGCTTAGTTTATTGCTAGGTTGATTGTCTAGACTTAACAAAGTGTTGGAGAAAATGTTAATAATGTAAACTGAAATAAAAGTGTGTTGTAGATATATTTTTAAGAGGTAGTTGTTAAACATTTACAATACCCTCCGTGCTTTGAACCATCAGGTCCCCTCAGTCATCCTGGAACAAAGAACTCAGATTGAAAGTGTCAACATCCACGAAGGCTAAGGAAATTTCAAAAGGTATACTCTTTTCTCAACTTCCCTTCCTTGTGCCTGTTCAATAACAAACACTATAATATATTTTTTTCTTGTTTTGGTTTATTTAATCTGCTCCTTTTATCATAATTTTGTTTCATTTAAAAACCCATGATCAGTCATGAAGGCTTGTACTTCATGTCTATGTATTTCGTACATGTCTAGAAAAGGGGAGTGGTGGAAGTTAAGAGTTAGCTGGAAATATATAAAGCTTAAATTAGGGCTGATGGGTAGACCTCTGTCTAAATGTTAGGTATTTTCTTAACTGGGGACTCTAAGCTATGATCATTTTATTGATAACTTTTCATATGATACAAACATCATAATAGCAAACATCAAAATAGCAAAGAAGGTGATCCGAGAGCTATTATGTTGCTCCTAGATTTAAAATGAGCTAATTGTTGTAATAGGATGTAGCTGATTAAATCCCTAGCCTGCAAGAGAAAGAATAATGAACAAATTGAAGATCACACCTTGAACTGGACCTATAAGAAGAAATGAGTAAATCCTAGAAGGATTGAGATTATCCAATCTTTTCCTGAAGGAAGAATGAGTAAAAAGAAAGAAGTGCTGGCCAGCCAACTCAACCCTTCATAGTGACACCTGATAGTTGCAAAGACATTAAGCCTTTGGGATTTTGTTGCTTTTCCTGATGAAGTGTAACAGACATGACCTTGGGAAGACTGAGGGACATCTACTAGGACATTCATCTAGGCATTTAATTGGGACTATCAATGATTTGGAATGAATTGGTTGTCTGAGACTATTCTTAATCACAGTCACAGCACTATGCCTGCAAAAGCAAATCTTCCTAGAAAGTCAGCCCTTTTCTTATCTTTTGGACAGAGATATAGAAAGATCAGAAATCTAAAAAGAGACTTTGTCCCTAGGGGGCTGATATAACCTAAGACTAGATTTGCCCAGATGCAGTTTAAAGGATTACCAACCATGCAAGAGCACTCAGGGTAACTCCGTGTATATTATTCATCCTTCATTTCAAAGAAGACCAGTGAATGTCATGACTTGCACATGAATTGAATTTAAGTGAGAAAGAGTTGCACAAAGTCATCAACACTCTCTCTTCCAGAGTTATCAAAGTCCAGTGGCAAGACAAAAGTCAAGATGATGGGATGCAGCGAATGACCTTGGCATCTTTGATGTCTCTGACCCAAAGCTCTGAGAGTTCCACAGTGCCTGCTTTAGTCACATTCATGACCATTGGAACAAATTGTTCTCATCCACCCATTTTACCTGTGGAAATCTTCACATGCTTGGGGTAGGCATCCCCCTAACTCGCCACCAACTCACCACTCAACATCATTGAGTCCATCTGCTGAGATGATTTATGTCTACTGTGTATGCTGCAGCTTCTTAGAGCCACAGGTGAGAGTTGGGTGGACAATGGTCACCAAAGGTAGATGAGAAGCCCTGAAAAGACCTCAGCAGCCCTCACACCAGAGGTGCTAGTCCTCCTTGCACAACTCTGGTATGAGTGCTTGCCAAGTCCTTCTCAGGGCTGCATATCCACCTTTAGTGTCCACTTGCCATCCAACTCTCAACAATACATATGTAGCAGAACAATGGAGATTGGTATCTGCTGGCAAACACAAATCTCTAAGTATCTGACTACTTAAATCCCTGTGGACTATGGGATAGGGAGGACAGAAGTTACTCAAAAAGTGAATAACATGCTGAGGAAAAGATATTAGGACCTTGGGTAACACCAAGGGGAAAAGTCCAGGGCTAAATGATGTCACCCTGCAATGATAAAATAGGATGTGAGAAAGGAGGCTGATACCCCCTCTTGCCACAGCCTCTGTGATCAATTAGTTTCAGCTTCAACACTATCAGAAATGAGGGGAGGACACTGTGACCCAATATAGGGACTCTGTGGCCATGGCTAAGCGAAAACCAGATTGATGCATAGTACTACAGAAGACCAAACATGCTGATCCTCTTGTCCATCTTCTGCCTGTTCCCCTCCACCACCAACACCTTCTTATTCTTATCTGCTTTACCAATCCTTCTTCACTTAAGAGTTTGTTTTCTGCTGGGCCACTTGTTTTAAAAGAAACCAATTTATTTAAGACTGAGTAGGCAAATCCATTGTTGTACTGATTTATATGGGTCCTTGAGCTGAAACAAAGCTGATATGGGCAAGGTACTCAGGGAAAGGGACTGAGACTTTATTAAACTTGGAGTAATCCTTGCAAAAAGTTGGGGTCTTGGAGCATTCAGAGTGTTTTTATTGTTTTATATTTGGTAACTTCCCTAAACTGAAGAATGAAGGAAAAGATCAAGACAATCTGGACCAAAGCATAAGCCCTCTGAGTCCATAGCAATCTTTGCCAAGGGAAGAGTTGGAGTTAGTTCTTCTGAGGCCCGAGGCTTCAAGCACCTCCCTACAAATGTTTAAAAGAAAGATGACTGACAAGATAAGAAAGATTTCATCTTATTGACTCCCACTTACAACAAATAAAGTCAATAAGACTCTTTCTCAGGGGTGGAGCCAAGATGGCAGAGTAGAAGAACAGTAGAAGGAATAGCTCTCCCCCCATGGCCCATAAAATACCTGTAAAAAAATGACTCTAAACAAATTCTAGAGCAGCAGAAGCCACAAAACAACAGAGTGAAAATTATTTCCAGCCCAAGACAGCCTGTAAAGCTGACAGGAAAATCACATCAGCTCAGAGTGGAGCACAACACAGCTTTGGTCATGCTGCCAAGCAAAGAAAGGACTAGAGCAGGCTGCAGGGCATGAAATCATGGGCAGCAGCTGCAGTTCCCAGATTTCTCAACCCACAAATGCCAAAGGCAGCATCAAAGGTCCAAGAGAAAGATCTTTCCCCTGGGTGAGAGGGGAGTGAAGTATGGCCCAGCCTAAGGGCGGCGGCAACCACTGCAGCAACACCATCCACTTTTGGAGCCCTTTGCTTAAAGACCCTGGGGGAATCAAGCAGCTGATTTGAATCTTAGTCCTGAGTGGCAGTCCTGGAGTGAGGAAGAGTGCTGATGGAGCTGGTGGAGGCTTTGGAGAGGATTCTGGGCAGAAAAGCTTATGGTTGCTCCCAGACCAGAGCACAGGCCAGGAGAGGAGTAACTCCTCTCCCTTGATTGTACCACCTTGAAGGAACTGAGAATTTACATGTCCCTAGAGTATACCCTTCACTTGACAAAGGACTCAAAAGTCAAGCAACTGGCTGAAAAAATGTCCAGGAAAGAGGGAAAAAAATAAGAATATACAAGGTTACTTTCTTGGTGAACTGGTATTTTCTTTCATCCTTTTAGATGAGGAAAAACAAGGCATACCATCAGAGGAAGACATAAAAGTCAAGGTTTCTGAATATGGTCTCAGGTCATGGAAGAGTTCAAAAAGGATTTTGAAAATTAAGTAAGAGAGGTGGAGGAAAAATTGGGAAGAGAAATGAGAGTGATGCAAAAAAAATCATGAAAAGTGAGTCAACAGCTTGCTAAAAGAGACACAAAAAAATGCTAAGGAAAATAACACCTTTAAAAATAGACTAACCCAAATGGCAAAAGAGGTCCAAAAAGCCAATGAGGAGAAGAATGCTTTACAAAGCAGAATTAGCCAAATGGAAAAGGAGCTTCAAAAGTTCACTGAAGAAAATAGTTCTTTAAAAATTAGAATGGAGCAGATGGAGGCTAATGACTTTATGAGAAACCAAGAAATTACAAAACAAAACCAAAAGAATGAAAAAATAGAAGACAATGTGAAATATCTCCTTGGAAAAACAACTGATCTGGAAAATAGATCCAGGAGAGACAATTTTAAAATTATGGGACTACCTGAAAGCCATGATCAAAGAAAAGACCCTAGACATTTCTTTCAAGAAATTATCAAGGAAAACTGCCCTGATATTCTAGAACCAGAGGGTAAAATAAATATTGAAAGAATTCACTGATCACCTCCTGAAAGAGATCCCAAAAGGAAAACCCCTAGGAATATTGTAGCCAAACTTCAGAGTTCCCAAGTCAAGGAGAAAATATTGCAAGCAACCAAAAAGAAACAATTTGAGTATTGTGGAAATACAGTCAGGATAACACAAGATCTAGCAGCTTCTACATTCAGGGATTGAAGGGCTTGGAATACGATATTCCAGAAGTCAAAGGACCTAGGATTAAAACCAAGAATCAACTACCCAGCAAAACTGAGTATAATACTTCAGGAGAAAAAATGGTCATTCAGTGAAATAGAGGACTTTCAAACATTCTTGATAAAAAGACCAGAGTTGAATAGAAAATTTGACTTTCATACACAAGAACCAAGAGAAGAATGAAAAGGTAAACAGGAGACAGAAATCATAAGGGACTTACTAAAATTGAATTGTTTACATTGCTATATGGAAAGATAATATTTGTAACTCTTGAAACTTTTCTCAGTATTTGGGTAGTTGGAAGGATTATATACCTATAGATAGAGGGCACAGGGTGAGTTGAATAGGAAAGGAAGATATCAAAAAATTAAATTAAATTAAGGGACGAAAGAGAAATATATTGGGAGGAAAAAGGGAGAAATTGAATGGGGCAAATTTTCTCTCATAAAAGAGACAAGAAAAAAGCTTTTCCAATGGAGGGGAAAAGGGGGGAGGTGAGAGGGAAAAAGTGAAGCTTACTTTCATCACATTTGGTTTAAGGAGGGAATAACATGCACAACTCAATTGGCATGAAAATCTATCTTACACTACAGGAAAGTAGGGAAGAAGAAGATAAGAGGAGTGTGGGGGGGATGATAGAAGGGAGGGTAAATGGGATGAGGGAGTAATTAGAAGTAAATACTTTTGAGGACAGACAAGATCAAAAGAGAGAATAGAATAAATGGGGGCAAGACAGAAAGGAGGGAAATATAGTTAGTCTTTCACAACATGACTATTATAGAAGTCTTTTGATAACTACATATATATAGCCTATATTGAATTGCTTGTCTTCTCAGTGGTGATGGGTGGGGAGAAAGGAAGGGAGAGAAGTTAGAACTCAAAGTTTTAGGAACAAACGTTGAGAATTGTTTTGGCATGTAACTGGGAAATAAGAAATAAAGTTAATGGGATGTAGAAACCTATCTTGCCCTACAAGAAGAGAGAAGATGGAGATAAAGGAAGGGAGGGGTATGATAGAAGGGAGGGCAGATTGGGGGAAGGGGTAATCAGAATGCCTGGTGTCTTAGGGTGGGGGGAGGGGAGAGATGGAGAGAAAATTTGGAACTCAAAATCTTGTAGAAATGAGTGCTGAAAGCTAAAAATAAATAAATTAATTTTAAAAAAAATATTCTTCCTCACTGATAAGCCAAAAGGCTTGTCCCAGTGAAGTTCCCCAATACTCTCAATAATCAAGTAACAGTGGGCTTATCCATGACAATCAAAGCTTCCAAAATGAAAGCATGTCAACTTATAAATTCATCAAGTTTGTCTGAAAACTCTTAAGATCTCACACACCCACACAGACACACACACCACACACACCACCACTACCTCCACCACCACCATCATCATCATCACCTACCAGGTATTACAAATGCTGTCTAACTGATTTCCATCATTTCCAAAATGGGCTGGTTTTTGGTTTGTTTTTTTTTTAAGTCTAGGCATATAGATGAGGTGATAGAGTTTCACTTGAGTCAGGCTTAAAAGTAAACAGGGCAAGTGGAGCAAATGCTAGCCTGGATCTGATGTACAAACTATAACCTCAATCTTTCCTAAAATTATCTTCCCCCTTCCCTATCCAGAGTGCCAGAAATTCTGGCTTTCTTTTGTGTCTGGAGGGCTTTTCTTTTCTTTAGAGTTCCTATTTAAATGCAAATATACTTGGGAAGGGTATTTCTTTAAACCCATTATCAATTGATACCTTAGTGGGGATTAGTTGACTGTTATCTGAACTCTAAGGAAGCATGAAAAAAATGAAAAGGCCCATAGAAGTCTAGAAAGAGAGGGAAGGGCAACTTGAGATACTGGAATGGGAAGAGGATTACTTTGAGTGGCTGGAGACAAAAGACAAATTTCTCCTGCCTCACCATTTTAGCAGGAACTGGCTCTAGATTATGTACTTGGGTGAAGAATAAGGGGCACTCCCGTTTCCTGCTTAAGTTTCAGAAACTAAGGATATCATGCACTTGTATTTGACAGAAGTAAAGAAGTGTTACTGAAACTCCAACATCTTCAAGAAAGGGAGAGTGGCATCTGGAAACTCTTCCACAAAAAGCAGTTTCACACTCTTCAGAAATGTCATGATCTTGCTCTTTCTCTCACACAGGCTTTAATTTGCTCCTGTGGGCATAATGATCTCCAAAAGTTTTATGTGGTTGAATACATCATTTCCCCTCAGTTTCTTCATCAATCAAATGGCATGGGCAATGGAGGCCCATCTTTGCAAAAGACTCTTTCAAGTTATAAATTGATGTGATTCTATTCAGTACCTACTATCTTCTGAACCCTACATAGGGGCAAAACCATAACAATTTGGAAAACCAGGGCAACTATTACTTAGGTCATCAACTGAAGCATGGAGGAAGAAATTCACTCTCAACAGTGAATAGGTCTGTGTGAGCTCATTAATGTGGCTATTCCCTGAAGTGATACAGATCATAACTGATTTGTATCTGTTCATCCAGTCTTACTATTACCCATGTCTTCCCATATGCTGATGACCAACAAGGATTCCATTCAATATGCCAGGGGCCTTCTTCAATTTCTCTTGACATTGTGAGAATCATAGTATTCAAACCAGCCAACAGTTATCCCTCACTCTTACTAGGGGACTAGAACATTGCTGTTTCTGATTATACATACATATCTTTGATGACATTTATTTTTTTTTAGAGAGAAACTGAGTCTTTATATCTCATCCAGTCTATAAGTGCAGCAGTCACTCATGTGCCAAATCCCATTGCTGACCAGCAGGAAAGCTTTGATCTGCTCCTTTCCTACCTGAGCTACTTTGCCCCATGTAGGCAGCCCAGTGTGCCCCACTCAATGTATTAGTGCCCAAGTAACTATGGACATCTGATTGACTTAACCCTGCTAAGCTCAAGCAGCCTGCCAGACTTAAACAACGTTCTTTACTACATTCTTTGTAATTCTGTAATTGTTATGTGTTATGGCATACTTACACCAACCATTACCTCTCTATTGCCCTCAGAGTTATATTGATTTATATTTTTTGGAAACTGTAATGTTTCATGATTTGCAGTCATGTCAATAATGTTAGAATAACAGAATTCTATTCATTCTTTCCTTTGTTTCTAGAAAAGGGTTAGATCATTCAAAGAATTCTACACCCATGAGACGGGTAAATATGACCAAAAAAAAGTAAAACGAACATTGTTGGGTGGTCTATGGAAGGACAGAAACATTGCTCTTAAATCTTTATGGACCAATGTTTTATTTGGGCAATTTTGAGCAACAGTTCAGTCTATGATGATAGTGCATTTCCAGTATAATATGTTTGAGTTCATGTATTTTAATGTCTATTTTGGTTCCATAGAGTTATCATCATCACCATCATCAGTAGTATTATTATGATCACTCTTATCTCATTCTCATCTATATGGATGTAGTGCCAATGGAAATTTTTCAAGGACAATTCATTCTCTTGCTATTGTTTTTAAATTTAATGGTTTTTAATATTTTTATTCTAAATTTAAATGAAAAGTTCCATTTCCATACACTTAGAATAAAAAAGGAGGATACTATATATAACGGTGAATTTCCATTTCACACTGGTTGCTTTTTCTAAAGTATACAATAATTTCTCAACATTGCTTTCAAATTTTCCATTTCCTTCCTTTCTGTTCTCTTTTATGTGCTTAAAAACAAATAAAATACATTTTTAAAAAATGTTTCAATGACCCTAGGTTTGTTTTGTTTTAAGCATCACTATTGCCAAACAATCTTCCTGCTTACCCACTGTCTATTAGCCTAAAGAAAAGGGGGGAGAGGGAAAATCTTGTAACAAGTAAGCATAGCTGAGCAAAATGTATCCACACAATGGTTATTATCAAAAACGTGTCTCTCCACTTTGTGTCCATTACAAGGTGGGTTTCATCAGAGGTCCTCTGGAGAGATGATTGGTTTTTGCATTGAGCAGAGTTCTAAAGTCTTTCAAAGTTATTTTTCTTTACAATATTATTGTCCTTGTGTAAATGATTCTTCCCCTTGTTCTGCTTTCTCCATTCACTCTATAGCAGTTCAGACTACTCAAAGTTCTCTGGAATCATCTCTTTTATTATTTCTTATAGTACAATAATATTCCATTACATTCATATACCACAATTTGTTCCCCAATTATCTAAAAGGTTACTTAGGTACTAACTCTTTTCTGTTCTTCCTCTACCCTCCTCTTTTGATATTCCCTTCAGGCTGGTTCAGTATTAGGAAAACTATCAGCAGTATTGATCATAGCAACAACAAAACTAACAGAAACCATATGATTATCTCAATAGATGCAGAAAAAGTTTTTGACAAAATACAACATCTATTCATACTGAAAACACTGGAAAGCATAGGAATAAATGGAATCTTCCTTAAAATAATAAGTAGTATCTACCTAAAACCATCAGCAAGCATTATATGTAATGGGGACAAGCTAGATTCATTTCAAATAAGATCAGTGATGAAGCAAGGATGTCCATTATCACCACTGTTATTCAATATGGCACTAGAAATGCTAGCTTTAGCAATAAGAGAAGAAAAAGAAAGTGAAGGAATTAGAATAGACAAAGAAACTAAGTTATCACTCGTTGCAGAAGATATGATGATATACTTAGAGAATCCTAGAGAATCAAGTAAAAAACTACTTGAAATAATAAGCAACTTTGGCAAAGTTGCAGGTTACAAAATAAACCCATATAAATCATCTGCATTTCTGGATATTACTAACAAAGCCCAACAGCAAGAGATAGAAAGAGAAATCCCAAAGGTAGACACTATAAAATATGTAGGAGTCTACCTGCCAAAACAAACCCAGGGACTATATGAGCACAATTACAAAACACCTTTTGCACAAATGAAGTTAGATCTAAGTAAATGGAAGAACATCAGTTGCTCATGGGTAGGCTGAGCTAAAATAATAAAAATGAGAGTTCTACCTAAATTAATTTACTTATTCAGTGCCATACCACTCAAACTACCAGATAATTGTTTTCTAGAGCTAGAAAAAATAATATCAAAATTCATCTGAAAAACAAAAGGTCCAGAGTATCAAGGGAACTAATTAAAAGAAATACTAGGGAAGGTGGCCTAGCCCTACCAGATCTCAAATTATATTATAAAGCAGCAATCTTTAAAACCACTTGCTACTGCCTAAGAAATAGAGGGGTAGATCACTGAAATATATTAGGTACTCAAAAACACAGTAGTCAATGAATATAGAAGTCTACTGTTTGATAAACCCAAAGACCCCAGCTTCTGGAATAAGAACTCAATGTTTGACAAAAACTGCTGGGAAAACTGGATAACAAGGCAGAAACTGAGCATAGACCAATGCCTGACACCATACACAAGAATAAAGTCCAAATGGGTACATGATCTAAGTATAAAGGCTGATACTATAAAAAATTAGGGGAACAAGGGATGCTATATTTGTCAGATTTATGGAGAATGGAGAAATTTATGACCAAACAAGAGATAGAGAACATTATAAAGTACAAAATGAATAATTTTGATTACATTATATTGAAAAGTTTTTGCACAAACAAATGCAATGCAACCAAGAGTAGGAGGGAAGCAGAAAACTGGGAAAGAATTTTTACAACTAGTGTGTGTGATAAAGATCTCATTTCTAAAATATATAGAGAACTAAATCAATTTTACAAGAATACAAGTCATTCCCCAATTGATAAATGGTCAAAGGATATGAATAGGCAGTTTTCAGAGGAAGAAATTAAACCTATTTGTATTCATATGAAAAAATGCTCTAAATCACTATTGATCAGAGAGATGCAAATCAAAACAATTCTGAGGTACCACATCATACCTATCAGATTGGCCAATGTGACAAAACAGGAAGATGATAAATGTTAGAAAAGAAGTAGGAGAGTTGGAACATTAACTCATTGTTGGTGGAGCTGGGAGTTGATATAACTATCCTGGAAAACAATTTGGAACTACGTCCAAAGGGCTACAAAAATGTGCATACCCTTTGACCCAGCAATATCGCTTTTAGGACTGTATCCCAAAGAAATCATAAAAATGGGAAAAGGTCCCACATGTACAAAAATATTTATAGCAGATCTCTTTATGGTGGCCAGGAACTGGAAATAGAGGGAATGCCCATCAAATGGGGAATGGTTGAACAAGTTGTAGTACCTGAATGTAATGGAATACTATTGTGCTATAAGAAATGACAAATAGTTAGACTTCAGAAAAACCCAAAAAGACTTACATGAACTGATGCTAAGTGAAATGAGCAAAACCAGGAGAACATTATACACAATAACAAACACAGTGTGTGAGGACTCTTTGTTTCTGACAGACCTAGACCTTCACAGAAATGCAAGGACCTAAAACATTTCCAAAGGACTCTCAAGGCAAAATTCCATCCACATCCAGAGAAGGAACTATGGAATCAGAATGTAGAATAAAGCAGACTCTTTTCTCTTGTGTTATGTTTTGTTTTGGCTTGTTTTTTCTCATGGTTTCTCCCATTCATTTTAATTCTTCTATGCAACATGACTAATGTGAAAATGTGTTTAATAAGAATGTATATGTAGAATCCATATAAGATTGCATGCCATCTCAGGGAGGGAGAGGAGAGGGAGAAGGAGAAAATTTAAGACTTGAAGTGACTGTTGAAAACTGAAAACAAATTAACTAAATTTTTAAAAGATAAAATAAAATAAAAAACTATTCAAGAAAAAAATATTCCCTGCAGAATCTGGAAGTTTGTTTTGCTCCAACAATTTCCTCCTTATTATTACTCTATCACCTCATCCACATTCCTAGACTTAAAAATAAAACCTATTTTGGAACCAGTGGAAGTCATTTAGACAGCGTTTGTGATACCTGGTAAATGATGATGATGATGATGATGACGATGATGATGATGATGATGATGATGATGATGATGATGATGATGATGGTGATAATGATGGTGATGGTGATGATGTGTTTGTGACTTTCACATTTAGAAAAGAATACTCTTTCCAATTACAAAAATAAATTTATTTTTCTAGATTTCTCTGGAACTATTCAAAGTTCCTACTTAGCTCTGGTCTTTTCATCAGAAATGTCTGAAAATCTTCTGTTTCATTAAAGATCCATTTTTTTTATAGGACTATTCTCAGCAGGGTAAGTGATTCTTGACTAGTAACATACTTCTTTTCTCTTTCAGAATCTTGTATTCCAACATCTTTTAGTTTTCACAGAAGTTGTTAAGTCTTGTGTGATCCTGACTGTCGTTACTTGGTACTTGACTTTCAGAATACTTGCAGTTCTTTTTACTTTGATGTGGGAGCTTTGGGTTTTGGTTCCCACATTCCCACTTTTACTTTTGATATTTCTTTAAGGAGATAATCACTGAATTCTTTCTATCTTTACTTTGCCTGATGGTTCTAATAAATCTGGGCAAATTTATTTATAATTTAAAATATCATTTTCAGATTTTTCAAAAAAAAGTCATGGTTTGGGGAGTTCAGCATTTCTTAAATAATCTCTCCTTGACCTGTTTTCCAGATCAAATGTTTTTGCTATTTTATATCTTATTTTTTTCTATTTTTCTAACTTTTTAATTTTATTCTAATATTTCCTGCTATTTTATAGTCATTGATTTGTTTGGTCTATTCTAGTTTGCAGGGAGCCTTTTTCTCCCATAAGGTTTCCCACTTTATCTTCTAAGCTATTTATTCATGTTCCAATTCTTTCCTCAACAGCTGTTACTTCTTTTTTTTTTTAATCTCTTGCTTGATTCCTTCTAGGTATCCATGTAATCCTTGTGGAAAATCCATTTTCCTTCCTTTGGGATTCTGCTTGCAGTTGTTATGAAGTTAGATTTGCAATAAGGTTTGATACTGGCTAGTGTTTTCTTTGATTTATTAATCTCTCCCTCTTTAGTTCCCTGATCAGGTTTTGTGCAAAGGTCAAATTTTGCCCCATGCTGCCCTTTTGGGTGAAGTAGTCAGTTCTGCTTTGTCTCATTCTGAGTCACTCTGGGTTCTGGAGCTGACATTCTCCTCCTGGAGTTAGGACTCCATGGATTTTTGAGATTCAGAGTGCTGGATCCTGGGTCCTCTCTGGGATTCCAGAACAGAGTGTCAGGGACCTCAGAGACCCTTGGCCTCACTTGTCTTAGTCTGAACTTTGGGGCACCATGCTGATCTCACTGGTTGATTGCTACTTCCCATTGCTACTCCCCCAGGTTTCCAAGGTCCTTACCCTAATGCTTTCTTAGGAAAGCCTCCTACTTCCTAGACTTTCCTATTTTGGTTTCTTTTGTTCTGTTTTACCTGAACAGCATCACTTTCTTTGAGGTGCCTCCTTTCCTATTGCCCCAGGGTTCCTGGCTAACTTTTTGTGCAGTTTCTGGGATGGAAAATGTCATTTACTACAGTTTCTCTTTTTATTTCTTGATCATTATTAAATCTCATGTAAATTTCAGGCTGGAATAGGTATAGGAAGCTGGGCAGCCTGCCTCCCTGTTCAGGAAGCCATCTTGGGAAGAAGGCTTAAATTTAATATTCTAGTGTGGACCAAATGACTGCTTATGCAATTGAATAGAAAGATAGTAGGAAGTAAACTCATCTTCTTAGACTGAAAGCATTTTGGGGATAATTTCAGTAGCATACAGATTACAGGAATAACGTGCACTATATCCTGTTCCCCCATGATTTTCACTTGTTTCCTTAGGTGTCTATATTTTGAAAGATCTTCATTTGATTTAGTTTTGATATTACAGCTATTTGGTATGTCATTATTTCTTTAAAATATTGTTCTTAAGTTTTTGTGAAGTGATATTATTTCTGAGCAGTTGTGAACAATAGGTCTACCTGTAATGATGTTATACTTCAATTACAGGACATGTGGGGGTTTGTGTTTGTGGGATGGGGATTTGGTATTTATTATTTCACAGAGGATAATGAGCTCCTGGCTTATAATAGCAGCATCTTATCATGTCTTTCAACACATCTGGTAAATACTAAATTTTTGCCATTTGCAGTTCTGTGTTGTACAATTTCTACCACTTCATTGCATAATATACATTGATTATTAATAAGTCAAGGATAATTAAGGACAACTTTTCTGTAATTTCTGAGGGCAATGCATCTGGACCTTTATTTCTACCAACAAGCTTTATGCTGTATGACAGCCATTTATTTAACACTTCTCTGTTGTTGTACTGTGGTTGAGTTTGTGTGTGTTATTCATGAAAAACCTTACGATTCCACTTTTAACCATTTCACACACTACATCTGGAGATAAGCCACTTTCAGTTACAAATTCAGTAGCATATACCCATTGTTAACCTTTATAATTGCTCTGTAAAGTGAGATCTGCTTATTCTAAAAGTATTTGTGTATATTTTTAATTTTTTTATCATGTGCTCAGAGAATATCTATCAACATTACGCTATTTGGTGAGGAAATATCCATCTATAGGTAGATGACACAATGGATAGAACATGAACCTGGAATCAGAAAGAACTGAGTTGAAATTGAGCCTCAGACACCCTGGGTAAATCTCTTAATTCTGCTCCAATTTCATCATCTGTAAAATGGGGATAATAAGAGCATCTACTTCCCAGGGTTGTTGTAAGGATCAAATGAGATAATAATTGTAAAGTGCTTAGCATAGTATCTGACACATAGTAAGTAATAGATACATATATATGTATGTATACATGCACACACATACATATGTATCTATATATAACTATCATTATTATTATTATCTGCTTTGGTATGATGAGTCTCATATTTTATTAACACCACACGATTTTTTTTGTTTAAACACCTTTTAGATCCATTGTCATCCATTTTGCTTATGAACAATAAGATTGGGATGGGAGGGTGGGGACTGTGTACATGTTAATTTCTCTAAATGCTTTCTTACCATTAAACTTTGACTTTAGGATGACATCCGTACTCCTAACGTAAATAGCCTTGGTTTTCTCTTTGATAGCTTTATCTCATTCAATGTATTTGGCCTGAAGACCAATTTATTTGTAAAGATTGATTTCATCCATTGGTTCAATTTAGCCTTTGGATTCCAGTTCATAGCCTTCAATCTATCTTCTACCATGGTGCATATTAAAAGTTTTATATGTATGTACCTCAAATGACTCTTTGATGTAAGCAGAGAATGTTTTTACAAGCTCAAGTAACTGTTTAATGTGCTTTCAATAGAACTGCTCAACTTGATATCATCCTTGTACAAAAATGTAATTAATATCATGTTTTGCTACAAATTCCTCTTTGACTTGAAAACCACACTCAATTCTATATATAATTACTGCCTTGAGGATACCATTTCAATTGTTCTGGATATTATTGTGTTGATGGTAATTCTTAAATAAAGAACACCTTTCCATGTGGATGTTAAATCCTCTAGCACACTCACTATGCTTGATTCTGTTTTATATATTTGCAGAAATAATAATAACTTCAGCAATTATATAGCCCTTTAAGGTTTAAAAAGTTCTTTACACTATTTATTTTATGTATATTATTAACATGTGTAAATAACAATTGATGCTATTTTCTCATCTGATGTTTACAACAACCCTAGGAGATATGGGTTGTTGTGAGAATCAAACCTCACAGGTTATGGTGAGGATAAAGTTCATTTTTCAAAAGAAGAAACTGAGGCAGAAAGAAGTTAAGTGACTTGCCCCGGATCACATACTAGAAAGTTCCTGTGGCTGTATTTGACCTTGCATCTTCCTGACTCTAGGTCCAGTGTTCTAGCCACTACCATCCCCTGCACTACCTTGCTGCCTCTTGGCACTTACTAAGACATGAATACAGAACTGCATCAAAGGTTTTGAGATTTTTTTAAGCTACATAAATATTATAATGCTTTTGGATAGCTTATTAATAATCAATAAATTGATGATCAGCAGGTAAAGTAAAGGTGTTTCTAATCTCTTCAATTTTTCTTTGCTTTCTTATAACATCAGGAATGCAAAGAAGTGCTAATTGCTCAACCATGCTCCATGTTAAGCTGTTCAAAAAGATAGTTCCAAGGGGTACCAGCCTGCAACCCTGCACTGCCCCATCTATTTCTTAGATGCATTGGATCAATTATATTACACCAGCTATGGTATTAATCAGTGTTACTGCTAGAGCCCTGGTTTCAGGTCTTCTGCCAGGCCTTCTTGGCTGCTATAGTGGACTATCATGGAAGGACCACCCTGTACATCTGTACATGTGGCTGGCTTTCCCTTACTCTACAATTGCCCTCACTCACAATATGGATGATGACCTGGACTTTGAGGGGAATTGGTATTGTTATCTCATTTTTCTCATATTGTTTGAAGGTGACCAAAGCACTATCCTGTTATTATTCTTTTATATTTAACATTCTACAGACTATTGAATAGGGGTAAAAATAAAGCCGGGTTGGGGAGGCGGTGAAGGGGAGGTTGGTGGGTTTGGAGTTTTTCGTTTGTTTGTTTGTTTCTTTTGTAGTTGAATAAAAGCATTGTTCTGTGTGTTCGTCCTTCGTTGAGAAGAAGACCATGCCATCAGAGAAATGATGACATGACTTGCACCTGACTTTGTTTTGAGGGAGGGAGGGCTGTGCAGGTCACCAGCCTCACTTCTCCTCCTGGGCCATCTGAATCCAGTGACCAGGATTCATCAGGATGACTGGAGATGATCCAGGATGAGGCAATTGGGGTTAAGTGACTTACCCAAAGTCACTTAGCTAGTGAGTGTCAAGTGTGTGAGATGAGATTTGAACTCAGGTCCTCCTGACTCCTGCTCTTATCCACTGCACCACCTAGCTGCCCCTAAAAGCATTGTGATATACACTTGTTTTGTGTAGACTCACTGAAAGGGACACCAGGAACAGCTCCAATAGCAGACAAGCTGATGGGATAATGACGAATATTTTCAGTATTAAGTGGATAAGCCAAGTTTTCCATATAATTGGAGTGACATGGTGCTGTGGGAAGAGTGCTGCATTTGGAGTCAAAGGAAATGGGTTCTAATGAGAATTCTGTCACTCAATACCCTGCATGACCTTGGGCAAGCCATTTAATCTTTTCAGTCTCCAGTGTCCTTATCTACAACATGAGAAGATTAGATCAGATAACCTCTAAGTTTTCTTCCCACTCTAAAACTATTCCTATGACCCTAGATGGTCACATGATATAATTTGAGGGGCCTGGGGCAGATACCCCTGTTATAAAATATGTCCTCTCCCTCCATACCTGGGTTATTGATGTGGCCACTATCATTTTGGGTTAAAGTACATCTCCAGAAGTAGTCTTTAAAATGCAAATTTTCATAGAGGGGTAAGGTATTAAGCTTTGCTTCCAAACATGGTACCTAGCTGGAAGAGGAAAGGATAAAACATTTTGATATAGGGAAGGGAGAGACAAAGGTCAGAATTTGAGGAGAGACCTAAGAAGAACATCACAGCAAGACCTACATGAAGGTGCTAGGTTTCCTGAGGAATGGAGCCAAGAGGAAATGAAAAGGGTTCAAAAGAAGAAACTATTTACCTGAGGACTGTCTCTGAAAGGGGATTACAAACTGAGCAAGATTATTAGGGAATGGACGAGAGAATTTCTTTTAGCCCTGTGGTTTCAAGATTCTATGGCTATATGTAAACCAAAGCATCAAGATTAACATTAACCTGGGATGGAAAATAATCATGATTTCCCCTAACATGAGAGTAGTAACAAAGAGTATGCATGCAGCAATTCTACCTGGAATCCTCATGGTCTTCAAAAGTTAATGTCCTAGCACCTGTTTCAAAAAGTACAAAGCAGACACAATAGCATCGCCTACCTACAGATCGAAGTGTATCTTTCTATCCTCAAATGAAAGCCACAGAAACACAGAGAGGTCAGGAAACTTCTCCAAAGTCACACAGTAAGACAACGTCATGAGCCAAATGCATGGCACCCAACATACAGATAGAGCAAAAATTATAGAGCCCAATCAAATAAATTTCAGTTGTTAAATTTTATGAAGTTGATTTCCTAATAAAAATTCTAAAATCCCATTTGCTTTCCAATCAGAAGGCTGTTCACATGCCATTGGGTGGCACTGTTGTTTACTTTTTAACAGTAGGACACTGATGGGTTTTAAACGCTGTTCAGACTACCTGAGACATCTCATAGCCATGTCCTCCAAGTCTTTCTGGGTCTTTATTACCCCAGGGAGATAGAGTTGGTTCTTCCTCCCCCAGTAGCATTTAGACAATTAAAGGGTGACCATAAACAGCAAAATGGCTCAGGTAAAAATTGCACATGGAGTATTATTTCCAGGCACACAGAGTATAATCTTCGTAACTTTTTCTTGCAATTTGACTTCTTAAATGCCTCTGTTTACTCCCTATCCCAGATGGATAGCCAGCAATTGCTACTCCATTCTGCTTAGAGGTGATGAAGAAGGAAAATGTCACTGTGGCCTTTTCTTTCCACCAACATGTTTGAGATTCTATTAGTCAATTATCTCCTGGACGCAGGATGTGCTGGAGCCAGTGCAAATAGGCTGAGTCAATTTTTAAATTTTCAGTGTGAGCATTTACATCTCAGAAATTGGCAAGTGTTACAAAACAGGGCTTGATTTATTATTTTGTTGATTGTGTAGAGTAATGGAAAAAATGTTAATAATGCAGATTAAACTTCAAAGGGTGTTGGGGATGCATTTTTTTCTCAGAAAGGCAAAACATTATCAGCATGCCCCTATCTGGACTCCTCTATTCCATTTAATGTAATTCTCATTAAGAAGAGTTCTACTTGTTGCACTAATAAGAGATTCAGTGATCAGCCAAAGGTCTCTTACTATTATAGTTAATTGCCATCACTATTTGGGTGTCCCAGTATAAAAACTCAGGCTTTCAGGCAAATGGGACTTTATGAAGAATAATGCATTTCTCTTCCTTTCATTAGCACACATCCAATGCTATTGGGAGGGGAGTAAATAGGGAGGAAGCAATCACCAGTGGGAACCATTGCCACAAGACTAGCAGTTGTTCTGTCCAAAGCATTTGTAGGGGTCCACATCTGTGACACATAATAGAAGTTCACAGAAAAGTAGTTCCATATTGTATGTATATTTTGCCACTAATATTATCTCCCAGATTTAAACAGTCCCAGGCATGCAATCCTCAAGAATCAAATCCAGTCTGATCTAACCAGTCTTATCCTAATGAAAGATTCTACCATCATAATTCACCTTTCATCTTGGAGCAACTCAGATCAGAATTGTCCCAACTCCTGACAGCTTAGGGGAGTTGCACAGGGTCCAAGAACACAGCACAAACAAAAAACTCCAAGTAAACAATAGAGAATTATATGAAACTTTAAATTAAATGGATATGTCCTAATCTGTGAAGTCTCTAGTAACTCTATACTTGGGTATTCCAGGGATCCACCTCCTCACACACAGGAAAGAAAAAGCCAAGTACGATTCTAAAGAGAATCTCCCACTCAATGGTGCATAAATAACAAGAGAATTTTATAGAGAGCTAGGTCTCAGCAGAAGCCCAGTTGGAACAGTGTTAGCATGGAAGGCCAGAAAAAGGTATGGAAGCCTGGATTTCTTAACAGATAGAATGTCATGATCAATGAGAAACAAATGTGGTCTGTAGTAGAACAATAGGGGTTTGGCTTTTTTTTTAAGACAATCAAGGTTAAGTGACTTGCCCAGGGTCACACAGCTAATAAGTGGCTACGGGCAGATTTGAACTAAAGTCCTGACTACAGGGCTAGTGCTCTATCCACTGTGCCAACTAGCTGTCCCTAGACCAAAAGGTTTTAAACTGGTATCCACAGACCATGAAGAGGTCATGGACAGATTGGGGGGGGGGGGGGGGACCATGAACTTGGAGGGGCTAATCTCTAACAAATTTTAATTGCTATTCATTTCTCCAGTTCTGCAAACTAACTCCTGAGATGGGAAGTACCTGGGAGGCATGGGCCAAGTTTAACTCATATTTATTTACGTAATATTTATTATATAATATATATTCTAATAGTTAACTCATTATATATATGTATATATATACATATGTATGTATATATATATGCATATGGCACCTATGTCATGAGGCTACCAAAGTTTTTTTATGTTACCTTTGTTTCTCACAACAATCCTATGAGGGAGGCAGTGCTAGTAATGTTATTTCCATTGGACAGATAAGGAAACTAAGACTCAGAGTGCTAAAAAATGAGCTGCCCAAG
Organism: Notamacropus eugenii; assembly: GCF_028372415.1. NCBI lineage: Eukaryota > Metazoa > Chordata > Mammalia > Diprotodontia > Macropodidae > Notamacropus > Notamacropus eugenii. The sequence continues at coordinate 386,956,786 of NC_092872.1, read as the reverse complement.
AATACATAGTGAGTGCTGGAGCTGGAATTCAAACACATACCTTTAGAATTTCAGCTCAGTGTTCTATCCATTGCCTCTCCTATGCTTGTGTTTCGTCTTCCCCACCTAGGGTGGGGTTGTTGCTAAGTCCTGTCAGACTTTTTGTGACCCCATTTGGAGTTTTCTTGGTAAAGATACTGGAGAGTTTTGCATTTCCTTCTCTAGCTCATTTTACAGATGAGGAAACCCAATCAAACAGGGTTAAGCACCTTGCCTAGGGTCGCACAGCTAGTAGGTATCTGAGACTGACCTTGAACTCGGGTCTTCCTGGCTCCACCGAGCCACCTCGCTGCAAAGGCAATGGCTGAGGACTCCTTTGCATTCCAACCCCATCACGTACACACACCAGCTCTTAACACAAAGTCTTGTACTTCAGTCAATATCTGGTGATAGATAGATATGCCCCCAATCCTACAGGTCAAGGAAATCCTTGAAGTCTCAAAATTTTTCTATTTTAAATGAAAGCTGAATAGGGCTGACCCAAATCCTAAAGTCCAAAAGAATCTAGTCCTGATTTGTTTGTTTCTGATTCCAGTTACAAAATCACTGTTCTTACTAAAAGGCTATTGTTGCATTTTCCTAACCAAGGGCAGTAAGCAATCTGGCATTTTTAAAATGTAATCTTATTATTAACATGAGTTAACTTTTTAAGGGACAAGTTTTTAAACCTGCTTTTGAAAAGGTCCCTAAAGAAATTATGTGGGCAACAAGTGACGTGAAGAAAACCCAGCAGTTACAATGTAAAATTAGCACCTGCGTATTCACAGAGGGGCATTTTCATAGGCTGCTTGGAAAAGTTCGCTCTTCTTGTGCTGAGGACGTTCAGGGAATAATAGAAAATGTGTCTTTCTCCACATTTTTCCCAGAGTTTGGTCCAATGTGAGAGCTAGTCAATGGTAATGAAAATAATAGGTTAATTTGCAGTGAATTGGACAGATGTGGGCTGCCTCATTTTAAATAGAGTGCTTATTAAATGTGTGCAATTATTGTTGTTTTATAATTAGAGGAAAATATGTGCTTGTGGGAATACTAGCAGAGCCTCCAAAGTATTTACTACTTACCAAGTTTGTGCAAAAGGCCACATGAGGTCAGTTACACGCATTGTGCGGGACAGAAATGTTGCAGGCTGGAGAGCCATGGTGATTCATGAACATTGAGAGTGAGGGGACCTATTATTCTGAACTTAATTCCTACTGACAGAAAAGACCTAGTTAAGGATATGAAAGTGGCTGGGACCCATCAAAGAAAATGACCTTGTTCATAATAATAAAGGAGAAGGTGACTTCACAGTGGATCGGCATAAGATCATAAATGTAGTGCTGGAAAAGGCCTTGGAAGTCTACTCCCCCTTCTTCATTTCAGAAATGAAGAAACTGAGGCACAGAGAGTTTAAGTTCTTCGCCCAAGGTCACACGCAATTAAGTAGCAAAGTAAGGGTTTGAACCAGATCTGTATCCCTTAGGGTGTTTTTATTGGCATAGGGAACTCAGTGAGTGAAAAAGCTACTTCCACCAATGCACGTCAGCACCTTCTTTGTTATTTACGGTATATAGAAAGCTTCCAAGAGCACTGAAGGGTTAAGTGCATTGCTCAGGGTCACACAGCCAATGTGTGTCAGTGGTGGGACTTGAACCCAGGTCTTTTTGATTCTAAGGATGCAGTGCCTCTCCTTAGATTTTAGGAAAATATATTTCAAAAAGCTTAAGGCAAAGGGGTATATAATGATTTGGCCACAGTGTCTAAAAGGAAATGTGACTCAAGAAGGATGTCTAAAAATAATTTTTTTTGTAAAAATCCCATCAAAATTCTTACTACAAGCAGTGCCCAATTTACAAAGGAGCCATTTTCCAAAACTCATTTGAAAGATGTTTGGTTGGAAGTGCTTTCTCCCATAAAAAGGAAGCTTTTAGTGGAATCCAGGATTGCCCACAAAGTCCATTAAACAGAAAACCTGACCAAATGCAACTAAAATCTATAAACATTTTGTAAGTATTTGATATGTGTAAGCAAGCATTGTACTGGACAATGAGGATACAGAGATTAAAAACTGATCCTTACCTTCAGGAAGCTTATATTCTATGGGGAAGAATAAATGAGTAAATATGAATCTTATGTTCTTGTACTTTCTTTCTTGAATAGGGGATGTAGAATCTGACCATATCAATGCAACTACAATGAACTGAAGAGGTGGAGGTATATACTTCAGTTTGCACACCAATTGAGATCTAAAAACGTCATCCAATTTTTGCAATGTGAATCATTTTAAAGTGTACTAAGGGGAGCTATTCATTTAAAAGATCTCTGAGGGGAATTCTGCAAAATAAAGAAGCCTTTTGTTATGCAAATAATCACCCCCAAATCTCTCAGCTTTACACATTTGGATTTCCAAGGTTTCTTAAAGTTGGGTAAAGTCATAAATCAATCCAATAAGAATTCAGTGGCCAGAAAGCTTAGACTTACCACAGGACCTTTGCTCCTCACTTCCTTTACGTTGGGGGGTTTTTAGGAGCTTTCGAGCTCCTATAGGAATGGACTTTAGATGTGATTTAGTCCAATGCCCAAACTATATAGATGAGGACACTTAACCAGAGAGATTAAGGGATGTGCCCAAGGTTACACAAGTAATACATGACAGAACCAGAATAATTTTTTTTTAATTTAGGTTTCTTTATTCTGAACTAAACACACCCACAATGTGCATTTCCATATAAAGAGCAGACCAAAAAAAAGAACAATTGCATGTTACTATGAATCTCTATTACATAATGCTTACTTTTAAATACATATAATGAATATTCATTTATAACATAGTATATGAATATACTCCCCTTTTCTCAATTAACTACTCAATTCTCCCTCAATTAACTACTGAGAGACAGAAAAAGAAAATTATACTCTTTTAACAAATAAGCATAGTCAAGCAAAATAAACCCTGATAATGGCCATGTACAAAAAAGTATGTCTGTACTTTGAGTATCACTTCTCTGTCAGGAAGTGGGTGTGTGTGTTCGTCCTTCGTTGCCAAAGAAGACCATGCCATCAGGGAAATGATGACATGACTTGCACTTGACTTTGTTTTGAGGGAGGGAGGGCTGTGCAGGTCACCAGCCTCACTTCTCCTCCAGAGCCATCTGCATCCAGTGACCAGATATTCATCAGGATGATTGGAGATGACCCAGGAAATGGGTAACATCAGAGGAAACACAGTAGTCCTTGAATTGACCAGAACTCTTAGTCCTTCAAAGTTCTCTTTTAGTGCAGTGTTGTTGTCCTTACATAAGATGTTGTGCTAATCATGCTAATCATTTTTATGATGACTATATGAGAAAATAATTGTAAAGCACTCTGGCTCATAGTAGCCACTATATACATATTTATGCTTTCCTCCTCTCTAACTTCACTCGGTGTCAGTTCATACTGCCCAGGACTCTCTGAAATTGTTCTTTCATCATTTCTATTGGTACAATAATATTCATCATATTCAGATACAATTTATTTAGCATTCTCAAATTGATAGGCACTCCCCTGGCCCCGCCTTTTGAATTTAGTTCTTTGATTTTCTTTTCTTTTCCTTTTAATCTCCTCCCCTTCAGGATAAAGAAGTTTGTTGTGCTTGTGACTATCATCCCCACAGCATAACTTCAATTTTAACCTCCTCCTATTGTTTGATTATGGGGTTGGATATGTTTCTAGATCAAATTGGGTAGCTATGTGTATGATGTGTGTACTGGGTATGTGTATTCAATCCTCCTTTATCTGGTTCACATAAGAGTGAAGTCCATTCAATACATGCTCCCTTCATCCCTTTTTCCATATCTATGTAGTGTTCTCATATGCTCCAATTATGAGCTATTAGTCTCACACCCCTCCTTCCTATACTAGGGTATTGTTTTATTCTCCCTTTTCTCTCTCCTATTAAAATCCTCAGGAACAGAACCAGCCCAATTCTAGGTCTTCTGTTCTTTTTTAACTCTTTTAATACCATTTGAAGACATTAAGGTTCTTAGGGTGTTCCCTCTCCATCATTAGAATGTCAGCACCACGTCATCCTATAGCTCTTTCTAACTGTTCAAACAAATTTGCCTTTCTTGGTTTCTCTGGACTCTTGTATTTGCACTTCACAGTTCCTACTCAGCTCTGTACTTTTATCAGAAATACCTGCAAGTTTTTATTCTATTAAAGATCTTTTCTTTGCTATAGGATTATACTCAACTTTTCGGGGTAAGTTATTTTGGGTTCTAAGTCTATATCTTTTTTGAAGGGGGGCTTCTAGAGGCATTTTGAGAAAGAGTCCAGGAAGCAGAAGACTCTAAACTGGTCCACACCAAAGGACTTTAATACCCAAAAGGCTAGGGGCTCTCTTGTATATTCCTTCATTTATTGTTTTAGGTAAGCATTATTCTTCCCTCTCCCCTCTTGCCTAATTGAACAGTTTTAAACAAAAACAGAAAACCTTCATAACCAATTATGACTATAGTGCAGCAAAACACATTCCCTCATTTAAGCATATATCTTTTACATTTGGGATGTTATAGCCCAAAACTTCTCCTTTATAGTAGACAGGCCTTGTGTGATCCCAATTGTGTTCCTTGGTTCTTAACTCCATTTCTCTATATGCTATTTTCTCTTTGATGTGGGAGCTCTGGATTTTGGCTATGAATTCTGAGACTTTTTTTTTGTGGTTTTTTCTCAGAAGGTAATCAGTGACTCCTCTCTATTTTCACTTTGCCATCTGAATCTAATAGATCTGAACATTTTTCACTTATGATTTCTTGAACTACAGTATCCAGGCTTTTTTTAAAAAAAATTATGACTTTCATGGAATCTAATGTTTCTTTAAGTTGTCTCTCCTAAACCTGTTTTTCAGGTCAACTATTTTTATTATCAGATATCTTACATTTTCTTTCTAAATTTCAGTTTTGTTTTAATATTCAGTCATTGGTCTGTTCTAGTTTTCATGAAGTCCATTACTTGGGTAACATTTACCATTTTCTGTTTTAAGTGATGTATTCTCCTTCCCACTCTTTAGAGCTCATGCTTCAGTTTTCTTTCTCTCGTTTTATTTCTCCTACCTATTCATGTGATACTGTGGAAAATCCATGCTTTCCTTTAAATCTCTGTTTGGAGATGATACAAAGTTATTTTCTCCTTTGATACTTGATATTTGAGCATCTCTACATGGACAATAATTTTTTTTGTACCTAGCGATATTGTCCTAGCTTTGCTCTCTCCTCTCAAGACTCCAACTTTAGTTCCTGAAATGGAACTTTGGGCCAAGGCCATGCTGTGTTCCCTGCTGTGCTTTTGGGTAAGGTAATTGACCCTGCTTGGTCTTGCCTGGTTTCTGGGAGCTAACCTCCTCCTCCGAGGATTAACCTCCCCCCACCCCTCTAGACCTTTGTGGTTCAAATGGTTGGATCTTCAATGCACTCTATGGCAGTTCAGAACAGAGCACTAAGGATCTTGCAGGCCCTGTGTACCTTGGCTATCTTTGTCTGAGCACTGTTATACCCTCAGTGGTTGCTGCTGTTCCTGGTGGATTCCAACATTCATCTCTGAGTTTCTGATCAGTCTGGAACTTTCTCAAGGCAGCTCTCCAGCTACCTCCAAATTCCTAAAACCAGGATTTGACTTAGGTCTTTTGCCTCTAAGTTCGGTGGTTTTTTCATTACTCTTTGTTGGCTCATCTTGAAAAAAGGCACATGTGTATATCCCAACTTAGTAAGGACTAAAATTGTCTAAAAGCAAGAAAGAACAATTAACACATTACTGAGGATTCTGTTCATAATTCTATCTTGTTCTTCAAAATGTTTACTTAATACTCTCTTCCTTGATTACGATTGTCATTATGTGAGTAGAAGAGCAAGCCTGGATCCTTACTAGGAAAGCAAGGCATTAAATTCACTCATACTTTTGAATTCAAGCGCATTATCTCCTACTGAGAAGCACTAATGAGTCTAATGAAGGTCAGAGAGGTTAGTTTTAACAAAAAAAATAGAGTAAATAGAGCAAAAATAGAATAAAATAGAGTAAATAAAGCAAACTTAGAAATGGGATCCAAATTAAAGGTTTTATAAATTGATTTTTCTTAAAAAGAAGAGAATTAGTTGGATATTTAGCTATGACATACATGTCAAAAGTGATATGACATATGTTCTATTACGACATACTCTATTACTATTAGACTTCTGCCAGATGTTGAGGAGCCTGGGGAAAAGAAGGAACAGCTGTGAGCCTGAGGCTATGGGGGCAATAGCAGGTGCCAATTATTGCCCAGAACTATGTAAGTGAATCAGAATATAGCCTCAAGGCTAGTGGTAGTCATGGTGGGGTTGGAAATACGACTGAGTGTGCTGAAAGATGGAGCATGAATGCATTGCTAGACTTTGGAAATTTGTGAATGGATGAAAACCAAGACAATTGAGTCAGTGGAAAAAGGGAGCTTCCAATGAGGGAATGAACGATTTAGGTGAGAACCAGAGAAACAGTGAATCTTAGAACAAGTGCAGAGTTGACATGCATTTCTTAAGTGTCTACTATGTGTCAGACTCTGTTAGGTGCTGGATATATAAATACAAAGAACAACACATTTCCTATTCTCAGGAAGCTTGCACTCTATTGGGAGACACAACATGTATGTTAATGAGTACTTAAAGAAAAATACAAAGTAAATATTACATAGTTACATACTATTTGCACCCTGGTCCCTAAACCAAGAGGGGCTATGTCCTATTTCTGTACTCTCCTACCAGCACAGAAAGGCAGTTATTTATCCAATTTACCTCAAAACACCTGTCTTAATCAGATTTTTTCCAAGCTCTTAAGTTCATACATTTAGAGCTGGAAAAGGACCCTAAAGGTTGAACCCTTTCACATTATAGATGAAAAAAATGAGGCCCGATGAAGTGAAGTAATTTGTCCAAGATGAAGACTCAGTTCTTAAAGCATGTGCAGTACCTACATGGAGGCTTGGTGAAACCCTCCTGGAAATTTATGATAGAGGTATCCCTTCTCTCTCTCCTGCAGAGCAAATGCTGGTATGCAGGTGTCCTCTCTCACTGCTAAGAGACTAAAAGCCTTTTAACTGGCTTTGGAGCCATAACTAAGAGTGAGTATAAAACACTCAAAGAAATGAATTCATACATTCTCTCTCAAGACAGGAAATAAGTGCTGTGAACTCTAGCCTGTAGCAAGGGGACTTTGCAGGCTGTGTCCATGAACCGCACAATGGACTATGTTTCTTCTGTCTCCATGGTCTTTCTTCTTTCATGATGTAAGGTAACTGTATCAAAGATGGAATGGACCAGGTTCTGACCTTGTGATCTTCAATATTTTGGAAAAACTACCATAGTTTCAGCAACTGGAGTTGATAAGAGTCTTCTGGTAGTTGCCTCTGAGCCTGGAGAAGAGTGTAGAGAAGAACTCTGCAAAGAATTTGTTTGAGATTCCATTTTTGAAACCATATAACAAGTTACTATCAATGAAGCAGTGAAGAAAGAAATGACTGGCTTTCCATCCCTCCTGATTGGAGGTAGAAGGAAACTGCCCATTTTGTAATACCTTCCCATCTGCAAGGAACAGTCCAGTGCCTTCATGAGGTCCCCTATCTACCCACACTTCTTCGGTGGGGTCCTCCCAGAGACTTCCAAAGATACTCCAGTCCTAACCCTTCTCCATTTCGTCAAGATAAATAGATCACTTCTAGAGCCAATACCTTTAGTTCCTAACTAGATAACAACATGGTAACTGACTAATAAGGTATTAATGACTAATGATGTACCTCCAGAATAAAATATAAATTTCTTTGTTTTCTATTTAAAGTCCTTCACAAGCCAGGTCCAATTTATTTCTCCAGGAAAAGTATACATGACTTCCTTATGTACCAGCCATACAACACTCAATTTCCCCATCACCATCCCTTTACACAATCTGTTCCCTGGAACAAAGTGCCCAGAAGGCACTCCCTCCTCACCTTTGCCTTGTGGATTCTCTAGTTCTTTTCAAAATTCAGTTCAGGTGATACTTCCTATCTGGGTCCTTTACTCATGCCCTCAACTGCCAGTGCCCCTCCCCCAAAAAATTTCTTCCTATATTGCTTTATATTTATTTACATGCATCTATATATTTTTCTCCTGATAAAAGATAAGTTTCATGAGAATCAAGACTGTTTTATTTACTTTTGCATGTCTAGTTCTTAGGACAGTGTCCAGCACAGAGCAAACTCTTACTAAATCTTGTTAATTGATACCCATTCCAAAGGTATTTGCATATGAACAAGAGCTCTCCAGAGGCCTGATACCTTAACCTGAAAATCTTTTAATGACATTTCAGGCATTGTGACAAGCCTAGGGAAGAGATCTTTAGGGAGTGTAGGAGTCTTTTGAATTCTCTCAAATCACGGTGTCTATGCATAAAACCAGTCTTCATAGTGATCCACACAGATGCTCCTTTTCTAAGGAAGGAACAGTTACATCAGTTCCCCAGATGCGCTTTACAGGGCAAATGAAAGAGGAGATTAATGTTGCTTGTGTCTGGGATGTGGTAAATCCACTGCCATAACACCACGCTACCACCAGAGGACAGGCTAGAGCAAAGCTGTCAGATGTGATGGTCCCTACAGAACAGTGAGGTCAGAAAGCGTGGTCTAAACAGCTGGTATAATAGCCTCTGTCCCCAAAATCATAAGGCAAGCAGAGGGCTAGAACATAGGATCATGCAGTCCTCAGTTCAGAGCTGGCCGCAATCTTAAAGGTCATCTAAATCAGATCTTACAAATTTTACAGACAGAAAAACTGAGATCTACAAAGGGACTAGCCCAAGGTCACATGAGGAAAACCGGAGCAGCAATCAAATCCTCCATATCCCAGAAACTAGAGGTGAAGTCCAAGGTTTGGAAATACAGAAAACTGCATTCTTCAAGGAGTGGGAAGAATAAAAAGATGCTGTTAAAGCAATCTGCTGCCCACTCCCAGGTTCTGTGGGAGGACCATAGCTTGGGTCAACCTACTAAAAGGCAAAATAGGTACCCACCTCTGTAGGCTATGTGCGTTAGTTGCAAAGTAGCAGTTTTGTCACCCACCACACAGACCTCCTACACAAGGACCTTACCAGGTCCCTTTCTTACTTGCCTTCTTAAAATTACTTTCTATTATTTTGTACAGGCAGCTGGGTGGCACTGTGGATAGAGCACTGGGCTTGAAGGTGGGAAGACTCATCTTCATGAGTTCAAATATGGCCTCAAATACTTACTAGCAGTGTGACCCTGGGCAAGTCAATTAACCCTGTTTGCCTCAGTTTCTCCTCTGTAAAATAAGCTGGAAAGGAAATGAAAAATCATCCCAGTATCTTTGCCAATGAAACCACAAATGGGGTCACATGACCAAAACAATTCAACAACATTATTGTATTCTAATACTTATAATTAATTCCATTCTCCTGAAAAGCATTCCTTTGGTTAAGACATCGTGCCTTGGTGAAATACAAATATGCCTAGAAAGCCTATTTATCAATCATTAGACAGAGACCCATCCTCCTCTGAGTCAGGAAGATTTGGGTTCCACTTTTGTCTCTAACACTCTTGTGAAAACCAAGGAGTGGCCAGAGAAAGCTTCTAGAAATGTGTTCAAATCAGTCTTAGCTTCTAGCACAAGCAGAAGAGGTCTTTCTAAGAAAGTTTACCCAAGGAGGCAGCTTTGATGTAACAGCACACAAAAGATGCCTTCCAGTCCCAGATCCAGGAAGAAAGCATCAGCGATCTTTGGCCAGTGTTAGGCAAAAGGCAGATTGTTCCCCGAATCGCTGAAGAACAGAATCAGGAACCAGAAATCCAAAAGTACCAGAACCACAGCCAACCCACAGTGAGGGAAGGATGCCTCTGCTTTTTTTTGTCACAATGGCTGGCAGAGGCACAGTATGGCACAGCCTCAAGTGCAACAGCTCTGGTAAATGAGGAAATTATTTTAAATCTCACTTCTGACATTTATGACCTATATGATAACAGTTTCCTGGGCCTCAGTTTCTTCATTTGTAAAATATAGGTTTGGACCACATGACCTCTGAAGTTCCTTCTTGCTATCCTTCATGATTCTATAGCCAACAAGGAGGAGGAAATGACTCAGAAACTCTTAGTCCCAGCCCCAGTTTAAGGAGCTATGATGTAAGCATCTATTGAAAAGATTGAACTGATACAGAGGTCATTGGGGTTTTCCTCTCCCTAAGAGTTTCCTTATCTGAACAAATGCCCCTTGTCAGTGGGCAACTTTGGCTGATTCCACACCACTGCCATGGGGCTAACATTCAGGGACAGAGGCATACAGAGTTGGGTTCAGGCCTCATCCGTACTGTTTTAAAATTCCTACTATTTAAAACCTCAGAGTAACATAAGCTCCTAAGGGCAGGAAGTATTTGTCTGGGATTTGTTTTTGTTTTCCCAGCACCTAGCCCAGTGCCTTGCACAGAGTTAAAGCTTAATGTTTGTTGAATTTAATTGAATTGAAACTCCCAGGGCAATCTCAAAGTCATATAAATTCCATAAGGGCAGGGACAATTCCATTTTTGTCCTTTTATTACCAGCACCGCACACAGCATCTGACATAGAGTAGGTGCTTAATAAATGCTTGCTGAAGATCAATTTTGTGAATATAATGGAATACTATTGTGCAACGTGTGAACAAGTCACTTCACTTTCCAACCACCAAGCAGCTAGCTAGAATTACAGGATATTTGTCCATCTGCATTCAGAGAGGGAGTTGTCGTGCTAAAATTACCTACAAGACTGAAATCAAAGGTCAAAGTCTCCCAGTCCCCCTCAAAACAAAACAAAAAAACTGCTTCAGTGAAAATGTATTTTATCAATTCATTCCTAAGAAGGCAAAGCTTTGAGGCATCGCCCAATGAAGGTGAGCTAAGACAACAAAAAGACAATGTAAAGGCTGTAATGGATACCTTGGAGACCAGCAGATCATCAAAGAGTAGAGAAAAGCTAAACAAAGGGAGGAGAGCATACTGAAAGAAAGATTTTGCAATCTTTCTTAAAGCTGAGCCTACCTACTTTCCTGCACAATAAATACTTTATACATACCATATATAGTTTCACTCCCATCCACTGTAAAACTTCCCATTCTTCTAAGCCCAAAGATACAGATTCAACCAGTGATCTTGCCTGCCCACTTAGACCCACAGCCACCTGGATGCTACACATTTAACAAAGGATTTTTTTTTTATATCCAGACTCCACAAATATGCCCAAATCTGTTTCAATGAAACCTTACCATTAGTGAAGACATTCCCATGTCCAAAACTAAGCATATCAACTTCTCTTCCCACCTTAAAACCTGCTTCCTCCCTTTCCAATTCCCCAATTTCCATCAGCAGTATTGCCAATTTTCTTTTCTTTCCTTTTTAAAAAGGTATTACCATTTTTCCAGTCTCCCAGACCCCCCCTCCCCTTGGGTTTCTGGGGAAAACAGTGGAACCAAATTGACTTTACTCACTACAGATGTTGTATAACTTGAGCTGAGTTCTTGTTAGTGCTTAGCAGTTCATCTACCCTCGTCGAGTCCCTAATTCATTCCTAGTCTCTTCTTTCCTCTCCACCAACAAAATCCTATCTCCACACTAAGTTACATACCCTCTTCGTTCATGGGGAAGGTTGAGGTTATCCATTCTAAACTCCTTCAACTCTTTTTCTAAATTCCTTAAACCTTGTCTGCACTACCATACTATTTCCCCTCCTTTCCTCTGATCACAGACCTGACTGTATTCCTGTTTTTCTTTACCTGGAGACTTGATTTCTATCTCCTCTCACATCCTCCAGAACCTAATCTAGCAGCCATCTCCTTTCCCTCCCCCACATATCTATGGTTTCTCACTTTTCACTGGTTTTTACCCCATGTTTTGTTCACTAACAAAAACAATTTTAGCTTTGCAAAATTCTAAGTACATTGTGAATGCAATATCCCCCTGATCTAGTTACCTTGCCAAAAAAAAAAAAAAAAAAAAGAAGTTTGTCTGGTTTGACCTGTTTTTAATGAAGCTATGCTGTCTTTTAGTAATCATTGCTTCCCTTTCAAAACCTCCACAAACACATTAATAATATGTCTAGAATTTTACAAGGAAGAGAAGTGAAGCTCACTAGAGATAAGATATAGACTCCACTCTCTTCCCTTTTTTTGGAAAATTGTAGTGTTTTTCATGCGTCAGTCCTATAACCCTTCACCTGTTCTCTCAGATCTTCCAGTGATCACTGGCATTGTCTCAGCAATTACTGCTAGATACAGGCAGATAGACCTCTGGACTGAGAGTCTAGACAATATAAGCTCAAATCCAGCCCCAGAAATTTACTAGCTGTATGACCCTAGACAAGTCATTTAACCTCTACCTACCTCATTTACCAGGGCAGCTGGGTGGTGCAGTGGATAGAATACCAGTGCAGGAGTCAGGAGGACCTGAGTTCAAATCTCACCTCAGACACTTGACACTCACTAGCTGTGTGACCTTGGGCAAGTCACTTAACCCCAATTGCCTCATCCTGGTCATCTCCAGTCATCCTGATGAATTCAGGTGGCTCCGGAGGAGAAGTGAGGCTGGTGAGCTGCACAGCCCTCCCTCATTCAAAACAAAGTCAAGTGCAAGTCATGTCATTCTTTCTCTGATGCCATGGTCTTCTTGGGCAATGAAGGATGAACCACACACAAAAAAATGGTGGCAATAATAACACTTCCTCCCGGGGTTGTTGTGAGTATAACATGAGATAACATTTGTAAAGGGCTTTTGTAACTTCAAAGCCCGATATAAATACTACTAGCTGTTGTTCTTATCTGCTGATATTTTTCAGTAACCAAAGATGTATTCAGTCTTGGCCTGCTGACTTCAATTCATTAAAGAAAACTGTTGTGTAAACTTCCTCTCTTATCTTGGATTCCTATTTCATACCAACCATTTTTGTTCTATTTCACCATTTGAAAGATCTTTCTATTTGAGGAAAAAATAAAATTAATATAAGATTTGAGTAGCTGGCCTTCTGATTGCCACAAGTTATCATTATTTCATTCACCATGAACAGTGATTCTACCTCTTCTTTGATTCTATTATTGGTCCAAAATAGCCTTTTTCTTTTTTTTTTCCTTTTTGTTTTCTTTTGTTCTCATTACTATCTTCCATGGGTTTCAATATTCCTGACAATTCTTAGAGGAACTATGCTTTCAATCCATTAAGCCCCTCAATCCTCAAGAACTGTTATCTAAAATGAAAACTTTTTATGCACTATAGTGATCTTTGCATATCTCACACACATTTTATTTTTTATACTATTTCATTTTTCCCCCAATTACATGTCAAGAAAATTTTTAGCATTCATTTTTATAAGATTTTGAGTTCCAAATTTTTATCCCTCCCTCCCTCCTCTCCCTTCTTCCTAAAATGGTAGGAAGTTTGATATAGTTTATACATGTGCTATCATCTAAAAAATATTTCCATATTAGTCATAGTTTTGAAAGAAAAAAACATTTTTTTAAATTAGAAAGAGTTAAGTAAGTGAAAAAAATATATGCTTCAATCTGAATTCAGAGTCCTTGGTTCTTTATCTGGATATGGACTTCATGAGTCCTTTGTACTTGTCCTGGATCCTTGTGTTGCTGAGAAGAGTTGAGTCATTCACAGTTGATCATCACACAATGTTGCTGATACTGTGTAGGTTTTCCTGATTCTGTTCATGTCACTTTGCATCAGTTTGTACAAGTCTTTCCAAGTTTTTCTGAAATCTTCCTGTTGATCATTTTTTATTGCATAATAGTATTCCATTCCATTCATATACCACAGCTTATTCAGCTATTCCCCAACTGATGAGCATCTCCTCAATTTCTAATATTTTGCCACCACAAAAATGGTTGCTATAAATATTTTTGCACATATAGGTCCTTTTCCCTTTTTTAAGATCTCTTTAGGATACAGACCTAGTAGTAGTATTGCTAGATCAAAGGGTATATGTATTCACAGCTTGGTTGTGCGCGCGCACACACACACACACACACACACACATACACTCACACTTTAAAGCAAAAACTGAGGACAAGAATCCTGTCATATCTAAACTTTGCATCTGCTAATACAGTGCTCTTCAAGCATCCACTGCTGTTCGGTAGCTTTTCAGTCCTATCCGACTCTTTGTGACCCCATTTGGGGTTTTCTTGGCAAGGATTCTTGAATGTTTTGCCATTTTCTTCTCCAGTTCATTTTACAAATGAGGAAACTGAGGTATACAGAGTTAAGCAGCTTGCCCAGGGTCACACAGCTAGTAAGTGTCTGATGCTAGATTTGAATTCAGGAAGATGAGACTTCCTGACTCCAGGCCAAGCATTCTATTCATTGTGCCATCTAGCTTCAAACAGTGTTTAATAAGCATTTGTTGACTGAAGTAATGCATTAATGAGTCTTTTTGAATAAGTTCCAGGTCTACAGGATGCATCAAGACATGAACATGGGTTCAATAGAGAGGAATAAGGGGGGAGAACCAGGTAGCTACAACAAAGCTAGGATAGAATGGGTAATGCTTCTAATATAAGAGTATAATAGGACTTTATACACAGAAGGTACGCAATAAATATTTATTTAAAAAATGAATGAATGACCCTAATTAAAGTATATTTTGTGTAGATATTAGCCTATGTTGAACTCAGACTGGAGCCATACCACATTTATCTGTAGGTCTACACATTTACAGAAAACCCTCCAAAGTACATGATTTGCTATTCATGTTTTTTAATATTCCCTGAACATCCTACCAACTGACACAGGAAAGGAAAATGCTCACTGAGTACCAGGCACAATGATAAGCATTGGGGAAACAAAGAAAAAACTAGGGGTGGGGAGCCCAGTCTCAAGGAAAATACATTCTGATGGGACAGGCAGGATATACAGATCAGAATATATAAGATAAATGCAGAGTAGTGGGGGAGTCGCTTTAGATGGTAGAGCCTTCCTTGCCATCTTTTCCAGTGCTGGCTGCTCCTTCACTTATTTGCTCACTGGTGGAAGTGAAGGAGTCGGAGTGCTCCTGTATTCCCATTGCCACATCCAGGTTCTCCCCCCACTTCCATCACTTCTGCTAAGCAATCATGCTGTAATTCCCTTATCAACTCACTATTCCACTCTCCACAGTGACTCTTTCAAATCTTTCTATCTGTCCTCAAACATCCTATTGCTCTCCCTTCCCCCACTCTTAGCTGAGAATCATGCCTTAAATTCTACAGAATTCCAAAAAAAAATGGGGCCATTCTCTGTGAACTCCCTCTTCTCTCCTCTTCCTCATCTGCTATCACTTAGATGCCCTCTGCCACTATTTCCCCTTTTACCCCTATCTCACATGAATTGGCCTTATTTCTTATCAAGGCTAACTACTCTACTTGTTCTAGTAATTTCATCCCATCCTGCCTCTTGCAACAGATGCTGCCTCTGTTATCCCTGCTCTTTCACTTATTTTCAATCTCTTCCTATCTACTGGCTCATTCTCTGCTGCCTATAAATATCCCCATGTCTTCCTCATTCTGAAAAAAGCTCCCATTAGATCCCTCAATCTCCACTAATTATGATCCTATATCTCTTCTGCCCCTTATAGTTAAGCTCCTTATAAAGACTATCTATAAGAGGTGCCTCTACTTTCTTTCCTCTCATTCTCTTCTTATCCCTTTACAATCTGCTTCCTGACTTTATCATTCCACTAAAGCTGCTTTCTCCAAAGTTACTAATGATTTCTTAGTTGCCAAATCCAATAGCCTTTTCTCAGTCCTCATTCTCTTTGACCTCTCTGAAACCTGTTGATCTGAACAATGTTGCTCACTCTCTTCTCTCTGACACTCTCTTCTGTCTAGGTTCTTCGGATACCACTCTCATCTGATTCTCATCCTACCTGTCTGACCACCCCATCTTTCTCTCCTTTGCTAGATCTTCTTCCTGATGGTGCCCTCTAAGAGTAGGTATCCTTTAGAGTTGTGTCTTGGGCCCTCTTCTCTTCTTCTTCCTCTATACCATTTCACTTGACGAGCTCATCAGCTCCCTTAGGTCTAATTACCATCTCTATGCTAATGATTTTCAGATCTATCTATCCTGCCCCAAACTCTCTGCTGACCTCCAAAAGCCTTGGATTGGAAGGTTAGTAGACATTCTAAATTTAATATGTCCAAGATGGAGCTCATTATCTGTCCCCCTCCCCCTCCTACCTTCCATATTACTGTAGAAAACAACACCATCTTCCTGGTTTCTCAAGTTCCAGGAGTGATTCTCAGATAACTATCTCTCATCCCCCATATCCAATTTGTTGCTAAGACATGTCATTTCATCTTTGCAGTACTCGCCAATCCATCCCTCAGATACTGCCACCATTCTGACGCAGACTGTCATCATCTCATGCCTGGATTATTGTTAAAGCTGCTGGTGCCTCCCACTCCAACTCATCCTCCATTCAACCACTAGCATGATTTTCCTGAAGTACAAGTCCAACCATGTCATTTCCCATTCAACAAACTATGGTGGCACCTTATTGCCTCCAGGATCAAATACAAAATGCTTCATTTGGCATTCAAAGTATAACCTACCTCCTTTTTACCTTTTTAGTCTTCATATACCTTATTCCCCAGTGTTTATTCTTCAATCCAGCAACATGGGCCTCCTGACTATTCAATCTCTGGGCTCCTGGTGTTTTCTCTAGCTGCCCACCCCACTCTCTTTCATCTGATCTACCTACTGATTTACCCAGCTTCCTTTAAATCTCAACTAAAATCCTATGTTTATTGGAAGTTTTCTCCACCCCTCTCAATTCTAGTGCATTCCTTCTGTTAATTATTTCCTATTTGTCCTGACTACAGCTTTCTATGTATATATATGTTTGTATGTTGTCTCCTCTAATTGATTGTAATTGTACCCTCCTCAAGGTCTTTTGCTTCTTTTTGCATCCCCCAGCACTTAGTACAGTGTCCGGCACATAGTAGGCACTTAATAAATGTTTCCTGTTTGATTGACAGGTGTCGATCAATAGGATAGACTCAAGTGAGAAGAGATTTGAGTCAGGAAGACCAATCATCAGGCTATTGCAATAGTCCAGTCTTGAGGTGATGTAGACCAGGGTAGTAGCAGACAGTAGGAAGGAAAGATATCATTCTCTCTCTCTCTCTCTCTCTCTTTCTTTCTCTCTCTCTCTCTCTCTCTCTCTCTCTCTCTCAACTAAATGAAGAAAAACAGTTAAGCCAATGAGAAAATTTTTTTTGCTTTTCTTTCTATCCCTAGTACTTCCACAGTACTTGTAACACTATAAGTGCTTAATAAATGCTCCTTGACTGACTGATAGATCCCTAATAATCCTTTACCTCTAAGATGAGGAGGATGACATGTTTCATTCTCCATTCTCTGAAGCCATTATTTACTTTAAAATACTCAGAGTTCAGCTTCCTTACTGCACTTTCTTTTGTTTCATTTACATTGCTGTATTCGTTCTGGATATCATTCTTTTGGTTTCACTCTTTGCAACCTTTCCAACTGCTACAGGGCTAGTACATTTTTCAGATTTTGTTATTGCAAGAACCTCTGGAATGTAACCCATTCCAAATGGAAATGTCCCCTAAATAAGCAAATAGATACACACTGGCACAGAGACATAACTAGATAGGTTTTATGTCTAAATACTGAGTACTACATTTCCCAAAGTTAATCATCTAGGTAGGAAAGCAGAAACAGTTTATCTTCAGACAAGACTTGGTGACCTGTGAAATAAGGTTCTATTTAGATGCCATTGCTTTGGGATACAGCCAGACCAAGAACATTGCCAGGGAGCAGCAGGGGAATTCTCCTTTTTTTGGCGTCATCCTCTGTTTGGTTTCAGCCTTGGCCACCTGACAAGTGCTTTGTATTTGAAAGGTCGAACCCTGAATAATTCTGCCTAGACTCCCTACAAAAAAATGTCTCACCCTTCATGCCTGGATGTCCAGGGTTGGCTTCACTCCTAGGTTTTTGCCATTCCAGTGGCAACCAAGACCAAGGGAGAGACCGTGGGTACCCAGCACTAGCTGTCAGCATAGTGACACCAGCCTTTAGGCTGAAGGTCAGGGTCTAATTATCACTCTAGGGGATCTCTTTCCCATGAGGGGATCCATCTTTATAATCACTTGCACTTGTGAGAACTATTTATCAAAACATTTTCTCATATCATAGAATCAGAATTAGAGGAGACCTCAGTTATTCTAGCTCAGCCCCTACTCCAGTCATGGCATTCCTAACAAATGGTCATCCAACCTCCATTAGAAGACCACCAGGGATAAATAACTTATTATTATCACCACCATCACCAGCAGACTACTCCATTTTTTAACAGCTCTTATTGTTAGAAAGTTTTTTTTCTTTTCATTATGTGAACTTGAAATATGTTCTTTCGTAATTTCACTCTATTATTTGAAGTTGTACCTTCTGGAGCCAAAGAGAATAAGATGAATCCTTTTACCATGACAGCCCTTCAGGTATTTGAGGATAGCAATTGATCAATTAATAATCATTTATTAAGCACTTACCTTGTCTCAGGAAGTATTCTCAGTTTTAGAGACACAAAGACAAAAATTAAATCGTTTCTGACTTTAAGGAGCTTACTTTCTACCAACTCAGACAACACATACATATATGTATATATACATTATATATGCATGTATGTGTGTATGTACATGTGTAAAAAATCAGACTTCTTGTTCCGTGGTTCAGTTCTCTTTCCATCATGCATATTCCCTTCTGCCTTACAATGGAGAAAATTTCCAGGCTGGTCTTCAAATTAATGTGTTTCATAGTCACCTGGTGTGTGTGTTTTCTTCTCCTACAACTAATCTCTGTAAAGATAGGACCATATCCTATCTAAACTTTTTATTGTTCCCCAGAACATAGCATAGTGCTATGCACACAGTGGCTACTTAAAAATATTTG
Source organism: Notamacropus eugenii (assembly GCF_028372415.1). Taxonomy (NCBI): domain Eukaryota; kingdom Metazoa; phylum Chordata; class Mammalia; order Diprotodontia; family Macropodidae; genus Notamacropus; species Notamacropus eugenii. Next base: position 386,937,796 of record NC_092872.1, on the reverse strand, counting down.
TTAAATAAATGAATGTTGGTTAGCTTGACAATGCCAAATTAAGCACCACTAACTCTTCAGAAGTAGATCAATCAGAAGCATATGTATTCTTGTAAAGGAGAATCATCATATGGTGGAAAGAGTACTAAATTTGGAATCATAGGAAATAGGTTCCAAATCCCCTCTCTTCTACTTACTTCCTTAATGACCTTAAGAAAGTCACTTTGCCTCCCTGGGTCTCAATTTCCTCATCTATAAATTTGAGCATTAAACTAAATCACCTCTCAGGGTCCTTCCAGTTCTAGACCCTATAAGTCAGATGGTCCACTACTTATATAAAAGGCCACCTTCGTCTTTTTTCCAGCTTGCTAATATTCCAGCAAAAGATCTCTATAGTCATTCAATTCTTTCTTTCCCAAAAAGAGAGATTTCATCTAAAAGTTTGTGTGTCCTCTTAACACTCTCTGCTTTTTCTCCACTCTAGATAGAATACAGTATCCTAATCACAGTTTGTGAAAGTAAGCGTAGAAATGTAAGATGAAGAGGAACAAAGAAGATGAGAACCTAGGAGCCTAAATAAGTCAATAATTGGACCAGCAACCCCTAAATAATCAAGTTGCAAATGTCTGCTAGAAAGAGATAATCCTCATAAGAGGGGTATATTTAACTCTACCCCCCTACTATGAGAGTTGAATTTCAAGTGTAGTTGTAAGTATATAAACAGGAAAAAATAAAAGGTAAATGAACTTTAGGAAGAAGAAAAGAAAGATAAAGAAAACCTTGAGTCTCAGGTGAAAGTTACAAACCTTGTATTTTGAAAGACAGACCAAGTGTATGTACATTCCTAATCTGCAACTCAACCAAAGAACAATGGCTGGGGTTTTTGTGCGAAAATGAATCCTCTTCTAGCACTAAATTTTATACAAATTGCTTTTTTCCCCCCAATTAACATCTGTTTAAGTCAAATGAGGGAAGAAAAATTTCTCTTTTTTTAATGCCTTTCACATGCCAAGAAAAATTACAACTAGCATGGAAGATTATTGATAGTTTTCAATAGCTCATGGCCAGTTATTGGCTCATACTAGCGGAAGGGATATAGTCATTGAAATTCCAAAGCCATTTATAAGAATAAGTTCTATTACTATGCATAGCAGAGACATCCATAATGAGGAGGCATTTCAGACAGAGTGCCACCAAATTATGCATTTAGATTATCTTCATTTCTCTTTTAAAAATTTCTCCATATTTTTTCCCCAGAACCATAATTGGCCTTCGGTGATAGAGTGCAATGGCTTGGTGGCAAGGCTCCTGATAGTATTAGAAGTGAGTGTGGGAATTATCCCTCTCCAAGACAAAAGAGAGCTCTCCTTCTGTGAATTTCTCATAACACAGTATCAGGAACTCTCCTTTGCACCTTCTCCATTCTCTTTTCTATTAGAGTCATCTGTGTGCATGTCTTATCCTTCTATTAGCTAGTAAGTTCTTTGAGAAAAGAGCATGTGTTGTGTCTATTTTTGCATCCCCAGTGCCTAGCACTAGAGCACTAGTCCTAGAATGGACATTTACTAAATCTTTGCTGAATTGAATTTGTTGAATTACTGACTAGTAATAGCTGAAGAAATCTAGCAATGGCAATATTATCAGACGTGTTTTACATGTACACATGATTACTTTGTATATTTTATTTTGTATCATGTAAATAAAATCTTTCAATTTCACAGATTTTTTTATTGAGCACCACGTGCATACAAAATAGAATGTGGTAAGCAAAGGCACTGGAATATACAGAAAAGAATGCTAGATTTGAAGTCACAACAAAGGTTTAATGATCAGTACTCGTGCTCCAGAGAACTGAAATGTAGAGAGCAATGACAGTATTTCTTCAGCAGGTAAAACCAACTGAGCTTAGCACCTAGCAAACAAGAAAAGAAAAATGCGAAAGCTACTCATTTCTTCTCCCAGCAAAGTCCCAGGTAAGCTCCTCCTCCAGATCTATCCCTACTCACTTCTCCCTCCACATTCTTCCTGGCTATAAGCCTAATAATGTCCCAAGGTCACTCTTCCCCACTTACTTACGTTCTCTCTCCAACATACCCAACTAAGTTTATCTTATTTCTTGCCTCAGATGCTTTTGTGTTACTATTGAGAGAGAAACAGAGAGAAAAAAACAGAAATAGAGAGAGAGAATGAAAACCATTATAATGTAATTGATTTCTTTTGTAATTCTATTAGTCTTATTTTATGCATTTAAAAAATTATTAATATGACAAAATAGGAAGATGATAAATGTTGGAAAAGATGTGGGAGAGTTGGAACACTAATTCATTGTTGGTGGAGCAGTGAGCTGATCCAACCATCCTGGAGAGCAATTTGGAACTATGCTCAAAGGGCTAGAAAAATGTGCATACCCTTTGATCAAGCAATATCGCCTGTAGGGCTGTATCCCAAAGAGATCATAAAAATGGGAAAGGATCCCACATGTTCAAAAATATTTATAGCAGCACTCTTTGTGGTGGCCAAAAACTGGAAATCAAGGGGATGCCCATCAATTGAGGAATGGCTGAACAAGTTGTGGTATATGAATGTAATAGAATACTATTGTGCTATAAGAAATGATTGAACAGGAGGACTTCAGAGAGTCCTGAAAGGACTTATATGAACTGATGCTGAGTGAAAGGAGCAGAACCAGGAGAACTTTGTACACAGCAACAACCACAGTGTATGAGGAATTTTTTTGGTAGACTTAGTCCTTCACAGCATTGCAAGGACCTCAAAAATTCCTGATGGACTCGAGGCAAAAAGTCTTCCACATCCAGAGAAAGAACTATGAAATTGTATCACAGAATGAAGCAGACCATTTTCTCTTATGTTAAAAAAAAAAAATTATTCTGAGAAGTCCATGGCCTTCACCAGGCTGCTAAAAGGGATCCAGAAGCCCCAAAAGGTTGAGAACTCTTGGACTAGATGCTCTCAGATTCCTTCCAGCTCTCGATCCTATGAGTCTATAATAAATACTAAATGTTCTACTAGATCTGAGGAAAGAGAACTCATTGTAGATGTCTCCAATTCAATATGTTTGAAATAGAAGTCATTTCTACCTCCATAACATTTCTAACATTTATCCCTTTTTCTGTATTCATGATGCCACTACCCCAGTTCAGGTCTTTATCACTCTTTGCCTATTCCAAAAGCCTGCTGGCTGGTCTTTCTGCCTCAAGTGTCTCTCCATCCCAATCCATCCTCTGCTAAAATGCCAATCTGACTTTCTTCAAGCTCAAGTCTGATCATGTTCTCACCTTACTAAATAAACTCCAGCAGCTCCCTATTATCTTCAGGATTAAATATAAACTCCCTTGGCATTTAAATTTCTTTATTTCCTGGCCCTATCCTGCCTTTCCAATCTTATTATAAATTATTCTCCTTCATATGCAACTATAGTTAATCAAATTAGTCTTATTACCCTTTCTCGCACACAGAACACTCCATTTCCTGTCTTTGAACCTTTGCAATCATAGTCTCCTGTGCCTGGAAGAAGCTCTCTTCTCACTTCCTCTCTTAGAATCCTTCCCTTTCTTCTAGGCTAAGCTAAAGCACAGTCTTCTACATGGAGCTTTTTCTGATCACACAGGCTGTAATGCTTTCCTCAAAAATTACTTTAGCAGATGAGGGTGCTTCTCACTTGTGTAATGAGACTCCATGTGTTGCAAGGAGGGGACGCTGAGGGTCTGTGTGTGGCTTGAAGGGAGGCAGAATAGATATCTCTAGCCTCTTCTTCCTTTTCCCAAGGAGAATTTCATTTCTGCCAGGAGGGAAAGTAGCAAATTGGGGCCAGAGGCCACCACTCTGCTCTCCTCAAAGAGAGGAGATAATGGACTAAAAGTATATCTTTCTTCTCCCTTAAATATTGTTTGTCTAAAGGATATGACTGGGTTCCATCTAACTTTTTATTGCTTTGTCATTTCTTAGAGAGGGAGGGACCCCAAACCCAATATCCAAGGCACGACCCCTTCCCCACCCACCAAATGCCAGTTCCACAAAGGACACATATAACAAATAGCAAAGAAATCCATTCATCCAAATCATGGTAAAACAGAAATAAGAGAAGATATACATGGGAGAATGCATACCAGACAATACTGAATGAAGGAACTTCCCCATTGGGAGCAATATAAATGAATTCAACCAAGAGAGAACATGCTGGCTCTCACCCAAGAGGAAACTCCCTTAATTCTCTAGAGTAGTAAGGTGGGAATAGGACATGATGAAGACTACCAGCTCCTCTCATGTCTTCCCAGAGTCTTTTCCTTTAGCATCCTGAAGTGGGGTTGGCCTCTTCCATCTCCTTTCTCAAATCTGGAAGTCAACTTGATGCTAAACTGGAAAAAGACTCGCCCTTGGAAAGTCCCCACTGGCTGAGAATTGAAACTCTTACCTCTCAGCAACTCCAGCCCACAACCTCATGCAGGGCAGAGCCTTCATCTCCACCAATAAAAAGAGAGTACGCACCAATGGGCTTTGGGGCAGGCATTGCATTTCCTTGTATTCTCCTTTATCTATTTAGTATATATTTTGTATATTCCTATGGAAGATGCACATGTCTCCCTTTGCTCAATCATAAGATCCTTGAGAACAGCAAGTGTTTTCCTTTTGCCTTTGTGTAACAGTAACTATACTCTGCCCTTCACTGTATGGAGGCCATTTTGCCTCTTTGTAACAACAAGCAAAGTAGGATCTTTTGCTGTTTTTCTGGATTGAATTCTAGCCAATCAGACATATGCAAGTGGGCTCTAACCAATCAGATACATGCATGTGGACTCTAGCCAATCAGATGCTGAGTAGAACTGTATATAAAGAGAGAGCCAGTGTTGAGAAAGCAGACATGAAGACAGCCGGTGTTGAAGAGATAAGTCAGCGATGAGAAGAAGAGAGCTGAGAGGAGACCTCTGACGCAGAGATTTGCTGAAGGAGCCTCCAAACATTGAAAGCAAATTGAGCTGTAGGGCAGAAACCTGCCCATGAGAAGGAAGCTTAGCCTCTTCTGAGAGTCATTAAAGTGAACTGAGCTGTTATCACAGAGCCTCTGGACTTTGGAAGTGAATGGAGATGGTGGTGCTGGTGATGTGTGTTAGTATTACTGCTACCCTGTTGAGCTTTGTTTTCCCAGAGGTAGAAGCTGCAGAATAGAGCAGTCCCCATGAGCTGAGACATGGAGCAGGAGCAGAGAGCTGCCTATGTGTGAATCCAGGTGAGAGTCAGGAGCGGTCAGCTCACAGAAGAAGAGCCAAGGGACTTGGAAGTCAACCTCAAGATAAGATGAGAGAGGACTTTACCTGGATGCTTGGCATTAAGGATGCTGCTATGAATGTTATGCTTCACCTTACTGAACAATGTTTACTTTATTGCTGAATAAATAGAATTCATTATACCATGCAATTAGACCCTTGAAATTATCCACAGAAGCAGTCCTCAGGTGTGCTGCCATGATTGGTACTACACTCTCCCCCAGGGGAGACATATATAGACATAGGCTAGTGGGTTTCTTTCATTTCAGACACTGACTTTCACACTTACAATGTAAACCTGAGAAAACTGCTATATTGTTTTATTTTAATCAGCTTCAGGGTTGGAGAAGCAGAGAGAGAGGATTCCCCCTTCTCTGGTGGAGTGGGGGATTTTTTGCTGATTTTTTCTATTAGGTAGCAGATGATGAATCTCCCAGATTCCTTCTGAAGTGACTAGTTGGTGACTAATCACTAAAGAAATGTAAGTATTTCTTAGAATTTTTCTTTAAAAGGGCTAAGATTGTGAAACTGCTGTTTTGCTGATCATTGTTGAGAGGTATCTGCGTTTGCCCCAGGTGTGACTCATCATCTCTTCCCTCTCTCTCTCCCAGGGTTGTGAAGGGCAAAGAGTGAGAGACTTGTCCAACTCCAATACAATAGCCCCGATGGCAAAAACTACCTAGGAAATGTGGTAAAACCCAGAAATGGTTTCCTGTAGAAAGTGATACAGTCATCAACAAATTAATCTCCTAATCTATGTTGCTACTTCTTGCTACATAAGTGTGTAAAAAGAGAGAAACTGGCCCAAAGAAATTGGGTCACCATGGAAAAGAGGAAGGGAAAAAAGAGGAGAAACAATGAAAAACTGTATTTCCCTTATGATTGGTTATTTAGGAATTTGGGGAAACTTTTTGGTGGTAGGATGATAATTGTAAGCACAAGACAGAAATAAAATGCCTTTTATAACCAAAAAAAACTGCACAGTGCATACTTTTAAGGAGGTCAAGAGTCTCTTCATCATTGACTCAAGCCCCTACCAATTGTGTTCTCCCAGTTCCAAGGGGATACCCTGAACCCCAGTTCCATTTAACCACTTCCTTAAATTAGTTTTTACAAAAGAATATTTACTTCAAAGGTATAGCAAGAACAAATATACAAGTGTTCTCCCCCAATACCTGTAGGGCATAATCCCCCACCCCACATACCACTTCATTCTCTGGGGAGGGGAAAGGGTTTAGGTTCACAACTTAATTCAGTTCTGATGTAGCATCGTCCTACCAAATTCCCAAGGTCAAAGTCCTGTTTGGCTCAAACCCCAGCACCTTGGATCCTCAGAGTTCCTGCAGTGGTGTAGTAGCATTATGTAACCTAGATTCATGATTCTGAGGTCTCAAGGTCTCAAGCTCCCAGATCTGAGAACTTCACTACCTGCACTTAGAGCTGAGAAGGACAAACAAATAGACCAAAGCCCCACTCACGTTTCTTGGGGTCATTGGAGCAAAAAGAGGAGTTTGAGAAAGGTACCTTCTCTCCTCAAGCACTTATAGCTCATGGTGCCCATTCTGTGGGTGAAAATGACCTTCACTTCCCTCCCACTCAGATGTGATCAGAATGAAAGAAGCCAGCACTGTCTCAGTCTGGTGGTTTGAAAAACACAGCCTGTTCCAGCTACTCACCCATTAGGAAGAGGCTGCTACTTCCTATGTGGTAAGGCAATGGCAGGACATCTTTTTCCAGAAGCAGGTACTTGCCATCATGCACATACATGGGTGCCCCCATCTCAGGTGATTTGGCAATATACAAAAGCCCCTTTACACTCATAACTTCAGTGGCCAACACAGTACCTTGCATAGAAGGTTGACCTAACAAATGTTTGCCAGTCATTTTGGTTCATTGAATCAGGAAGAAAGAAAGGCAAGAAAATCAGGGGAAAAAATATCATGGCATTGGATTCAAACACTGAAAAATGGCTAAGAGTTCAAGAAGTAGCAGTGTAGATTAGGAGATTAATTTGTTGATGACTGTATCACTTTCTACAGGAAACCATTTCTGGGTTTTACCACATTTCCTAGGTAGTTTTTGCCAGCGGGGCTATTGTATTGGAGTTGAACAAGTCTCTCACTCTTTGCCCTTCACAACCCTGGGAGAGAGAGAGGGAAGAGATGATAAGTCACACCTGGGGCAAACTCAGACACCTCTCAACAATGATCAACAAAACAGCAGTTTCACAATCTTAGCCCTTTTAAAGAAAAATTCTAAGAAATACTTACATTTCTTTAGTGATTAGTCACCAATCAGTCACTTCAGAAGGAATCTGGGAGATTCATCATCTGCTACCTAATAGAAAAAATCAGCAAAAATTCCCCCACTCCACCAGAGAAGGGGGAATCCTCTCTCTGCTTCTCCAACCCTGAAACTGATTAAAATAAAACAATTTAGCAATTTTCTCAGGTTTATGTTTTAAGTGTGAAAGTCACTGTCTGAAATGAACAAACCCACTAGCCTATGTCTACATATAAAAGGCCAAAAAAGAAAATCACCAAGATTGAATGAAGGTTTGAAAATTCCTTATGTTATAAATCACTCCCTTTAAGTCATTTTCCATTATCTCATTTACACTGCGCAGTTATTTTGGTTATAAAAGGCATTTTATTACTGTATTATGTTTATAATTATCATTCTACCACCAAAAAGTTCCCCAAAATTTCTAAATAACTAATAATAAAAGAAACACAGTTTTTCATTGTTTCTCCATCTCTTTTTTCCCTTCCTCTTTTCCATGGTGAGCCAATTTTGGGGGGTGAATTTCTCTCTTTTTACACATTTATGTGCTTTACCATTTAGACTATTTCTAAGAGTCATTATACTCCATATCACACATCTTTATGCCTATTTCTTCATTGCTTTTTTTAAAAAAAATATTGTGAATTTAACAAACATAAGAATTTTAATATATAAAAAAAGAAAAAGATTGTATAAGAAAATTATGAAACTTCTGTTATGTGTGAAGTGGAATTTTTTAAGTGTATTTAAATTTTACACAGTAATAACAAAACTGCCTTGCTGGTCTCTGTTCCCTTTTGAAGTTCTTTCTGCTTTGTTGAATCTATTTAAAATGTTTCCTGGATGCTCTTCTCTTTCTTTTCTCCTTTTGTTTGAATAACTATCATTACCAAACAACTGTCACCCAAATAAAAGCTTTCAGTTATTACAAATAGGTATAATCAAACTAAACAAATCAGTCATTGGCCATACCTGAAAACGTTTGTCTCATTCTACAACTCTAATCCACCACCTTTCTAGGAAGACCTAGGAAGCAATTCCTTTGCTTTAATATGATCTCAATAACTCCTTTTTTGCCTACTGTTTTTTCCCTATAATCTTAGCCAACTGGCTTTTCAGAATACTTTTTTAAGTTAGGTTAAAAAGAATAAGTGGAATTACATGAACACAAGGGAGTAGCATGGTATGTTGGATAGAGCACTGCATTGGAATCAAGATGATCTGAGTTCAATTCATGATTTACTAGTTGTACCACACTGGGTAAGTCACTTAATTTCTCTTGGAGACTCAGTTTTCCCATGTGTGTAGTGAGAATGATAGTAGTATCCACCTTAGTTTTGTCATAAAGATAAAGTGAGATAGTACTTTTAAAGCACAGTTTAAATCTTTAAGTGTAATATATAAATGAACTACCATTGTTTTGGCAACATGGGGAACTTGTGGTAAGGGAACTCCCTCCACCATTGTTTTCTATAACCAAGCTATGGGTCAGGCGAAGAAAGTGAGTTTGGTTACCTTGCACAACCCTCTGTCACTCAAATCAAAGTCAGCTGTAAGTCATGTCATCATCTTGATGTCATGGTCCTCCTTGAGAATGAAGGACAAGCAACCTGTGAGTAGCAGCTCCTCTCCTCTACTCTCCTCTCCTCTCATCTCCTCTGTTCTCTGTTCCTCTCCTTTGGTGTTCACTCCACACTCCACAGCCAAAAGCTGACTTTTTTTCCTTTGAGTTTACTGACCACATTTCTTGCTCAAAGATCAGACCTTAAACCAAATTCACTCTGGAGCTCATAGACTGGACAACAAGTCCCCACCCACCTAGCACAGAGTGAATATAATTATTAAATAGTAATTGTTTCTCTTTTACCCAGGAACCCTGAGGGTCTTCCCCTCCCAGTTTGATTTTTTTTTTTTATTAAAGTTGCCATCCCTTGGGTAACTACTTAAAGAAGCCTATTCACTGAATGGGTATATCTCACTCAAAGTGAGAATGTGATAAGACCTTAGCCTGAAAGGACCAGGGTCTCACATTGCATCCTGAGCCATCTCCAGTTATCTTGATGAATATCAGGCCACTGGATCCAGATGGCTCAGGAGAAGAAAATGAGGTTAGTAACCTTGCACAGCCCTCCCTCACTCAAATCAAAGTCAAATGCAAGTCATGTCATCATCTTGATGTCATGGTCCTCTTGGAGAACAAAGGACAAACACAACAACAACCAATCGACTACATGGTATGTTGTTCCTCAGGAGTTATCTGAGACACACTGAGGTTTTAACTTGTCTAGGGTAACAGACAGTAACTGCTAAACGGGAGATTTGAACATAGATCTTCCTAATCCTATACCTGGCACTCTATCTACTCTTCCATGCCATGTTATTAATGAAAGTACTAACTACTTTTTCATTATGAAGAAACAGATTCTGAGAGGTATTTATTTGTCTGAATTCATGTAATAACTTTGTCATATAGTCAATCAAGCAAGGAAACATTTGTGAAGTGTTTACTGTGTTCCATGCACAATGCTAAGTTCAGGGGCTAAAAAGACAAAAGAGAACAGCCCCTGCCCTTCTTTCAAGGAGAATAATTTCAAATGAAGAAAAAATTATGTACACATATAGTTATCTGAATATATTCTTGAAGGAGAAGGCACTAGTAACTAGGAGGACCAGCAAAGGTCTCTTGCAGAAGTTAGCATTTGAGCTAAGTCTTAGCAGACATTACAGGTTCCAAAAGGTAGATGTGAGGAAGAAGAATATTCTGGACATGGAGACAGCCAGTGCAAAGGCATGGAGATGGGAGATGGAGCCTTGTGTATGAAGAACAGGAAGGACTTCTGAGTCACATGACCAACAAGATGGAGGACTAATGACTTCTCAGATCTCTCCAAAATAAGAATTAAGTGCAAGAGATGAAACAATTGCAGCTATCTCTATCATGTAAGTTGCCAAGAAGCCAAATGAAGTAACCTACAGAAAAGACTAATCTGTACTCCTTAATGCACGCACCCAGTATCCCCTCCTCTACCAGCCCCCACACTCTGGAAGGGTAGCACAACCAGACCCATGAGCTTACAACAGAACTCAACTATTTGCTAACACTATTCCCTCACACACACATGCACTGTGTTTCTCTTTAAATTAGCTTGGCAGCCTTTCTTGGGTATAAAAAACAGAAAAATACTTCTTTTAAAGTTTGTTAGCCTACTCTTACCATTCCCCATTAATATAGAAAATTGAATTCCTCTCTAAAGGAGGGTAAATTTGAATGGTCAGAAGATGACAAGGATGCCCAGTTAACTTGGGGTTTATTGGCTAGATCCCTTCCCTATTCAGTAAGTACCTGAATAAACTTTGGCCTAAAGGGGCCAAGGTCTCCCAGTTTATCCTGAGTCATCTCCAGTCATCCTGATGAATATCTGGTCACTGGATTCAGATGGCTCTGGAGGAGAAGTGAGGCTGGTGACATGCACAGCCCTCCCTCACTTAAAACAAAGTCAAATGCAAGTCATGTCATCATTTCTCTGATGGCATGATCTTCTTCAGCAATGAAGGATGAATACAACAACAAGAATGGAGATAAAGGAAAGTGGGAAACTAGTTCTGCCTGAAGTCTGAACATGGGAACACATTGTACTCAAAGAATTAAGGAACAGAGAGAACTGGGGAAGGATGCCAATATGTACAAGAGGCTCCAGAAAGCCTGAAGGAAAGGAGACAGCCATCTATCTAAGATCTGTTCTATACCTTAAGAAGTTAGCAGGGGCAGAGACCAAAGCTGGTGAAAAGTGTGTAAACAAGCTAAGACAGCTTTGAGGTCAAACTCCTAGAAAACCATTATTAAAGTGGAAAGAGTTGGAAAGTGAGCAGTAGAGGACTATAAGCAAAAAAAAAAAACAAACTGTAATTAACAAAGATCTCAGGAGAAAGAAAATCTAGTTAAAAAACCTTGAGAATAAGCAGTTAAAACAAGAGCAAGGACATTACTAACAGAAGGTTAATGTGGCCTCCAGAACATCTAAACAAGTCCAAATATCTCTGAATAAATATTGCAAGACAAAGGAAAATGAATCAGCACCTTATGGAGCAGAGGTACCTGTGAATTCCCAAGACAGCATGGAACCACAGCAGAATATTCCTGAAGGATTCAATAGAGAAGTAAGAATTATGAAAGAATGTGTGACCTGCACAGCAGAAATAATTATTTTGGTAAATCTTACCAAAGGAACATAAGAAAGTGTGTTTGGGAATACAAATAAATAGAAGTAAAGGAAATATGGAAGAAGAGAAGCAAAAAGCAATAGCATAAAAAGAAAAGATGATGTTTATATAAGTAAAATATATTGATCTAAAAAAACAAAATGCAAAGGAACAACTTAAGGATTATAGGTCTTCTAGAAAAACATAGCTTGAAAAACCTGAATGCCATAATGCAAGAAATAATTCAATAAAACTGTCTAAAACTTTTAGACAAAGAAAATAAAGTGCCAGTTGAAAGAACACATAGAATGCCTCAGGAAAAAAAAAGAAGAAAAACTAAGACCTTGTACTATAAATTCCAAGATGCATCTTGTTTAAATTTAACAATTACAAGAACAACCAGCAAATGCTGCAAATGACTAGGCAAAAGACCTTCAGATATCAAGGAAAGAAAATTCAAATAGCACAAGACTATTTTACACCCACCAAAAATGACAGGAGGGAGTGGAATCATATGTGCCAAAGATCAAAGGAGCTCAAGTGACATCTTGCAAACCAAAGCCTAATCATCAAAGAAAAAAGTTGGACATTCAACATAAAAGAGGCATTTGAAGCATTCCTACAAAGAAAGCCAGACATGAGTAGAATATTTGCTTTGCAAATAGAAATACCAGAAAAGTAACCAAATGAAGAGCAAGAAGTAGGCCACAATGACTGGACCTTCTATGTAAGAAGGTTAGAAAGGTAGAATGGGACCAGATTGTGAAGAGCTTTAAATGTCATAGGAATTTATATTTGATACCAGAGCTAATAAAGAGTCATTAAAAATTAGAAACCAAAGACCCTGATTCTAACCTCCTGAATCCAGGGGTCATCTTGTGTTTCCAAATCATATGGCAAGGCTACAGAGCATTTAACAAACCTTGCTTCTCCTTTCTTTGGCCCATAGTTTGGATTTTCATCAAAGACCACAACAGAAAAGAGGCAGGAGTATCCTAGTAAATGTTTAACAACTGTGGGGGGTTGGGGCTTATCGTGCAGACACACTTTTAAGTATAATCTATATTATCAACATTTTCTCCACCACTTACTTAAATCTAGACAATCAACAAAACACTAAATCAAATTCTTATTCACAGTATTTACTGATTTATGAAGTGTAAATACTCACACTGAAATCATTGCCTGGTTCAAATTGACTCCAGTATAACCCTGGAAAGAAGGAATTTAGGTAAGAAATTCTGAAGCACAAACAAAAATAAATTAGGAAAGGATATCTTAAGCTACAATAAATGGATGAATGAATGAATAGATGAATGAATGAATGCATAAGCATTTATTAGTTATCTACTCTTTGTCACACACTATAGTAAGCACTGAGGATAGAAATGCAGAAATTATATAATCCCTATTCTCAAAATCCTTGCATTCTAATACAGGGAGACAATACATATAGGGGAGCAGTAAACAGGGCAGGAAATTTTTTGTAGGGAGAGGCATAGGGATGGTAGGTAGAGCAATAAGGAAATAAACTGCTGCACTCTTTCCAGAAGCAATGATTGTGTTTATTTGATTGCTATTCCCAGAACTAGAGATAAAAGAGGGAGGAGAAGGAGTGCATTCACATATCAGCAGAGCACATGGCAGTATGCCTAGAGTTTTGGAGGGAGGAATGGCTGGATGAGACGTGAAGCATGGGGTGGAGTTGACTAGATCCAGGAGGTTAAGTCATTTTGTGCTTACTCACCAGTCACACTCACTCAGCCTAAGAAAGAGTTCCAAAATTAAGTGGATTAACTAACTGAACACAATCAAAAGAAAAATTTATATAATAACATGTAATGGCTAGTAAAATAGGATCTTTTGCTGTTTTGGTTTTAGTATAATCAAGAAATATAATACCTCTATTTGAATGTGACTGAGGAGGATCTTTCCTACCCATTGTTGGGCCTGGGAAGATTGGGAAGAAGGTCCATGCCTTTTGTTAATGAGGCACTGGTTCTCAAGGGATGTGATGCCCTCTGGCTCAAAAAAGTGTATAAAGACTCTGAGGTGCAGTTTTATTTTGGGGCTTACTGACTGGAAGTGTTTGACCAGAGAAGGACTCTAGGAGCCACTAAGGAGCCCCCTGGCTTTGAAAACCAGATGTTCCCTCTCTGGTAAAGATGTATCTATGTATGCTAATGGTCAGACATTTTAGAAGCATATCTGTTGACTTTTGATTTCTCTGTATTTTCTTTGAGGTTCAGGGTGTTGACTCCCCTGAACTAGGTGAATAATATATGTGCTTGGTTAAAGAATTGATACATGTGCTTGATTAAAGTCATTGTTAACCCCTCAAAAGTTGTCTTTCCTTTTATGAACCCAGATCTAAAAACCCTGTGTATGCTGGGGTGCTTACTCATACAAAACATCATAAAGACAAAACTTGGAAAGACTTAAGAACATTCAGTGACCAGCCATGATTATGAAGGACCAATGATGAGGAAAGCTATCCACCCCCTTACAGAGAAGTGACACACTCAGGGGACAGAATGAAACATACAATTTTGATCATAACCAATTCAGGAATTTTTTATGTATATTTTACAAAGGCTTTGTTTCTTTTTTTCTTTTTAGGGGAGGGGTGAGAGAAAGAAAAGAAATACTTGTTCGTTTTTTTAAAATAAAATAATAGTCACTTTTATAAAAGAAAAGGAGAAACACAACTTACAGTTGGAGTAAATGAATTAGCCAAGCGGAATAACCTCCACCTAAGAAGACTAAGCAAGTCCTTAGGATATCACCTTCTAACATTTTCCAGAAGAAAAGAGGCACTGTGGCTCCCACTGCTTATCCCGTCAACCCTTTAAAAAACACAATATATGCAGTATAGTTCAGGTGTTTGGAAAAATGTCCTATTGCCTTTTTAGGACTTTTAAGGAAGAAACAAACAGCTTCCTATTTTGTTGCTATTAAAGTCAGAATCAGAAGCAACTCATCAGGAGTCCCCCTTCACAGTTGTGAGAAATGTGCTCACTCTAAACAAAGAACAACACTCACTGTGAAGCCAGGAAAGTTCTCATTTTACTTTAGCCAATTATTTTACATTGTTAGTGGATGGGGTGTCTCCCTAATGGAGAGGACACTTGCTCAGACAAATGCATTGCTTTTTATGCTGTTGTCAATTAGAATTTTCCCTCCTTGTTCTCCATTGGCTAGATGCAACCTCTTGAACCTCCCAGTTCATGTTCTCCTCTGTGATAGATTCTTCTTCAAACAGCTCATTAAGCATGCATAGAAGCTTCTGACCTTTTACCTGATGAGAAGCCTGGTTCTGCTAGGTCACAACTCTGATGAGAACCAGTCACCTCCAATTTACATTCTGCTGTCACTCAAAACTGGGAGAAATTCTGATCCTGGAAACAGAATTCCTTCTCTTATTTCCCACACAGTCAATGAATGAATGAACAGATGAATGAAAACACATTATATTAAGCAGATAAAGCAGATTGAAATGTTCTTTCTAGGAACAATGGTGGAATTGATTTGATCATAGCTCCAGAATTGGTGAGGAGTGGGAGGGATGGTTAGAAAAGGTATATTTGGCAGTCAGCAAGGCTGTTGGGAAGATGCAGGGAGCAGGGAGTAAAATGAAACATGGCTGGGTTCTTCATTAAGTAATGTGCTAGGACAATGCCGAAATTTGTTTTGTTTGACTATGCATTTCTGTTGCAAAGGTATTCTTTTCTAATGAATATAGGTGAAAGGTAGAGAAAATGAGTTTTTGTTAAGTGATAAAATAACATTTAATTTTAAGAAAAAAATAATGGGCCAAGAAAGATGGTCACCAATCAGGACAGTTAGGCCCCAGGCAGTAGTCCAGAGATGAAAGGATTAAAATCTACAGGGGCTGGGGGGAGGTCTCTGGTGTAGGAGGGGATATCATTAACAAGGCTTTTGAGAATGTCACTAGGGAAAAGAGAGTACAATTACAGACATTGTCCCATTCTAGAGCTATATTTTGTAAAATGTTCTGTTTATACCCCATAGAGCACAAAAGATGATCTACTAGGGCAAGAAGAAAATTGTAGAATTCCTATTTATATTTGTTTTTATCTAAAAATAAAATATAAAATAAATGTGTCTAACATTTAACATATAGATTGACACTGGGGCTCTCACTCAGTCTATATATCAGATGGTTATATATAGTACATGAGGCATCCTCAGGGAATCCTGGCAGTTCCATAATGTGAAGGGATTGACAATGATGCCCCTGCTTTTTTGTTCAAGCTCAGAATTTTTCAATATACTGCAGTTTACATGTATCTATTTAAGAGGATTTACAGATTGTAGAATTTAGTTTTAATTAAACCAACTCACAAAATAGACTGATGGCTTATAAAGATTACTGCATAAAAAAAATTTCAGATCAAAGATGATACTAGTAATGTAAACACAAGACAACCACAAGAAAATGACCAACTATACACTTCTCTTAGTCTTCAAATAAGCTATTTATCAGCCACATTACAAGTTAAAAAGCAATAACAATCTAATCAAACATGATAAGATCAAACAAAAAAAGATTATTTAAGCTACAGATTTAGATCCACTTTGTTAATGATGAACTTCATCCTAAGTATATATCAGGCCTTGAGATATTATTTAATGATAGAATGAAGCCATCATAATATATTCTAAAACTAAACCTGTGTTTCTAAGGACATAAATGTATCACTTCTAAAACTCTTATTTCTGCACCCTTTAAACCTTGAAAACAGAACATTCTATTTTTCTAAGCTGTCTTTCCAAAGAGTTTCAATTTTGAATACATTTGTTAAAAAATAAAAAAATGCAACAATTTTCAATAACTTTGTAAAAACAACTGAAAAACTTTAAAGATGGAAATTGATTAGTTGGATTTCACCAAATTCTTTGCATAGTTTGGAGCATGGGACCAAAGAATGCGTGTTATTGAGTTGCTAATTAATTTATGGAATTATGAAATGCAGGGAGGCTCATCTAGTTTTTTGGGTACTTACCAGGAAAGACCACAATGGCAGTGAGGAATAATGCTTCAGACATACTTTATTAAGACACAGAGTGGGTAGGGGCAAGTAGCCCAGAAAGTACAGACAGATAGAATGAAGAATGGGGGTAGAGAGTGGTGTCAGATGGTAGGAAACAGAGGCAGATGGCCTGGGGACAGGTGTGGGACAGTGGAGGAAGACAGGCAGAAGGGAGAAGAGAATACAACCATGAACTGGACTTGAGAGCACTCAGAATCATGGACCCAGAAGGAGTTGGGAAAGTGTCAGGGAGACAGGAGTTTGAGATCTCCTTTTTATAGGGTGTTGTTGAGGGACTGACTAATTCTGATCCGTGCCACCTTGGGGTTAGTTCATTATCATATCCACATTATCTCAAAGTTTGGTGTTCTGCTGGTCTTCCTGGAGATGTCTGGAGCTTATTTGAAGTTTAGAAATCATAGGACCAAAAGACCTTGACTGTACAGCATAGCTGGCTTCTCCTAATTTAGCACATAAATTCAGAATGTAATTCTTAGATAACATATGCTACAGTTTGTGGGTCATGCTCCTTTGATCTATGGGACTGTCTTTAAGTGACTTCTAGGTTCCCCTTTGCCATCTTACTTTCTGCTCTTCCTGCTTTTTCTACTTATAAACTTACCTACTATAAATTTACTTGTAACTTACCTATTATTCTAACTTAGAAGAGGGAGTAAGGAGGTGAGTGGTTAGGGGGACCAGAACAATATAACAATACAATTTTAACACAGTTATGATATAGCAGGTTTTGTAATTTCAGTCAATAAAGTATTTCTTCCATTTGGTTCTACGCGTCTTGGCAAGGGGGAGGAAAGAGAAGGAGGGAATAAGCAATTAATTAGCACCTATGTAACTCATTTTTCACAAATATGATCTCATTTGAACTTCATAACAACTCTGCCAGGTGGGTGCTCTTATTACACCTATTTTGCAGGTTAGGAAACTGAGGCAAGCAGAGGTTGTGACTTGCCCAGGGTCAGATAGCTAGTAAATCTCTGAGATCATTTTTTAACTCATTTTACTTGATGCCCTGCATTCTATCTACTGCACTATTAGCTGCCTCTAAGTCAAGGTATGGAATCTTTTTCAGCTATGACAACCCTGAAAACCTAGAACTAAAATAAACTGAACTTAGAACCAGACCTTTGAATTACTGCATCACAATGTGTTAACCAAGATTTTCCAAAATAATGAAGCAAATTTGATTACATTGCTCTTCTTAAAATAATATTATATTCAAATATCCAAATGGAACGGTGACCTCATCAGTAAGATTATTATTTAGTGACATGTATTGATGTTGGACATTAAACTTAATCAGCAAATAAAGTCTCTCTCCCTCTCTCTCCCTCCCTCTCTCTCCTTTTCTCTTCCTGTCTCTCTTCCCTTTCAAAAACTTCAAGAAAAATTATCACAGTGTTATCTTCTAAATGAGTTCTAAAATTCAAAAAGAGAACAGTTACATTGAATTTCCCGAGATGACAGCACATAATGTTCCAGTGATGATGGGATGGAGGAATCATCCAACCACCACTTACCAGTTTCTCCTTGTAACATTGTCAATTTAGCATGCTTAGGTACAATAGTAGATTATGTGCCTTTTCAAGGTCGTTCTCTATTCTGTTTCCACAAAATTATCCCCATGAGAAATGTGTATGGGTGGGTTTTAAATACACGTTCAAGAGCTGAAGAAAAACAAATGTGAATGGTTGCACCCAAGGGCTCTACAAATACCCATTTGCTGGATTAGAAAAGACTTAAATGGCTGCCCTAAGTCATGTCATAGGCAATAGATGTTTTCTCAGTCCAGACTGAAGGCAGTAGAGATTCATAAAATATTAGAGCTAGAAGAGATCTTAGTGCGAGCAACCTATTTCTGACCCCAACTAGTCAGGTGGCCATTACCAATTCATTGATCTCTCTGAGCCTCAGTTTGTCATTGGTGGTCAGTTGTTTTCAGTCATGTCCTACTCTTCCTGACCTTAGTTGGGGTTTTCTAGACAGACATACTGCAATGGTTTGCCATTTCCTTTTCTAGATCATTTTACAGATGAGGACACTGAGGCAAACAGGGTTAAGTGACTTGCTCAGGGTCACACAGCTAATAAGTGTCTGAGGCTGAATTTGAACTCAGGAAGATGAGTCTTCCAAGTCTAGCACTATATCCACTATGCCACTAGTTGCTCAAGACTTAGTTTCCTTCTCCATAAAATGAGAATAATAGTACTTATAACACTTTACCTCATAGGGCTACAACAAAGATTCAATAAAATAGTGTATTAAAGCATATACTCTTTAAAACACTGTACAAATATGATTTGTCATGGTTATTATGGTTCAGCTGTCTCATTTTACAGAGGAGGAAACTGAGACCCAGAGAACCTAAATGACCTGCTCACCATCACCTAGCTACTACATGACAAAGCTGAAATTAAATCCCAGTCCTCTGATTGCTGGGCAGGAATCTTTTCTACTTCACCATATTGCCTCATGCAAATCACCAAGATACTAATTATCTTGTGTCTTTTCCGTGCCCACCTTGCAATTATTTATAACAAGGCAGGCTGAAGGATTGTCATTTCTCTGGAAAACAGTGGTGTAACAGTGACCCCTGTTTGGTTACAAATGGAAATTATTCACAAAATCTCTATCAGAAGCTAAAAGCTTTTCTCATCAAGCCAGTGATAATGAAGTTGGCTAACCATTCTAGCACATGAAGTAGAATTATGAAAACTGATTCAGTCTAATTATCAAAGGTTTTTTCCCCCCTATTTTTTTAACGTGACTAGTAGAGCGGTTTGAAAGCTTGGTGCCCAGAATTTTAATGGACTGGTGCCAGTCTTGCTGACAGTTCTAGGAATAGATGAAAGAGTCCACAAAATCCTCTTGATTACAGATACTTCTCCCTCAATCTGATAACTCACTGGTTTCCTAGCCATTGGCATATAGAGGTAACTTTGGTTTGTGATAGAGATTATCAGTCCCTAAGAAAAACTTGCTTGGTGTCTTGGTACACTTTACCATTTATTTGTGATGCCCATTAGTAGTACTATTGAAGATACTCAGAGCCCACACCACAGGAAATAAAGAGAGACTCTACATTAGGTCCTTCACATCTCTCTTAGACTGTTGCAATAGTTTAATTGATCTCCCTGCTTCTAATTCATCCTTCACATGGCTGCTAAATTCATATTCCAAAGACACAGATGTGTTCTACACATCCCAAAATCTTTAATACCTTCTTGTTATCTCTAGGATGAAATACAAAGTTCTCAACCTGACATTTAAAGCCATCCACAGTCTGGATCCCATCTACTTTTCCAGTCTCTCAATAGCACAGGCCTGTTTGTCTTTGAATGGGTGGTCACCATGTTTGGAATACATTCTACCCTCATCTTTAGCTTAGTGTTGCTTAGTCATTTTTAATGATGTCCAACCTCTTATGATTCCATTTGGTGTTTTCTTGACAAAAATACTGGAATAGTTTGCCATTTACTTCTCCAATTCATTTTATAGGAATGAAGAAATTGAGGCAAATATGGTTAAATGATTTGCCCAGGGTCATGCAGCTAGTATCTAAGGATGGATTTGAACTCACAAAGATGAGTCTTTCTGATTCCAAGTCCAGTGTTCCATCCACTCTGTCACCTAGATACCCTCATCTTTACCTTAGCTTCTTGCAAAGCAAGTTTAAGTACCATCTCCTTTATACGGCCTTTCCTAATTGCCCCAGTCATTAATGATCCCGCTTTCAATTTCTTGAAATTTTTTTATATAATAACTTTGAAAATTCTTGTATCTGTTTATCTCTATATATCTTCTGTGGCCCTGTTAGAATGCATGCTCCTTGAAGAGTATGCTTCACTTTTGTTATTTTATGCCCAGTGCCTTCTGAAGACCTTTACATTCAGTCACTCAAAAAAGTATTTATTAAGCCTTAATATAGGCCAGGAACCATGCCAGGTGCTAGAAATTCAAAAACAAAAATCTCCCCAACCTCAAGGAGCTTAGATTCTATTTGCAGAAACATGTACACATATAAAGAAATGCAAAACATAGACTAAGCATATCCAAAGTGTAGCAAAAGTAAAGTGGGTTCCACATGTGTAGTGAAGCCTTATATAGAAAGGGTTATTGTGTGGCTTCAAGGGAGGCCAAATGGACCTCTCTAGTTTCTTCTCCCCCCACTCTTCTCTAAGGAAGACCTTCATTCCTGCCAGGAAGGGAAGTGGGAGGTTGGAGCCTGTGGTCACGGTCTATTCTCATCAGAGAGAGGGGGAGTACTAAACTAGAAGTCTATCTATCTCCTCCCTTAAATATTGTTAGTGTAGGGCGGCGATGGAGAACCTGAGGCCTCGAGGCCTCATGTGGTCCTCTAGGTCTTCAAGTGCTGTCCTTTGACTGAATCCAAACTTCACAGATTCACTCTTCAGGACCTAAAGGGTCACATGTGGCCTCAAGGCCACAGGTTCCCCACCCCTGGTCTAAGGCATATAACTGGTTTCCATCTAATTTTTTATTGCCCTGTCATTTGGGGGAGTAAGAGGGACCCCAAGCTCTACATCCAAGGCTTGACCCCTTTCCCACCAAATACAGCTCCACAATGAACACACATAGCAAATAACAACTCAAAAAAATCCATTTATCCAAATGAGAGCAAAACAGAAATCTGAGAAGGTAGGAGCATATATACCAGAAAAGACAGAAAGCAGGAGTTCTCCCATTGGGAGCAAGATAACTCAGTTCAACCAAGAGAGAGCGTTCTGGATCCCATCTCAGAAGAAACTCCCAGAGTCTAACGTAGTGAGCTGGAAATGGGGAGATGACAGAGTCTGCCCCCTCCTTTCATGTCTTCCCAGTGGCTTTTCCGTTAGCAACCTGAAGTGTGATTGGCCTCTTCCATCTTCCTGCTCGAAGCTGGAGACACTTGGTGCTTGAAGAATCTCAAAGGGAACTGCCTTTGGAGGGTCCCAAAGGAAGCTGGTGAGAGCTGGAGTTCTCTCTCCTCTCTCCAACTCTGTCCAGCCCCTTAAGCAGGACAGGACATTTACCTCCACCAATACAGAGAGAGTCCCATAGGTATGGGCCTTGGGACAGGCCTGGTTTACAAAAGTATGAGAGTGGTGATGGGGGGAGGGGAGGAAAGTACTAGCAACTGGGGATATTTAAAAAAGGAGGGAAGGAGATGGAGTGTGAGATAACCCTTGAGTTGAGCTTTAAAGAAAACCAGGGATTCTCTCAGATGAAAGTAAGAAGGAACAATAAGTAGATCAGCATGTCTTAAATGGAGAATGTGTAAAGGGAATTAATTCATAATAAACCTGGAATCAGATTGTAAAGGGTTTTAAATGACAGAAAAGGCTACATTTTGTACAAGAGGCAAGGGAAGCACTGGAGCTTTTTGAGAAGGGGAGTGACAATGTCAGACCTGTGCTTTATGCATATAAATTTGGTCACTGTATGGATGATGGATCAGAAGGGCGAAATACTTGAGCCAAGGAAACTAATTTGGATGCTATTGCAATAATCCAAGCAAGAAACTCTGAGGGCCTGAATTAGACTAGCTACCTCCCCACTTCTACTGAAAGAAAAGGACAGATACAATGGGTATTATAGAGGCAGGAGACACAAAACTTGTTAATTGATTGGATATGGGATGTTAGAAAAAGTCAAGAATCAAGAATGCACCATGAGCACAAACCTGGGTGTCTGGAAGGTTAATGGCACTCTAAAAAATATATAGGAAAGTTGGGAAAAGAGGTAGCTTTAAATGGACACCAATGTGATGGTCAGTTTGAAATTTCCCATACACAATGGGTGATCTAGGCCTGAAACACAGATCAAAGAGGACTGGAAGGCATTTAAATGCCCTGGCTAGAGAGCTGGGGCTGGAGTCCAGAAAATCTGGTTTAAATCTGGCTTTAAGCCCTGTTTGCATTGGTTTCCTCATCTGTAAAATGGAGATAATAATACCACCAGCTCTGAGGATATTTGTGAGGATCAAATGAGATACTAATTATAAAATGCTTAGCATAACACCTAGTACATAGTAAGCACTACATAAAGGTTGGCTATTGTTATCTTTATCATTGAATTGACTTAGGAGGTCAAGCCGGAGGGCGTGGGGAGGGAAAATCCCTAACCATTGCTGAAAGGTAAGAAATCCTAAGTGACAGGACTCTGGGGGAAATTCCAGAGTCCTTCCCCTAGGTCCCTTCCACAAAAGAGTGGAGGTCACTTGTCTTGTTTCACTCCCTTACTTATCTGGCCCTTCAACAAGGCAGAGATCAGAAAAGGGGTTTGCAATGCTAGTTTGGATCCACATATGTTCTTTCATACAACATAAACAATCTCAGCAGAGAATCCCTAAGAAAGGATATTGATGGTCACTATTACAGGCAACAGGGAACAGCGAGTAAATTCAAATAAAGTATTGCCAATGAATGCTTGCCTATATTTTATTTATTTACCTGATTTTTAAAAGGGGTAGTACACTGAGTAGAAAAATCATGGTTCCAGTTTTGCTCTCAGATAAAAATGTTACATGAATGAAGCACCTTTCCAGTAATGCAAATAGCTAGAATGGGATAAAATTAGTCTCCTGAGAGCTAGACAAATTGCAAAGTTCAACCGATGAAACAGCAGCCAATATCACACTACCATTTTCCAGAATTACCCTGGGCATTTTCAGAAGAATATAAGCCAAACCTAGGCCTTCTTTATAATTATCATAAAATTTGGTTTTTCAATGAACAATAATTCATTTTCTCTCCTCTCCCCACCCCATTTGAAAAGAAAAAAATATTTAAGCCTTTGAACAAAACTTACATAATCAAGCAAAACAAATTTCTGAATTTGCCATGTCCAAAAATATTGGTATCATCTGTATTCTGAGGCTATCCTCTCTTTAAGATTGGGGCCATGCTTAATTATCAGTCCTCTGGAATTATAGTTGGTCATTACCAAACCTAAGATTTCTCACAAGTCAAAGTGACATCCTGATACCAAGGAAAAGGCCTATGAGATGCAGATATGATTCTTGCCGTTTGGAAGAGCCCTACAGTTCCCTGCATGGAAAAGCCTGAAATGGAGGGAGCTTCTAAATTTATTCCTAAGTATTAAGAAAAGGCTCATAACAATCTTCAGCTGGCTTTAGTCACACACAACATAAATCCATAGGGATACCAACTTTTTCTCTGATACTTTTTCCTTTGGAAAAAGTTCAGGAGAATCCCCCTAACTTGCAATAGAAGTAGAGAAGAAAAGGAAGTCTAATTTTAAAAGAAACACAAAACTTTATATAGCCTTTGTCCCAATGTAACAAAATCTGACCTAATTAAAAAAATCCTTCTTGTAAAATTCTCTTGGAAGAAAAATACAGAATTTCTCAGCTATTACAATGTCCCAAACCTTTCCGTGACAATTTTTCCCCATCAACCATTAAAACTTGTGGCTTGTTATATTTGCTAAACCCAAATGTTTCTTATTAATTTTTTTAAATCTTCCAAGTAAACAGATGTCTATTTAAGGGTTTGGCTGGTTGGTTGGTTTTTCCAAATGTCTATCTTTGTCTGAGCCACGTTCTTAAGTATATAAGAGTACATTGATACACAAATACACACACACACACACACACACACACACACACACACACACAAAATCTCCTGCATTAAATTAGTGTGTACACACGAGGGGAGGGGGGAATAAAAAAACCCAACTTCGTTGAAAATAATCAATCATATGTGTTTGGTCCTGTGCAGACCAAACAAATAGCCACTGCACTGACTAGATTATCCTAGTGCCTTGAGACCTCTCTATGTGAGAGTCAGGTAAGGAGCTTAGGATGTTTAGTCTGGAGAAGAGAAGATTTGAGGAGCAGGGGACCTGACAGCTTTCTGCAAGTATATGTTGTTGTGGGGAAGAGGAATTAGTTCTTGTTTGCTTGTGGAACCAGGAGTAACAGATGAAACTTGCAGGAAGATAGTTTTCAGCTGGACATCAGGATGAGTTTCCTAAGTATTAGAACTTTCCAAAAGTGGAAGGGGATGGCTCCAGAGACTGTGACCTCCCCTTCCCTGGAAGGCTTCAAACCAAGGCTAGGTGAATACTTGGGCATATTATAGAGTAGTCCTGGGCTTGGGTATCAGTTGGACTACAGGACATCTAAGGTCTCTTCCAACTGTGAGATTGATTCTGTGATATTTAATCAATTCTTTGGGAGACATGTAAATTTAATCTCAAATGAACCACCACTAGCAAAGTTGACTGAATGATAGAGATACTTTCTCCCCATCACTTTTTACCTCTGTGATCTAAGGCAACTCATTTGATCCACCCTCGGTCTTTGTTTCCTTATCTGTAAAATAAAGGGGTGGAGTGGTAGACTTCTGAGGTCTCTTCCCACTCTGGAGGTAGAATCCAAAGGTGTATCTGTGAAGAAAAATTGCAATATAATGCAGTTAAAAGGATATTTAAAGTACCCATCTTTGTTGTATAGAATAGGAGACTGAGGTTCAGAGAGAGGATAAGTCACTTATGGGAGGATAGCAAAACAATTGCAAAACCAAGACAAGAATTCACAAAATCACAGAATATCCTGTTATAAAAGACTCCAAAGGCCATCTTGTCCAAATTGTAGTGTGGAAAGAATCTATCTTCCAACATCCTGGAAGGACATCCATTCAGCCCCTGATGGATGACCTCTAGTGGTTTCCAATGTATAACTAACAAAGTCATTGGTTCCTCTTATGTATATTTCTAACTGTTAATGAAGGGCAACTAGGTGGCACAATAGATAGAGTGCCAAGCCTAGAGTCAGGAAGACTCATCTTCCTGAGTTCAAATCTGGCCTTAGACACTTACCAGTTGTGTGACCCTGAGCAAGTCACTTAACCCTGTTTGCCTCAGTTTCCTCATCTGTAAAATGAGCTAGAGAAGGAAATGGCAAATCACTCCAGTTATCTATGCCAAGAAAATCCCAAATAGGGTCAGGAAGAGTCAAACAAGACTGAAATAACTGAACAACAATTGTTAACGAGCCTTTCCCTTGTTTCAAGCCAGTATCTGCTTCTCTGTTTTTCTACCCAGTTGTCTTACCACAACATCTCTCACACTGATTCCCCTCTCACCACTCACACAACCATTCTACTCCAGGGCCTTATCTCTCTCCTAGACTTTTACAATCCTAATTGATATCCCAGTCCCTCAGGTTCTCCATTTTTCAATCTATGTTCCACACAGCTGTCAAACCAACATTTCCAAAACACAGATCTGACCATTTCGCTCCCCTGCCCAAAAATCTTAGGTGGTTTCCCTATTGTAAGATAAAATGCAAAATCATCAGCCTGGCACTTAAAGTCCTCCACAATCTGCCTCCCTATCTTGTTTCATATTCTTCCCCTTTTGTGTACTCTCTGTTCTGCCTCCTTCCACTGTACACAGACTCTCCTCCACATTTGGAATGCCTTCCCTCTTCATCTCCACCACTTCAACTCCTGACCTTCCTTCAAATCACAGCTCAGGGACTCCCCCTATATAAGCATTTCCTTGGCTCCCCTCTATTACTTAGTGCTCCATATCTCTCAAAATTACTCTGTAATGCTGTGTGTTTTTTGTAAATACAAAATATTTGTAAAAATTTATCTGTATACTTGCAGTATCCCCTCTCCCCAACTAGAATATGAGCCCTTTTAAGAGTGCTGACTTTCATTTTTGCCTTTGGATCCCCAGTGGCTGACACAGTGCCTTCCATATGGTAGGCGCTTAGTAGGTACTTGTTGGTTTACATTTTACATGACAACCCTTCAGATACTTAGCAATTGTACTCCTTTAAAAATCCTCTCCAGGCTAGCCAGTCATCAGCTCCTTCAGTGTCTTCATATGGCATAACTATAAGTGCCATCATCATCTTGATGACCCTCCTCTGTCTACTAGAATATACTGGAGTATACTCCAACTTGTCAATGTCCTTCCTCATATGAGTCTCTCCAAATTGTGCATAGCGCCTGTTCTGACCAGAAC
Source organism: Notamacropus eugenii (assembly GCF_028372415.1). Taxonomy (NCBI): domain Eukaryota; kingdom Metazoa; phylum Chordata; class Mammalia; order Diprotodontia; family Macropodidae; genus Notamacropus; species Notamacropus eugenii. The sequence continues at coordinate 386,910,978 of NC_092872.1, read as the reverse complement.
GGGGTAAAGATAAGACTATCATTTTGGTGATTTAGGGTATATGTTTCTTGTGAAAGAATTGACATCTACCAGGGTTCTTCCTTCCCTTCCTCCAATATGAGTTAGGCTCAATTTTGCCCAAAAAGTGATAAGGCTGAGACTTGATTAGCCCAGGGTTACAGCAAGGTTCAGACTGAGTCTCCATTGATACAGCTTCCTGGTGGCCTCTGGCTGTGTTGTCTTAGATTCCTAATAGCCTAGGGACTTAAAATGTCCTACGCATATAAGGGATGAGGGAAGCTTCTGTGTCTGCCACATTTGGTAGATGTTCAAAGACCACGTGACTCACCACACCCTGACCCACTGAGCAGTCTTTCCACATAGAGATGAAGCTGGCATCATCTTCCAAAGTTAAGACTGGATATGAAATAACAGGATCTCTGTGTTAGGCCTGCCCCTGACACTCCTAATAAGAAGGCTAGTTCAAAGTAGTTGTTTAGTTGTTACCTCACTCTGTTGATTTATATGGACTTGGCAGTCTATTAAATACCTTGAACCCCTTTCACATGAACAATATTGCTGATCTGTGCTTCTCACGTAGCTAGGTGGCACAGTGGATAGAGCACCAGGCTGAGAGTCAGGAAGACTTGAGTTCCAATAGGCCCTCAGTCCTTACTAGCTTTATGATCCTTAGTCTACATTTACCTTCGTTTCTTCATTTGTAAAATGGAGCTGATAATAGCACCTGTCTTCCAATGCTGCTGTGAGAATCAAAGGGGATAATCACTGTAAAGTACTGAGCACAATGCCTGGTATAGAGTAAGTGCTATGTAAAAGTTAGCTGTTATTTCCAGGTGGCCCAGTGGCTAGAGCCTTGGCCATGAAGTCGGGAAGTCCAGAGTTCCAAACCATCCTTAGACATTTCCTGGGCAAGTCACTTCGCTTCTCTCCACTTTCAGTTTCCTCCTCTGTAATACAGGAACAATAACAGCACCTATTTGTCAGAGTCGCTATGAGGATCGGATGAGATCATATTTGTAGAGTGCTAAGCAAAGTGGCTGGTACATAGTAGGTATTTAATAAATGCTGATTCCCTTCCCTTCCTCCCATTCCCTGTTCATGTGGTTGTTTTTGGTTTTGTGATTTATTTTATTTTTTTTTAACAATGTACAACTTAACATTTATCCTTATTCAATTTTATCTTACTAAATTTAGATCATTTCTCCAGTCTGCTTTAGGTTTTCTAAAGATAATTTTAGACAATAGTTCTCTCATCTAAATCGTTAGCTGTCTCTCCCTCCCAGTTTCTGTCATCCAAAATTTGATAAGCATACCCTTTGTGCCTTCATCAGATCACTAAAAAAACAAAAATTATAAAGAGCAGGGTCAAGGACAAAGCCCTAAGCCACTCTGCTAACCATGGCTACTCTTTGGCTCTTCTCTCCCGAGCAGTAATGAATCCGTCGATGGCACTCTCATCTACTCCTTCACTCCTCTCATCCATGTCTCCACTCTCATCTACTCCTTCACTCCTCTCATCCATGTCTCCACTCTCATCTACTCCTTCACTCCTCTCATCCATGTCTCCAACTTTACCACAAGGTTACTGCGAGAATATGTTTTTGAAACCTGAGTATATCACGTCTGTCACATTCCCCTGATTTCTGTATTTGTTTTAAAGGAACCTCAAAGTCATAAAGAAATTATTTTAAAGCAAAATGTAAGAGATCATTATTTCAATGAAAGCCTTTCCTTCCCCTACTAGTGATATAAGTGGTATCAATCAATGATAACTGTTTTTACTTGAGAAAATCATCATTGTGTTCTCACAACATTCTCTGTTGCGACAAAAGGCTAGCTGTAATAGTTAGTGACCCTACTCGTTAGATTGCTTTGGGTTGGTTAGTCTGATCTGACTTGCTCTTCATAAACGCATGCTGGCTCATAAAGATCACTATCACCCCCAATGCCCTCCCAATTGCTCACATATTTTCCTTTTAATAATGCCTTCTAGGATTTTGCCAGAAATTGAGGTCAAACCACTGTCCTGTAGTTTGACAAAGTTGCCAAACTGCCAACTTGCAGCCCAATAATCTTTCCAGGACATCACCCAGCCTTCTGGGTTCTTATAGTTCACTGTCTCCTACAGAAGAGTGTTCTGAGAACACAATAGTGACTTTGTCACATAAAAAGAGTAAAAGGAACAAAGATTCCATTGCTAAGGGAAGGAAAAGTTTTCCTTGAAACAATACTCTCTTGCATTTTGCTTTCAAAGAATCTCTTTTTATGTGCAAGAACTCCTCAAAATACATTTGTGTTGGAAGGCACAGGGATGCATCAATATTTCTGGGTTTTGTTTCCTTAGTAGGCCAGAGGTCTAATACTGACGCTCCCCACCCCTTCCCACCCCTTCCCACCCCCATGACCAGAGAATGAGGAAATGAAAGAAGGCTTGGCCTCAGAAATAGTGGACCAGACTTGGAGTCAGAAATATCTGAGTTCAAATGCTGTTTCTGACTCTTACTTGCTGTGTGACCATGGGCATATCATTTAACCTCTCCAATTCAATTAACATTCATTAAGCATCTACTGCCTGCATTGCTCTGTGTAAAACTAGCGATACAAAAAGAAACAAAAGACAATTCTCACCCTCAAGGAGCTGACAATCCAACAGAGGAATACAATCTAGTAGGGAAGACAATATACAAACCAATATATACAAAGCAAGCTATGTATAGGATAAATAGGAAATAATTAAAAGAGAAAAAGCTTCCTATAGAAGGTTGGATTTTAGTTGGGACTTAAAGGAAGCCAGGGAGGTCAGTAATCAAAGGAGAGGAGGGAAAGCGTTCCCAGAAGAGAGGACAGACAGAAAATACCTAGAGGTGAGAAATGAAACATCAGTGTCACTGGCTCAAAAACTATGTGTTGAGGAGTAAGGCGTAAGAAGACTGGAAATGTAGAAGGGGGCTTTGTGTCTCAGAGCATTTTTGTATTTTCTGTGGGAAGCAGTAAGAAGCCACTGGGGCTTCTATTTCTTTATCTCTGAGGTGGAAATAACATCTGTACTGCCTACCTCATGGTGTTCTTGTGAAACTCAAATAAATTAAACTGTGGTTTCCCTCAATCCATTGCTTGCCCAGCTTCATCCCAACACCCTTAGACACTAGGCTGGAGGTTACATGAGGAATTTGCCCCCAAGAAACAATATTTCCTGGGGGAAAAAAACCTGAGATCTTTCTATGCAAACATGCCTCACCCTAACTGTTTTCATGTCCTTGCTTCCTGTCTCAAGATTTCCAAGACAGAAAGTAACCCACGATAATGCCTATTAAGAAAGAAAAGGGAATCACAAGGCTCTTCGAAATCCTGAAAAGGCTTGATTGAAATTCAGGTCAAGAAGCAGCAGAAGATTCCAGCTGGTCCCAGTTTTCTCTCAGTGAGGGCAGCCAGCCGTGAGGTCAGCTTGAATTCCTCCTCTCTGCCAGAAGCACTGATGGCATGAATAGAGAGTGTCCCCTTCCAAATTGGCTGTTGAACTTTGTGCTGTCTCTCAAGTCAGGCAGGAAAGTAAAATAGTCCCTTTCAATTACAGGGAACCACAGGTCAAATCGGTGTCCTCCCTCCCCAAACTACCTAATATTTATTTTGTTGTTGCCGTGTTCATCCTTAATTTTAAAAGAAGACCATGCAGTGAGAGAAATGATGACATGACTCACACTTGACTTTGTTTTGAATGAGGTTGGGCTGTGAAAGGTCACCAGCCTCACTTTCTCCTCCTGAGTCATCTGGGTTCAGTGACTAGATATAGATCAGAATGACTGGAGACGGCCCAGGATGCAATGGGAGACCTTGGCCCCTTTAGGCCAAGGCCTATTCAGGTACTCACTTAGGGTGAGGTAACACCCATTCAGTGAACAGGCCTATTTACGAAATAATCAAGGGATGAGCATTGGCAGGGACCTATTGTCCAATCTATGGGCTTCAAAATGCAGTAGGTTTAAGGTTTTGGGGAAGGGAAGTTAACCGGGCATCCTCTGCCCATACAAATTACCCTCCTTTGGAGATAAGGAAGGGGAAAGGAAACAGACAGGAGAGGAGGAGCTGAGTTACCCAACTAGCTAGGTCCCCATTCAGGCAGCTGGGCCTCCTCACAGGGTTATGTTCATCCTCTGTTGCCAAAGAAGACCATGCCATCAGAGAAATGATGACATAACTGACACTTGACTTTGTTTTGAGTGACAGAGGGCTGTACAAGGTCACCAACATCACTTTTCCTCCTGAGCCATCTGGATCCAGTGACCAGATATTCATGATGATGATGATGATGATTTATTTTGTATGTATAACCTGAAGGACTCTATTATACTCAATGGAGTCCAGGGACCTGGTTGGTTCATCTCTCATGTGATGCATATAATCTGTGTTGTCTTGGACAAGACACTTAACATCAACAGTAAGTCAACAAACACTTATTAAGTGTTTACTGTGTGCCTGGCACTGTGCTAATCCTCCTAAGAACTTGACTTTAACATTGACCTTAACTAGGGAGCAAGATGAATATAGCACTAGGCCTAGAGGCAGGAAAGCCTGAGTTCAAATTCAGTCTTAGGCACTTATGAGTGCAAACCTGAGCAATTCACTTCAGCTTATTCTGCCTCAGTTTCTCCAACTGCAAAATGGGGCTGATAGTAGTACCTCCCTCACAGGGCTGCTGTAAGGATTAAATAAGATATTTATTAAGTACTTAGCACGGTACCTGGCACATAGTAGGTGCTCTACAAATGCTTATTACCTTTCCCTCTTCTCCCACTAGAATGTACACTCACTGAGAGCAGGGATTATTTCACTTTTGTCTCTTCAGTGCTTAGCATAGTTCCTTATACATAGTAAAATACTGGCTAAATGTTTGTTGATTGGTTGATTTGAAAATAAGCAGAATCTACATAAATATAATAGCATGCTATTGCACTGTAAAAAACCATAAACATAAGAAATTCAGAGAAACTTAGAAAGACTCAAATCAATTGAGGCAGAGTAAAATATGCAGAACCAAGAGCATAATTTACACAACCACCATGACAATATTGTAAAAGAAAACAACAATAAGGGACATCAAAACTCTTGTCAATGCAAATTTGACCTGTCAGCCTCATTTTGCTCAACCATAAAATGGGGATAACAACACTGGGGCCCTTTTAGGACTAAACGACATAATATTTGTGAAGCACTTAACAGAGTTCCTAGTACATAGCAGGCACTATATAAATGCTCATTCTGTTCCCCCGCTAGAATTGTAAGCTCATTGAGAGCAGGGACTTCCTTGTCTGATGATAAAAACCTGCCTGCTTCCTTCATTCTCACAGCAAAGGTGAGTAGACCTTAGGTATAGAGTGAAGCATACATTGTTAGTCATGGCCAATGTGTTCATTTCCTTTATCTTAACTAAATTTACTTGTTACATAGGAGAATTCTATATGGAATGGAAAGGAAATAGGATGGATTATTGGAAAGTTAAAAAAAATTAATAAAACTTGGGAATCCTTCCCATTATCAGGCAGAGAACTCTTCACTACAGTCCAGAATAGATGACTTTTCTTCTGGGCACTATTAATACAAAAATAATAAATATAATCATTAATTATAAACTCCATTGGTTCTCTAATACCTCTAGGAAAAACCATAAATTCCTCTGTTTAGTATTTGAAATTATTTACAACCTGGGCCCTTTCTAACATGGTCAAACTTATACTCTAGCAAAATCTGCCATCTATCTGGAGGATGTCTTGTAGTAGGGAGACACTTGAGACAAGGGGTTCAATTAGAAAGTCATTTTGAAAGTCCAAGTGAGAGGTGATAAGAGCCTGGATTAGGGAGGTGACAATGTGGGGGATATAAGGATATAAAGACCCTCAGGGGGTGTTTTTGGGGAGCATAGCTTACCAGTTGTGCAAAAAATTCAGCAAAAGTATAACAGAATTCTGGGGTCGAATCAAGTAGAAAGATGCCGGTTGGTTGGTTACCAACATTCCCATTAGTCCACTGATTTAGACTGAGCACAATTGTAGAATTAAAGAGTAGAGCTGAGGGGACAAATCTGCTACTATCAAGGTGTCCCTATTGTTGTTCAGTCTTGTCAGACTCTTCATGATTCCATTTAAGGTTTTCTTGGCAAAGATACTAGAGTGATTTGCCATTTCCTTCTCCAGCTCATTTTACAGATGAGGAAACTGAGGGAGACAGCAGTTAAGTGACTTGCCCAGGATCACATAGGTAATAAGTGTCTAGGGTCAAATTTGAACTAAGGTCTTCTTGACTTCCGGTCCAGTATTCTATCCACTGTGCCACCTAGCTGCCCCAAGGTGTCTTTAGAGACACCCCAAATTTGGAAAAGCTGCTTTTCTTGTCTGGATTAAAGAGGGAGGTATGTGGAGAAACTAGAACAAATTGTGACCTTTAATAAATTCTAAAATATATATTAGAATAAAATTCTGAATTATATATGAACATGGCCAGCCCATGTCAAATTTTAAAATGTGCTTTTGGAACACTTTTCCTAAGGCCCTCTCATTCATTTTACCACCTCTTTCCTCAATCCCAGATACCAGCATCCTCATGTTAGCCCCTGGCTTTCCAAACAATTTTCTCACAAGACCTCTGTGAGATAGGAAGTACATTCATTATTATTGCCATTTTTCAGATGAGGAAACCAAGCAGGGCCAGTCCTAAGTAAAATTTTTCAATTGTTGGCACCCTCTCTCAAGTTCTATTCATTTTTTATGCTTCTCCCATCCCTCTATGTCTGCAACCTTGTATGCGGCTTCCAGGCTTTTCCACTAGAATGCCAAACATGGCCTTCTTTCTCACTCACTCATCAATTATAATAGTTCACATTTATACGGCAATTTGCTTAAAGCTTATAAAGATCTTTCCTCATAATAACCTGCTGAGGTAAGTTTTGCAAATATTCATACTCCCATTTTTCAGATGATGAAACTGAGTTTCTGAAAATTTAAGTGACTTGCTCACAAGGACACAGTGGGACTTGAACCCATATTTTTAGATTCCATGAGAAGTGGTCTTTCCACAATATCATGATGCTTCTTCAACAAAGTCACTCTTAGGGTGGCTTCCCCATGGACTGAACCAATTTTCTCCTCCCCACTTCAACTAATCAAAAATTATTTGCCCATCACTGCATTTCCTGTTTTCAAAGATAATAGCTAGTTATCCAATAATTTAATCCATATTAAAATGTCAATGGATAATCTAAAATGACTATTATCTTTCACAGGTAACATTTTAAAATACTTGCAGGGAACAGTGATCTCAACAGTCACTTAATATTCCTTAACAATCAGTTAATATTCATTCAATGAGTATTTACTTTGTGCCAGGCTGAGCTCAGAAGCCACAAAGGTAGCCAAAAACATCTGCCTTCAGAGAGCTCCCATTTTAATGATGAAGATAACATGAAAACAACTATGTGTATGCCTATGTAGGTTGTGTGTGTCCCTATATGTTTGCATAAGTGTGGCTTATAAGGAGGTGTGAATATATTCTATCTCAGAAGTCTCCTCTACCCACCCTTCTCCAAGGGAAAGGAGCTGTGAGGAGAGCACAAGATTGGGGCAACAAGACTAGCCACTGTATTCTCCTCAGAGAGGGGGTACCAGGCTAGAATTATATCTATCTGTCCTCTTAAATATTATTAGTCTCTTTTTTGTTGTTGTTGTTCAATTGTTTCAGTATATACCACTCTTTGCGACCCCATTTGGGGTTTTCTTGGCAAAGACAATGGAGTGGTTTGCCATTTTCTTCTCCAGCTCATTTGACAGATGAGATAACTGAGGCAAACAGGATTAAGTGACTTGCCTAGGGCCCCACAGCTAGTAAAATGTCTGAGGTTGGGATTTGAATCCAAGGAGATGTCTTCCTGACTCCATACTCATCACTCTATCCACTGTGTCATCTAGCTTCCCCATTGTTAATGTAAGGAAAACAAATTTCATTTCAAGTCATTCTCCTGGTTGCTATACTTTAATGGGGAAGGAGTATCCTAAGCTATATATCCAAAGACTTGATTTTATTCCCACTAAATGCCAGTTCCACAAAAGCAAATAGATACCCATTTATTCAAAACAACAGCAAAGAGAAATCAGAAGAATTATACAGATTAGACTATATTAGACAACACAAATAATAAATAAACTCTCCCATTGAGAGTGAGATATCTCAGCTCAACTGTAAGAGAGAGTCTCAGATCTCACCCACAGGAAAATTCACCAGTCTCTGATATAGTAAGCTGGGAATCAGGACACCATCCAGATGCTGGCTCCTTTATATTTTAGCTTCTTCTCATAATCTTACTCTCCCTCCAGAGATCTTTCCTAGAAAGGATGTGCAACTACATGTCTTCACCCTCACAGCTGGGAGTTGAAAGAAGTAAGATCTCTCTCCTCTCCTAAGTTCTTACCAACTCTACCCCACACAAAGGCATAGAGCACCAAGTAATCATTCTCCATCAATGAGGAAAGTCTAACACAAATGGGCTGGAACCCCAGATTATACAAGATATATAAAGAGAGGTAGCCTCAAAGGGAAAGAAAGGAAGAAAGAAAGAAAGAAACCAAGAAACCAAGAAGCCAAGAAACAAAGAAACAAAGGAAGAAACAAAGAAGGAAAGAAAAAAACCAAAGAAACAAAGGAACAAAGAAAGAAAGGAAGAAGGAAAGAAAGAGAGAGAGAAAAAGAGAAATGAAGAAATGAAGAAACAAAGAAAGAAAGGAAGGAAGAAGGAAAGAAAGAAAGAGAGAAAGGAAGGAAGGAAGGAAGAAAGGAAGGAAGAAGCATTGATCTAGCACCTAGTATGTGCCAGGTCCTCCACTAAGCACTCTCATTTCATCCTCTCAACCCTGGGAGGGAGGTGCTATTATTATGATTTTAAGTGACATTCCCAAGGTCACACAGCTAGGAAGTATCCATGGACAGATTTGACCTCAAGTCTTCCCTACTCCAGATCCAGCACAACATCCACTGCACTAACTAGTATCCTCTAAGAAACTAGCATGCGGAAGACTAGGAAATGCTTCTTTTAAAAGTGGGATATTAGATAAGACTTGAAGGAAACAAAGGAAACCAGGAAGTAGGATGGAGTGCATCCCAGTCATGGGGGAAAGTCAATAAAAATGCAAGAAGCTGAGGCTGCTAGGTGGTGCAGTGGATAGAAAGAGCACTGGTCCTGGAGTCAGGAGAACCTGGTTCAAAATCTGTCTCAGACGCTTACTAGCTGTGTGACCCTGGGCATGTCACTTAACTTTGCCTCAAAAAAAAAATGGAGTCAAGAGATAGATTGTCTGTGAGGAACAACAAGGAGGCCAGTGTTATTAGATCCTAGAGGTTAAGGAGGGGAATAAAGTGAAACAAGACTGCAAACATAGGAAAGGGTCAGGTTATAAAGGACTTTGAACACCAAACAGAGGAAGACCTGTAGGGTCAACCTGTAGGGTGAGTAGATCCTCTAGAAAGGATGTGTGAAAGGACATGGACAAGAATTTCTCTTCATCCTCCTGCTACTTTCCTTGTCTTTCAAGGTATCTCAAATTATCTGTTTACTTCTCAATATGATACATACAGTATATACCTCAGTAAATTGTAAGCTCTTTGAGGGCAGGAGCCATTTCATTTTTGTCTCTGTATCCTCAGTTCCTAACATAGCCCCTGACACATAGTAAGTGTTTTATACATGATGAATTGTATTGAGCTGGGAATGAGAAGACATAGACGGTTTGCCACAGGAGTACACATGCTAATTAGTGTCGACAGCACCACAAGCATTTAAGCTCATTCACCCTCAACTTTTTACTCTCATCCCCTAAATCCAATCTGTTGTCAAGGCCCCAGAATTCTGCCTTCCTAAGATTCCCTCACATGAGTTCTCTTCTTTCCTCTGACACTGCCTTCACCTTGGTTTAGGCCCTCATCACCTCAAGCCTGGACCATTGCAATAACTTTCTAAATTGGACTCCCTTCCTCATCTTGAAGACAGAGACTCTTTTGTATCTAAAGTAATTCCTCCCATGCTCCACCCTCCCCCTCTCACTCCGTTTGCTACCCTTAGCTGTCACTACACGGATGGAGGGTAGACATACAAACAAGGAGGGAGGAACAGCTATGTCAGGGAGAATTTGTCTTAGAAGCTAAAGTTCAGAGATAAGGGAATACTGGAACAATAGCAAGGTAGGTCAGGGGTCAGTCAAAAACCAGTCAAATCCTCCCCATAGCCTGTTTGTGTGCAGCCCATGAAATAAGATTGGTGTCTACATTTTTAAATCAAGTTTTATTGTACTTAAAAATATGAACACCATTCTTGTTTGTGGGCTATACAATAACAGGTAATGCCAGTCTGGATTTGGCACTACTAGCAATAATAGGGTGGAATGCTGAATCCAATCATTGTGTTCTATAATGAGCAACCTCAAGACAGACCCAGACTCCAGAGTTTCTGTCTCTTTCATCCTGCAGAAATTGTGTTGCTTATACTCTTTTACCTGCTCATAGAAGGAGAAGTTATGGGAACTTAAGAAACAAACTATGTATTCTACAGCTACAACTCAAATTCCCCACCCTCACCTGATGTGGGCTTCTCCTCTGTGCACTTTCCTTTGTTCTTCTCCTATTGGTGGGTACTGGGGATTATAAGGATTTAAATACTTCCTCTGTCTCTTCTGATCATTCCTGGGTCTTCTTTTCCACTTCATCTTTTGCTGAAGAGGGAAAATATCTCCCAGTCTCTGACAAATACTAGAAAAGAACTAGGTCTAAAATTACATTGTTGGAGGGAATGCCAGGGTCCCTCTATTCTGCAAGTCTATTCCTTCTCTGCGATTCATAGCCTTAGTGAGCTGCCTAGAGCACCAAAAGGTTGGGATCTGTCCAGGGTTCTTCAGCTAACATGTGTCAGATGTAGTACTTGAACTCAGGTCTCCATAGTTCTGAAGCTGCTGATCTTTCTATCCACTCTCACCCCGCTGTCTCTCACATCATAGGCACTTAATAAGTATGTGTTAAATTGGTATAGGGAAATCCCAGCAAGGGAACTCCCAAAGCAGATGAGCCACTGTGTAATTTATACTCTTACAAAACTGCCTGGGGCATTGAGAGGTTAAATGATTGCTCTGTTTGCAAGCCTTAAAGTGGGTTAAAAGTCAGTTGATATTACTCTATTAAAACATAGGTGGAGACTAAGTGTGGCATCTGGACCACTACTGCATGCAAAAAATGTGTGCCTTCTATCCTCTAGGAGGATGATATATCCAGGATATGCTCATCTATTCACTCCTTTCCTGACCTTCCCAGGTGTTAGTGTTCCTTCCATCCTCAGATTATCTTGTTCTTACTTATCAATATACAAAATACATGCTATATTCCCTCAGCAAATTTCTCAGTTTTGCCAAGCTCTATTCAGCTGGAGCTGATGGTCGAATTTTAGTGAGAATATTTACACCAGGGAAACTGGCAAAAAACAAATAAACAAAAACTATGCATCAGAGTTTGATTTATTATTCTGTTGATTTTAAGACTTAAGAAAGTATTGGAAAAAATATCAGTAATTAAGATCAGACTTAAAAGTGTTTTGTGGATAGATTGAGGGAGGATAGCTAATTGTTAAACATTTACCAGCTCATCCCTGCATATAACCAACTATCAACACATAGCATAGTTACTGGTACATAGTAGGTGCTTAAAATGCTTATTGTTAGGAGTACAGAGGTGGTGCAATGGATAGAACACTGGCCCTGGAGTCAGAAGAATCTGAGTTCAAGTTTGGCTTCAGAAACTTACTAGCTATGTGACTCTGGGACAGTCAACCCTAACTGCCTCAAAAAAAATTTTGTTAATGCTTGTTGATCAGTAGATTGATTAGTAAAAGCAGGTACTTTGAGTAGTTATTAGTTGTCCTTGTACAATCACACTCCCTTGCCATGTTTTCCTTTTTAGAGAAAGCTGGCTAGCCTGATTTACGGTGGAGATAGGAGTGGGGGTATTTGGTCTAGAATTGCTTAGTAAGAAGCTGGATGGCCCATGTGAGTATTAAACCTTGACCTTGGCCTCATTAACACTCAGTCTTACCAACAAATACCTGATGCCAGGCACAACAGTGATTGTCATTTTCAAAAGGGGCTGACTCCTGTTATGGACTTTCTCAGATAGCTTTTACATCCACCCACTCTCCTGTTTTCTGTAATCATGTATTTCCCTTGAAGGCCCCAATGCCATTGCCTCTGGCAAGGATGGTCTTTCCTTCACAGGCTCATAGCTGAGCTGCAAACCAGCTTTTTACCCACGTGAGCCTCATTTCTGTCAGCTAGCTCACCCTAACAACTTTCCTGATAACACTGTTTATAATACAAGGGTTGGAATGAACTGGGATACACAAGAATAAGAAAACCACATTCCCAATGATTAGATGGCAAAAAAATCTAACAGAATAGAGGTCCCCATCATAAACAAGTTTATTCCAATTAAGGGATCTAGTAGGAATATAATTTTGACCAATCTTCCTTAATTTCTTGTTGGTTAATAGAAGAAACGTAGAATTTTTTAAAAAATCTAATCAATAATTCAAAAGTATTTATTTCTATTTTTTAAAATACATTTCTTTTATTTTCAGCTATACTATGAGACTCCCATCCCCACCAAAAGAAAAAAAGGCCCACCTTATTTTACAAAAACAAACTAAGCAAAACCAACTGACATGGGGCTACTCCTCTAACAGAATGTAATACTCTGAACTCATTATTCCCTTCTCTCCACAGAAATGAAAGAGATACTTCCTCACCTCCTCTTGGGACCAAGAATTGTTGTTATAATTTCTCCACATTCAGCTTATTTTTAGTTCAACAAGCCTTTTAAAGATTTATTTTGGCACTGTGAAAGAGAAAAAACCATATAAACTATTGCCCCTCACTCTGAGGACCTTATATTCAGCCCTATAACCAAACTGTGACAATAGTGAGTGATATAAAGCAGTATATTTTTTAAGTGCTGGATTCTGTGATGCAATTTTTCCTACTGTTCAGAGTTCAGAGTCAAGGTCAATATGGGTTAGAGTATCCAGGAAAAGCTTCCAAAATCCAGCCCTTGAAAGATTAGGGTTAACAGAAGAGAAAGGAGGGCACCTTTGCCAGGGAAAGTGGAAATAAACTTACTATTTATGGAATGGTAAGGAAACCAGTCAGAGTGATTTAGCCTTAATATGACAGGAAAGAATGCCCTGAAGGTTATTGAACAAGGGGATAATAATAGCTGATACATTGCTCTCTGTATATTATTTGTAAAGTTCTTAGCACATTGCCTGGACAATAGTAGGCACTCGATGGAAGCTTGTTCCCATTCATTTCTCCCATCCCTTCAAGAAACTGCTGCAGTTCTACTAGCCTCTCTGATTTCTTTACTAGAATAATGAGTGCTTATTGTTGTATTCTGTACACAATTGTCAGGTACTGTTATTGGTTCTTCAGTTTTCAAATAGGACTGATGTCATGACTTGCAAGCAAATTGGATTTAAGTGAGGCAGAGTTGCACAAAGTCCTCAGCCTCACTTTCTTTTCCAGAGTCATTGAAGTTCAGTGGCAGGACAAAAATCAGAATGACTGGTGTAAGAAATGTGCTTGCTCTAGAAAGAAAATACTCGTTGTGAAGCCGGGAAAGTTCTTATTTATTTTACATTTGTTTTACGTGCCTTGTGAATGGGTAACTCCCTGGTGGAGCACATTTGCTCAGACAAATGCAAGGCTTTTTATTTCCTTCTAATTCAAATTTCCCGCTTTGTTCTCCACTGGCTAGATGCAACTTCTTGGACCACCTGTTTCATATTCTCCTTGATATGCTCCCCCACAAATAGCTTGTTAAGCATGTGTACAAGCTTCTGACCTTTTACTTAATCAGAAGCCTGGTTCTGCTAGATCACAGCTCCTTAGAACCAGTCACCTCTGACTTATATCCTGTTATCTCTCTTGCAAAGCTGGGAAAAACATTCTGTGAAAATAGAATTCCTTCTTTTATTTCTCACACTGGCCATGGCCCAGGATACAATGTATGACCTTCTAATGTTCAATATCTGACCAAGCTCTAAGCACTCCACAGTACCTGCTACAGTCACCTTCATGGCTATTGAAACAGATTGTTCCTTTCTACCAGGGGAAATCTTCATATGCTAGATATCCACCTAACTCACCAGGGTTTGAGGCCTGACAGTTACCTTCAACCTGGTTTGGCCCATCTGAGACACTTTACTGGGGTGTGGCTACTGTGCATACTACAACTTCTTGGAGCCACAGGGGAAAGCTGAGTAGCAGGTAGACACCAAAGGTAGATAAGTAGCCCTGAAAAGGGCTCAGCAGCCCTCACACCAGAGGTGCTAGCCTACCTGAACATCCCATGCACCACAATGCCAATACCTTGTCAGGCACTAAATGTCTACTGAATGACTGAATGAATCTTACTCATTTCAGTAAAGATCATTTCAAAGCTTACCTCCTCCATAGCCCAGAGTGATCTCCTCCCTTTGAATTTTTCTATAGCCCTTATCCTCTGTATTCTTTCTATATCTTGATGCCTCCATCTATTCTAATACTCACCTAGCTTCTGACTTGCTTCTTCAGGGGTGGTTGATTTGATGACTGGGCATTTGTCACATACTGCCTTGGGCTTTTTATCTTTTACACAAATATCTTGTCTCCCTAAATAGACTTAAGTCCCTTGAGGGAAAGGACTACATCTTAAAAGTTTTTGTGTCTCACACTATGCTAGGCACATATTAGTTGCTCAAAAAATAACTATTGATTAAGCATCTAGGCTCAATTCAATTCAATATTTATTGAATGTATAGGACCATGAGGAAACTCAAAACTTGAGTTTAAAAAGTAGATGGGTAGCCTGTAGACATAAACATGCTACACCCTCTGTGACTAGCAACCTCATAGGTCCTGAGGTTTATGTGGAAGAATTAGTCATGGAGAAAAATGCTTTTGAAAAGCCCATACTTGACATTTTGCACATTGATTCTGTACTAATCTGATCTCCTAGAAACACAAGTAAGCAAATTTGTGATATCGTCATATTATTACAGATAAGAGCAATTTGTACCTACTCATTCCTCTGATCAAGTTATTGTCAATTTGCTATTTTACCCTTTAGCTCAAATACTAGCATTAGGAAGGGAGATGGGTGAGAAAAAGAAAGGTAAGAAAAGAAAGAAAATAATCCTAATTATTTCTGTTGACAGACAAATGTTCAGTATTTATCAGAGGGTATTTAATATTTATCCTGATGCAATGTAAGCTCCTTGGGGGTCCAAGCAATTTCAAACAATGAATAAACAGTTATTAAGCTGCTACTATGTGCCAGGCACTGTGCTAAACTGGAGATACAAAAAGAAGCAAAAGACAGTTCCTTCCCTCTTCCTTAGTCTAATGGGGGAAACTACTCAGAGAACAAACATAACCAAACAAGCTATGTACAGGATAAATAGGAAACAATTAATAGGGAAGATTATTGGAATTAAGAGGGGTTAAGAAAGGTGTCCAATAAAAGAAGTGATCTTAGTTGGTACTTAAAAGAAGCTAGGGAGGATAGTAGGTGAAGTGGAGGAGGTAGGGAATTCCAGGCATGGAGGACACAGAGAAGAAATACCAGTAGCCCAGAGATGAAGTCTCTGGTTCTTATACAAGCCAGGGGGCCAGTGCCATTCAGTCCAAAAGTACACACCTGAGAGTAAGGTATAAGAAGACTGGAAAGTCTTTTGTCTTTCTTGTCTCCAGAACCTAGGAAAGTACCTAGCACAAAGTAGTGCTTAATAAATGCTCAGGGAGAGGGTGGCACAGTGGATAGAGTACTGGGCCTGAAGACTTCTCTTCCTGAGTTCAAATCCATCCTCAGACACTTATTATGTGACCCTGGGCAAGTCATTCAACCCTGTTTGCCTCAGTTTCCTCATCTGTAAAATAAGCTAGAGAAGGAAATGGCAAACCACTCCAGTATCTTTGCCAAACAACAAAAAAAATGGGATCATGAAGAATTGGACAGGATTGAACAACAACAAAAAGGACTGATTGATTAGAAGCTAATTTTCACTGTTACAAAGTAAAGATAGTGTTAAAAACAAGGACATGGAGAATATTACTCTCCTTAGTGAATTAGAACAACTGTGTCAGACTCACTGTGCAGAACTGCAAATGACCTCCAAAATACCTGAATGAGCCCAAAACAGATTAAAATATAATTGGGAAGCACTTAGCAAAATAAACAAAAGACAGTATAATATAGATGATGTTAATTTGTGGTTTTCTAAGTCAGTATACATAGGCAGGGATCATTTCCTTTTGAGTTTGACTCCTCTGAATTAGAGGAAGTAGATTTTAATTCTGTCTGCTACCTACTAGTTTCAGACCAGCTTTGAGGAAGGATCAAAACCAAGTCACTTACCCTCTGTAGATCTGTTTCCTCATTTGTCTAAATAAAAAAGAAGTTGAACTGTGCTTTTTTTGGTATCTTCCAACAATATTTGAAATCCTTTGGTCCTGTTTAGAGCGTCTAAAAGAGTGCCCTTCTATGTGTTTATTTATTTGATGAGGGTAAATTAACATCCTAATTCAAAAAAACAAAACAAATAAAAGACAAAATGTCTATGCAACTATGCAAATGTCTATAAACTGTTCCTTACAGTTTAGGGTAATGTGGCTAATTCTCTTTCACAGTTAGAGAAGTGAGGGAAGTTATGTGATTAATCCAGGAGATTAGAACTCACATCTACTCTAAATGCTTTGCTAGGTCAAATAGTGCAAGTTGCCTCTGCCACTGTTAGTTCCATCATGCTTTTGACAATCTGACTACTACTATGAATTATCCATTCTACCAGATTGTTGGAATGGGTTTTGTTTTTAAAAGAATTATAGCTCTGACAATTTACAAAATGCATAATCAAAAGTACTCAAAGACACAGCATGGAATAATAGAAAGAGCATGAAATCTAGACATCAGAAGACTTGGATTCCATAGCCATCATTAGGAATTTTTATAGCGGGAACAGACACTATAAATTACACCTCAATCAAGTCACATTAAAAAAAAAAAACACCCTGACCTGGTAGGGCAGTGTCTGTCCTATGGGATGAGATGATTTCAGGACACCCTGAGGCCTCCCTCCTCCTACTAATATGACACAAAGGGAAAGACCCTGGATTTTGAGTCAAGTGATCTGAATTCCATTCCTGACTCTGCCAATAACTAGACTTGGAATCAGGATGACATATTCAAATCCTGCTGCACATCAGTTGTGCAGCCGTGAACAAGTCCCTCAACCTGAGTCTCAGCACTGCACTACCTAGCTGCCCTACGATGAAGGGGCTGTACCAAAGGACTGACCTCCAAAGGTCCCTTCAAGTTCTAAATCTCTAGTATGATCAAATAGATCCCCTTCCAGAAGGATTGGATTATTTTGGTTGCTTCCTACTTGAACTAATGATTCTTGATAACTAGCCAGGGTTAGCTACTTCTTCACATTTGGCATTTCACTGAAGTAGGAGAGGGGAAAGGTAAAATAAAAATCCTCACAGCAAACAGATGCTTTTTTTGGAGGAAGGGGCTGAAAGAATCATAGGATCATAGATGTAGCTCTGAAAGAGATCTCAGAAGTTACCTTGTCTAACTTCTTCATTTTACAGTTAAAGAAACAGGCCCAAGGCGATTAAGTGACATCACTTCTCTAAAAATCACACAGAAGGTCAGTATCAGAGGTAAGATATGGGGTGTGCTGGAGCTAGCTCCTTTGAGATCACTTATTAAATTTCCAAAAAGCACATCAGAAAACTACAAACTGGGGCTTGGTTGTTGATTGTTTAGCCTTTAAGAAAGTGGTGGAGAAAATATTAATAATACCGATGAAACTCAAATATGTATGATGCATTTTTGGAGAGCTGATTGTCAAACCTTACTAGCACACTCCTGAAAGATTTGAACTCATCTTCCTGACTCCAGGCCTGGCACTCAATCCACTATGCTGCCCCAAAAAAGGGACTACAGAGACAACCTAGTCCAAGGTCTTCATTTTATAGAAGAGGCAGCCCAGAACCCCAGAGTTGTTAGAAAAGGGAGGATTAAAACATGCTTCCTGAAGCCTAAACCAGCCCTCCTTCAGCCAGGTTATTAAACATGGCTTCCTTGGGGGCCTCCAGGGCATTGGCTTTCACAAGCACCTGCCTTGGCTCTCATGCCCCCAAATAGGCAGCTAGGCAGAAAAGGAGGAATTAAATCTCAAAACAAAAGAGAGAGAGAGAGAGAGAGAGAGAGAGAGAGAGAGAGAGAGAGAGAGAGAGAGAGAGAGAGAATGGGAGAGCGAAGCTTTAAGGAATAGAAAATTCTCCCCTAATTTATCTCACCTGGAAATTACACACACACACACACACACACACACACACACACACACACACACACACACACACACTCTCTCTCTCTCTCTCTCTCTCTCTCTCTCTCTCTCTCTCTCTCTCTCTCTCTCTCTCTCTCTCCAGGACTAAACAAGCTTTGAGGAAACTATTGGGGAGAACTCTCAGTATTCCCCCTCCCTGGGGCATCTGGCTCCCTATTCTCTGGGCCCTAAGGCCCCTCAGCACCCTTACTTGACCCAAAGAGTGCGACTCCTCCAAATTTTCATCTCATTCCTCCTGCCCCAATCAATATCACTTTCCCCCTTTCTTTGGGACTTGGTAGAGTTTGAGAGGCAAGGGAGGGCAAAACTTCCAGGAAAACAACAGGTCTTTGAGGTTGGGCAGTTTTCCTCAAGAAGATACGTCCCTCTGGTAGGGGGTTAAGGCCCTTTCTCCTTTCCCAGGCCTTAATGTCCTCCCCATGGGCTCCCCATCTCTGCAAGCTAATTGTGACTGGAGGCCCCACTTCCCAAATTGAGCTAAATCAGTAACTGTACTGACCCCTTTCTCCCACTCATGAGACGTGCTATGAGGTGAGCCCTGAAAGGAAATCAATGTTGGTCCCAAGAGAATCAGTTCTCTGACAAGGAGACTCCAACCAGTCCAGAGCTCAGGTCTTGTCAACCTCAGTGTCTGCCTTCTCTGACTGCTCATCTGAGGAAACCTACAACTGATCCATGCCCATTCCCATTCTCTCCATCTATTCTAACATTCTCATCTCCACCTAGCCACAGCTCTGATCCCACATCACAGCTGTGGTCCATCCCTGCCCCACCACTCATTCTTTCTTCTTTAGAAGAGGAGAAACACTATCGGAAACCCTTTAAGTTTCCTACAAGAAGGCAAATCTCTAAACCTTTGGAACAAAACCCCAGTTACCTCTATCCTCTGCTAGGTTCAAATACTAGTTTTACTATTTAATATCTTGTGAATTGGGCCCATCACTTCCCTTTTGGGGACCTTTCCCCCCTCACTTGTAAGAAGATGGAGTTGGACTAGATTTTCTCTAAGGTCCCTTTTGGGACCTTTTATACTATGAAATACACAGTCAAAAGCATTCTAAGGACTCTGCGGATTAGCATATAGAGAGTGACATGACTTCCCAATTTAGATGTAAATGTCTAAAGATTGCCAAGAGATGAAGATAGATAGAGGCCAGTTATCAGAAATCCCTAACTTTTCCATGGCAATCATTTTCACCCACTAAGACATAGAAGACTTCTGTCCGGTCTCAGCAAATAGTAAAGCTTAATAAAAAAAAAATTTAAAAAATTAAAAAAAAATAAAAGCTTGAGGCTTCCACAGTGACAACTGATTAGCCCTCACCCACCCACAAGAGGTAATTATCATCTGTATTTCACTGATGAGAAAACAGATTTGGAAATTTTACTACTTTCTCTACCCCCAACATGACATATCTCTTTATTTTTCTCTCCTCAGATATTACAAATCATAGCACAGAAGGTCAAGAAATTTTGTGGCCAATTACTCATACTAATGATAACAGAAAGTTTCTGAAAGTAGATGGGATCTTTTGGCAGGAGATATTCAAACTCTTGTTTCCAAGATAAGCCCAGGCTTTGGGAACATTTACAATGGCTCAGCACTTTTGTGTCCGTTTGGTTAAGGAGGCAGGTAAAGAAATACCTGTCAATTACAGCCAGGACTCTGGAGTAAGGAGCTAAATTGTTTTTGAAAGATTAGCTTGCTGAAACACTTCCCTTTCATTGGCCATTTGCTTTATCCATGGCTGACTTCATTGGATGTGCAGGGACAATGGAGTTCTGCCCTGGAGGCCAAGCCCTGTAGGTGACTTAAGTGTGACTTCTTGTCGTAATGGATTTTCACACAAATGTACAGCTCTCAAGTTTGCATGTCTTTTGTCAGTATTGCGATTCTCTGAGGGGCCTCTTGTCAGTTTCCTACATGGTTTCATTTGACTGTTGCCCAATCCTTCTGTTACAGTTCCTCTGTTCCCTGTTTTGATGGACAAAGCTTTTTGACAACTCTTGCCTCTACAGAACTCTTACCTTACTGCACTTTTCCTTTCTTCCCTGACCTGATAATTGTGTCTTTTATTCAGAGTGGCAGGGTCTTTGCTGTTTCAAGTATACAAGTGAATGGTAGCAAATAACGCATGCAAGGAGAATTCTGGCAAACTCTCTAGCCCTGCCCTTATACCTGTTCATCGATCACAGATATATATTAGGAAGAGACTTTGGAAGTCATCTAGGCCAACCCCTTCATTTTGCAGATGAGTAAACTGAGACCCAAAGAAGTTAAATAGAGGTTAACCAAAGAGATTAAATGACAAAATCACAAAGTAAGTACCAGAGTTTAGATGGAACCCATGTCTTCAGGCTCAATTGCTATACTCTTTCCATTATGCCGATGAATTGGCTCCTGACTCTAGGCAGCTCTGTCATACTGGGCAAATCGCTAAACTTCTTTATATCTTAATCAAATGAGGAAGATTAAACCAGAGAAAGTCCCAGCTCCAAATTAATATAGTCTACTGTGTACATGCAGTTTTGTAACATGAGGGTTCAGGGAAACACAAGAGTCAGTGTGATATAGTAGGAAAAGCATAGGACTTGGTGCCAGGAGATCTGAGTTCAAATTACTACTCATTCCCAAGCTGATAAATGGCCAAAAGACATAAATAGGCAGTTCTTAGTGGAAGAGATGCAAGTTATCAATAGCAAGCTGAAAAAATGTTCCAAATCACTAATAAAAAGAGAAAAGTAAGTTAAGGTGCTACCTTATACCCATGAGGTTGGCAATGATGTCAGAAAAAAAAGGAGAGGATTATTGGAGTGGATATGGGAAAAGTCCCAGCCATTCTGAAACTACTATTTGCAATTACATCTAAAAATCCACTAAACTCTGCATACCCATTACACCCAGTGATACCACTACTAGGCATATACATCAAAGAGATCAAAGAAAGAAAGGATCCATATATACAAAAGTATTTAATATTTGTTGTAGCAAAAAAAAGGGAAATAAAGAGGTGCCCATCATTTAGTGAATGGGTGAACAAATATATAGAAGAATACAATGGAACATCGTTGAGTCTTGAATGCAAAAAAAAAAAAAAAAGGATGAATTCAGAGAAACATGGGAAGACATACGAATTGATACAAAAAACTGATCAATGCAATGACTAACACGACTCCCAGAGTACTAATGCTATCCACATCTTGAAGGAGAGGTGGTGGACATCAGATACATTGTCAGATATGGCCTATGTGTGGATTTATTTTGGTTGACTATGCTTCTCAGCCTTATCTGAGTTCTGTAGTTGAATGACCAAGCCAGGGAGCTCAGGCCAAAGGAGGGGCCTTAGTTCCATCATTCTGAACCTAGAGAGCCTTTCAGATAGTTGACAGGGCCTGGGGCCAGCAACAGTTTACTGGCGCTTCAAAAATGGGCAAGCTTATAGTTTTTTCCTCCAGACCCAAAGTAGGATCTGAATCTTGCAAAGTTCACACTAGGATGGCTACTGCCTGGTTGCTACCACACTTCAGACCAGATCAGTTAGGGCACAGTGAAAGTTTGCAAGTCTCTCGTCTGAAAATATCAAAGAGTACAGAACTCAATACACAGCAAGAGCTATTAGATGGAACCCAGAAAATACTAAACAAGGCTAAATAAAGCCCTGTCCTTCCTTCCAAAAATGTACAGAGACTGTAATACAAAATTCTCATTCTGAACCTCAATTTTCTTGTTTGCAAAACAAGATAATATTTGCATTTTCTGCTTTATAAGACTGTTGTGAGAAAGTGTTTTGTAACTCTCAAAGTGGTATAGAAATGTCAGTTATTACAAACAAGATCTAAGTCAGGGGTTCTGACCTATCACCACAAACAGCACCCTTCTCCTCTCACATCTTTTACCAGTCCCAAGTGCCCAGGAGCCATATGTGCTGCTTGACTGCTCCCCCTGCTTATATGAAATGAGAGTCACCCATCTGTATTCCTTATAATGAGGCCTTAGCGTCTGCCTCTGCCATCAATTCCTGAGGTCCCCCATGCCTTACCATTTGTGCTGCCCCTATTATTCCCACATACCTCCTCCTCTCATACTGATCATTCTGTATCCTGATCTACTGATACCACAAGAACCCTTAGGCTTTACCATCTACTGTGCTGCTCAACCTTAGGATTCTTGGGCCTTTGCTTCTACCATGCAGCTAATCTCTCTTTTATTGTGTGTTGTTTTCCCAATTAGTGAGAACTCCTTGAGAGTAGAGATTGTCTCACTATTTCTATTTGTGTCCCCAGTGCTTAACACAGTGTGTGGCAAAACACTAAGTGCTTAATAAATTGACTCATTAATTAATTCTTAACCACTGAAGTTAAAAAAAAATAGGTGGAGGAAGAGAAGAATATTTTTGAATAGTTTTTTTAAAGGTTCATCATGAATAAAAGGAAAAGGGATAGTTGGAGGATTCAAGTTTTTTTGGATGCAAACAATAGGAATCAGCACATCCAACATGTATTTTAGCCATCTCTACATACTTTATTTTGAATGGCTATAAGTCATAGACCACTATACTCTGAAGAAATGAACATGAATATCACTCAAAAGTCAATGAAGAGATGCATGGTTGGTGAGAACATAGTGCAACACATTACAAACAAGGAATTATGAAGAAAAAGTAAAATAAGTGGAGTTATCAAAGAAATATTTGAGTGAAAAAAATAGTTCGGTCATATACAGAGAGCAAGTGATAATCAATGGACTCATGTGCTCCATGGGTATTCTTGCAGAAAAAAAAATCAATGAAGGCCCCCAGAACGCTGAGTGAATCCCCTTTTGGGAACTTATGGGAGGACATGGACAAAAATCACACAGAATGAGAAAGCATGAATAGGTGGCAATCTATGTTATTGGATAGAATACCCATATTGAGGAAAACACAGACCTATCTGATTATCTGGGTATCTATTCAGTTGCAAAAGTACACAAGAGATAACCTACATATGGCTCTTGTGTTTCGCAGGTATCCATGATTGCCAAGTGATGCATAGGAAGAGCCCCCACATATTACGGGAGGATATGAACAAGAGCCAGACAGGAGGAATAGAAAGGATAAGTTGTGGTTTGGGCTACAAAAGTAAGCACCCACACTAAGGAGGTCACTGATCCATCCAAGTGTAACCAGACCTTGGCACACACTCAGATCACCTATGGGGTCATCTGTGTGGGAGATGATAGATACCTGCTTCTATCTAGGAGGTGCCACTCTGCATTCCCCTAGCACATGAGTAGGAGTAGCTTCTTTCCATTGGCTACATAATTACAATAGGCTGTATTGTTAAATGTATCACACGAAGACAATTTCATTGTCACTTCTTTCTGGTCTAGGGGTAAAGGTCTTGTTTACCCATAGCATGGGCACCATGCACCATGCTGGAGGAGTGGAAGAAGGCCTTCCTTCCTCCCTTCCTTAGGTTCTGTGGTCCCAAAAAACAAAGTTGGGGTTTTGAACTGTTTCAGTAATCCTTTGAATTTCTAAGCAAAGGAGGTGGAGTTCCTAGCTTTGGGAGTTCAAATTGTGATGACCTTGGAACCAGGATTCCAGGCCAGAGGATGCTGCCAGCCCAGCAAAGTAGCCCTGAGATGCCAGGGTACTAGGACACAAGCCCAGAGAACTTTGGACTTGGAATTTGGTGGGACCAAGTTATGTAGGAACAAGTTAGACTGTGAATCTACTCTTTCTTCACTGACTCAGAGACTAAGAGGGCATAAGGGGGATTAATACCCACGGTACTAAGGGCAAAGATGTTGGTCTGTTTGTTACTGTATCTTTGAAGTAAATATTCATTTGTGAATACTAAGCTGAGGGGGCGGAGCCAAGATGGCAGAGTAGAAACACACAAATATGCTAGCTCCAAACCCACAGCCCATGAAATATCTGTAGTAAAGAGCTGCCAATAAATTCGGGAGCAGGAGAAGCCACATAATAGTGGAGCGGATAAGATTTCTGTTCCAGAGGGACCCGCAAACCTCTTGCAAAAGGTCCGTCGCGCTGCGGATGCGGAGCCCAGCCCAGCCCTGCCGCGGCTGGGGCACCAAGAGGAACAGATCCGAGCGGGCTTCAGGGACGGAATCTCCAGCGGCCGTGCGGGTCCCTCCACCCACAGGTGACAGGGGTTGGTGAGAGGGTCTCTTTGGTGGGTCGAGAGGGGAGTGGGGTGCCCCCACACTCAGGCCCCCTCGGGAGGCAACAGCGGAGGTGGGAGCAGACCAGGGCTCCCCAAGCAGGCAGGAGCCTGGATCCATTGTTGAAGGTCTCCACATAAATCCCCTGAGGGAAGTAAGCCCCTTGTGGTGGCACTGCCCCCACCTGAGCACCTGAACTTAATCTCACACTGAATAGCAGCCCTGCCCGCCCAAAGCACTGAGGCTGGGAAGCAGCATTTGATTCTCAGATCCCAAGCCGGGCTGGGAGGATCCGGAGGCGAGGTGGGTGTGAGGAGAATATTCAGAGCTCAAGTCACTGGCTGGGAAAATGCCCAGAAAAGGGAAAAAAACCAAGACTATTGAGGGTTACTTTCTTGGTGAGCAGGTTTCTCCTCCCCTCCCTTCTGATGAGGAAGAGCAATGCTCACCATCAGGGGAAGACACGGAAGTCAGTGCTTCTACATCCCAGCCCACTCAATGGGATCAGTTCTGGGAAAAGGTCTTAAAGAGCCCAAACAATTTTCAAAATCATGATAGAGAGGTGGAGGAAAAACTGGGAAGAGTAATAAAAGACTTGCAAGCAAAGTATGAACAACAAATCAGCACCCTGCTAAAGGAGACCCAAAAAAATGCGGAAGAAAATAACACCCTGAAAAATAGGCTAACTCAATTGGCAAAGGAGGTTCAAGAAGCCAATGAGGAGAAGAATGCTTTCAAAAGCAGAATTAGCCAAATGGAAAAGGAGATTCAAAAGCTCACTGAAGAAAATAGTTCTTTCAAAATTAGAATGGAACAGATGGAGGCTAATGACTTTATGAGAAACCAAGAAATCACAAAACAAAACCAAAAGAATGAAAAAATGGAAGATAATGTGAAATATCTCATTGGAAAAACAACTGACCTGGAAAATAGATCCAGGAGAGACAATTTAAAAATTATGGGCCTACCTGAAAGCTATGATCAAAAAAAGAGCCTAGACATCATCTTTCATGAAATTATCAAGGAAAACTGCCCTGAGATTCTAGAACCAGAAGGCAAAATAAATATTGAAAGAATCCACCAATCACCACCTGAAAAAGATCCAAAAAGAGAAACTCCTAGGAATATTGTGGCCAAATTCCAGAATTCCCAGGTCAAGGAGAAAATATTGCAAGCAGCTAGAAAGAAACAATTCAAGTACTGTGGAAATACAATCAGGATAACACAAGATCTAGTGAATACTAAGCTGACTAAGTGGTTAAATGGAACTAGTACTAGGGACCCTTAAATTTAAAGGAACATGATGGTGGAGATTTGAGCCAATGACAGAAGCCAGACATCTTCTAATCTTCTTAAGCGTACTGAAGAACCCTGAGAGATGGATAGAAATGTGTATTACCTGGCTTTCAGGAAATCAGGGTCAGAGTAATCACTGTTACACAAATATAGAAGTATATATGCCCAGCACAAAGCCAGGAAGTGTTCCATCCAGAAGCACTTCATAATTCTTTTTTTTTGTAGAAATTATATTGCTTGGAAGAATTTCTTTCCAGTCAAGGTAAACACTAATATCTGATGTTTTCTTCTCTAAGAAAAAAAGGCATTTTCTCTGAGCACTTTTTCTCTTTCCCTCTCTTGATATTTAATATTCAATAAGATGGTAACCAGTCAGGGAATAATGTTATGGACTAAAGGACAGCCACCGAGCTCTTTAAAATGTTTTCTGACTGACTACTAGAAGATATATCTCCTTTTGTAAAGCACTGGAGTAGACACCTGACTGGGGTTTGAATATGAAGTGGAATCCAAAAGTAAAACTCACTAGAAAACAGGAAGTAAAATTGGAGATTTTACAGGCAAAGTTACTTTTCAAGTTACTGATCTCTCTCGGAAAAACCATGTTTTGCTAGTGTAGCCTGTGTTTGCAATGCTATGGATACTAACTAACCTGTTTCATCTCCATTGGGGCCTCAGAATAGGAGTGCCTAACTAAGCTGCTCCACCAAGAAAAACCTGTCTAGCCAGTAAAAAGATAGTAGGGCAGGCAGGCCACAGCTTATTCCCTTCTCCCACTCAATGAAAGTCCTTTAAAGCTTAAAATTATGGGCCAATGACCTTTCATCAAGTGTGAATGGGGCAACAGCAGTGCTGCAGTGAGCTGCAGCCAGCCATGAGAACAGACTGTGAGCCAGCCAAGTCATGTGACTGTTAAAGGGTTTGAAGGACACAAATGTCCTTCAAAGGGGGGAAAACTTTAGAAACTGATGCAGCAAGTTTCCACTTCTATTTCTTTTGATAACCTGGTATGCAGGTGGAAGGGGTATGCAAGGGCTAACTCTCACTAAGGGGGTTCAGTTTTCACAAGGGAAGCATGAGGAAGGTCTGACCATTATTTGGGATACCCTCATCAGTGAAATCAAAGATATCTTCATATCCCTGGCACTTAGCATGAAGCCTTGCATGAAGTACGTACTTAATAAATAGTTGTTGAATTTGAATTCATTTATTCATATAAGAAACGTATAAATTCTTCAGGAGATCAGTCACCTGTATTTTACAATCTTGGCTTTTCCTCTTCAGAATGTAGAATAAATCCCCTTTGGTGAGTTTATAGGAGGACATGGACAAGAGGCACAAGGCTAGACCAGCATAGATAGGTTGGGATCTGCATCACTGGAGATAACTTGCAAATCAATGAAATCAAAACTACTTGAGTATTTGAGTAATGACTGACTGCTCTTGAAAGTCTTTGGCAAATGTGAGACAAATGACAACCTCTCCGACATACCAGTAAATTATATTATTCTCAAACTTATTCCCATGTGATGGGCCTATATATGCTACCAAGTTTTGACTTGGTAGTAAATATAAATAGCATGAACCTCAAAGGAAGAGAGATTATTGAGCAATGGATGTAGAGGGAGAATCTACAAGTGGCAATGGACAACAAGGAGTATTCTCACTACCCCTCCTCTACCAGTAAGCATAGGAGAATGAGCAAAGGTGGGGCCAGTGGTGAAAAGTGTGGCCAGGGAGGCTGTGTCATCAGGTAGGAGCCAGGTTTCAATATCACTCAGCTACCTAAATAGTGAAAGAGATAGGATTAGATCCTGAGTCCTGTGACTCCAAATAGATCCTATGACTCAAGTCTAGCCCATTCAATATCATGTAAGTGACAAAGTTCAGTTTGAGTGTTTCCATCTCCCTTACTAGTCCGGGCTCCTCCTTGTTGTCTGTCCTTGGTGTTATCTGTCCCCGACAGTGTCTCAGCAGAAAAGAATGCTGATTAACTAATCTTCTGCAAAGGTTTAACTCCCTACCCCTTCTAGCCATAGTGTTTATATTTTAACAAAGGATTCCTGAAGATTCTGAGGCAGGGAGTGAGGAACTTGCAGCCTCAAGACCACATGTGACCTTCTAGGTCCTCAAGTGCAGCCCTCTGACTGATTTGTACTGTGAAGTTTTGACTGAAGGCTGCCCACCCTGGCTCAAAGGCCTAAACAATAAAGCAAGGTGGAGCCCAGACTGTAGAAAAGATGGTAAGATAACACTACCTTCCTCTCCCTCAGTTTAGAAACTGAGACCCCTCCCCTATCCATAAAATCAAAATCTGCTCTCAAATCCTATACTTGCGTTGTGTAACTAGTCACTTAGGGTGAATGAGAAATAACAGATGGATAGACCAAGTGCTGCATAGATACCCCTAAAAATATAAAGGCCTTCAGATAGTCACATGCCTCTCTGGTGATTTAATGGAAATATTTAATGGAAAGATATAGATGAGAATCACAGAGAGAGTGTTCAGTTCCAAGATTACATTAGCAAGAGTAATCATGCTGAGGAAATCAGAGATCCATCAAAATCCCAAAATACCCAACTCCTATAAAAAGCCCTAAAGGTATCAATGTTTCAAGGGAGCTTTAGTTGAAAGAAGAAGGGGAAAATGAAGAGGTATATTAAAAGCTTAAAGCTCTAAAGAAGAAATTTCAGGGATCAGCAAATGTGTAAGAAGATTCTTTGTGGCAGTAGGAACTTCTCAGAGTCCCTAAAATTACACCAAACAAGCCTTCCCTACCCATAGCAAAATGGGTCGAAAGACTAAGCTCTAACTTTGACAGACAATATATTTTTTTCATTTTTATAAGTATTATGTACAAACACATAGGTATATTTTATATGTATTATATACAAATACATACATGAGTATCTATAGATACATATACATGTGCCTATAAATGTACATATTGACACACATATACATAAGTATGTGTCTCTAGACCTATGATTTTCACTGGTGTAGAACAATGGTTTTTAAACTTTTTTTGTACTATCATCTTTATGTGTAAAAAAAAATTGAGCATATATTCCTAATAGGTGCATATTTATTTATAAATTGCCAGTCTAATGGAGCACTGGCCAATGAAGGCCTGGTACTTAGAGCATGCAGGGGTTTGCCTTTCATGATTGACTAAACAGAATATATTTAATATTCTGTGCCTGCTGTCAATATACTATATGGAACTTTAGTGAACCTGCTTCCAGACATGAGTAATGGAGGGACTCTTCACTTCAGAGCAGGAGCAGACTTCCTCTGCAGTTTTCCTGTCCATACTGCATGTTGACAGAAACATCTTTTAACTAGATGCTAAGCCAGAAATAAGTGTGCATACAAAAGGTTTGAGCAAACCATCTCTCATTTTCTTTCCTGGCAGCAAGAAAGATAAAAACTAATTTGGGCTAGCTGTGAGGGAAATGCCTCCCCCACCCAGTAACAGTGTGACCATGATTATATGGCATATATGGCATCTTTATTTCTTCTGTACCTGTCATGCCTCTTCTTTCTTGATGTTGGGTGAATGAGCATCATTGAAATGAATGAGACTAGAGCATCCAAGTGACAGGTGAGACTGGGAGATCCAACATCCAAAGTCCTATTGACAGTAGAAGTCCTGAAACTGGTGGCTACAATGGTTGAATCTGATGAGGATTTTGTTATTTGTTGCTCTGTCGTGCCTGACTCTTCCTGACGTCATTTTGGGGTTTTCTTGACAAAAATATTGGAGTGGTTTAACACTTCCTTCTCCAGCTAAGATCTACTTATTACTATTTCCCAGGTTTGTTTAAGACATTCAGAATCCTAACTAACCAACATTTGTAAGTTACTTTAATATTATATCAATTGTTCAGTTGTTTTCAGTCCAACTATTCCTGACCCTTTCCTGGGATTGCCTTGGCAAAGATACTGGAGTAGTTTGCCATATCTTTCTTCAGCTCATCTTACAGATAGGAAAGTAAGGCAAACAGGGTTAAGTGACTTACCCAGGGTCACAGTTAGTAAGTATCTGAGCAGAATTTGAATTCAGATCTTCCTGACTCCAGGCCTAGCAAAGTGAGAACACCTCAAAGCAACCCTGAGGAGTAATCTGCTTGACCTTGCCCAGCAAGGAGCCAACTCGGCTGAACTAGGAAGTTACTCATCCTTCAGTTTCCAGACGGTGAACTTTGTGGGGACTTCATGAAGAAAAAAAGGTCGCTGAGCACCAGAAAATATTCCATTCTTAGCCTGGGGGAGGGATTTTTATAATAATCACTTTAAATTCGAGTCCTCTTTCCTTGGCACCAAGTACATGTATAGAGGAGAGAGTGTACCCCCCTGTTAGGGTAGATTTGGGGTATTTTGGTCTTTGCTAGACCTTCTCAATGAATAAATCTCTGTTTCTAAAGGCTTGCTGCGGTCTCCCGATTTCACGGCGTCCCCACCACCACCCACCCTCCAAACCCAGGCCGGGTCTTTCTCCCGTCCACCGTCAGGCCCATCGCACCGACGCAGCCATGTCCGACGGCCCCCAGTACAAGCCCTCCTTCGCCGTCATGGGCACTTCGGCCACCAGGGTCTTCAGTGCTCTGGGTGCGGTCTATGGCACGGCAAAAAGTGGCACCCGCACTGCCGCCAAGTCCGTCGTGCCACCCTGGCCGATCACTAAGTCCATTGTCCCCGTGGTCATGGTGGGTAGCATCCGATCTACGATCTGGTAGTGGCTGTCCTCATCATCAACTCTGTGACAGACAGAATCAGCCTGTGCAAGGGTTTCCTGCAGCTGGAAGCCGATCTGAGCGTGGACCTGGAGTGGACAGGAAGCGGGCTTTGCCGTGGACACAGTGGGCTACGCCTGGGTTCCAGAGACTGCGAAGCAGCCTCAGGCTCTTCTTGGGGACGATCTTGATCCTCATCTTCGCCAATGAGCTCGGTTTGTACAGCCTCGTTGTGGCCCTCATTCTCTCTACCAAGTAGCCCCCTTTTTCCCCTTCTTCCCAGCACCCCAGCCCAGTCCACCCCAACTTGTCCCCAGCAGCCAAAGTATGATGTGAAGACCTGTCTTGAACCGTCCTGTCCCTCCCAACTCACTCCAGAACTAATGCCCCAACAGTTGGTACAGTTGTCCAGTCCGCGGTTGGTCTTGTAAATGCCCAATGACTTAGTGATTCTTCTATCCATGTCCCACCTTGCTTGTCTGGGGCCCCTTTGCCATTAGTGATCTATGCATAAAGATGAATTAGAATTGTCATTTTTTTCTCTTCACTGAATATTTATTTATAAAGATTTAACATGTTCATAACTTTTAAGGAGCAAGAATTTTCAATTTCCCATGCTATATAGTAATCTTAAATATTGGTAGATAATTGCACTGTGGGGTTAAATGTCAAGTGCTGAGAATTCCTTGGATGTGATCATATCAAGATTGCTGTAGTGTCCTGGTATTGGTAAGAATTGTGTGATTTGGGAACATCTTGAACATATGTTTCCAGTGATGCTGTGTAGCAGGGGGCCAGAGCTCACAGTGATGTTTCCAAATAAAATTCTGATTGGGAAAGGGGAAAAAAGCTAATTGATGTTAATTGGTTAAAAGATATAGGAGAATACATTGATGTGGTCTTGTGAGTGGCAGTATTAGAACCCACAACCCCTCAGGGTAGAATTAGCTGCCCTCTGAAGACCCTATCTGCTGGTGGGAGATAAGGTTATTCAAGTGAGCCCACAAGTCTACACTATATATATGTTTCCTACTATGCTAATGTATCATGAGTCAAAAATAGAAACTAAAAAGACAGATACAAATGAAATAAACATTAAACATATTTTATTCACTGACATTACAGAAACCTTTTTTGCTCTCAATAAAAAGTATTACTAACAATAATATTAGGAATTATCTAGTAACTGAATATGCTTCATTATTTTTTTTTATTTTGGTTTAACATTTTGTGATGCAGTGATTCAAAGTCTGGTTCTGATTTTGGTTTAGCTGGTATTTGATTTTAATGGCATCTCACTGAACAACACACTTTACAAGGATGCATAGATACCAATAGAAGTTCATCATTGGTTATACTTACTAAATCATGATTCTCATTTTTCAAATCCATTTTCCAATAATGCAAAAGTTTTCTGGTGAAGTTTGCCTAATAAATTTCTGTCTTCTCTGATGTCAATCAATTTTTCCTTCAAGCTAATCAGAAGATGTTGCATTTTTATGTCTTTAACAAATGTTACTGGAACACTTTCATTTGAAAGTTTTTAGGTTAGAAAATTTTATTTCTAAGTTATTTAGGTGTCCTGATGTGAGAGTTTTTATAACTGACACACATATGTTATTTAATAGGCAAAGCTTAGTTTTCAAATGTCTTTCTAATCATAGTGGCCTCATAATATCATTTGCTAATATCTTAAGATACAATATACACTTAGGATAAGCATATCATTAATGGTAGTGAACATAAATCTATATTTCAAATAACTTTCTTGTTCATTTCAGTTGGGGGGAGCAACTTTCAGATCTGATTAGATCTTTGTTTTTAATTTCAAAGAGTTGAGTGGAAGCGTCAGCATTTTTTTATTCTCTTGTGCTCATATTATTTGCATTATCCCCAATCTGCAGTTCATTTGCAAGAATATTTTAATGCCACATGTGTCTGTTTTGTGAGGTTTAGTTTACTTAAAACTTAATCATACAATCCACAAAGCCATTTGACCAGAAAAACATGTTATATTATGTCACAATACTCTAAGCACCACTGTCAGCTACTCCATGTTGAGAGGCTCCTAGTCTTTCCTTAAGTTGCCTCCCATATACTGTTAATGATTGGACATCTGGACCAATTACAGATATCAGTGGACCATATATTAAACATTAATGAAGCTTAATTCATTTCTTATTTTTTAACTTAAAAATAAATATAAATTGTTCTAATATTTTCTTCTCATATCCCAAAGGTACATTTATACCCCATTTTGGAGAAATCTGATGTAAGGAACTTCTACTTCCAATGTAGATCATTGACTGTTCTGCAACTTAGTCTTAGAGAGTTGGTTAAGGGACTGAGAAGGAAAGTGACCCAACCAGTATCACACAGCCAGTGTATGTAAGAAACTCATCTTTAACTTAGGACTTTCCTACAATGAGACCAACCACAACACATTTATCCATTATACTCTTCTGCCTCTCATCTATAGCTAAAGCAATCTCCATACATGTCTATTTATCTTATCTTCCATCGACAAGTATAAACTTATGGATAAGCTTATGGATGGGCACACACACAGAGAGATAGATATATAAGAGCTTTCTTTTTCTTAGGTTTCTTTCATTTACTTTTTAAAAATTTGTATTTATTTTATTCTGAACTTAATAAATTAAATAAGCATTTCCATAACATAGTTGAATAAAGAAAAAATATGATTGTATATGAAGTTGCAAATCTTATGTACAAATTGCTATTCCTTTTAAGCATATAATAAAGGTATCATGTAACGTTTTTCCATTTTTTTTGTTCCCTCCACTCCCCCCCACACCCTATAGATGGCTTCCATTAAACACAAATATGTATACATAGATATGCAAAACCATTTTATATATACCTCTATCATTTCTTTCTCTGGATGCAAATAGTATCTTCCTTCCTATGTCCTTTGTAGTTAATTTGGGCATGTATAATAGTCAAAATAACTTAGTTACTCAAAGTTCTCAAAACAATATTGCTGTTACTATATAGAACATTCTCTTGGCGTAGGGAGCACCAGGTAAGGAAACTCCTTTTACCAATACAGATCTCCAATTGCTTTGCAACTTTTTTTACTGGATAGTTGTCTAGGGACACGAAGGGATTAAATGAATCGCCCAGGATTACAAAGTCAGTATGCATCAGAGTCAGAACTTGAACTCAGTTCTTCCTTATTCCAAAACCAAGTTTCTAACCATTACAGCAACGCTTCAAAGACATAAGGAAAGAAAATAAACGAAAACAAATGAGCAAAATGAAACATAAATTAAGAGATTTAAAATGAGTGTGCATGTGTCTGTAAGCTTCAACTAGTAGATGTGCCTGTTCACTTGAACATAGTAATAAACATGCCATACTTTTTTCATGATTCTTTCTAGAACTGGGTTTCTTAAGCTTCTTTGTGGCATGGGCTCATTGGTCAGTGTGGTAAAACCAAAACACCCCAGAATAATGTTGTTAAATGCACAAAAGATACAAGACTATTGTGCTAAGCCTGGCTTGACATATGCCATTCCTCTGGTAGTTCAGATTAAATTTTGAAACAAAATGAGACATTCATAGGTCACTCAGTAGTGAACAAAAAAAAGAGATTTGCTCAGCCACAGCAGTAGGAGGATAGTCAACAAGGATAGGCATTGAGGACATCTTTTCTGAGTTGACCATCTTGATTTACTAGCCCTCAGTGTGCACCTGGAGTTCCTTGCGCTGACTTTCAGTGACCAGAAAGTTATGATAATCATCGAAGCCTTTAGTCCCCTGCTGGGGCAGCTAGGTGACACAGGGCATGGAGTACAAGACCTGGAGTCAAGAAGACCTAAGTTTATATCTGGCCTCAGCTACTTACTATCTGTGAGACCCTAGGCAAGTTACTTAACCCTGTTTTCCTCAGTTTTATCATCCGTAAAATAAGCTAGAGAAGGAAATGGCAAACCACTGCAGTACCTTTGCCAAGAAAACCCCAAAAAGAGGTCATGAAGAATTAGACTCAACTGAAAACAACTAAATGATCATAACAAACTTAGTTCCCTAAGTCATCTACAACTCAAGGAATGTCTCTATAACTCTTAAGGAAAAATTAGCCTAATTCACACAAGGGGATTCAAGGAAAGAGAGAACAATGGTTAAAACATTGCTTCTACCATCATTACAAAGGAAATTAATTAATTTGAAATACAGTTGTCAATTTTTTTTTAAAAGTTCATAGACCCCAGTTTAAAAACTCACATTTTAGATCTCTTCTTTTAGAAGTAAAACATGAATTTGCTGCAGTTATTGCTGTCTTTAATCACATAGTCACAATTAGGATGTTCTTTGTTCTTTAGTCTCCACTTTTGTGGATCATTTCATATAAATCTTTCCATATTTCTGAGGGAGTTTTGTATTCATTATTGTTTTAGTATAGTAGTCTTCCATTACATTCACATATCATAATGTATAATATATTCAAGTTATTCTCCAATCATGGGACACCACTTTGTTTCCAGTTTTATTTTCTATTGCAAATTGTATTGCTAGAAATATTTATGTATGTGCAGTGCCTTGCCTATTAGTGCTTAATGAATGTTTGTGGAATTGAATTGAACTGAACTGATTGAATTGAACTGGGGAAGTATTTTGGAGCAAGGCAGGCATATTTTTGCTGTTCTTAAAATCCCACTAGTATTGTCAGCTGCAAAGGATTGTACAAAAGTGAGCTGTTATTATTGTTACTACCTTAGCACTTTGCCAGATTTGTTATTATGACTAACAAAGAGATTTCTAGAGTCAGTGATTCTGGGGCAATGACTGGAACCAAAATGTCTAAGGCTAAACAGGAAGGAAGAATGCCTGACACAGGCCAACAAGTAAAATAATAATTTCCACTATTACTATTGTCATTAATAATGATGTCCTGCCCTTTAGATGTGCTGTATTCATTTGGTCTTTCTTTATTTGTATTTCTTAATCACATCACTGAATTCAGCACACATCAGCCTATCATCAGGGAGCTAACCTGGAAAAGAACAGTGCTCAGAAAAGTAACTAGGGATGCCATTCTGGCTGTTTGGACTCTTTAAAAACATTCTATTAGCATTCTAAGTGAGCCAGTAGGGAGTTGACTTTCATGCTGTGTCCAATGAGACTATCCAAAGTACAGCAGTGGCTGGAATGTTGGCAGCATTACAGAGGGAACAGAGGCCCAGTTTGCCTCTAGACCTGCTGGATGGGAATGGATGGGCAGACCTGACAGGTCTCCATAGCTAATCATTAATTCTGCCAAATCCACTTGGCATCTGTGGCAGTGGGGCTCATGGGCATAATCCTGGGGTTGCGATGCCAGGTGAGAGATAGTGTGGTAAACTCAGCTAATCAGCTGTGAAATAAGTTCTAAGGCAGATATTCCCTAACTATGTTAGAAAATTTTCCCAACTCTTTCTATAAGAGTAGGAGTTGATTGAATCCCACCCTAACTTATCCTTGATCCTTTTGTCAGATGAGAACACATATCTGATAAATCAGTCAAATTGAGGTAGGAACCAGCTACTGCCTCCTACTAGGAATCAAGAAGTCCAATAGCTCTAAACATCTCTATCAAATCAATCATAGGCTTTTTAGACTAAATTTGAAAAGTTGTCAATCAGTTTATAAGGCCTTGAAAGTCATTGGATGAAGTGAAATAACACCACACAAGAAGTCTTCTTAGATTTCTTGGTAGTCTTCACACTTTTTGGGGCTTCTATAAAACCAGAAAGCTAGTGTAGAATCACGAATTCCAGAATCTGCAAGCATACAGGAAACCCTCGAGAAAGAATTTATTGGTCGGGAAGAAAAGAGCTACATCCCTGGCCTCAGCAGCAACCTCTGGCCCAGGCTGTCTTGGCTCTTTGCACCACTGGTGGAGGATGGCATAAGCTTTGAAGAGTCTAAAGGATTTGGGGATTCAAGTGAAAGGCAGTGATCAACTCATCCTGTGAAATATATGTGAAATAACTTCTTTGTCAGACATTTCTAAGGAAGCACCCAAAGAACAGCTGAAACGATGTTCTGCATTGGGAGCCAAGGACAGACTAGACAAGACAAGGAAAAGCAGATTCAAGGAAGCCTAGTAGAAAAACTGCACTATACCTAAGGGGAATATATTAAAGGTTCCATAAAAGAATTTCTAGTATCTGTGTTACCTCTTTGCACATGTCCTCTAAATCTGATCTCACTTTTCACTGGACTCTGTATATGTAGCTGGAGAGTGTGTCACAGACTTCTTTTTTTTTTGAGGGGGAGGGGGATGTTTTATGCCAACCTTAATACTATAATAAATACCCATTTCTAAAACTTAAGCCTGTCTAGCTAACGGGTATCAATTGATAATGATGGGGGAAATACAGCAATGGGAGCTAGTGAGCAATAGCATTAGGGAGAGACAGCCCAGGACCCTCAGACTTGTCCTTGGGGGGAAGGGCAAAATATCTGCTTTTTGGAGACTTAAATTGTCACCATATGAATGGAAGTCAGGATAGTCCCCCAGAGCGCGTGTTTTACTTCAATAAGCAAATATGCATGCATGTATTCATTCACTCAACAAGTATTTCATTACCATCTCAATGCTAATGATTTTCAAATCAGCTTTGACCTTGGAGTCACCTTTTTCTCTTGGCCCTCCCTGAGTCCACATCAGATCATTTGCTAAGACTTGTTCATTCTAATTCTACACTAACACTTTCACATCTATGACTTCTAATCCCCATTCACTAACTCAATCAACCAATCAATGTTAGTCCTATATGTGCCAGGCAATGTGCTAAGCTGGGCATAAAAAAAGAGGCAGAAGACAGTCTCTGCCCTCAAGAAGTTTACAATTTATTGGGGGAAACAATAAGCAAACAAATGTGTACAAAGCAAACTATGTAGAGGATAAGTAGAAAATAATTAAAAGAGAGAAAGCACTGGAATTAAGAGGCACTGGGAAAGACTTTCTGTAGAAGGTGAGATTTTAGTTGGGACTCAGAGGAAGACAAGAAGGTCAGTAGGTGGACTGGAGCAGGGAGAGCACTGCAAGCAAGCTCAGTGGTGGAAGAGAGCTGAGTGGTGGAAAGTCTTATTCATTGGAACATTCAAGAGACCAATGTCACTGGATGAAGGAATTACTATCAGAAGGTGTAAGATTGGAAAGATAAGAGAGGTTGAGGTTATGAAGGGCTTTAAACACCAGAGTATTCTGTATTTGATCCTGGAAGACACTAGAGTTTATTGAATTGGAAGAGGGGTGGCATGGTCAGACTACTGAGATCTAGGGGTGCTAAGAACTCTGAAATGACAAGGCAAAGGGCTTGGGTCTGCCTCAAAAGAACTCAACCACTCAAACCTTCTTTCAGTCAGAGACAAACCTGGTATTGTGTCTCCAATAGAAGGGGACAGGATTTTAAGAATCTGCACATTTGATAGGGATAAGACCGACTTTTCTATAGGGAAAAAGAATGAGAAGATTTGGACTGGATCAAGGAATGAACAATAGCCTGGGTGGTCCAGAGGTAACAGACAACGACTGGCTCAGAGGCAACAGAATTCAAGGTTGGGCTATTGAGGGGGAGAAGGACAGATGCCACAATGAAAGATCAGTTGAAAGGATTACTGAGTATCTAGGTGGGGATATGTGGGAAGGTTCAGGAGCTGGATTGCATTTTTGGGGTCCAGGTCCCATACCTATCACTATCCCCTCAAACAAATGAGATCCAAATTGTTTTGGGGTAAAGGGTGAAGGTCTCAGCTTCTGAAC
This sequence comes from Notamacropus eugenii, assembly GCF_028372415.1. Taxonomy (NCBI): domain Eukaryota; kingdom Metazoa; phylum Chordata; class Mammalia; order Diprotodontia; family Macropodidae; genus Notamacropus; species Notamacropus eugenii. The sequence goes on along the minus strand of NC_092872.1, from coordinate 386,872,530 downwards.
CTGATTCCTACTGGCAAGGGCTGTCCCTGCCTCACTGGATCCCATTCAAGGGGTCAGACTTTGGAACCTGGCTGATGCCAGGTCCAGAGGGCTAGAGACCTTTGACTCAGTCAGAGGTTGGTATATATAGCCTTAGCAGTCATCTGGAAATTGATGGCTCAGACCCTGGAGGAGACAAACCTGGCAAGGAGATTAAAGCAAACAAGGACCAAATCAGCACAACAGGAATATAATCAGGAGGGAAATAAGAATGGGGGCAAGTTTTGAAAGGAACCAGGATTTCCATGAAGATGATTTGGGGACACTGAGGTTATTATGGATTTCTTGCACCCAACTAGCCTTTTCCACAATACATTCAGTATGAATCTCTACCAACCCAGAACTGTTGATGTACATACAACAAGAGGTGTTTGCTAGAGCACATACAATTTTGGTGTCCAGATCCCATACCCCATCAAGACCCACATTTTTGGAAAATCACTTTGGAGGCTGAATGGAGGATGGATTGGAGTGAGGAGACACTTGAGGCAGGCAGACTGATAAGCGGGCTGTTGTAATTGTCCAGACATGAAGCAATGAGGGCCTGCATCAGTGGTGGCAGTGGTGGAGGAAAGAACAGATATATTTAAGAGTAGTTGACTAAATGGAATCAACAGGCCTTGGCAACAGCCTGGATATGGAAGAGAAAGATAATGAGGGAGAAAGATAATGAGGAATCCAGGATGACTCCTAGACTGTGAGCTTGAGAGACTGGAAAGATGGTGTTGCCCTTTGTAGTAATGGGGGGCAGGGGGAGAGGTCTGAAGGAAAAATAATGAGTTCAGTTTTAAACATGCTTACTGTGAGATGTCTACCGGACATACAGTCAGAGATGTCTGAAAGGTTGATGGAAATGTGAGATTGGAAGTCAGTAAAGAGGATGGGGCAGGAAGGTAGATTTGAAAATCATTAGCATAGAGATGGTAATTTCATCAGTGGGAGCTGATAGTGAAATAATATGGAAGTAGAAGAGAAGAGGGCCCCGGACAGACCCCTGATTGATTGATACCACCGTCCTGCTCATTTCCCAGTGCCCCTAGGATAAATAATAAATACCTCTACTTGTCATTAAAATCACACCACTATCTGGCTCCAACCTCTTTTCAGACTGATTTCACTTTACTCCCCTCCTTTATATATTCTGTGTTACAGTCATACTGTTCCCTCTCCCAACTCTGAGCTTCTGCAGATGGTCATTCGTGCCTAGAATGTTGTCCCTTCTCACCTCTGCTTCTTGGAATGCTGAGCTTTCTTTGAGGAATAATTCAAATGACACTGATTATTTGAACCTTTCCCCGATCTCCCCAATTATTAGGGCACTGCCTCCACACACCCCCTACCACCACACACATACTTGAAATTACTTTCTGTATATTTATATTAACTTCCCTGGGTACATATTGCATACTGCCTGCCTCCAGTAGAATGTAAGTTTTTTGAGGCTGTCAAAGAAAAAAAGTACTAATACTGTACTCTATTAATACTGTGTTTTAGGTAGAAGTCTGTCAGAAACAGTTTTTATTAATTTAATGTTATTCTAATATTTAAGTATTTTCTAACTTGAAGAGCCCTCCAAATCCAGAGTTCCTCCCATGCCTTCAGACATCTATCTCTCTGCCTCAAGATGATTTAAAGTCACATTCTTGGACCAAGAAAATACCATAATATGTTCAAATGCTGTTTGGAGTTAACATTCCAGAACAGGAATCTCTGCTCATCACTTCCTTGACTACCCCTCAAGTGTTGAAAGGTTGTCCTCCCTTCTTAAGAACAGAAGAGGGCACTCCCCTTGAGAAGGTTAGAGGTCATTGCTTCAAGGGATGGAGAAGGAACGGAAAGAATCTAAACCTGAGATAACCTTCATTCTTCCCTCTTAACCTATTTAAAACTCAGGCCTTGCCTTTTGGTATACTACTCACTTTCAAATAGAGTTTTTTAGACAAGAGAAATTTTTCCTAATATTTCTGGAGAAATGGAAGAGAAAGATTTTAATTTGCTTCTACAACAGCTGGGACTTTTTTTTTCTTTGTACCCCCAGCACCTAGCACAACATCGAGTTTAATTGAGGTTTATTGAATTAAATTAAATTAATTGAAAGGAGGCACCCAAGAGTCCTTAAGTAGTGAATTGACAAAGGGGCTAAGAATTCACACTTGCTTTTCTGATTCCTAGTTCCTTGTTCCTTTTTCCTTGAAGGGTGGGTAGAGTTAAGAAATATGGCTTTAAGTCTTTTTCTTCCCCTGTTTTACCTCCCTCATTGCAATAACCACTGTGTCCCAACATATTTGAAAGTATTATTGTTAGGGTGCTGAGCTCTAATAGGTGAGAAAAAAGGAAAGTGACAGTGAAATTTGAATGAACTATATCTAGAACCAGACGCAAAGGAAAGGTCTCCAAAGTAGAGTAAAATTACTGGTTCCCATTTCTCCTATCATGTTGTTGCAGTCTAGGAGTCATGGGAACCCCAAAATTCCAGGGCAAAAGGTCCAGGTCTGCCTCAAAAGAATCCAAACAGTCAAGTCTTCTTTCAGTCAGAGACAAGATTTACTTGTGACACCAACATAAGGGGGCCAGATGTTAAGAACCTGAGCAATTTGATGGTGGAAAGACGGACACTTTTATACAGAAAGATTTAGATGTGATCAAGGACTGGCCAGTGACCTGGGGTGATCTGGAGGGAACAGACAACAAAGGGCTAGGCTGGATCAGAGGTAACCTGGAATGAAGGCTGAAGGCCACAATGAAAGGACAGTGCAAAGGATTATAGCTAGGTGGGGATGTGTGGGAAGATCCAGGAGATGAATTGCATTTTGGGGGGTCCAGGTCCCATACCCCATCAATGTGACGAAGACCTGACTGGCTATTTGCCCTTGGGTTTTAAAACCCTACTGAACCTTAGCTCATTTTTCAGATTAGGCTAGCAAGGTAGGTGATAGCTGATGCAAAACGATTTTTACACCATTCAGTGAGTCAGTCAACAAAAATTTATTAAGTACTTACATGTGTCAGGCTCTGAGCTAGGTGCAGAGAATATAAACACAAAGAATGAAATGAGTCCTTAGTCTAATGGGTGGAGGCCACAAATGTATATCTGAGTATATTCAGCATAAATGTAAAGTGAATAAATACAGATATATGAATATATTTATACATACACAGGCACACACACACACACACACACACACACACACGGTGGCTTGGAAGGGAGAAACTAGTTGACCCAAGAGATAAGGGGCCAGATAACAGGCTCCTATACAGATAACTCACACTTACAAAGCACTTCTCAAAGCACTCCTCATCACCCTCTGAGGTAAGTAGTGCAAATATTATTTACCTTTGGAGAGAGGAGGAAACTTTGTCCCAGTGCCCACAAGCTCCAGTGCCACAGACACCAAATTAAATGATTTGCCTACCACATCACTAATCTACAAGGCTAAGAGTAAAACTCACATCTTCTAGTACAAAATTTCATCTATGGTTTTTCTGTCACACCACACTGCCCCTCACAAACACCACTTAGACAGATAGTTATGATATAAACTTCAGGGGTGGAGAACCTTCTAGGTCCTTGGGTGCAGCCTTTTGACTGAGTCCAAGTTTTTACAGAACAAATCCTTTTATTAATGGAATTTGTTCCATGAAGTTTGGATTCAGTCAAAGGGCCACACTCAAGGACCTAGAGGGACACATGTGGCATCGAAGTTGAAGTTTCCCCATCCCTAGATAGGGGAAAGATTCCTGACAGGGAGTCAGAGGCCCTGACTGACTGAAATTTTTATACACACACACACACATATAAATACATATACATACAAGCATGTATATACACAGTATATACATATATACACGTATACACTTTTACGATGTCTAGTTTGTACAAAGTTATTCCATGTTGTTCCCCCCATTGGAATGTGACCTCTGAGAAGGCAGGAACAGAGTTTTTGCCTTTTTCAATAACCTTATCACCCAGGTGAGGGTCTGATACATAATAAAAGCTTAATAAATGCTTGCAGGCTTGCTGACATTTTTCTGGGCCTCAGTTTTATCTGTAAGACTAGAGAGCAGAGTTTCAAGACTTCTCAGCTCTAGATCCATAGCTCCCACATGTTTCTTGGCTGGAAATTACTTGTAAAGAGTAGTGACACCACAATCCCATTTCATCATTCATGACCAGTTCTCTGAATCATTCAGCTCCCAGCTTTCCTCATTAGCAGCAGTCTGTCTTCTTTTGAAGAGGGTTTTGCTGAAGATCTGCCAGTAACTCACACTCTTTTCTAGCCCATAGCCAGGAAACAGATGGAGGGGATGCTCCATGGGAGGCAGGGAAATTATTTCCATAATATTTCTCCCTCACTGTATTCCCTTGTCAGCGCCTTCACATTCACATAAGAGAGTTTTGATTTGATTTTGCCTTTTACAATGCTTAGCCTGCCTCTTGAATCTGTCCACCTGAGCCCTAGTGACTACCCTGAAAGGGGATTGGATTTCATCTTGGAAGGGGCCAGACCACGGGGCAGAACAGAGAGCAGCCTGGGGCATATCCGAGTGATCAACTTACCAGTTACACAGTGTTAGCAACTCAAAAACACAACTTTCCCAACTCAGAAAACCTTTCCTTATTCATTTCCTCTCTCTTTTCAATTATTCTTACACAAATATTCCTTTTTCGCCCCAGTCCAGTTGCCTCCATGGACTTCAGTCCTAATAATAATTCCCATTTTTATAGTTCCTTCAGGTTTACAAAGCCCTTTCCTCACAACCACACTATTAAGTGAAAGTGCTATAATTCCTTTCATAACACCTGAAGAAACTGAGGTTCAGAGAAATAAAACAGCAATGCCCAGGGTCGTTACCCAGCTAGTCAGTGTTGGAGTGTGGAGTTTGATCCCAGGCCACCTGATTCCAAAAATAGTGCTCTACTCGCTAACGGATCTGTCAAAGAGAAACAACATCCTTCCCAGGATGTGCGCCTTTGTCCAAGTCTAGTGTGTAGTATGTATAGCTAGCTTTCGTTAGGCAGGGACCAATTCTTTTTTATTTTTTAATCACCAGCTCCTAGTACGTAGTAGGTGCTTTAAAATGCTTGTTGAATTGATATCAGTTTAATTCAGAATTCTCCTGAAAGCAAGGCACAAGTATGTGTTTCAAATTAAACGTGGGAAACACCTGGAACCGCAACACGTTATGAAAGTAGAGAGTGTCCATTCTCTGTAATTGTATTCTGCACACAACTAACACAGCTGGGCATAGGTTTCAATCTTGCTAAATATAGCATCTTATTTGGTAAATACACGTATTTGGTTGTTTTTTTTCTGGGGGGAGTAGCAGTTGGTTTCCCATTTGTTTTTCTGCCAGGGACATATTTAAATTGCAAAGCTGTTACTATGGAAACCTCTAAATTCTTGCAAAGAAAAATAATTTCTATAGATAAATACAGAAACCCTTTGTTGAAGAGGACATTAGGCAAATGACACTCCCCTGAGAAGACTTACTTTACAAACTATCCTTTTTCATTTGGGGCCATCTATTTTGGGACTTCTTGAATGAATGGCACACATATCATTTTCTGCACTGGGACAACCTAAGCAAACCAGGGCAAACATGAAAAATCTTACAAATTACAATTTTGTAATATATGTATCCCTCTCCAACAAACTGGATAATTGCATGTTACAAGCTGGGTCATTTTGTACTCAGGCATCTCATAAAGTGCTGTGAATGTACAAAATGTTTTTAGTGGTGGGGAAAGGGGAACTAGTAGGGCAGACCCACCCTGCAGACATAATCTGGGCCCCATTGTATGAAAGTAAACTTTTATTTATGCAAAGTAGCTACAGTATCTTAGATGCTCTGGCCACAATCCACCCTTTGAATCTTTGTCCCCCAGTCCTTTTGATATAAGCATAAATGTCTCCTTCTTTTGAAAATCCAGTCCCACCTCTCTGGGTTCATCTTTGCCAACCCTCACCCCTTCCTCACTTACACCTACATCACCTCTTTCAATCTGCTAAGTACTCCTACCTTGATACAGTTTTGAGATACTCCATTCATATATTCTCTAATTCTAATTTTTTCTTTTGCCATCCCAATCGCATCTGTCAACCAGCTTCCACCAAGGCCCGATGTGCTCTCCGAAACCTTTTTCTAGGTCACCACTCTGAACTGGGAGGGGTACAATAATCCCCAGGTGGCATGTTTTTAGAAAGGCTGGGAATCAGGAGACCTGGCTTCTAGTCACAGCTCTGCCATCAATTCACTCTATGACTGATAAAGACACCACCTCTCTAAGCTATGTCCTCCTCTATAAAACCTGGAGGAGTTGAACTAGATGATCCCTAACCTCACGCATTGGGGATGCATTTATTAAGCGCCTCCAGTGGAGAAAGCCAGTGCTGAGAGCTACCAGGACAAAGCAAAAGGCAATCCAAGAAACTTACATTCCATATTTACACCAATAAGTAAGTGCAAGACAATTTGAGGAGGGAGAAACCACTAACCAGGGAACTCAGGAAAGACTTCCTGCAGAAAGCAGAATGTAAGTTCAAGTTTGAAAGAACCTAAGTGTTCCAGGAAGCAGTGAATGTATTCCAGGTATGGAAGACAGTTCATGTAAAGACGCAAATTGTTGTTCAGTCATTTCAGTCGTGTCCAACTTTTCATGACCCTTTTTGGGGGTTTCTTGGCAAAGATACTGGAGTGGTTTGCCATTTCCTTCTCTAGCTCATTTTGCAGAGGAGGAAACTGAGGCAAACAGGCTTAAGTGACTTGCCCAGGGTCACACAGCTAGTAAGTGTCGGAGGCCAGATTTGAACCCAGAAAGAGGAGTCTTTCTCATTCCAGGCATGGCACTCTATTTACTGCACCATCTAGTTGCCACAAAGTTATGGATCAAATACCAAGTTCATACAAAAAGAAATAGGTTAGAGTAGTGAAAAGGAGAGTAATATGCAATACGACTGAAAAGATGGGAGCCTGTTTGTGAGGGGCTTTAAATGCCAAGCTGAGGAGTTTGTATTTGTTCTTAGAGGAAACAGGGAGACATTGAAGTTTCTTGAGCAAGGGCATGACATGGTTATGATGGGGTATAAGCTCTGGGAGCCCCCTTGAACTCTCTGAATCTTCCCCATTTGACCTCTTGTTTGCTTGAGGCCATAAACTTTTCAAATCTCTGTTACCTCTGGATTTCCTTCATCTGCTTCCCACCCTTGATCCTATCAAAAGCCCATTCTCTTAGTTCCTGGAGTCCAACCTCTTTACACCCCATTCCCATCAAGACCTCTCTAGACACCCCCCCTCCTCCAGACACCCCAGACTACAAGACCACCCCTAGATCCTTCCCTCAGTCTTTCTACATGTAAAATCCATCTTGTTTCCATGAAAGTACTCAGAGTCATTCTGGCCTCCTTGTCAATACAAGAGTCACAAATGTTCAGATTCTATCTATCCTTCTTACATTAGCATTACAAAGGCTCAAGGTTTAATCTGTCCCACTGGCATTAATGATACAAATCCTCAGATTCCTTAAGAGTCTATCTAATAGGGTGGCTCTTTAATAAACTTTGTTTTACTGTGACTGAAAGAAGGCTTGGGTTGAATTCATTCAGGCAGGACTCAGCGTGTCGTCATTTCAGGGTTCCAGCATCCCTAAACCTAAACCTCAATCTATCCTTCAGGAAGATTGTTGAGGAGGATGTATGTCAAGGGGAGAGTCTGTAAGCAGAGAGGTCCCTTCAGGTTTTAGAAGTCTAAAAATCTATAATCACTGTACCAGGACAGAAATTATCTAAGTGTGGGAAAAAAGAGTAAAGAAGCAATAGCCACCATGACAAAACTCCTAAATAACTGTGTCTGCACAAGAACTTGAAACTCTTAAAAAAGCATGGAAGAATGGGAAGAGAAGCATGGAAATGCACTGAATTTGGAGCCAATGGATCTGGGTTCAAACCCACTTCTGTGTGTAGCATATTCTAGGCTGGCTTTCTCGATTCCACTTACACTGCTATGTTGGGTCTCTAGAATACGGCTACTACATCATCTCCATCAGCAAGCTAGATGTAATCCTAAGAGGTACAATATAAGATACTACAAACATTCATAAAACATCTACTATGGCCAGGCACAATGGTAAGCACTAGGGATACAAATGAGAAAAAGAAAGACAGTCCTTGCCTCAAAGAATTTACAATTTAATGCAGGAAGACAATACACACAAAGACAGATGAAAGGGGCGGGAATGGGGTGGGGCACCAAAGGGTACCTGGGTCAAAACCAACATAGGTAGTGGCAGATAAAGAGATGGCTGAGATTTTGAGCCCAGGGAGGTATAAGAGGAGTTTTTTGCCCTGTTCTCCAATCAGAAGGACAGACTCAATTAAGGGTACTGATGAAAGAGCATGATGTAGATAAAGTTGGAATCAAAACCAAGCTTAATAGGCTGGGGCATCTACTTTCAATTGCCCAACATCATTCACCTAGTTACCATCTCCCCATTATCAATCACCAGGGATTGCTGTCCCAATATCATTTTGGCCAGATGGTATTTGGAAACAAATATTCCGGAAATTCAAAAAAACAATTACTCTTTTTTGTTGTTTGTTATTTATTTTTGTTTTTCCAAATTTATTTTTGTTTTCTTTTTTAATATTTATTTTATTTATCACGCTTATTTTATTTACAATTTTATCACTTTATTTTTCCAATTACATGTAAAGACAATTTTTAACATTTATTTTTTATAAAATTGTGAGTTCCAAATTTTCTCCCTCCCCTTTTCCCTCTCTGAGACTGTAAGCAATTTGATATAGGTTATACATTTGAATTACGCTTTTTAAAAATAACTTTTATTGATATTTTCTGGTGTTTACTTTACTATAGTATCGCATGTATGCCTTCACCTCCTCCTCCCAGACAACCATCCCACGTGACAAATAGTATATCTTGGAGAGAGGGGGGGAAATCAGCACAATCAATTAAAATGTTGAAAAAAGTCCGAAAACATGTGCATTATATAATACGTGTGGGCCTCTCACCTCCAAGAAGAGGTAGGTTGGGGGTGTCTTTTTATAACTCTTCATTCAAGTCACACTTTATAATTTTGTTACATTTACTTTTGATTTTTTGGTGTGTCATTTTTTTCTATTTACTTTATTGTAATTACTGTGTATATTGTTTTCCTGGTTCTGCTTACTTTACTCTGTATCATATGTTCATAGAGTTTTTTCCACATTTCTCTGTATTCCTTATGCACATCTTTTTTTTAGTACAGTAATATTCTATCACATTCATTCATTTATACTGGCTGTTCCCTATACTTGGCATTTTCTTTTTCTTCATCTGTAACTTATAGTTTCCCTGGGTTCTTTTCACCTTGTGTAGGACTTCTTTCCCAGTCTCTTAGCTGCTGTTTTTTCCTCACTGAAACTACCTTGCATCATATATAGAGATAGATAGAGATCTTGTATGGCAGCTACTTATTAGGTGCGTGATCTTGGGTAAGTCATACAACATCTCTCAGTCTCAGCTTCTTCATTTGTAAAGTGGAAATACAAATAGCACCTACCTAGGACAAAATGAGATAATGTGTGTGAAGCATTTTGCAAACCTTAAAGTGGTATAAATGCTGGCTATTATTATTAAATAGTCAAGCTTCAACATGCTGCACTGGTCTTGTTCACCCTACCATTGTAAAGAGCTCCCCTGTATTCGTTGTACACATTTTCATTGTTTGCCTTTAAAACTCAAGTTTTCTGTTACAATTATGGCCCCGAGAATCTGATCAGGCTAGTGTGTCCCTCACTATCTCCAATACCATCTATGAACCATGAAGGGCAGACTGTTCAAGGCAATATCAAGACCTTGCCAATCTCAGCATCTTCCAACAGCAGTGACTAAAGTCCCAGCAATCTCTCCCTTGGTATTCAGAAGGCAGCCAAGGTAGAAAAGTTTACAGCAGTATACAGTATAATATATACAGTACAATGACCTCACACCACCAGTGGAAACAGTAGAAGGTTAAGATTCAGGTTAAAAAAAATTTTAGGAATTTTAGTTTTAGGAATTTTATTTGCTGTACAGTATTCATAGTACTATAGATTTCAGATGTTGTGAAAAGTAAATATTGTCTGAAATCAGTGGGTTTTTTATTGAGATATTAGCACAAAAGGTCATAGTATTTAAGGGATTACTAGTGAGAAAAATGTTTTGCATGTTACCAATTTTTTTTGTTTGTGTACTGCATTTTGTGGCTTACTTCATGGTTATTGTGTTAGGAAAAGAACATATTGGCAGAAATAATGTTTTGATATAAAGAATTATATGCAGAAAAGTGTATTTTCAGCAAATCTCTAGCAAAAGATTATAGTTTTTGGTGGGCTTGGGAACCTGACCCCATGTAGTTCCAATGTATCAACACTCATATTTTTTACTTTCACACCTTTTTTGAAGAATGTTACCCCTATGAAAATTGAAAACTGACTGTATTTACATGTTGTCTTTCCCATTAGAATATGAGCTTTTCAGGGAGGAACTGTTTTTACCTTTCTTTGTATCCCCAGCACTTAACACAGTGCTTGGAACATAGTAAATACCTGATAAAAGCTTGTCGACTGATTGTCTAGCTAATCTCACGTACTGAAGACCATATACACAAATGCAGAAAGGCTGAAATAATAAATGGGACCTTTACAGACCATAATGTAATAAAAATTGGAATCAACAAAGAAAATATAAATGAGACAATTAAATAGAGATTACATAATGTTATTCTAAATAACAAGTGGATTGAAAATAAAATCATAGAAATAATAAGTAACTGTATTAAAGAATATTATAACAATCAGCCAAAATGACAAGATTTATGGGAATCACCTAAAACAGTGCTTAGATAAATGTATATATCCCTGAACTCTTATATTAACAAGAGAGGGAAAAAAGTCTAATGAAGCATGTAAAAATGATTAGGAAATCAATGATTTAATCATTTCAAAATAAGCATAAAAGTAGAACTGTTGAACATCAAAAAATAATTAAAATTGAAAACAGCATGACTATTAAGCTATAAACAAAACAAAGAAAAGCTAAATTTGAGGTTTTTAAAGACAAATAAAATAAATAAAATTTAGCTAATATAATCTACCCCCACAAAGAAAAAAGAAAACTAAATTATTGAAATTAAAAATAAGAAGAGGAACTTCACAATGAGTGAAAAAGAAATAAAGAAAATGCCAGAAAGTTCTATACTCAATTTTCTGCTAATGAAATTGAAAACAAGTGAACTATTAAATATTTGTAGAAAACAAGAGGCATCCGGATAACACAGGAAGTAAAAAGTTTATACAACCAAATTTTGGAAGATTTATCATTCAATTTACAAGTGAATTACAGAATTTGTTTAAAAACCAAATAATTCCTATTACATAAAATGTTCACAAAAATAGAAAAAGGTGACATGTCAAATTTCTTCTAAGAGGTTAGCATTATCTCAGTACCCAAGTCAAGAAGAGATAAAGCTAAAAAAGAAAATGATGGACTAATATCACTAAAGAATATTGAAGCAAAAATATTAAGTGTGTGTTGTGTGTTCGTCCTTCATTGCCAAAGAAGACCATACCATCAGAGAAATGATGACGTGACTTACACTTGACTTTGTTTTGAGTGAGGGAGGGCTGTGCAGGTCACCAGCCTCACTTCTCCTCCAGAACCATCTGAATCCAGTGACCAGATATTCATCAGGATGATTGGAGATGACCCAGGATGAGGCAACTGGGGCTAAGTGACTTGCCCAAGGTCACACAGCTAGTGAATGTCAAGTATCTGAGGGGAGATTTGAACTCAGTTCCTCCTGACTCTTGCACTGGTGCTCTATCCACTGTACCACTTAGCTGCCCCTAGGAGAATATTAAGTAAAATGTTAGCAAAGAGACTTCAGCAATACATTTTCAAAACCTTCACTATGATGCTTGATCACAGCAAATTAAAATTTAAGTGACCAGAAATGTAAAAATGGCTTAATATTAGAAAAATGACAAATACATCAAATCATGTTTATAACAATATTAATAAAAATCACAATTAGATCTATAGATGCTGGAAAAGTATTTGAAGAAATGCTATACTCATTTATGTTAAATACATTAAAAATGAGACAAATAAGTGGACATTTCTTTAAATTGATCAAAGTAACTAAAATTTAGCATCATCAATGGAGAAACTTCAAGCTTTATCAGTAAGATTAGGACAAAGGTCATTAACCTAGGGTTCATGAACTTGGTTTTGAAAATACATATTTTGATAACAATATTTCAAAATAGTTGTTTTCCTTTATATTTCCATATATTTTATTTTTTATTCATTTGAAAACATTATTTTGAGATGGTGTCCATAAGTTTCACTGGAGTACCAAAAGAGTTCAGGACACAAAAAAGGTTAAGAATCCTTGGATTAAGGGGATGTAAAGATGCTTACTCTCTTTCTCATTATTTTTCATAGCACTAAGCTAAAGCAATTCTTCAGTACTTTGATGAATATATAATTTGATCCCTGAAGTCAGTCCTTCTACTAATGCAGCTCACAACCATCCCAGGCTCTATGACCATGGTCTGTGTCTTACCATAAATCCATCACAGAGGTTCCATCCAAATTTTTCAAAGCCTTTCTTCAGATAACTTGACATTGTGTGGTTACCCATGAAACAAACAGGCTGCCCATTAGTTTTCTCTCAATCTCACTATCTAACCAAGTGATCTATTGTTTTCTAGTTATATGTCCTCCTAATTATATCCTTTATATCTCTTCTAGTGCACAGTTTCAACTTTGTAACAAGCTATAGTCAGCTTACCACCATTAAATGTCTTTCCACTGCCCTTTGGCAGTGATAGTTCTTTAAACACTGTCTTATTCCATGATTCTCAGTCTGTCATACAAAATCACCAGAAAAATAGTTATTCTTTAAAAGATGGGCCTTTGTTACAAGAAGAAGACTGTGGTTTTTAAAAGAATTGTGATATTTCTCAAAGGTAATCTAGCCCACTCTCCTTCTGCTCAATTCTGAACATTGTCTATTTTGATTGTCTGACCAAGATATACTTATTGAAAAATGAACTATGGATTATTCATCTAACTGCATGTTATAGTCAGGGCAGTAGGCATTCTGAATCCATTTAGTCTTTCTTCTGTGGATAAGGTAAGCTAAACTCTTTTGACTGATTATGCTCTGCAATGTTCCAGGCTTGGTACAATCAACATAATGTCATTCACAATAAGAAGCATCTATGGGGAACCTCTCTTAAAATATATAGGACTCTGCCTATATGTTTTCCATGATAGTATTAAAGTATTTTATGCCTTATTTGAAATTAATCATCTGAGAGTGTCAAATCAAGTTATATCCCTTGTTGAATCTTTGGCAATCTTGTATGATTTTGATTATAATTTGAAGACATCTTGTTGATAGAGTTATCTTAGGGTTAAGTAGAGTATGAAGAACATTTTGCTCCACTGAATTAAATGACTCTAAAAATAAATACACAATAATAGTATTATTACTAAAAAATGTTGACCAAAATAAAATTAAGAACTACTGACCCACAAACCTATTTTCCGACCTCTACACAATTTTTATAAAAATAATCTGCACATGACTTGAAGGTATCCTTGATAAAAGTGTGAGGAGACATGAGGCTGTTTTTTTGGTAATTTTTTTTGTTTGAAGCTTAAATACAAAATGAGAAAAGAAAAAAATATTTTCAGGTACACAGCAGACCATAAGAGAGGATTCAATATAAAACAATAAATTTCCCTTTCAAGAAAACCTGTGTAATAAATACTACACATTGTTTTCAAAGCTGCTCAGCTTTTCTTTGTTTCCTTGTTGGTTTTCTTTGGTTCTTTGCTATGCTCTTTTTACTCCGTTGTTTCCCTTCCCTCCCCTCACAGCTCTGAAGAAGGTTACAATTAAGTATGGTTATATACATATACATAAATATCTATAAACATACACATATGTACTAACATATATATATATATATATGTAAGACCATACTATGTTTGTTTTCTCCTTTCATTTGTTTCTCTGAAGGTAGTTAGCATCTTCCTTAGTATGTCAAAGTATTCCCATGTTTTTCCAAATCAACCAGCTCATCAATTCCTACACCACAATATTCCAACCCATAGAATGGGTATGATCAAGTTCTAGTCTGGAAGTATGGGGAACAATGTCCCAAGCCTCAGGTCCTTCTTACTTTTATTTTCTGAGGTTTGTCTCAGGGCCCAACTTTGAGCACTCCTCTCCATTCCTAAGGCACAGCAAAGGTCCCCAGCCACATTGTCCCACAAGTGAATCTTGTTCCCTGTGGCTCTTCCCATGCCTGTAAAGTACAACTGTCCTCTCTGCCCCAGAACTGAAACCAGGGATTCTGCTCTCCTACAAGTGCCCACAGCCAGTAGGGTCCCTGCTCTTCACTACTATATTCACCAGGTATATGGTAGCTTCTTCTTCCCTCTTCCCTGTTTCTCAACAGTGGAAGATCCTTCAATCTTCTACTCAGCTGTCAGACCCACACAGCGTGGGATGAAAGTTTCTAAGGCTGAGGCTGCCTCTCAAGTCAGCTGCCTCCAGTGCTTGTTGTTTCTTGATTTTGCATAGTTAGCCTGGAGGTGTTTGCATTTCACTCAGACCCAACTTCTGCCGCTGGAAGTCTGGTCTTTAACTGTGGTCTTCTCAAATTGTTTTGAGAGGACAATAGCTTTACCCCGTGTTTGTTTCTGTGTCTCTGAGGCATTGTTCTGTCTTTTTTTTATTTGTGGAGGAAATATGGAGAGCTGAAAGTTTTTTGACTTGTTCCATCATCTTCCCAGAATACTCTCCTTTGAAACATGAGGGCTTTTTAAAAAATATCCTATAGCAAACTCAATTTTTACAGCCACAAAATTGACGAAAAGATGTAATAGATAGAAGATCTCACTGTGTTTATCATTTGTTTACTATGTTGACCTGAAAACTTGGTTAGAGAAAAGGCAACAGGCTAAATGCATACATTTTATGATATAATTAATTAAACAATTCCCTATAAAGATAACGGTTACATAGCGCTATGGAGCCAGGATCAGAACTGGCTCCCTCAGTACAGAAATGGACTGTCTTAAGTACCTTTTGCCATGAGAAAGGAGCTCTCTTAGATAAACACATGGTAAATTTGGTAAGACAATTAACAAAGTAGTGTCAATTGGGTTTTATGATCCCAAGCGTGGGAATCTCCTTTCTGTAGCATGTCTCTGTAACATAAGATAAGGAGAACATCCCACCATTCTCATGACAGATATCCAGGCCTTTGAAGTTGTGGTATCTTAACAGAGTTGACAAAGCTGAAGTTACAACCCAAGATATCTGTGTTTTTCCTTAGCACTAAGATGCCAGAAGAAGAGTCTGGTAAGGAGGTCCCATTTGTTTGCCTGACATCAAAAGGTGTCCTCTAAGTTAAACAAAGAGGACTATTTGGTCCAGGTACTTCTTAATTCAAACTATGGCCCTTATTAAAGTTCAAAATTTATATTAAATATTATCAACTATTAAAAGAAACAGGACATGAAAAGAAAATTGAGGGAATAAACATAAGCAATAAGGATGCATCTGACAAAATAACTTTTCTAAATCACAAATCTGACTATGTCACTCTCTTGGTTTTAGGAGTCTCTGAGTTTTCTTATTGGTTCAGCTGAGATGAATTTGTGATCTCAATAATGTGCGTATGCCTTCAAATAATATGGGTTGTAACTCACCCATGTCTGTCCAACATATGTGATTCCCATCCATGTCCTTCCATAAACTCACCCCAAGGCCAAAATGCTCAAGGGCCTTCCATATTTTCTAACGACATTTCACAAAACTACCCATGGGCTCACAAAGATGTTGTTGTTTACCCCTTGCTCTTGCCAAGTGACTAGACCATCTTCTTCATTGGTACTCACTCCTCATCAGTATCCTCTGCTTCTCTGTAGGATGAAGCCATGGATTCCTCATCATCTATTTGGAGATAAGACATACATCTTTCCATTTCCCACCTGGCTTCATTCATTCTAGACTTTTTTGACTCCTCCACCATGAACCTGTGCCAAGTACTTTCATCAACACCACCACCACTCCACCACCTTTTTAGCTTTCTTCTCTGTGTTTACTTCCCCAAATAGGTTGGAAGCTCCTTGAGGGCAGGAACTATGGAACTGTCTTTTTGTATTTGTTTCCCTAGCATTTAGTGCAATTCCTGGCACATAGTGGCACTTAATGAATGTTCATTGACTATTTTGTCTTCCTCAACTCATTCATTTTGATGACATCCTTTACACTGATTATCCTTTAAAATCTGTTATTGTGTGTTGCAGACCATTCATGTCCACCAGGCCTCTCAGTCTCTATTGCCCTGTTGTGAACTTCTTAGTTCTTCAGACTGGTTTTCTGTGACTTGCAATCATGAGTTGGGCCTAGAACTGAACAAGAGAGTAGGTTGGATTGTCTTTGAGAAGCTTAAAAATTCTTTTAATGACCCCCATGCTTCCCCCTGAAACTAAGTCCAACCTTTTAACCATTACTTTCTTCTAGCATTGTTGTATAGCCATGAGTCGCTATTGCCTTTAGAATACAAAATCCTCAACTTAGAACTTAGCCCTTCACAATCAAGTGCACAGACTACCTTTCCAAACTTATTTTATATTACTCCTCTTTCACATTCTATATTCTGGTCAAGTTTGACTGGTTGTTGTCCCAGTTTTTCCTTTATGACATTGCCCAGCTTATCCCTGGATCTTAGAATGTACTCCTTCTTACTTATGCCTCTTAGAATCCCTAGATTCTTTCCAGATTCAGACTTAGGTACCACCTTCTAAACAAAGTTTTCTCATCTCATAATTGTCAATGTTCTCTCCCTTCTCAGATTATCTTATATGAGCTTTGCTAGGTGCATGCTATATGCTCCTTACTGAATACAAGCTCCTTGACAGTTGAATATGTTTTTCTCTTTGTCTTTGTATCTCATGAATCAAACCCATTTCCTTGCTTATTGTAGACACTTTTGTAAAAATATTTATAGAGTTAAATTAAATAAATAGCATCAGTAACATAGCAAAATAACACAAAAAAAAATGTAGTAAAATCACCGACTCTTTCATGTATTTGTAGGTGAGACCATCCCATGGAACATGCTCAAAGTTGCCCTTTCTGGTTCTGTTTCATCACATGGGAATTTTAGGTCCTTCTGGCCATATAGTGGCCTAGCTCTGGGAGAACTTAGTGTTTTGGTATTCTACGATATGACAAGCCCTTAGAGATCTCTTGGTCTTTTCCCCATCATGTGACAGTGGCAAGGGGGCAGGAGGCTGGGTCAGTTAAAAGAAGGGATAGCTTCTAGCTTAACATCTTCCTTTAATTCTCCAAGTAGTATAACACAACTCAGAGGACTGTGAAAAGAATGGCCTTTCTCCATAATAGCATCATGGCAACCATGCTGATGTGGCAGCTAGTACAAGGTCTTTTCAAGTTCTCACTTTGAGTGAGGTGATGCCGATTCAATGAATAGGCCTCTTTAAGAAGTGAGTCTAGGGATAGCACCTTTAAATAATTTTTTAAAAAGACTGGGAAGGGAAGACTCTCAGGGTTCCTGGGTAAAAGAGCTGACTGGTAGAAAAAAAGAGTCTCTAGCAACTACTCTAGCACTTTTGGAGGAAATGATGCCAAAACGAGAATTGGCCCAAACCTGGCTGCTTTACTAGCAGACGTACCAGGAATGGTTTGGAGAGTGGAGAGTTGAAATAAAATATAAAATGTTTACAAACTACTTTCTGTTTTGATGACATCTAAATATCAGTCTCCCAGAACCTTGTAACCTTTTATTTCTAAATTAAGTTACCATACAAGTCATTGTAAACATATGTTGTCGTATCTTTTCTGTATATAATTTCTTTCTGGGTAGAAATAAACATATTCCATACCTGATTTATATAATACATTGAGTACCTTTTATTCCCTCATTTTGGGAAAACTCTAGAGGTGAGCCCTAATTTAATAAGATAATAGGAATTTAATGATATGAAAAGTGTGAGAGAAGGAAGCCAAATCTTCTCATTATATATTAGGCTCTCCCAGAACTAAACCTGATGTATACTGTATAGCTCAGTACTAAACTGGGAGTAGTTCCCTGTGGACTCAATAGTGATTCATCAAGGTTAGATATTACTAACAAAACCCAGATGGAAGAGATAGGGAAAAAAATGCATTTAAGATAACAATGAATGTATTAAATATCTATAAACAAACCTGCCAAAATATATGCAGGACTTATGTAAATAAAGCTACAAAACATTTTTTACAGAAATATGAGACCTAAATAACTAGAGAAGTGTTCAATATTCATGACTCGTATGAGCTAATTTAGCAAAAATGTCAACTCAACTCAAATTATTCTGTGGATTTAGTGCTATGCCATTCAAATTACCAAACGGAGACTTTACAGGATTAAACAAAATAATAACAAAATTTCTTTGGAAGAACAAAAGGTCAAAAATATCAAGGGATATGACTAAATAGTAGGAAGGAAAGGGAATAGGTGCTGCTTGATTTCAAACTACAGCAGAATGCAATAACTATCAAAAACATTTTGGTACTAGATAAAAAAATAGATCGGTGGAATGCAATTGGTAAGCAGGACTTAGAAACAAATGAAAATAATGTTTTAGTGTAAACTACTGGGGAAGAGAAGTACAGAAGCAGAATGCTTAGCAATCTGGTGAAAAATAGGTTTCTATATTATGCCATTCCTTACATCAGAATATATTCCACATGGACAAATTATCTAAATCTAAAAAGTCAAAACATAAAAGTTAGATGGGGATCAAAGGTTATACAATTATGGCTAGGACGAAAATTCAGATAGCGGAGAAGAAATAAGAAAAGATTAAAGAGATAATCTTAATTAACTAAAAAAGCTTTTGCATAATAAAATCACTGCAATTAAAACTGGAAGATACAGATTTATAAATAAAAAAATAGAATTAATTATTTCTGGTAAAATGTGATATGCAAAATCTACAGAATAAATATAAATTATCAATAATCACTTCAAATGTTTAATAATCACTAATAAAAACAGAAATGCAAATTAAAACAATCTGGAGCTATCACTCTACACTCAGCAAGCCAGAAAAGAGACTAAAAGATTGTCAAGCTCTTTGTTTGAGAGGTTGTGGAAAGACAGGTATGGTAATTAATTGTCACGGATAGAGCTGTGAATTGGATCAGCTGTTCAGGAAAACAATTTGAAAATATGTGAGAACAGTTACTAAATTGATCTTATTCTCTTACTCAGAAGTACAGCTACTGCAATAATATCGTGATTCAATTCTACTCAATTTAATTCAACAAATATTTCTTACATTCCAACTACAGGCATATCTCATTATATTGTATATTATTTTATTGCTCTTCTCAGATATTGTTGGGGAGGTTGTTTTTTGGAAGGGGCTGGGTGTTGTTGTTGTTATTTTGTGTGTGTGTGTGTGTGTGTGTGTGTGTGTGTGTGTGTATGTTTACAAATTGAAGGTTTGTGACAACCCAGAATCAAGCATGGTGTCATTTTTTTCAAAACCATGTGCTCACATTGTGTCTCTGTGTCACATTTTGGTAATTCAATATTTCAAACTTTTTCATTATTACCATATCTGTTATGGTGATCTGTGATCAGTGATCATTGATATTTCTACTGTAATGGTTTAGGGGTGCCACAAATTACATCCACATAAGACAACAAACTTAATTGATAAATGTTGTGGGTATTCTGACTGCTCCACAGATCCACCCCATTCCCCATCTCTCTCCCCCTCCTTAGGCCTCCCATTCCCTGAGTCATAACCATATTGAAATTAGGTCAATTAATAACCTTACAATGACCTCTAAATGTTCAAGTGAAAGGAAGAGTCAATCGACATGGCAAACTTCACCGTTGCCCTTATTTTAAGAAATTGCCACAGCCACCTCATCCTTTAGCGACCAGCACCCTGATCAGTCAGCAGCCATCAACATCCCAGCAAAAAGATTACAACTCACTGAAGGCTCAAGTGATGGCTGGCATTTTTTTAGTAACAAAGTATTTTTTAAGTAAAGTACATACATTGGACTTTTTAGACATAATACTGATGGGGTGCCTGGGTGCATGTGTTTGGAACCCAATTCTAAAGCCACATTTCTCTCTAAAAATCACATTTCTCTCTAACCTCAAAATACTATTGCAGGAAGTTTCTCCCCAGCCCAAGAATAACTTGCCCTAGTAAATACTTTATCTCTCTCCCTGATACAATAGCCAGCTGCCCCCATAGAATTCATTCATTTGAACCAGCTGTGTACTGGCAAAACCAGCTGTGTACTGGGTCATAAGGACATTTACTACTCACTATGTATTCTAGACTTAGACATACGTATACTCCCTTACATTTATCTTGTCTAACAAGACATTAGTGAGAGCAACCTGGTATTACTTAGTCATTAAGTTGACTTAGTGATATTTTAGGCCTAAAACCACACCTCCATGTAGCCCCCACCTTGGGCTATTTCCCAATGAATTCTGGGTAAAATACCTGTGCAGTTGGCACTAAAAATGCATGTTCCTTGAAAAACTAACCACTCCTTAACCACTCCCTAATCCTACTCTGAATCAACTAGTCATCACACTTGGCACATGTTATACTATAGAATATCCTATATAAACTTTATTTATACTCCTCTAAGGTTGCAGGTTCCCTAATAACTCTTGCCTGCTAATAAGTATCATAAATCTTTATCTTGACCTCAAGAATGCTTGAGTCCTCAAACTCATTCCAGGCGACCTGCCCCTGGTACTTTGGGTTTAGGGGATTTCAGAATTTCATCCATCCCATCCTCCTTTCCAGCCCTTATCAATACTATTGCATACTTAACAGACTATAGCATAATGTAAACATTACTTTTATATGCACTGGAAAACCAAAAAATTTGCATGACTCATTTTATTGTAATATTCGCTTTATTGTGGTGGTCTAGAACTAAACCCACAATGTCTCTGAGCTATGTCTGTATGCAAACGGTACTCTGCTAGACAAAAACAAAACAGTTCCTGCTCTCAAAAAGCTTATATTCTACTATAGGGATATAAACATGTAAACAAGTAAGTAAATACAAAGTGTTTACAAAATAATGCAAAGTAATTACAAAAGGGGATGCAGACTGGTAATAACAGGAGGGCATCAGAAAGTTCTCCTGTAGGTAAGAAGTAGAACCTGAGCTGTGCTTTGAAGGGAGTAAGAAATTCCTTGAATCAAGAGATCTAGGAAGTCAGAGATGAAGACATTCCAAGTACAGGAGCCAATTGTGCAAAGTCACAGAGGTGGGAGATGAAATGCCGTGTATAAGGGATCTACAAGTAGGATAGTTTGATTAGAGAGGAGAGTACATGAAGGGGAATAACATGAAATAAGACCAGAAAGGTAGATAGGAGTCAGATATTGGAGGGCTTTACATTACAGGCTAAATAATTTGTATCTTATCCTGAAGGCAATAAAAACTCACTGAATTTTTTTAATAGGAAGATAACATTGTCAATTCTCAATTTTAGGACTACCAGTTTGGTAACTGTGCGGAGGATGGACTGGAGAAAAGACTAGTGGCAAAGAGATGAATGACAGCAATATCACATGCAGCAATAGTTCATAGAAGCATTTTTTTTGGAGTGAGAGACAAAATGGTGGGAAAGAATACGTTTAATGATTGGGGAATGGACAACAAATCATGGTATATGAATGCAATAAAACATGAGTATGCCAAAAGAAAAGAGAAGCATGAAGAATTCAGAGAAAATGTACATATAAAGATGTCATATGAAGAAAGCAGGACTGAAAGACAATATACACAAAGATTTCAACAATATAAAACAGTCAACTAGAAAGACAACAACACTCTAGGCTCATGCTGTTGTAATGCCATATTACCAGAATTAAAGGATGTTCCTTCTGTAAAAGAAGGAAAAGTTAAAGAAGTTAAAGTTCTTTTTGTTAAAAATCAACAAACTAAATGTTTTGTGAGGAAGGTATTTTTTAAGAAGGTTTGTTCATATACTTGTCAGACAGTGATAATTGTGTTGAAACTCTGCGTGTGTGTGTGTGTGTGTGTGTGTGTGTGTGTGTGTGTGTGTGTGTGTGTATGAAGAAGCAAGATTTTTAAAATTGAAAAGCCTTGAGGTAGGGCTTAACAGTACGCTACTGATTGAGAAGAATCCTATTATCATCATAAAGGGTCATCTCCAGAAGTCTGGCCTGCCAGTGTTTCAGTTTTGTTTTGTTTTGTTTTTTTACCAAAGGACCATCTATCACGCAAAAAATCACGATGCATTCCATATCAATAAAGGGAATACGTGTACCTATAAAATCACAGATTTTTGAAGTGAGTAGGACCAGCAAAGATAGGGGCCTTTCTGTTCAAATAGAGAGGGTGTTTTCTGCATTCCTCTCTGGAAATATAGGGTCTTTTCTGACCTTATCTTACCAGGTGACTTCCTAGTCTTTCTCTTTCACAGTGTAGGTGTTAGAGTGCTGAACTTAGAATCAGGAATATGTGTTTAAATTTCACATCAGACACTTACTGTGTGACCCTGATCAGGTTCTTCATCTGAAAAATGAGATTGGACTAGATGGTCTCTAATGTTTTCAGCTCTGAATCCATGAAGCCTTCTCCGACTAACTCAACTCTAGTTACTCCATGTGTTCATCAATCCCCAGTTTTATATGGTAGCACTGTACAGCAATTTATATGGTAGTTATTTCTTTGGGTGTCTTTGTGATTGATTGGATATCTTTTATGTCTACCTCCTCATAATTCATTTCTCTGCAATGAGCATTTATCTCAATTCAACAAGCATTAAGCACCTACTATTTAGAGAGAATTGTACTGCATTAAATTGTAAGCAAAGATAGTGATTCAATCTGTCTCTGACTGACTCTGTTGCTTTGATACTTCAAAGAGATCCATGGTGCCAGTCAATGATGGAAGTGACAAGGTTTAGAGGTCTAGTGGCTAGGATCCAGCGTTTTCACCACCACAGCCCAGGTTCGAATCCCAGTCAGGGAACCATAAATGAAGTTTAGGGGTGATGGAGACCCCAAAATACTGACAGTCTGGGTCATGCTTAAATGAATTTGACTCAAGCCTTCTTAAAGCCAAGGAAAACAAAGTTTATTAAAGATTCGCCAGATTGGGTTGGCTCTTAAAGAGCCCAAGCATTTGTAACGCTTGTATTCACAAGCAAGCCAGACAGAATCTCAACTAGACAGAGTCTGAGTTGGATTGCATCTGAGCGCCTTCATGGAGGCGAGATGGAACTAAATACAGAAAAGACTATAGGAAGGATGGGGGGGGAGGGGGGTCTGGTAGTCCAGGGTGATGGGAGGAGAGGGTTTAGGGAGGGTCTTGAGGAAGTCCAAAGAGGGAATTCTGGAGACTTAGAGA
Organism: Notamacropus eugenii; assembly: GCF_028372415.1. NCBI lineage: Eukaryota > Metazoa > Chordata > Mammalia > Diprotodontia > Macropodidae > Notamacropus > Notamacropus eugenii. The sequence goes on along the minus strand of NC_092872.1, from coordinate 386,848,979 downwards.
CAGCTGGAGGCAATCAGGAGATATCAGACAATGGAGCCACTGGGTGGGAAGCAGGTGGGGCAATCAAGAGTTAATAGATAATGGCCACAGATTTGAGAATGAAAGGCCAGGTTAAGTGGGGAGATTCAAGGACAATTCAAGAAAGTTCCCAGAGTCTGAACCCCATCATGAGTACTTCTTATATACATAAAGACTGAAAGCCCTCCATGCCCTCTCATGTGCCATTCTTATCTAGGTCTTTCTAAAAATCCAGAATCACAGAATTCTGAAGCTAAAAGAGAGTTCAGAGGTCATTACTTATTCCAACCTACAACTGAAATTGGTCATTTATTCCCACCTATGACTAACTGAATAGAAATCCCAGAACAACATCCCCAACAGGTGATCATCCAGCTTCCACTTGGAAACTTATAGTGATTGGGAATTCACAACTCAACCCGTTACATTTTTGGACAGTTCAAATCATTTAGTTTTTTTTTCCCCATGTTGTACCAAAAATCTGCCTCTGCGATTTTTAGTTATTGATTTCTCTTTCTTTATCTTTCTGGAATCAGACAGAGTAAGTCCAATTCTTCTTTCATATGATAGTCCTTCAAATACTTGATGACAGTTTTTGTCCTGCCCCTCTCCTCCAACTCTTCTCTAGGCTAATATCCTAGTTCCTTCATATATCATGTTCTCCAGTCTACCATAGTATCCTGGTCAATTTTCTTTGGACACACTCCATTTCCCCAAAGTCCTTCTTAAAATATAGTTCCCTGTACAATAATATAGCAGACAGGATCTGACCACAGCACAGGCCAATGAAACTATATTGTCAGCATTATGCTTCTCTTAATGTACCTAAAAGTCATAATGCTTTTTTTGTTTACCATGTTACACTATTGACTCATATTGAGCACATAATCCACTAGAAACTCCAGATCTTTTTCATATGAATTATTCTTTAGCAATACTTCCTTCATCCTTTTAAAAGTTGCCTCTTTGAACCCATGTGATTCTTTCTATTTATCTATTAAATTTAATCTTATTGAATTTAACCTATTATCCCAGACTATCTGGATCTTTTGAACCCTGATTCTGCCATCCAACATGTTAGTTATCCCTTTGAAGTTAGTATTTTCTGTCTCTTTGGCATTTCTCTGATCTATCAGTCTGGTAACCTTGACCAAAAACTTAATGTAGTGAGACTGTTATAACATATTATTGACAAAGTAATGCTGGCTCTTAGTGATCACCATGTACTAAGTGCTCTCAAATCATGACTTTAACAAACTACACTAAATCCTGTAGGAATCCAAATCAAGCTCAATAACCTAAAGGACACTGTCTTCCTCTTTTTATGAAAATTGGGACATTTTCCCACTTCTAGGGCTATGACACGTCTCATATTGACTATAGTATTTCAAAGATCACTGACAGTGTGGCATTAATCAAATGTGACACTAATTTTAGTATTCTGCCACATTATACATTTAGGCCTAGTGACTTGAACTCATTGAGAACCGTGAAGTGGTCTCTTATCTCATTTATCCTGGGTTTCAATACCTTGTTAACTATTTTTGGTATCCTACCCAGCCCAAGATCATTCTCCTTTTTAGAGAAAACAGAAACCAAATAGGAGTTGAGTAATTCATCTTGATTTTTGTCATCCTTTATCATTATCCCATATTCCCTGAGCAGTGATTCTGTCTTTTTTTTGATATCTCTCTTGTCCCTAACATTTATTGTCCTTTGCATTCATTGGCAGCCTCAGCTCATTTTTAATTTTAATATTCCTGATGCTCTTCTTAAAAGACAGCGTCTCTTTTGTAGTCATCTTCAATTATCCATCATCATTTCCATCTCCTATATATGTCTTCTAAAAAAATCTAAGTTGGAAGATGAGTTCTTTATGCATTGATGTCAGTTTTATAAGACCATTCTCCCTCTTGTTCCTCATCAGAATACTTTATCTTTGTGTCATTAGAATTTATTTTCTTGAGATCTTCTTATCACTTTTGGACTGACCTTGGAGACTTTTAAGTCATGAAACCTATCTTTCCTTTCTCTGAAATCTTTGAAATCTGCTTTCCAAAAATCTAAGGCATGTCAGACTGTATTTGGCATTTTTCTCCTCTATCACAAATTAGAAGATGGAGTGGTTACTTCTTCCTATGGTTCCCATCATTTCTACTTCAGCAAATAGTTCCTCCTTCTCTAAAGAAGAACTTTCTAATGAGTGAAGACTTTCCTTTAGGTCTCTTAATACTCTGTGTATATCTCTGTAGCACTTTGGGCTATCTATCTATTATCTCCAACTTTTATTATATGACTAGGTCTTACCCCTTGTCTAGATATGCATGTCTTTAATGACATCATTTTATACACATTTCCAGTATTAGTCACAATAGATAATATCTAGCAGCATACTTAGCCCAAAAATTCATTTTTCCATTCTTTTGTGAATCACTTGCAAATCTAATTCTTCTGGAATTGTGATATTTCATGATATATAGCCATATATCATGGAGAGTAGATAATGGCATCCACTAGAAGTTTATATTTGTAGATGACATTTTGCTGATGCATCCACCCATAAAACATGTCAGAACCTCCCGCAAGAGATTCAAAGTCATTCAAAAGAGATTGGCCTAGGAATCCATTTTGTAAAAATAAAGTGCATGACAGTCCTGAGCAGACCATATTACAATACACAGGCAGATGAGTGGGACATTGAGTTAATCAATCAGTACACACATCTACAGAAAATGCAGTTAAACAATGGGGTGGGCACAGAAATGAGTTGGAATTGATTAAAACTAGAAAACATACAAGAAATTGTACAATACTTTCAATTAGCTCAAGTTTCTTTCTTCTGTAAAAGTTCATTTTATTTAACATTCAATGGCTGCCCTGATATAAAAGACAACACAACCATATACTATATAATACTTTAAAGTTTCTAAAGTGTTTTCACATCTATAACCTCAGTTTACCAAAGTAGGATAAGGTATGCAGGGGTAGCTTATGGAAAAGGTAAGTCTAGAGCTACACTTAGAGGATAAGTATAATTTGAATAGTAAAGAGGAAAGGGAAGGGAATTCATGACTGGGGAAACAACTTGAGTAAAAGTATAGAAAGGGTAATGAGTAATGATTACGACATACATTGGGGGACAATTAGGAGATTAGGTAGTTGGATTTCAAGGGAAATAGCCTTCCTTGATACAGGAAGATGATAAATTTAGGGACTATGACAAGATCACAGAATTTAAAGCTGAAAGGGACCTTAGAAATAAGGTTCATTTTATAGTAAAGCAAACCAAAGCTCAGAATTTATTTTTCCAGATCCTCTTGTTCTAATCTTTATGGTCTTTCTATCATATTTTGATTCCTTTGCCTACCTCCATGACTTTGCCCCCTGGCACCCTTTCTCCTTCCTTCCTTCCCGATGAAATTCCTCTCCATCATTCCTCAAAGTCTTTATTACTCAAGAAGCCTTTCCTGACCATTCCACTCCATAATGGTATCTCTTTCCTGTAACTATACCATGGCACGTACTGTCCTAAGATTCATTTGCCCCGCATCATACTTGTCTTGATAAGTTACTATTCTTTTCATGTGCATGTCTCCCATCTCCCCAGTTAGAGTCAATTCCTGACAGCAATAGCCAAATCTTATGTTTCTCATTTCTTCCCACAATGTCTATAGGACTTCTACATCTGCTATTGATTGACAGTTGCTTGGGGCTTTCTTAAGTAAATAACAGCAACAATCTTAAAAACAACAATAATAATAGCTAGCATTTATATAATGCTTTAAGGTTTAGAAAGCACTTTATAAACCTTATCTCATTTTATTCTTATAACAGCCCTGGAAAGCCCATGTTATTATCCCTGTTTTGCAAATGATGAAACTGAAACAGATGGAAGTTAAGCAACTTGTCATAAAAAGCTAGTATCTTAGGCTCAATTTAAACATAGCTCTTCCTGAAATCTATCCACTGTATAGCCAAGCTACTAGAGAGTAATGGGAATTATTTCATTTTTTGTATTTTTTGTCTCCAATGCTTAGCATGATGCTTAGCACATAGTAGGTGCTTAATAAATGCTTGCTGAGTAGAATGATTGACTAATGGTAGAATTTATGCCTGGAAGTTACCTCTAAATAGCTGAGATGCAAATTAATTCTGCAGGGACTATATGAACCCAGTTGATACCTATTGGCTATAAAAGATTCATTCAACCATTTAATAACTACTAATTAAGCACCTATTATATGTAGGGTAGTGGTTCTAACTCAGTAGTTTGTGAACCTCAACAATGGTCTAAGAGGTTTGTGGAAAATATTCTGCAGTGGTGCTTTAAGCAGCAAATAATTATCCAATCATGTTACAAAAATATTTTTCTTCTGTAACAGCAAGAATGTGCAGGTTTGACACCCGAAGGTTTGTTTCCACAGTGATGGAAACTATCATAATCATGTGCTCAATGATTCTGGTGTTTGGTACAGTGATTACATTCAAAATCTGACAATTTCTGATTAAGCATAAGGTGTTCTTGCAGTTTCTCAACTCATCATCAAATTGTTTCCAAACTACCACAAGGGTTCAAGATTGGAGTTCAATTATATTTCCAACAGATGGTCAGATGTATGTGCATACTTTCATTCACATTCTGTACATTGCATCAGAGTAGTTCTCTTTTTCCCTGTTACTCTATAATAATTCCTCATCATCTGTGTGATCATATGATCAGGGGATAACAAACATTTGTATTCTTGTAGCACAAATGCTGAGATGTTTGAAAACCATGATCACTGAGCATATGACCCTTGTAAGATAACTTGAAAACATCATGGACCATCACAAATGCTTTTCAGAAACAAACCTTATAACAGCTCTCCTTTTAGTATTAAGACTATCTTCGAAGTTAGATTTAACCTTCATTTATGTTACTATTCCCTCATTTGATATATTTTCAAATGAACTGGCTGGCAACCCTGATCAGTCCTGGAGTTTCTGTGAAAGTGAAGCCAGTATGCAAGTGATAGGAGACAAGTAAGTCATATCTGAAGAGATTCTTTCCTTAAGAAGGTTAGTTCATAAATATAGACATAAATATAGAGCATCAAATGCAATTGAACTTTAAGTACATTTATCATTTAATACAATGCTTATTATTAGCCAGTACTAAAGTGAATATTTCAGATTTTAACTAGGGTTTTATTTTTGTTGATTGGTTACACTGAAAATTTTTAAACATAAATTTCCACCTTTTAATCAGAGATTTCAAAAAAATTCTTCTATTTTCCACCATATATTTGTATAGATAAGCATTTTCATTTTATTCTTGTTTTAAATCAAAATATAGAAAAACTTAATGCAGAACCAGATTTAAGACCATCTAGCATTGAGCAAAATGTTGAAAACTTTTGTTCAAATAAAAACATCCAACTTCAAAATTAAGTTTATATGTGGTTATTAAAGAATGTTAAATATCTTCCAAATTGTAACTTATTTCATTAAAATATTATTTATATGTAATAAAATTTGCAAATAAATTTAATATCAATTCTTACAGATAATAGTTAGCATATGAGGTCTTGATGGATTATTTCTTTTAATTCTTACAGAATATTCCACATAAAATATTTGTATTTTATAATTAGAGTTTTATAATTTCATGCTTGTAGTTTTCATAATTAGAGGCAGAATAACATTTCCTATCTTATTATGTAATATAAAATTTAATTTAAAGCTCTTGGAGGGAGAAGTTATTACTGAAGCTATTATAAGCATTTGGTTCTCAGAACAAAACATTTTGGAAACCACTGGTATAGTGGAAAGAGCATGTGTTGTGGACTCAGAGGATCTTTATTTAAGTCCAAGCTATGTCTGTCACTCCTTAGCTGTGTAACCTTGGAATAAGTCAGATAAGTTCATGGAACCTCATTTTCCTGATTTATAAGCATATTGGACTAGATGACTTCTAGTTTCCTTCCACTTATAAAAATTATTTAGTGCCCTATCCCAATATGGCAGCTTCAGCTGAAAAGTAGAACCTCATCTTAACAGACTTCCTTATTGCTAGCCATAGTAATGGTGAAAGAAGCACTTTTGTCTCCAAACCAGTCAGTTAGAATGATGAAATAGATTATCTATTAAGAGATATTTCCATCACTTGGCACAGTGATTATAATATATGTACAAGACACCTCTGTTTCGCCATTCAATCAATCAATTTTTGTTAAGTATTTATTATGTCCTAGCAATAAGTAAATGCTGAGGATATAAAGAAAGACAAAAACATAGAACCTGCCCTCACAGGCATACAAAATTTACATACAAGACACATTCAGAGGGAAGGCACTAGCACTGGAGGTTACTAGAAAAACTTCGTGTAGAAGGTGCAATTGGAGCTGAGTCTTAAAAACAAGACAGGAAAATCAGAGATAAGGAGGGAGACCATCCCAGCCAGTAAAAAAAGGCTTGAAGTCAGGAGATATAATGTTGTGTTTAAGAAAAAGAATAAAAGCTAGTGTTGCTAGACCACAGAATATGTGGAGGAGAATAAAGTGTAAGAAGACAGGAAATATAAGAAGGTACAAGGTTGTGAAGGACTTTAAAATCCAAATGGAAGATCTTATATTTGCTATTTGATCTTGGAGGCATAAAAGGGAGCCATTGTAGTTTGCTGAAAAGAAGGGGAAAGGTTGATATGGTCAGACTAGCACTTTGGGAAGATCACTGGGGCAGCATATGGAGAATGACCTGGAAAAGGAAGAAAGCTGAATCAGGGAGACCAATCAGTGAGCTCTTGCAATAATCTAGGCATGAGGTGATGAGGGCTTATGCTAGAGTAGTAGCAGGAGAGAAGAGGGATTTATATGAGAGATGCTGTAAAAGTAAAAACAAGACTTGGCTACAGATTGAATAGGTGGGGTGAATACAAGTGAGGAGTTGAGGAAAACACTGAGGTTATAAGCTGGATGCCAGGGAGGATGAAAGAATCTTTAAGAACATATTAATATGCAAATTAAGAAAAGAGTAGGAGTTGGGGAGAAATATAAGTGAGTTTTTCTTTGGATATCCCAAGTTTAAAACAAGCCTGTGGTTCCATGGATATCTCAGGAACTCAATATCAACCCAATACTATCTCCTTAAGCTGCCACCTTACAACAATTTTCTAGGGTACCTGCCTTAGGACATGACTACATTCTATTAAGGATTACTTCAGAAGACTGATTATCAACACAATATATTTTGCCACATAAAGTAAGAAATTCAGAAATGTTGAGAGATTTTGATTATGTCAAATTGGAAGACAAGATTTTCATCCCAATGCTTTGAACCTTAATGAAGAGTCTCTAGGCAACAGAATAATACTAGTGGGTATTATTGATCAAATGCAGAAGACCATGAGCAGGAGTGAAATGAAGAGTCTGACAAAACAAACCCAGTATAAAGCGCTTGCTATGACATAGATCCCACTGTTGACAACTGTCTTTTAAGGACTGATGTTTGAAGGACAAGTTTCATGATTGTTGTGATTCAGACTGATATCATGATGGCCCATGACAGGATAAAGACTGGTCTGGAACGAAGGATTAATACAAGGGATGGCAAGACTCTGTAGAAGTCCTGAATCTAGGATAATCTAGGATAAAAAGAAGAACATTTGCTAATGGGAACTACTGGGATAGAGACTAGAGGAAGAAACTGCTATGATGATCAACATGATAAATAGGATGATCAGTTGAACTCAATATATGAGTTTGGGGCTAAGAGGGATGTAAAAGCAAGGACCCCAATGTCCGGCCTAATGCCATGGGCTGCCGGGTCCTCTTACCTATCCCAGGTCTTTGGTGATCAGCCAGATAAACATATGAGAGAAGAGACCTCCAGAGTCAAACAGAGGTGTAGGCTTTATTCCGGATACAAGCTACATTTCAGCATGCAGGGCGAGTTCTCCCTGTGGGAGCCTCCTTCTCCTTCCCGAGGAGAAAGGAAAAGCAACCCCCTCTCAGGCTTTCCTATCCCCATTTAAGCTCTCCCAGCTACATAGTTAGATCGTGGACCGCATGCTCTCAGCCCCTTAGCCAATTAACAAAAGGTGTGCTCAGACCATGGACCAATCTCAAGGGTGGGATGCTCTCCCCAGCAAGTTTCCACTGAGAAGAGGTGGAAAACAAGATAACTCGTGTCTCACTCCTCAATTCCCAGCTGTTCTCTGGGGGGCCTCATGAGAGCTCGGGCGGATTCAAGAAGCCCTCACCTTTACCTGAACCAAGACCATTCACATGAGAACTGAGCTTACCTTAACACCCTAATATACATAGGAGGCCCTGCTGTACAGGATCTTTGATCTGCTTTTCTAAAAAGAAAGCAACTTTTGAGAGGCCAACAATCATTTTAATCAAGCATATGTGCTATTCATTTGGATCAGAGGAAAAAGTCAGCACCCTGAACTTCAGAGAAAATACAAAGAAATAATAATCAACAGACAGGGCTTTCAACTGTCTGACTGTAAGCAATACATACATCACAGATCAACAGACAGATGCAACTATCTGATCATACATACATAGTTACCAGAGAGAAAAGCACCAACATCTAGGTTTTCAAAGCCAGGGGTCTCCTTAGTGGCTGCTCAGACTCTTCTCTGGTCAAACAAACACTTCCAGTGATTAAGTCCCAAAATAAAACCTCACCTCAGAGTATTTGAGAGCCGGAGGGCATCAAAACCCTTGAGAACCAGAGCCTCATTAAAAAATTAACAAAAGGTGTGGGCGTCCTCTTATCAAGCTTTCCTTAATGGGCAGGCCCATCCATGGGTGGGGAAGATCTTGAAGACATTAGCATTACAGGGGAAGTGAGGATCTATTGGATGATTTCAGATGTAAAGGTAGTCCAATCCAGATCAAATGGGAGTCACTGGTCAAGGGATGTTCTTAGGAGAATTTTCTTCCCCCTCCCCCTTATACTGGCTGATTTTTAGATCCATTTTTACCTAAGGAAAAAGATTCACTGCCCAACAGCTCACAAGCAGCCATCTTTAGGGGGTAAAAAACCAAAAAAGCCAAATTTCTGAAAGAGAATAAGAAGTGATTGCAGCAATAGTAGTCAGCACTAGAAAGATAGCACTGGAACAGACACCCAGGTTAACAGAGGAAGGAACCCAGGAATGGTTAGGGGCAGAAGGTTAATCTTCATATACCAGGAACATAGTTCCATCTGGCAGAAACACATAAGGGAGAGTGAGAAGTCCCTAGAGAACATGGCTCTCAACAAAGAAGAGACTTCTTAGTCTAACTTCTAAGGATCACAAAATAAGTCAGCTTCCCTGTAGAGGCTGATCCAACCTATATCCCCACCAAAAAAAAGTCTTATGTGAAGTGCAGCTCTTACTTTTTTACCTGTTCTCAGAGGCTGGATTCTGGAGCAAGTGTCTCCGACAAGAGATGGAGGGAAGTAGCCCAAGCCCTTCAGACTACAGAAAGACCAGCTGGTATTTCAAGGAAAGATTAGAATCACATGGATGGGGTTAGTTTCCAGCATGTCCAAAATGGGAACTTTAGCTGTAGTCCAATAAATGAAGACAACAAAGGGTGCTGGTAGGAGTCTGACAGGAAAGTTGGTAAAAAAAAAAAAAAATGAAGACTCAAACCTTCTGTCTGGGACAAAGGAACCTAAGGAAAGTCCAGCTTCTAAAATAAAATGTTACTGTCTTCATTGGTGGAAAAAATGGGAATGATGTAGAAAATGTCACCAAATAAAATTCTATACCTTGTAGTTTCTCCCTGTCCCTTGACAATGTGGAATATCCATGAGTAGCTCAAAACCTCTAACTAGATAAAAAGAAAGAAAACTCCCCAGAAAAAGGAGAAGAGCAAAACAAAACCAGCCTATGATTTTATGATTCCATCAACTGGGAGCTCCCTTCTATGCAGTCAAGGTTGGCTGGGTTTTCTCAGTTTTCTCAGGATAATGCAGGTGGAAGGGGGAAGGGAATTTTCCTTAGGATATCTCCTCACCAGTGACTCCCCGATCCCCAGGTGACTAATTCTGAGGCCTACAGGACTGCTACTTTTAGTAAAATCTAGTCATACCTAGGCCCTGCTTCATCTTTGAGAAGCATCACTTCTGCCTTGAGCTTCTCAGTGACTGACCCATTGTCCAGGAGATGAGTAAAATTAATGCCAATGTGACAACTCCTTGCAAGAGGCTGACTGGCCTGAAGCCTCCTGGGATTTGTATCCTTAAGAATAACAGATGGAAAAGTCAGTCCTGAGTGAGTGTGTGTGGTGGAGAGGAGTGAAATTGTTTTTTGGGTTGTTTTTTTTTTAAGCATGGGATCTGTAGGAGTCCGGGGACTCTATAGAATAAGGAGAGAAAGGAGAGGTAGCAGTTGTCCCATGGCAGCAACTCATTAGGGCAGCCCCTGTCTGCCTCATTTGCTGTTCCCTTGTGTATTAGACCATGAGAGATGATCTTCATATAAACAGACTATCTGGAAAGTATATGAACACCTGTATAACTGTGGGTATTCATTCTCTGGCATTTGTCTGAGAGAAGCAAGCCAACTGTCCTATCCTGCCCCAGCTTCACTTAAGATTGCTTTCTCCTTACATTCATTCTGTTAAAGAACGTATTTGCTAGATTTAATTTTATTTCTCATAAACACCTGTACTCAATGCTGTCCTTATATTACTAGGTGTCCCTTCATTTGTGGCTTAAGGACCCAAGGAGAGCAATGTAGGAGAGAGTGATCTTCCCTAGAGTAGTTTTGAGAGCTCAAACCCCAACCCATTGTTAAAGAGATGTATTCTCTAACTAGGAATGTAAAGCACTGAGCCTGTTCATTAACACTCTTCTAAGTGCTGAATTGTTATGAATTCAGGCCTCCTCCCCTTTTTTTAGAAATAAATACAAGTTTGGGCTAAAATGATATAACTGGTTGGGATTTTGTTTCTGGGATATGAAATACAGTTTTACTGATATCCTAAAGGGAAGTTTCCTAGATGCAACCACTAAAGTAGGTAACCCACTAACTGATTTTTAAGGAATTGACCAGTCAATTGTTTTCTAATTGGTTTCTATTCTTCCAGAATCCCTCTCCAATCCAGCCTCCACACAACTGCCCAAATGATCTTCCTAAAGAACAAATCTGACCATGTCACTCCCCAGCTCGAGGCATCAGTGGTTACCATTTGCTTCTAGGCTTAAGTTCAGTTTGACACATAAAGCCCATCACAGTCTGACTCCACCTGCTTTCACAGGCTTATTGCACATGACTTCTTTTAACAAACTCTCCAGACCAGACAGTATGGCCTCCTTTCCGTTCCCTGAACTCAGTATTCCATATTCTGCTTCTGTGCCTTGACATGCCCGGAGTGTATTCCTGCCTCTCTTCTTGCTTTTAGAATTCTTAGCTTCCTTCTAGACCTGTCTCAATTTCCTTTTCCTACTGGAAGCCTTTCAGGATCACCCTAATTGTTAGTGCATTTTCCCTACTCAAATTATGTTCTATATACTAATATACTAAAATGGTTGTTTCCTCTTCTTCCTCACAGGTTACATAAGGTCCTTGGGGGCAGAGACTATTTTCCTTTTTGCCTTTTGTCATGAGTGTCCTTGCATATAAGGTGCTTAATAAGTGTTCATTAAATTACAGAATCACAGAATCTCAGAGGTTAACAGTTGGAAGGGATCTCAGCAGTCATCCATTCCAACTTGTATCCAAAAGGAATTTCTACCCCCATATAGTCACTGAATTAACATTTATTAAGTACCTACTATATGCTAGGCCCTGTGCTAAGTGCAAAGGATACAAAAAGAGTCTAAAGAATCCCTGTCCTCAAGGGGCTTACAATCTAATGTGGGAGATAACCTACAAGCAAGTTTTATACTGGTCAAACAGGAAATAACTAAGAAGAAAAAGGTTTGGGAAAAACTTCCTGTAGAAGGTGGGAGTCTAGCTGAGACTTAAAGGAAACCAGGGAAGGCTGATATGAGGAAGTAGAGCTTTGAATGCAGTATCTTGTTCATGGAACAGTTAGGGGGTCAACATCATATATCAGAGTAAAAGTGTAGGAGATAGTAAGGATTAAGAAGATTGGAAAGGTAAGAGGGGATCAGATTATACAGGGTTTTAAATGCCAAGGAAAGGATTGTTTTTATTTGATCCTGGAGGTAATAGAGAGTCACTGGAACTCAAGGAGTAGGGAGGTAACATGGTTGAGTTTGTACCTAGAAAAATCATTTTAGTAGCTGAATGAAAGATGGATTGGAGTGTGAAGAGACTTGAGGCAGTCAGACTCCTCCAAAGGCCATTGCAATAGTCCCAATGTGATGTAATGAGGGTCTGCTGTAGAGTGGCGGTAGTATTAGAGAAGGGTGTGTATTGGAGAACTGTTGCACAGATGAAACTGACAGACCTTGGCAACAGATAGGAAAAGGGGGGTGGAGTGAGAGATAGTACAAAATTGAGGATGACACCTAGGTTTTGGGGCCCAAGGGACTGGGAGAATGGTTATGTTCCCTATACTAATACGGAAGGTAGAAGATGGGGAGGCTGTGGGGGAAAGGTCATGAGTTCAATTTTGGACATGTTAAATTTAAAATGTGTACTGGACCTCATTTAATATATCTGAAAGGCATTAGAGATGTAAAACTGGAGGTCAGTAGAGAGATGGGGCAAGATAGTAATATTTGAAAATTGTCAGCATAGAGATAGAAAATAAATACATGAGAGTTGATGTGATTATGTGTCTACTCAGCTTTTTTTTAGATCTTCAAATTTACCACCTCTCAGGGTACCCCTCCCTCCTAATTCTATTTCAATCAGATCTAGTTGTTAGGAAGTTTTTCCCAGTGTTAAGCCTAAATCTATATACTTCTTTGCAATTTTCAGTCCATTATTCCTGGTTCTGTCCTCTGGGGACAAATAGAACAAGTCCCTCTTCTACAATCTTTCAAATACTTGAAGACTGCTATCATATATCCTGCTAAATCTTTTCTTCTCCAAACTATATATATCCTCATTTCTTCCAACCCACCCTAATATTGGACTGAATGCTTAAATTTTAGGACTTTGAGAAGTGAGACTCGAAAGAAGTTAGAGAAGGCTAAGGAGTGAAGCAAAAAAAAGTGATGCATTTGGATTTCATTGTATTTGCTATTTTGCTACTTTGTTGATATAATGAGCAAATTATTTGACTTCTCTTAGGCCTCTAAGGTGTTTGTTTGAATCTTAGACAATCGCTAGAGTTGAAGGATAATGCCAACCCCCTTTTTTAAAGAGGAGGAAACTGAGGTCAAGGGAGCCTAACTTGCCTAAAAGGTCACAAAGATAATAGATTTCAGAGGTGAAATTTGAAGTCAACAAACATTAAGTGTGTACTATGTGTCAGACACTGTGCTAAGTGCTAAGAATATGGAGAAAGGCAAAAATGATTTCTACTCTGGATAGCTCAGAATCTAATGGGAGAAGACAATATACAAACAACTATATAGAAAAAAAACATATATGTACATAGGCTAAATTGGAGATAATCTCAGAGGAAAGGCACTAACATATTCAATAGGAGAGGAAAGGTTTCCTGTAGAAGGTAGGATTTCAGCAGAGATGTGAAGGCAGCCAAAGAAGCTTGGAGGCAGAGGTGAAGGAGAGCATTTCAGGCATGGGAGACAGCACCTGAAAATGCCTAGTCAAGAGATGAAGTGTCTTACTGGCCAGAATCATGACTAAAGTATGTAGAGAGAAGTAAGGCGTAAGAAGACTGAGAATGTAGAAAGGTAGCAGGTTATGAAGAATTTTAAAAGCTAAACAGAGGTCTGTTGAAATTATGATCCTGGAAGTGACTAAAGCTTATTGAATAGGTGAGTGACAAGGTCACACATGTTCTCTAAGAAGATAATTTTAACGGCTGGGTGGGGGATAGACTGGAATGGGGACCATGGTCCCAGGGGTCAGGTGATTAGCACAGAAGGTGGCATATAGATGTCAGTTATCAAGGTAAAAACTGAATTTGTTGCCATCACATTGGATATGGGAGTAAGAGTGAAGAAAAGTCGACGATGACCCGTGGTAGTTCCTCCTACAGTAAAAGGGAAGTTAGGTAGAGGGGAGGGTTGAGGGGGTGGGGTAAAGAGAATTGAGTTCAATTGCAGACTCTTTCCATTTCACCTAGTGTTCTCCGAGGTCTCCAAAGTCTGGAGGAAGTGCATTTGCAAACAGGTGACCTAGCATCTAATCTCACATCTACCACTTACGTGCTATCTTGGATAGGTCACCTGGACCTCAGTTTTCGTCATATGTAAAGTGAGGAAATTGTACTCAATGACCTCCAACATACCTTCCAGCTCTATAGTCCCACATAAACTTTAAAAGGCTCCTCTTAACTGCCTCCGAATGAAGGGGTCTCCCGTGCAGCTGCTATGTGAGTGAAACAGCGACTGTTTCAATTTGTCCTTTACAATTTGCAAGCCCACCTAACCTCTTTAACATTGTTAAAGAGAAATTAAGGCAACAGTAACAAAAGTATCCATGTCAAGCAGCGTGTGCAGGACTAGAAAGAAACTAACAACTCTCTGAGGCCAACCCCTTACGCGGAGAAAACTACCACACCCAGAGTGCTTTGCGCGGGAACGGAGGCGGAGGGGGTGTGTGTAGGCTAACACTTCCGCTTCACGCAGCGCCACGTCCCCGACGTGTCACCGGCGGCGCCGCTGCTGTGGCAGAGGAAGGAGTGAAGGGGCCAGTTCGAGGTAGCGGCGGCGGGTGGCGACGGCGCCGGCGATATCAGCCCCGGCCGCGACCTGCCCCTGCTCCCGCACGGAAGTGCCCCTGGGTCTGCGGGGAGCAGGAGGAGGAAGAAGCGGCGGAGGCCCAGCTCCCGTGGGGCAAGATGTTGAACATGTGGAAGGTCCGGGAGCTGGTGGACAAAGCGTGAGTAGGGGAAGAGCCGGGGGGCAGTTTGTTGTCGGGGGCCCGCGGAGGGAGGGGGCGGGCCGGCTCCGCGCGCCAGGGCCTCCCCACGTCACACTGGCCAACCCCCCCCCCCCTTACCCCCCCACTTCTTCCAGCTGATCCAGTCCCATCATGGCGGCGACAGGTCTCCTCGCCTCTGGGCCCTCTCTCCGTGGGGGCGGGAGGGACAACTTGGTCTCCCTGCCCTCCTGAAGCGACTCCCTCCCTTCCTCGGACCCGGGCCCATCTCCGGGACAACGAGTGTCCTCTGGCCACCCCCGGCCTAAGGAAGGAACTCCTGGATTCAGGGGGCGGGGATCGGAGTTGGCCAGGCCGTGGAGTCACCCCGGGGCTGGGGCAGGTCAGGCGTGCCGGAGACCCCGGACCCTGGTGCCCCATTGGGTGGGAGGATTATCAGTTAGACCGTAGGAGACCGAATGGCCTGGTTTTCTTTTCCAAGAAAACTTTATTTTTGCCTTTTAAAGCGAGCCTGGTAATTCCAGTGTCAGGTTTAACAGGTGGTCACCCAGACAAGTAGTGGTCTAAAGTTGTTCAGAGGATAGGGGTGCTGACAGTTCAGTTAAGCTGACTCCGGTGGTTTTTTTTTTTTTTTTTTTTTTAACTTTGGTGACACCTTTGAAAAGGTGCGTTGCCGTAACTTGTTGTGCCTGTTTCCATTACACTTCACTGTTGGTGTGCCACTTCCTCCTTGTTGAATGGAATTGCAGAGAAATTTCCCCTAAAGTAAATGTACACCCAAAACAACAAGAAAGTACTTTGTGATGAGTGGCCACTGGATTTTTTTAAGGATAGAACTTAATGTTAACTGGTTTTAAACTACTGTAATCTGTAACTATTAAGACATTTTAGAATTTTTACTCATTCTTTCTAAAGTTAGACTTTTTAGACTGATAGTGGACCAGGAAAACCTTGGTAGTTAAGAACATGCTAGATAAAATGGAGAGTTAAGTAACATTTTTTTCTAGGCCAACAGGAAATAAAGTTAGAAAATTTAGAAAGCCTCCTTCCTTTTGAATGTTTAGTGATTATGCAAGTAAGGGTGGTTAAAAATTGGCTCATTTTGTAAGTCAGCTACCCTAAAACAAGAAAATGTAGTATAGCAGGTTAATAAGGCAGGCATTTTTCAAAAATCATTAAATGATATTTTTGGTGGTGTCTGTGATACTGACCTGGTTTCTTTTAGAAATACTTTTTGGCTGAAGGCCCGTGTTTCATATTTTGTATAGTGCTTGCGTTATGGCTTTGCACTGTATACATTTAGTCAGTTCCATTAGAGCACCTTCTTCGAAATAATAAAACTTAAAATTTTGATTTCGGTTAATGATATTTACCTTTGCTTTTGTTTTTGCCTAAGCCAAGATAATAATCAAATACTGATCTTACGGCATCTCCTAGTTTTTATTGAACTAGGTATAATGTGCTGTATTACCAGTAGGTCAGTACAAAATTGAAATAGGTACTAATCTAAATCTGAAAGACTTTTTAAAAGGTTTTTTAAAAATTTCACAACTTTGGGTTGGAAGCTGAAGGTTGAAAGGGAAAGAGAATGTATAGAAGAGAAGAAAAATAAAATTGTAAATCTAAATTTAGAGGATCAAATTATGACTCAAAAGTTTTTCTAGTAGAATTTTGCCAATAACTTTGTATTGTTTGTTACATATTGAGGTCAGAAGACCTGAATTCTGCTTCTTCTTGACTGCCTTTGTGACCTTGAGGAAATCACACCCTCTCTGAATCTTTAGTTTCTTCTGTGAAATGAAGGGTTGGGGCTAGACTGCATCTAAAGGTTCTTAAAGCCCCAAATCTATGATCCTATGATTACCATTCATTTTTTATAAACCTAATGTTATAATTTTGTAGTTTCTTCACCTTAAGTTACTACACAATTTTTCTAATTATCTGAAAAGCCTATTCTTGAGAAATGATTCCACCTTGACTTTGCTATATAGTTTAGCTTAGAAATGTTAACTCATCATAACAATATTTGTGTTGTGAGTGGTTTTCTTTTCAGAAAATTTCAAAAGGAAAAAAAATCTTTAAGAAACTTGTAATGGCCACCTAAGTACATAGTTTGTGTATAATTTAAGAACTCAGAACTTAAATAGGTGATCTCATTGTCTTGACTATGTCCTCCACTAATGTAAATTGAAACTGGCCCATGCTTGCCAGTCCTGTATGATAGCTTGTTCATGGTCCCCTGATAAGTGTTCCCAGATCTACTAATGAGCTAGAGGTTTTTTCATGTCTTAAGGATGTCAGTGGAGCACTGGGTTTTGTATGAAAGTTATCCTTTGTTTTCAATACATTACCAACCTTTTTCATTAAAGATTTCTTTGAATTCTTTCCACTTCTTAATTCCTTCTTTATAGTTTGTTGCAGTCTACTCACAACTAACATTTGCCTTATCATTGCACTCTGGATGAAACTGTCATTTCCTTAGAGATTAATAGTGCCATGTCTCAGCCCTATGATAAACCTACAAGAATAAAATCATTTTAAAAGATGGGCTTTTTGCTTTAGGAATTTGTTTTTTGTGAGTGGGACATTAAGACAACTTTTCACTTTCCCATGCGCACATAGAGACTTTTACTTATCAAGAACATAGAGTTATAATTGGTATTTGGATATTTTTGGTATAACATCCCACCCATAATTCTCATCTTCTATTTTGCAGGAGTGAAGAAACTCACTTCCAATAAATTTTAGTATTGCCCTGCTCTTGTACAAAAATCATGGTCTGTCCATTCCTAGAGTAATCCTGTGTGCAATTCCAGTTACTAAGGCATTTTAAAAATGATAATAGTGGAGCTGATGAAGACTCAGGAGGAAAACTATTGGTCCTAGATGTGGTGGGGTCCATCCATCTGAGGAGAAAATAAAGTGTTTAGGAATACTTAAAATGCTTATGATTGAAATCTACAAAATCAGGAATAGTATCAATAGGTTAAACACCAAATCTTAGATGAGAGCACACCTTGCAAAGGTATTGTCAGAAATGTGCACAGTAGGTCAATTTATGGAATTTACAACCCTCATGGCTGATACTGGATGAAACAGATTCAAAAAAAGTTTAGACAGATTTATAGATGATGGAGTAGAATTAGAGAAAGTAGGATTATGTGGAATTTATCCCTAACCATTGAAGTTCATCTCAAGAAAGGAATAACATATTCTTCTAAATAGGAATCTTAAGGCTTTTCTCAGAAACAGAAATTAGTATTCATATTGTAGTTTTGAGAGCTTAGGGGGATTTTTTTTTTTTAATTGGCATGAAAACTAAGAACATTAAGACTGGAAACACCAGGGACCAGGATCAGGTACAGTTATCTGTCACTTCAGCTCTTTTTGATCAAAGAAAGATAAATGGTGATGTCAGAAGAAACTCGAGTCAATCACTGTCTGCAGAGCTTTTAAGGAGAAATATACCATCCTTCTGTTTTTCTCAAAGGTCATTTAGGTAAAGCTACTTCAGCATTGATTACCTAACTATCTGCATTCATTTGAGGAATAAGTTAATTGGGATACCTCTGTACCTTACCAATCTGAGTAATTAGCATGTAAGATATAGGACCATTGAGTTTGCTTCTCAAGTTTAGGAAGAGTTGGTGAGGTAGGTAAACCTACCTGTTTATGCCATGTAGTGCTAATGCTGCATATCTTGATTCTAAGTAGTTTCCTCATTTTCATTTTGATATAAAGATACTGATAATTTGAACAGTAATTCTTGTTTACTAAAAATAACTCAAGTACAAGATTATTTTGTATAATTTAAAAGTTATCATTTGCATTTGACTAGTGATTTCAGCCAGATTTATAAAATTAATCAGAATTTGTGAAATGATTGTATTGTGTGAAGATTTGTTCCTCAGATTGTTGCCTAGGTTCTGCAGCAACTTGTTAAATAACTGTTGAACTTTCTGTAAATTTTTTTTTTGATTACTCTTCCCACTCACCTGCGGTGGGGTGGTATGTGTACATCTCCTTGTTCGTATATCCTAAATGTTTAGATAGCATCATATCAACCTTTGGAGAGAGAGAACAGTTTATTATTTATTGGAAGTCCACAATATGCTTTCAACATTAAAGCTACATTCTCTACCCTCAGAAAACAACTTTGTTTAGAATGTGCTTCTCCAAAACAAATGATTTTTGTTTTTTGTTTTTCTTTTCAGCCATATATATTTTCCTCCCTATAATCTTCATTCCATCAACAATTCTCATCCTTGCATAGGTTAAAGCATAAAAAAAAAGTTAAGAAATCAAGGATGCAGTACTCTCCCATTTCTCCTTGGCTCAACTTTCAAAGCCCAGCCCAAATACTGTGTCCTCCATGAAGCATTCCCTTAATTCCTCCACCTTTGCTCCCACTAGTAGTGATTTTTCCCACCTCAACTCATATTATTCTCGGTATCTCTTCTGTATTTGTAGTGTACTATTTTATATCAATCACCTCTGCTAGTTCTTAAGTTCCTCTACAACTGGGACTATATCTTATTTATCTTTGTATCTTCCATAGACGTACCGAATATTTTCTGGGCCTTTAAATTTTGTTGAGGGAATATTCATTTAAAGTGAAGTTACATCTCCTTCCTCTATTAATTCCTTATGCAATCCTAGTACCTGGGATATAAGTAGATATTAAGATCTTAACTAGGAAATAAAAGTTTAAAGTTTACTTAACTTTTTGCCAGCTTCTTTGAGAGGTGATTTACTGTAACTTGAGCGAGTTTTTCTTATCAGTACTGCATAGGTGATTCTAAAAAAGCACTCAACTACCTCTTAAATTTTTCTTATGCCTTCTAGTGTATGAGTTAACAAGTTCTTTTATAGTCTGTTTTTTGATTTGACTAAAAGCACTTGTCCTTTCTGTTAGTGATAGTAGGTGTTACTATAACTTCAAGAGATCCAATTAAATCATCGAGCCCATGCCCTCTAGGTTTCACTTCATTCATGTTTAGCTTAAAAAGGAACATTTGCTTTCCGTGGTTACTTTTTTTTGCAAAAAAAGTTAATACTCTTAGTGAATTTCTTCTGTGTATTACTTTTCATAGCATACCACAACATGTTGATAACTGTTTAACTGTATTTTGTTTAATTTTTAAAGATATTGTACATATTTTATATACAGTATGCCTCCATCTTATGTTTATATTAGCATCCACTCTGTCCAAATTGCACCTTTTCCTTTTAGTCTTGCTACTACTGGTTTGGAAAATACTATTCTGTTATGCATAGGTGGAACAGACCTACTTAATGTTTCACTTTTTGTTTATGATATAAGTAAGTTTGGTAGCTTTTTGGGGGGAGAGGGGAGGAGTTGGTTGTATATTCGGGAGTCTGAAAAACAAGGAATCGGGAGTTTGCATATAAAGCACAAGTTATTGCTGTAGAGATAAATTAGATACATCTGTGTAATAGAATAATGTATGTCTGAGTGCTGGAGGCATGCTATCTTCTATAGTGCAACTGAGAACTTAAATATAACCAGTCAACCAATAAACATTTATTAAGCACCTGCTAAGTGCTAGGCGTTGTGCATACAAAAAGAACTAAAAGATTCCGTCTGTTCTCTTGGAGCTTGCCTTCTAAGAGAAGAGACTATATGCAAGCAAATATATACAAAGCTGGTTATATACTGGATAAATAGGAAATAATTAACTGAAGGAAGGCAGTGGAATTAAGAAGGATTAGGGAAGGCCTCCAGTAAAAGTTAAGATTTTACTTGGTATATGAAAGAAGACTGGGAGGTCATTGGCTTGAGTGGAGGAGGGAGAACTTTCTAGACATGGAGAAGAGCTAGAGAAAATCCCCAGAGCCAAGAGATGAAGTATTTTGATTTTTTGTTGAGCAGCCAGGAGGCCATTGACAATAGGTTGGAGAGTAAGGTGTAAGAATACAGGAAAGATACAAGGGGGTGAGATTATGAAAGGCTTTTTGATGCCAAACTGAGCATTTTGTATTTGATCTTGGAGGCTGTAGGGAGCCACTGGAGTTTACTGAGTAGGGATATTTGACCTCTACTTTAGTGAGGTGACTGAATGGATGGATTGAAGTGGAGGGAGACTTGAGTCAGGCTGACCCACCAGCAGGCTATTAAAATAGGTCCGGGTGTGAGATGATGAGGTCTTGGACTACAGTTGTAACTGTAACAGGCTCAAAGGAGAGCTGGAGGCCTATATAAGAAATGTTGCAAAGGTGAAATCAGGAGGTTTTGGCAGCAGATTAGTTATAGTTGCTTGAGAGATAGTGAGTTGTTACGAATGACAGCCTAGGTACTTAAGTCTGAGGAACTGAAGGGTGTTGCCCTCTACAATAATAGGGAAGTAGGAGGTGGGAAAGGTTTAAGGGGAAAGCTAATGATTCCATTTTGATATCGTTTAAGATGTCTACTGGCATTCATTTCAATATGTGTGAGTGTCAGTTTGAGATACAAGAGTGGAGGTCAATTTGAGGCAGATTTGAGAATCATCAACATAGGGATGATAATTAATTTGTTGGGAGCATCAGGTGAAGTATAGTTTAGAGGCAGAAGACAAGCCGACTCTGGACTGAACCTATGTTTTAGAGAGCATGATTTGGAAAAGAATCCAGCAAAGAAGACAGGAGTAGTCAGATAGGTAGAGTGAGAACCTGGAGAGAGTGTGTCCCAGAAAAAGAGAGTATCAAAGAGGAGAGAGTGATCAACAGTGGCAGAGATTATAGAGAAGAGAGGTCAAGGAGAATGAGAATTGAGAAAGAGGCCATTGAATTTTGCAACTAAGATTGTTTTAAATGTACTTTCCTTAGTCTGTTTTGGTATGTATTTTTTAAAAATCAAGAGCACATGCCATTTAACATTGTAGTCTATATTGCAGAAATACAATTTGTGGAAGACCTCTTGCAGGATAATTTGTGTAACATATCTACTGCAGCTTCTACCTACCTATCCTTATTTTTTAAAATCTGTTTTATTGGCATTTTATCTTGAGTAATTGACAGTCTTATTCCACTAGATGTGTAAAAACCTTTTATCTGCATTTGTTTTTAGTACAAAAGTCCATGGTCATGCATTTTAGACAGATTACAAGTTTTTTAATTTGATCTTCACTATAAAAATTTATATTAGTGATCTTTTTATAATTTTGAATATTTTGTTATTGGGGAAAATTATTAATTTGGTACAATATTTAGTATCTACAACAGAAATTGATAATGTTTACAATGGAAGACCAGTCCAGAGACACAAGAAGAATTTTCTTCATACTCCCCACTTTGGCAGATGTCTCTTGTTCGCTTATTATTGGCCTACTATTATTATGCCCTTGAGTTGCACTTTGTTTTTAGACCAAAGAGACAGGGCCAGTACAAAGTAATCCATAACTCCTGGGTTGGATTTAAGTCCATGAGATACTTAAACAGGAAGATTTTGTTAAGTGACAAGAAATGTAGGAATTCTTCATCTAAGTCACCACTAAGATTGAGGGTTTGTAAACCTTAGAAAATTTGGTAAACCAAACTCAGCTTTAATAGGTATTACTTCTCTGCATAAGCCCATGCTGTTTCATGCATAAATATGCTTTATTTCTAAAAAGAATTTAAATTGTTCCCAGTTGCCAGAATTTTCAGGAGAGTAAATATGTAAGTTATTTACATGCATTTTATGCTCACACAGTAACAGTTTGAATAGTATATGGCTTTGAAATATTTAACTGGTTTTAGACTTTAGTCTTTAAATCTTTTAGAGAACAAAAATGATTTGTATCAAAATTTTGCTATGTGACTAATTTTCCTGCATCATTACAAATTCTTCTTATTTTTACATATATATTTATCTGCACATCCTTTCCCCTGTTTGTAGAGATGGGGGACTGTGGTTATGAAGTATTGCATAATTGCACAGTCAGAAACAATTGGGGTATGGATGATTTTCCCAAGGTTTTTTGGGTTTTTTTTCAACTTTTGTTATTAGGACTGCTGAGTAGATGAGGAGAGTGGGATATATTTGAAAATTAAAGTGATGTAAAAACAAAAGGTACTGATTAAAAATAAGATTTTACAAAAGTATGTTTTTCAAAATTTTTCTCTAATTTTTCCATTAACTATTTATTTGCAAATTTGTTAAATTACTTGATTTGGGGACCAATGAAAACATTACATTTTTTAAGTTTTGCCTTATATTTTTACGTTCCAAAGGCCTGTGATTTCATCATTGTGAGTACTTCTCTATCAATGCTGATTATAGCCCCTCACCATCTTAGCAATTTCAGTAGTTGCTGTGGCTATTTTGGTATAACATAAAACTGAAAACTAAGGGATTGCCTATCAGTTGGGAAATTACTGAGCAAAATGTGGGATTTGAATGTGATAGAATGTTATTATTTTGTAAGAAATGACTAAAGATAGGTCTCAGAAAAACCAAGAAAGACTTCTGTGAAGTGATGTAGGATATATTGAGCAGAATTCAGAAAACAGTTATAAAACGACAACAAAATTATACAGAAAAAACCTTAAAGAACCTTACAAACTCTGCTTGCTCAATTAGCAATTGACTCCAGAGGACCAATGATGAAACCTTCTACTCGCCTCTTGGCAGAAAGATGATGAATTCTGGGGTAAATTCCTTTGGACATGGCCAATAATTATGCATATTTGTTGCAGGATTTTTTTTTTCTTTTGAGGGAGAGAAGGAATTTAACGGTAGACTTGTAATTAAATTACAAAGAAAAACAAAAAGTTGCAGTGACTCCACAAATTAATTACTGTAACCACTCTAAGCATTTTTGTATAGCACCTACCAGAACTTGCCTTCTGGCAAAGTCTTTGATAACCCAAGATTATTTTCATACCATTGTAAGGTAATGAAGTAGCACTTCAGTGGAGGATTGTATTCTTATATTTAAATTATATCACTTGTTTGAGGCTTTGGCATGTATTTATAAACAGTCACATGCATATTTAAAGTATGAATTTTCATTTCTACTATAATTTCTACGTAATGTGACTTCCCTTACACATTTAAATATTTTATTCAAAGGAAGTCATCTAATGGCAATTTTTGTAAAGATTTGGGAAAGTTATAATTCTTAGAATGCAAATTTAACTGTTTTTGCCAATCTGTATTTTCCATTCTAGTTGGATGTCTGTGATTACCAAAGCTTCCTTTCATTTAACTCATTCAGCAAATACCTAACTTACCTACTATTTTTGAGGTTGAAAATGAATTTAAATAAATCAGGCCTTAAAGGTATGTTCCCAAATAAAATTGAATGGTGTTAGTTTTGTTACCAAACCTCTAAAGTTAGAGGGAGTTGCTGGAGAGTAGCTGCCATTCTAGTAGGGTATATATCACATTAATCCTAGGTGATAGAGTGGCACCTAAGAAGAAAATATGTAATGCCTTGATTTTCTTTTTTAGGTTCTTTTGCTCTTTTGGTCTCTATTCTGTATCCTCCTAATATTACTTAATGATTCCATGTCATGGAGAAAGAAATGAACAAATGTATCTAACTTGGGGGTGAAGAGGAGAGACCCCCTTCACTGATGGAAGGACAATCTGTACAGAATCATGAAGCATTATAGGAAAATACCTAAGACTCTAGATTTTGAAAACATCATTAAGATCAAAATAGTTCACTTTAAAATCATATTTTCAATTTGTTCTGGATAAAATTAAGAAGGACTACAAGGTCTCTAGTACTAGACACTAACTTTTCTAACATAAAGAAGCCATATTCTTGACACCAGGAATCCCTTGTTACCTAAAGGTACAATTTAGTAAATTTGGACAACTTGGAGAGGTTACGTGTGGTTGTTGCAAGAAGCAGTATCTATACATTTCAAATAGTCTACTTAAGTAAAGAAAAAAAACAAAAGTTTTCCCTGTTAGAACACATTAATCAAGTATTTACTTGACACCTACTAAATACTCAACCCTGTGAATAACGCCTGAAACATCAGCAAGATCCTTAGCTTTTAAAATATTCTGATATTATACCAGAGATCCCATAGTCATGCATTTTCTGGGTTCTGCCTGTTTTTTATTTGAAACCTTTGTAGGTGACTAACAGCTTTGGTAAATTTCATGTGGCCTTTTTGTTACTACTGTTCCATGTATGATAACGTGATTTTTTTTTATGGTTTAATTATGCCTGTAATGCTGTATTATAGTGACTCGTGTTAATTGCTTAGTTATGAAATTCTATTCTTGATTTTTCTTATGTTCAAAATATTTATCTATGATTGTTGTATAGCAATTAAATCTCTAGCAGTCCTAATCAGGTACTTATGTTGTGGTGATAGTTTGAAATGTTAATTGATACAGTGATAATTGTTTTCTCCCAGCTTTAGTCTGAAATGATCTTAATAAGGTTTTTTTGAGATAATAATAACAATAGCATTTATATATTACTTTAAGGTTTGCAAGATGCCTTACATATGTTATCTCATTGATTCCCCACAACAGCCCTGTCAGGTAGGTGGCTGTTACTATCTTCATGAGGAAAGTGAGACAGAAGTTGTGGTTCTCCCAGGCTCACGCAGTCTGAGATAGGATTCAAACTTAAGTCTTATTGTCGACTCTCTTCAGCACCATAACCATTGTGCGACCTAACTGTCCTGCAGCTTAGGATATAAAAGTAAGAAGACACAATCTCTACCACAAGAAGCTTAGTTCGTGTAGGGGGACAAAATAAAAACACATGACACTTTTTAGAGGGTGAGCTGAAACAAGATTTTAACATAGTCATAAGAAGTACTTTGTAGTTGTGTAAAGAAAATGAACTAGAATAGTTAGGAAAGACTTTATGGAGGTATAGAGATAAGTTCCAAAAATGATTTTAAAGGATTTAGATTGGTTGGAAAGGGAGGAGGGCAGATTAGGCATATTAGATAATGAGTGAAAAATGTAGGACACAGATCAAATTTAGCCTTATAGGAAATAGATGGAGAATCTATAAATGGAGTTTACTGTTTATTGACAGGGCTGAACATTTAGTGAGCACTCATAAATAGTTGATTGATTTGTTCTAATGGGAACAAAAACAATCTAATCTTCATTTTTTTATCTTTTCACCCAAGTGAATTGTTTGAAATATACAAGATACTGCTTCTTGCAGCAGCCCAAAAAAATGTCTCTTAAGTTGTCCAGATTTCCAAAATTGTACCTTCAGGTAATGGGGAATTCTGGCATCAAGAACTTGGTTTCTTTATGTTAGAAAAGTTAGTGTCTAGTATTTGACACTTCAGAGTCCCTCTGAATTTTATCTAGTAGAAGAAAGTAAAAATATGATTTAATAGCTGTATTTCATTCTTGAAAATATCTCTTAGTTATTTTTCCAATAAGGATTTATTTGGTATTTTGATGAATCTATGAAACTGTTTAGGTAGTCCCTCCATCAGTGCAAATTGTAACCCACTCTTCCCATACTGTTTAATTCCTTTCCTTGTCCTTAATTAGGAGGGAGTGCATGCAACTCTCTGGGAGGTATTCCTTGATATTGGGTGATATTGTTACTTCTCTTTTTCTAAATATGCATCTATATTATGACATCTTTAATGTGGGTTTTCTTGCACAGTACTTTATTGATACTATTTATACCCACCATGTACCTTAACTGCCCTTTAGGTGACTTACAACTTTAGTTCTTTGAAATTAGTCGTTTTCATTGTCTTGCAATCGTAAAGCAGCACCAGAAAAATATTGTTGATAAAAAGATGAGCCTTGGTTTTAGGAGAAAGCACAGAGTCATTAAAATCATGGCCCAAGTTTCCTAAATTCTATCCAATCCCTTTCTCAGCCTCCTGTATTCTAGGGCCGGCTTATTGTCCATCTACAGTTTTTGTCCAAGGTATGTGAATTGATAGACTTGCTCTCTGGATTGTCCATTTGATTTTATAATGTAGTCTGAATGGTAGGTTTCATTATAGTTATGCAAATTTTCTACAATCTACTCTATAGGAATAGAAGAACTGATCCTTGTGTTTATCTTTCATTTAAAAGGATTATAAGATGTGTGTGGTCTTTGTGGTTTGGAGTAGTTGATTAGCTATGTATAGCTGTTTCTTTGTGCCTAGAAAATCAAATATGCCTATGGTTTAAGGTGAATCATACACAAATGTTACATTTTTCCAACACTTATTAATTCATCATATTTTACTCCTAAAGAAAAGAGAATCGTGTACTTTTCTTATAATGCAGTGTATCTTTGATACCTTAGCAGTACATGAAGGTTACTCAGACTTGGTTAACTGGCTTTACTTTGAGGTGAGCTAGTATTTCATTAATTCACCAAATATTTGAGTGCTTTCTGTGAACAAGAGGTGGTAGATACGAGAATAAGATACCATAAAGAATAAGATAAGTAGTCTTCTTTACAAACACTGATTATTAAGTTTGGATAAAATTGAAATTTCTAGGTTTTTTTAAAAAGTTCTAAATAGAAATTGTTTGAAAAGTCTGTAAACAGTATTGGCTTAGCTTGGTGCTGATTAGTTGGAAGAAAACAGGTGGAAATTTTGAGTGAATAAATCTGTACTTTCAACTTTTAAAAGCGGTTTTCTAAAGTTATCCCTCATTTCATTTAGAACACGTTAACTTTATGTCTTTGGAAATTAGAATTGGGAGCAGCAACACAAGTGAAACCACCTTTTGCTGTACTCATTTTTTGAGTTGCTTTTGTTATATGATCTATTGGTGGAGCTGGTTTAACATATGATACCACTTTGAAGAGGAAACTTCACATTGTTTTATCTATAAAAACCAGGCCTACTAAAAAGAAAATATTCTGGGCAAAAGTCTTCTGCAACTCAGAAAATCATATGATACTAATTGTACTTTTGGGGGGGGGGGCTAACATAAATGTAGAAATATGAAAATATAGTTGTACACAAAATCATAAGCTCTATTATAGTTTGGGGGAATTAAAAAATTAATGGGTTGATAAACTTGTGTATTAAGTGTATCAGGATAGTGACACAACTCTTCTGTTTGTTTTGTGTGTCTCCTGTGTATCAAATGGATAACACATTAAGAATTACACACCTTAGTGCATAGTATATAGATAATAGGTTTCATTTTAATGGGGGGGGGTGGTAAATTAGGCTTGTTTTATGCATGTATTCTAAAATTAGACCAATCCTGTTAAGTCTCCACTTTTTAATGCTATTGTTAATATGTAGTTCTGCATCATCAAAAGTTTTTTTTTAATAAGATAAAGATATAAGAGGAAGAGGTATTTTGTAAATTTTTTAGACCTCTTTGAATGTTCTTTACTTGAATTTAATCTAGGAACCTAATTATCTACTGCCATAATAAGTGTTGGAAATGAAATATAACTAAATATGAACACTTTAACAATCCTAGTAGATTTTATAAATTGATACCCTGAATTAGGATAAGTTGCTGTGCCATATTAAAGTTATGTAATTAGGTAAAGTATCACATCTTTTTTTTTTTTTTTAATGGAGAATATTTTGGGCCATTCTTCACAACTTCAGAGTCATAAGCGTCCTCATTCTTCATTATAGCCCATATCAAGTCATTTCTCAATCTTGTTGATCCTGCCACCTCCACACCTCTTACATTTGTTACCTTTAGTCCAATCAGGCCCTCATAATCTCTTCACTAGACTTCCTTCCTTCCTTAAGTCTCTCTTCTCCAAGAATCCTCCACACAGCTGTCAAAATGATAATCCTAAAGCCCAAGGCTCACCATATTTCTCTGTTACACAACAAACTATGATTCCATTACTCTTAGGATCAAATAAATAAAACTCAGTTTGGCATTTTAAAGCTCTTCACTATTTGGGTCTTACCTGCTTACTGAAATGAAGTAGAAAAAAGAATTTATTAATCATTTACTATGTACTAAGTGCTGGGAATATAAATATAAAAATGAAGACATTCTTTGTGCCTTCAAAGAGCTTTCTAATTGGTGGAGACAACACATAAAGAAGGGGAGGGTATTTTGGTTTGGAAAGTTACAGTATTGGTGAGTGTAGATTCATATACTTTCCAATATTGTTGCCATCATTGATTTAATTATGCTTCCCAGACATGAAAATAGGTTAGGACAAAGTTCCCCAGTGTACATGCAGAATACATGAAAAGATACGAAAAGATAGCCAAGTAGTAAAGGAAGCATTGTTGAGATAGGCCTAAATAAGTGCACCACATGGGACATTCACCAATTGGTATAGATGTTGGAGGGAGTTTCAGAGCTGGAAAAGTTAAGTTCTTGAGCATGGTCTCTGGTCTCATCAGTAAGGCATCTGGCAAAATGATGTCCCTTCACATACTGCAGTCTAGCCAGACTGGCCTAATGGTCCTCACGCAGAACATTCCATCTCCTCTCTGTGCTTTGCGCAGGCAGTCTTCCCCATGCATTCCCTCTTTCTCTGCTCTTAGAATCCCCTAAGCTTCAAAACTTAACTTAAGCACTACTTGTTGCTTGAGACCTTTCTTGTTTGTGTGTTATTTCTCCCAAAAGAATGCAAAGTTCTTGAGACTAGAGACTTAAATTTTAGCATAGCACCTGGTACATGGCAAATACTTTACAACTTTGTCAGTTGTTGATTGATTGAGTAGACTATAGGAACAAACTCAAGTGTCACCCCCCCCACATACCCTTGAATCTTATATGGACAAAAACTAATATTCTGTAGTAGACATAAATGAACATTAATAACAGATTTGTTATATTAGGATTTTTTTAAATTGACATTTTTCCAGAATAAAAATACTTTTTACCAAATAATCATGTGAATTATCCTGATAGTTTTCATACTGATTTTGGATATACTGAATGGGATGAATTTGTTTTTTTTTTAACTTTATACACACCCAATTTAAATATAAACTCAAAATGACAGTAAGTATAAAAATTATTCAAACTTAAATCACAAAATAAATGTTTTTAACTATTATAAACTTTTCTTTGCATTAAAACTCATGTAGTCAACTTCCCTAAGCATTGATACATTCTACATACAAATCCTTCATGCTTCGGTGGGAGAGTGACCCTATTTGAGAGAGCCAGGCCAACATTAAAATGTTCCCTAAGTTGCAAGTTCCCTAAAATGGTAGATCACGATGAAAAAACATTAAAATTAATCAACTTTCTTTTAAAATTTTGACTTTTTTTCCAAGTCATTATGTGGTAGTTTTGTTTCATCCTAACAATGCTTGAGGAAAATTAATCCACATATGCTGATTTTAGAAACGTAGTGACTTCTGAGCCATACAGGAAATTCTAGGATTCATTAAATATTTGCGATTTCTCTCACACACAAATTTAGAAGGATTGGTTGAGTATAACTGATAGCTCAGTTGATGCCTCATTCTTTCACATCCTCATTAAAAGTGCTAGGTTATTTGAGGTGAGTCCATTAGCCTTAATCTTGTTATTTGGGAACTCCACTGAAGCTTGTCCTTCCTACACCTTGTGGAAACTTCAAATTACTGGCACTTTTAATTTTAGAATAAGCTCTGTACAATAATTACAGTGCTAGTAGAAATGGAAATTTGAGCTGAATAATAAACATTTCAGTGCAAAGCAGTAGAGATACAGAAAGAATATAAAAGACAATCTCTGCCCTCGAGGACCTTGCAGTCTAATAGGGGAGACAAAATAAATATATACATATGTACATATATGTACGTGTAATAAGTGTGTATATGTAAAGAGAGAGAAAGAGAGGAATTACATTGTGAATAGGAAATGATTAACATAGGGAAGGCACTAGAATTTGAAAGTGTTGGAGAACACTTCCAGTAAAAGATGAGATTTTAATTGGATCTTGAAGAGAGCCAAGGAGGTCAGTAGGTAGAGTAGAGGAGGGAAAACGTTCCAGGCATGGGACATAGCCAGAGAAAATTCCAGGAGTCAAGAGATGTGAAGTATCTTGTTTTTAGAATAGCCTGGAGGCCATTGACACTGGATAGACGTCAGAAGTAAAGCATAAGAAAATTGGAAAGGTAGTTGGCAGCTAAATCAGAATAGCTTTGAATGCCCAACAGAGCCTTTTGTATTTGATACTGGAGGCAATAGGGAGCCACTGGAATTTATTAAGGAGGGTTGGGGTGGGGTTGGGACATGATCAGACCCGGGCTTTAGGAAATCACTTTGATGGCTGAATGCCAGATGTATTGGAGTGGGGAAGAGACTTGAGGCAGCCATATCCACTAATTTGTAGTCTTGACAGTCAATTCTTCGACCAGTCTTTCAGTTTTATGAGCAATATTGCTTATTGAATAATCTTTAGAAGGCAGCATGGCTCAGTTAGCTGGAAAACTTTAACCATACTTTCATGATGTAGCACAAAATTTTCTGTTCATTTTCTATACTACGTTGGTAAACTAGTTGTTTCCATACTAATAATCTGCATGGGAGTGTATGTGTACAACTATATGGGGCAATTGGTGATTACAAAACAGCATTGCAAATGTTTTGTTTTAGACACTTAATTGAAATAAGCTGGTAATAAATTTGAAATGGGGAAAGGTAGGCTACAAATTTAATTGGATAAGAGTCAGTACTGTAAATCCAGTATCTATGTTATAGGGTGAGACTATTCAGTTTAATTCAGTAAACGTTTCTTAAGCCATAGAAGTAGTATTGGGCATTGGGAAAACAAAGAAAAAGAAATAAACCTTTCCCTTAAGGGATTTATCTTCAGCTGGAGGACTGTATCTTATATAGGTAAGTAAATACAAGGTAATTTGAGGAGAGGAACAGTATAACAATTAGGGTGATTCAGAGTGGCTCCGCCTTAGGAAGTAATATCTGAGCTGAGCCTTGAAATAAACTAAGAATTCTAAGAGGAAGAAGTGAAGGGGGGTACATCCTATGCATAAGGGACAACATGTGCAAAAGCAGAGATGATATATCTGGACAAGTTAGTGGGCACCATATTATATAGAACAATTGATAATTGCCAGGCTGGGCAGTTTGTATTTTATCCTAGAGACAAGGAGCCACTGAGATTTTTGAGCAGAAAGGGAAAAGGAAAGGGAACAAGCATTTATTAACAATCTGCTGTGTGCCAGTCATTTTACAAATATTATTTTATTTGATCCTCACAACAACCCTATGATGTAGGTTCTATTATTATTCCCATTTTACAGTTGAGAAAACTGAGTTAGACAGTAAGTCTTAGGGTCACCACAGCTGGGAAGTTGCTGTGGCCAGATTTGAATAGTGCTTTATTCACTGTACCACCTAGTTGCCTTACCAGGGGAGTAATGTACTGAGACCTGTAGTGAGGGAGATCATTTAGACAACT
Organism: Notamacropus eugenii; assembly: GCF_028372415.1. Taxonomy (NCBI): domain Eukaryota; kingdom Metazoa; phylum Chordata; class Mammalia; order Diprotodontia; family Macropodidae; genus Notamacropus; species Notamacropus eugenii. The sequence goes on along the minus strand of NC_092872.1, from coordinate 386,816,747 downwards.
GTGTTGGAGCATGAATCAAAGAGGGGAAGACTGTAAGCACAGGCACTAATTAGGAAGAAATCTGTTGAAATAATAGTCCAGCCAAGGTCTGAACTAGGTAGTGGATGGTGTCAGTGCCAAGAAGGATGTGGAAATGAATTCTTTCTAAGTTATGGTGATTTCTTCCTTCAGAGTACTCTAAAAACCACTGTTTCACTTCTGACTATTTATTATTAGTGAATAGTTTAAGACTTTCTCTAATGCCATTCTTTATGTGGCACTTGTCTGTTCAGCAACTAGAAGTAAAGTAGTGTTGATGTACAAATAGACATTGAACTTAACTTTTCTATAGATAGGTAAATAATAAGGGTCTTTGCCCTACTGAAACTTATCAGTTGATAATTCATTTGGGACCTATGAACTCACTTTTTAAAAAAAAATACTTATTTTTAAATATTCATTTCCATAAGATTTTGAGTTCCAAATTTTCTCCTCATCTCTCCCCACCCCAAGACACCATGCATTCTGATTACCTCTTCCCCCAATCTGCCCTCTCTTCTGTTACACCCCTCCCTTCCCTTATCCCCATCTTCTGTCTTTTCTTATAGGGCAAGATAGATTTCTATACCCCATTACCTGTATTTCTTATTTCCCAATTGCATGCAAAAAAATTCTCAACATTCCTTCCTAAATCTTTGAGTTCCAATTTCTCTCCCTTCCTCCCTCCCCACCCATCCCCACTGTGAAGGCAAGCAATGGGCTATACATGTGTAGTTATGCAAAAGACTTCCATAATAGTTATGTTGTGAAAGACTATGTTTCCATCCTATGCTGTCCTCCCATTTATTCTCTTCTCTCTTTTGACCTTGTCCCTCTCCAAAAGTGTTTACTTCTAATTACTCCCTCCTCCCATTTGCCCTCCCTTCTGTCATCCCCCCCCCCCCCACAGCCCATTTGTCCCCTTCTCCCCTACTTTCCTGTAGTGTAAGATAAATTTTCATACCAAATTGAGTGTGCGTGTTATTCCCTCCTTAAGCCAAATGTGATGAGAAAAAGCTTTGCTTTTTCCCTCTTACCTTCCCCCTTTTCCCCTCTATTCAGGAAGGTTTTTCTTGCCTCTTTTATGAGAGATAATTTGCCCCTTTCCATTTCTCCCTTTCTCCTCCCAATGTATTCTTCTCTCACCCCTTAATTTTATTTTTTTAGATATCATCCCTTCCTATTCAACTCAACCTGTGCCTCCTGTCTATATGTATATAATCCCTCCAACTACCCAAATACTGAGAAAAGTTTCAAGAGTTACAAATATTATCTTTCCATGTAGCAATGTAAACAGTTCAATAGAATGACCATTTTTCCCCCTGAAGTATTATACTCAGTTTTGCTGGGTAGTTGATTCTTGGTTTTAATCCTAGTTCCTTTGACTTCTGAAATATCATATTCCAAGCCCTTCAAACCCTTAATGTAGAAGTTGCTAGATCTTGTGTTATCCTGATTGTATTTCCACAGTACTCAAATTGTTTCTTTCTGACTGCTTGCAATATTTTCTCCTTGACCTGGAAACCCTGGAATCTAGCTACAATATTCCTAGGAGTTTTTCTTTTGACATCTCTTTAAGCAGGTGGTTGGTGGATTCTTTCAATATTTATTTTACCCTCTGGTTCCTAGAATGTCAGAGCAGTTTTCCTTGATAATTTTGTGAAAGATGACATCTAGGCTCTTTTTTTCATCATGACTTTCAGGTAGTCCCATAATTTTTAAATTGTCTTTCCTGGATCTATTTTCCAGGCCGATTGTTTTTCCAATGATATATTTTATATTGTCTTCAATTTTTTTCATTCTTTTGGTTTTGTTTTGTAATTTTCTTGGTTTCTCATAAAGTCATTAGCTTCCATCTGCTCCATTCTAATTTTTAAAGAACTATTTTCTTCAGTGAGCTTTTGGACCTCCTTTTCCATTTGGCTAATTTTGCTTTTGAAAGCATTCTTCTCCTCGTTGGCTTTTTGGACCTCTTTTGCCATTTGGGTTAGTCTGTTTTTAAAGGTGTTATTTTCTTAAGCATTTTTTAGCAAGCTGTTGACTCGCTTTTCATGATTTTCTTGCATCATTCTCATTTCTCTTCCCAATTTTTCCTCCACCTCTCTTACTTGATTTTCAAAATCTCTTTTGAGCCCTTCCATGGCCTGAAACCATTGCAAATTTATTTTGGAGGTTTTGGATGAAGAAGCCTTGACTTTGATGTTTTCCTCTAATGGTATGCTTTGCAAACTTCCTCATTCAAAAGGAAGGAGGAAAATACCTGTTCACCAAGAAAGTAACCTTCTATAGTCTTTTTTCCCCCCTTTTTTTGGGCGTTAAGGACCTGTAAGTTCTCAGTTCCTCCAGGGAGGCACAATCAAGGGAGAGAAGTTTACTCCTCTCCTGGTCTGTGCTTTGGTCTGGGAGCAACCACAAGCTTTTCTGTCCAGGATCTGTGAGTAGGGTTCCTGCTCCACCAGCAGTGCTCCTCCTCACTCCAGGGCTGCCACTCAGGGCTGAGATTCAGATCATCTGTTTGATTCCGTCCCCCCCCCCCCCCCCCCCCCCCGCCCCGTTCCCAGGGGTCTTAGGTGAAGGGCTTCAAAAATGGAAGCTGCAGGTCAGCACCCTGCTCCCTTCTCACCCAGGTGAAAGAGCTTTCTCACTGACCTTTGAAGTTTTCTCTGGCATTTGTGGGTTGAGGAATCTGAGAACTGGAGTTGAAACCTGTGACTCAGCTCCCTGAAGCCTGCTCTGGTCCTATCCTAGCACGGCCAAGGCTGGGCTGTGCTCTCCTCTGAGCCCAGTGCTATAGACCTTTACTGTCAGCTTTCCAGACTGCCCTGGGCTAGAACGCTCTTTCAGTCTGTCCTTTTGTGGATTTTACTGCTCTAGAATTTGTTTAGAGTCATATTTACAGGTATTTTATGGGCTTTGTGGGGAGAGCTACAGCAGGTCTATCTTTTCACTCCATCATCTTGGCTCTGTGCCCACCCCCACCCCCCACCCCCCATGAACTCACTTTTGAGAAACCAAGTTTTCTCATAGAAATGTTGAAAATAGTATTTTATCATCTTGATTTTAATTTGCTGTGAATAAAATATTTGCATATTAATTAGCCTTTGACATGGTGAAACTAAAATGGAAAATACTCTGTCAACTAATAGTTATCTGAAGTTCAAGAAACAAGGGTGATGTATATTGAGTAGGGGGACTTAAATTTCTAGTGTAAAGTTTTGAATTAAAAAACAACCTCTTGATCGTTTTAGTTTAATTTCGACACTTTGTAAATGATAAAAGTAGAGTTATTTTCTGTTTAAGATGCTTTTTTTACAGTTGATCAGAAATGTTTACACCAGACCTTTTTAAAACTAATAGTTTTAGTAACTCCTCTTCCTGTATTAATGACAAAAAATTTTTTGTGTAAGAATTTTAAACTACGTATCTAAATATTTGAGTGCCCCTATATACCTAGATCTTCAAAGGGATTTTGAGACTAAATCAAATGTAGTAGGAAATGCTTTTTTTCCTTCTCTACCACTCCTTGGCCATTTTTGTGCAATTGTAAGTTTATATGTTACTGAGAATGTGTGTGTATATACACACATGTAATATATAATATCCAAAATATCCACATGTAATATATAATTATATCCAAAATATCCACCCATGTGAAATATCTTAACTCATTCACAGTTCTTGCCAAGGAATAAGAAAGATTACCCTTTTTTTTCCCCATTACTTAGAAGTACCTCTAAAATCTCTCAGTTTCCAAGTACCTTGATCTTCCTAATCCCATATTAAATATGTAGTTAAAACTTTTCAGAAATCTGCATCAGACATAAGCAACCTCTTTTATCCAGCTGACAGTGAAAGTACCTAGATAGCTTGATTTATATCTGTAGTTGTAAAGGTGTTCAGTAGTGGTAGTATTCTAAAAGTCCACAAAATGGCAGTGTTGCTCCATGAACATCTTTGTGACTCTGTGCGTGTATATGTGTATGTATTTTGGGGGAGGGAGTGTCCCTTTGTATGTGTACTTCTATGCATGTTTGCTCCTCAAACTTTTTTGTCTCTTCTTTCCTTCTTTCTCTATAAGATATAATATAAACCTTTATTAAGTAGTTATTATAGGAGAAGTAATGAGTGGTATTTATTGAATGTGGTGTCACATTCCCATCTCTTAATCACATGGCTGAGTGGAACTCTTAACACTTAGGTTGACACTGGTATCCCCTCTTCCCCCTGACTCTCACCCCACTGTCCTTCAGATCAGTCACCCTGGAGTGGGAAGAGGCAATTTTTGTGCCTAGTCTACATCATTTTTGCTTGATCTAAGCTTCAGGCTCCTTTCTTTTTCCAAAAAATAATGTTTAATTTTAATAAATGTATTATTATGTAACTATAGCTATCCTTTCCACATTGTGACTTTACCCATTGTGGTTGCAATGTATCATGGGTCAATGTAAGTAAGAAAGTTTGTAAGTATGTAAGTAAGTAAGTTTGGGAAGAGTTTTGTGAAAGCCACAGACAACTCAGATGGAAGGCCAGCAGATGACACAGAACCTGTGACTAAATATTTAACCCAAATTTTACAATAAGGTTCTGTAACACCCCTTAAAGAAAAAATTCAGACTTGTCTGATATGAAGAAGGGAGCCCAAACATTTTTCGCGTATTTCCAGGTTGTGGGGGTAACTCTGCAGTGTGGAATGGATAACTGTACTTTCTCCAGAAAAGGGCTGAACAACTCTTAGAACTCTGTCCTGCCCTCCAGGAAAGGAGGGTGGAGTACCAAAAGACAACTAAATCCCAGAGTGGAAGGAAGACGTACAACAGAGATAAGCTAACATGGCCTAAGGAGTTGTGGGGGATCATGGTAAGGTTGGGGGTAAGACTGGGCCTCCTTGACTGTCTCCCCCTCCCTGCCCCCCCACAACACTACTTCTGTTTGATGTTGATTATTTCTAAGCGTGAGGCACCACAGGATTCAAGTTCAAGGCTTGTTAAAAATAAAATTGATCTTAGAGGTTCAGTTCCCTCATTTTACAAGTGAAGAGATGGGTCCAGAAAGTGAAGTGACTTGAACAAAGACTAAATTCAATCAGTGATAGATACTTTGTTTCTAATTGTTTTTCAGTGGATAGGGGCTCCCAGTGGTTGGTTAAGATTCAAGGTTCTCAAGTCAGTAAACATTAAGTATCTATTATCCTCACAGCTAGGTGGTGGGGTGGATAGAGCACCAGTGCAGGAGTCAGGAGGACCTGAGTTCAAATGTCACCTCACATACTTGACACTCACTAGCTATGTGACCTTGGGCAAGTCACTTAACCTCAATTGCCTCATCCTGGGTCATCTCCAGTCATCCTGATGAATGTCTGGTCACTGGATTCAGATGATTCTGGAGGAGAAGTGAGGCTGGTGAGCTGCACAGCCCTCCCTCACTCAAAACAAAGTCAAGTGCAAGTCATGTCATTATTTCTCTGATGGCATGGTCTTCTTAGACAATGAAAGATGAGTACACACATTATGCTCGCAGAGGCAGTGTTGAAACCAGGAAGACCTGGGTTCAAGTTTGTCCTTAGACACATACCAGATGCATGATTCTGTCAAATCACTTAATCCTCAGTGTTCTAACCAACTCTCCAAGACTAAGTTGCAGAATGGGTGTGGACCTACATTCTAAGAGGGAGTTTTGTCTTTGTAGAGTTTCTCATACTAAGGAAGTCACAGTTCTAGTTCTATGTACTGTATTCAAAGTACTGGGAAGCAAGAATGGAACAGTCCCTTCTCTCAGGGTTTGCACATGTAGGGGGTGGAGGCTGTATAAGAAGTATTAAGATATGTGTTGTGGAGTGATTTCAGAAGAATACAACATTAACTAAGAGGGTCATGAAAAATTTTGTGTCAGAGGTACCTTCATCAGTTCTGTCAGTTGGCCCATCTGAAAAAGAAAAAACAACCTATCCTGTTCAAATGGCCCAGGAAGACCTGACTTTTTAAGGAACCCTGTAGAGAGTCTGAAATGCTAGAATTAGAAGCAAATCCTCTCTCTCTTGGTTAATACCTGGGTATCCTATAAATTAAAGGAGTTCTAATTATGTAACCTTTTCAGGACCAATACATCTCATTCTGTTATCTTTTTAATAGCAAAGGGTAATAAGAGGTATGGTTGAAAGAGCACTGGATTTGGATTCGAAGGAATAGAATTTGAATCCTGACTTGGCCACATGGTACCTGGGTGATCTTGGACAAGTGATTTGAACTTCTTTGGGCTTTATTTTCATCATCTGTAAAATGAGAGCCTTGGGCAACATAACAAATTTCTAGATCTTTGAATAGGTTTTCTGAGAATGATTAGTTAAAATGTTGAGGCTTAACCTTTTTTATTAACTGACATTTTATAGTGAATACTTTTAAAGTTATCAAGTGTATCTGGATGTGTTCAATTCAATAAATATCTGAGCATTAATGTACAAGGCACTGTTAGGAACAGTGAAAAAAGTGCCACAAATCCAATCCCTACTTCTCTTAACCTTTTTATTTAGTGGGCTACTTTATTTAATTAGGTAATTTAATTCCCCAATTACTCAGGTGCCCATTATATCTAAAGAATATGTGCTAGGCTTTGAGAATATCAGAACAAAAGCAGAACTTTAAAGCAGCTTTTATTCTTCTGTGGGGTATGTGAGATTTAGATGATAAATAGAAAATAAATGCAAAGCCATTTCTGGGGAAATTTCACAACTGAACCTAGAAGGAAGTCAAAAAAGACTGCTTCTTTGGGTGGTGGCACTTCAGGCATGTCTTGAAGGGAATTATGATTTCCATGAGCAGTAGAGGAGGGAGAAAAATATTCATAACATAAATGAATTTACACATTGCATAGGGCAAGAGGCAGGAGATCCCACGGAGGATACAGGGATCAGCCAGGAAGCAAGCAGATCTGTGTAGGATTGTAGAGTGAATGGAAGTATGGAACATGAGTCCAGAAAGATGGTTTGAGACAAAGTACAAAGGGCTGTAAATGCCAGCCTGAAGAGTTTTTCATTTTATACTAGAGATCCACTGAAGTTTGGTATCAGAATTTCTCATTTGACTCATTTCAGTACAGATCCTTCCCAACATACATCCTTACTTTCCCTAAAAAGTTAGTTTGGCAATAGTTAACCGAAAGGAAAGATGTAGCCTTTAATTTTGATGGGATGGTACTAAAATGAATTGGGGTATTTTGCCCAACTTTTGTTTTGACATACTTTACGTTGTTGTTGTTGCTTTCATTTATGCTTGTGCTTTCTTCACTCTTCATTGTTTTGTAGAAATCTTCCCGTGTTTCTCTAAATTATTAATCCTTCTTCCCAGTTGCTCAGTAATATTCCATTACATTCATATACTGTGCTTTGTGTAACCATCCCTTAGTTGCTGGTTACGTATTTTGTTTTCCTTCTGTTTTCTTTAACCATGGCTTGGGAGGAGAAAAATTATGTATAAAAACTGTATCCCTCCCCAGTTTACAATAAAGTAGTTATTTCATTTGGGTTATATATATATGTACATGTCTAAATTCTGTGTGGTATGAAGCCTTCCTTAATTGTGATTTGTCATCTAAAAAAAGCAGACTTTTCCAAGGATCTGTATGCTATATACTGATTTCCTGTATGGTAGGAAATTAACATATATGTAGTTTTTAATTGCTTCCTTTCACCCTGAATATGCTGTTACTCACTGAGCTTCTTTTTGTCCTACTGGTTGTCTCAGTTCAGAAATTTGTTTATATACAATTTCATCACTTCTATTTCTCTTTTGCCTCCCCTTCATTCTCAAAGAGGACCATGACATGAGGGAGCTGATGACATGACTTGTAGTTGACTTTGATTTGAGGGAGGAAGGGCTATGCAAAGCCCTCCAGAGTCATCTGAGTCCAATGGCCTGATATTGATCAGGAGGCCTGGAAAATGGTTCAGGATGCAGTGGGAGACCTTGGCCCTTTTAAGCTAAGGTCTTACCAAGTTCTCGCTGCCTGAGGCAATGCCCATTTAGTGAATAGGCCTCTTTAAGAAGTGAATTTAGGTTTGGCCCCTTTAATTAAAAAAAAATCAAACTGGGAGAGTAAGATCCTTGGGTTTGCTGGTCAAAAGAGAAACTGTTACTATTTATATTGTTGTGCAATCCCTGAGATCCAGAGTGAATTGGGTTTAAGGCTTAGTCTTTGAGAAAGAAATCTAGCCAGTCAACCCCAAATTAATGAGGTAGCTTTGGGCCATCAAAATTTCCCTTCCTTTGGGCAGAACACCCTCAGGTTAGGGAAGAGGAGAGAAGTTACTCAACTGAAACTGGCCTGCTGGCTCCCCATTCAGGTAGCTCGAACTACTCATAGGTTGTAGTTTGTCCTTCATTCTCGAAGAGGTTCATGACATCAACTCCAAATATGTAGTGGAAGGAAAGTTCTATTAAAAAAATTTGACCACATAATTTTCAGTATGAATCCACATAGTTTTATTGGATCAGATCAAATGGTGATAATGGTATTCCTCTAGTCAGAATGTACAAAACCCAAATTCTCAAATAGTTTTAATAATCTTCAGAGAGCTTCCTTATCCTCTTATTTTCAGGTAGCAAAAGTGGTTGGTTTTTCAGTCATTTCAGTCATATCCAACATTTTGTGACCCTTTTTGGGGTTTTTTTGGGCAGATAGTGGAGTGGTTTTCCATTTCCTTCTCCAGCTCATTTTACAGTTGAGTAAACTGAGGCAAACAGAGTTAAATGACTTGCCCAGGGTTGTTTGTTCTTCGTTCTTGAAGAGTACCATGACATCAGGAAGCAGATTCCCTGACTTGCAAGTGAATTGTAATTAAGTGAAGGAGGGCTGAGCAAGGTCACCAAGGTCACTTTCTCCTCTGGAGCCATCTGGGTCCAGCGGCAAGATATAGATCAGGACGACTGGACCACATCTAGTAGATGTCTGAGGCCAAATCTGAACTCCGAAAGATAGGTTTTCTTGACTTCAAGTCTAGCGCTATCCACTGCGCCACCTAGCTGCCTGTGGGTAGTATCAGTATTAGGACCCAAATGTCCTGACCCTCAGTCTCTTGACTCTTCTCCTATGCTCTCAATTTGATTCTTTCATAGTATGTAATTCTGCCTATCAAGATAAATTCAAAAGAGATAATTTCCCCCATATAGAATCCATCAACTATTATTCCAACACTTTCCAGATTTCATAAATAAATATAAACTCAAAAACTGTATAGTTCCTCTACTCTTCCATTCTGCAACAGAGAATGAATTTGTTTTGGTGGTGGCTACAAGGATAAATAAGGTAAAATAACTTTTTTAAAAAGAAGTTATCCGTCACAAGAGATAACTATTCAGAATACACATCAATCTGTAGTTCTGATAAATACCATCACTTTCTTAAAGACTAGTATTTCTAGGTTTTTTTTTACCGTTAGACATGAGAGGCGGCGTGTCTGAGAGAAATGATTTTTATCTGAAGTTTTAACTGCAGTCTTGACTATAAACATGGTGGTGTACTGGGATTTTGTTGCAAAGCCTAGGCATGGAAATTGAAGTATTTATGCTCCTTATTGTTTCAGAAAATCTAAATCTCTTTGCACACTGTCCTTTAGTCTTCCTACTCTACTAAGAAAAGAAATGATTGCTTGTTTTTTGTGTTAAGTATGATTTTATTCTTGTTTAACATTGCCAGAGAGTATGTTTCTGTAAGGGTATATAATCCTTATAAAATAAAAGCTTCATTAGTGATGGTTACTTGCACAAATGCATCTGAAATTTAATATGAATTTTCCTTTGTTGAAATACCATTTAAAATACAGAAAAATTGTCTTCATTAATTTAACAAGCATTTATTAAGCATTCATCATCTGCAATGCATAGTGCTAGGCATTATAGAGAGATGAATAGGATAAAGTGTCTATAAAGAGTTCACGTTATAGCAGGAGGGGATAAGATATTTACATGGACAGTATTATAAGTACATCAGAGCATAAAGTTGTATGAAGTCATATATGAAAAAAATTCCAGCTAAGTTGATTTTAAATTGAAATTTTGCGCATTTGGAATGTATATTGACTTAAACATTAAGAGATCTAATTTTCTGAAAATGATTATCAACATTTTGTTCTCACAATTTCTAAAGAGGCGTTGCCTATGGTTTAGTTTAGACTCTTAAAAATCTTTGATTCAAGTTGCTGCTCCACACTGCCTCCTTCCGGGCTGCTTCGCTATCTGGACTAGCCTTAGCCTATGTGGAACAGTTTCCCTTGAGCATGCCACATTGCTGCTTAAGTTATAACAGTGTGGTTGGAGCAGACAGCCTGGTGCCCTGTGATTTTCTTGAGCTACAAAGCTAAAGGCGTTGAAAAGTAAGGTTTTGCAATCCTTAGGCCAAAAGTGTAGGGATGTCCATCAATACCTAATCATAGAACTGTCCCATAATAATCTATTTTATAACACTTTAAAGTTTAAAGCACTTTCAGATGTTATTTCATTTGATAGATATTTCACTTAATTTTGATAGGATAGTACTAAAATGTATTGGGGTATATTGAGGTAAGCAAGATTGATAACACCATTTTATAGCTTTGGAGCATAAAGATTAGAGATGATTGAACTTATCCAGAGTCATATACCTGGTGAGCAGCCAGCTCCAGGATTAAAATTTTGACCTGAAGGCCAGACAAGTGTTTTTTCTGTAATAATCGTGTTGCTCAACTAGTTGTGCAAAAGTTATTAGTCAAAGGATTAGGATCAGTCTGAAGAGGAAAATAACATCAAGATAGAAAGCTGCTGCTAAGCCCTAAGTAATGTGGAATTCGTTGAGTAGCAGCTCAACATCAGCATCAATAAGGTGATTGGGAGGTGTATCAATAACAGAAGGAGCAGAAGACAGGAATATAATAGTATGAGGCTTCTTCAAAGGTCAGGGAAACAGTCTGTGTAGTAAATTTAGGAATGAAAAAAGTCAGGACAATGCTGGTATTACTGTTTTAAATTTTATCATATTTTTAAAATAGAAGCTATTATGTCAGTGGTTCTTAACTAGATTTCCATGAATTTGACTGGGAGAAATACTTTGGTAACTCCATTTAGTATAATCAGTTTTCTTTGTAATCCTATGCATTTTATTTTATACGTTTAAATATACTCTGAGAAAAAGGTGGTAAACTTAGACAAACTACCAAAAAGGTCTGAGTCAAAAACCAGTAAGACTGTCAGTTGTGTGTAAAAAAAATTTGTGACTTCATATACAATCATCTTTTTCTGTTCTTTGCATATAGAAAATTTGTGTTAATGTTTATCAAGTTCATAATAAAAGAGTTGTTTTAAAAGAACCTCAGTTTAAGAATTCAGTAGCAGCCTCTCCTGATAGCATTACTTTCCTCAGTACTGGCACAATTCTTTGAGTTTATGTAAAAATAATTTCTGTAAACAAGTTGAGTAGCAAGTGCATGGTCTATGCTAGTTTTATTGGCAGCTTAATTTGTGTAATAAAATTATTTCATGGAGGGTAGGTGGGATTTGGTTCCACTTCCACATAGGTTGTAGGTACACAGGAATTAAATTAGGGGCAAGAAGGATTTGGGTACCAGATTTCCCCTTTTTATATAATGTGAAATAAAACTTTAGTTCAGAAGGAATTATCCACAAAATTATGGAAGAAATTGATCTTTAAAATAAAAAATGTATCAAGGCTTATTTATTCATCTGTGACAAGGAGTGGACACCTTTTGACCTATAGATATATACTACAAAATAGTAGTCTTCTTTTGTTACATCACCTTTGGGTCAGATTGTGTTTTTCAGTTAAAAACTGCAAAAAAGATGTCATCCTTAATATACCAAAGTGGTCACCACTTATATATTTAGTAACCTAATGAATTGTGGTGCTCAACTAATATTCATTTTTTTAATTGCTAAAATTCCCAAGCATTTAATTTTAAGGTAATAGGCATATATCCATCAAATGGATAGAGGGAAACATATAAATACATTAGATGGGGGAATTCCTGGAGTCTTGGTCTTTTATAATGTTTAAAAAGGAGGGAGCTACATAATGGGCTGTTTTACTTGGTATGCTGTCTAACCACTGAAGTTGTAAGGCACAGGAAATAGCTTTCTAGTTTTTCCTCCCACTAGTCACAATTCAGTTATGGACATCAGGATGTTTTTTTTGGCTTATCTGTTTCTATGCAGTTTGCCTTGCACATCTGCTTCATAAATTATTAAAGTATTCCCTTGAAAAGTTGCAAATTCAAATTAGATTCTGAATGTGTATTAAGAAGATATGCCCTTTTAGGGGGAAAAGTGAGAAATCCCAGAAGTATCTATATAAACTGTGGTATATTCAGATCAAGTTAATTGTCTTGTTTTTGATATGTTTTTTGAGGGGAAACCTAACGGTTTTTTCATGGTCAAGTTGTAGTCAACACTGGGTTGCTGTCTTAGACCTATGACATTGATCTAGGTATTTGAGTAGCTATGTTGCCTAATGCTGTGTATTTCTAAGTAAAATACTATACTGCATGTTTAAAATGATCAATTCAGACTATTTACCAGATGAAACTACATTCAAGAGTGCTTGCCTGTTTACTTATGCAGCTTTCGTTAAACTAAAAGCAGGAGTTTCGTTTGATTTATGCATAAAGATTTACACTAAATAAGCTTGTTTTTGGTCTATTAGTATACCTGTGCTTTGGGTCAACTGGGCATGTATTTAAAAACTCAGTTAATAATTTCTTTATAAAAGCCTTGTGCAGATATTATCCCCCATTTACAAATGAGCAAACTGAAGCACTTGGAGATTGTGAGTAAGTTAGAACAGGGACTTAAACTCAGGTCTTGTGACTCAGTCCAGACTTTCCACTATCTCAAAACTTGAAGAGTTTTGATAAGCTTTTCTATCAGGAATAATATGATAAATTACTTTATACTTTTTATAGATCCTGCAAGGATCCTCACAGTAACCCTGTGAAGTAGGCATAATGTCCCCATTACCTATGAAGAAAAAGGCTTAGAGAAGTGAGCATAGTAGCTTATACAGAGGCAGACAGCTAAGTAAAAGGGCAGAGCTGGAATTGGAACTCAAGTTTCTTAACTGAAATTCCACTGCTTTTTTGCACTAAAGCAAGATATTTGACTTTCCAGATGTTTCAAGTACACAGTAGATGAAAATAAGGGTTTAATTCTCCTTTGCTTTTAAGATTTAGCTTTTTTATTTTAAGCTTTTAATAATTATGGATTTTCTTTGAGGAGTGCTTAATGTTTAATTCATTGTTTGGTGATTAATGTAAAAATTATTGTGTGAATGTTACTGATAGTAATAAAATTAAATTTTATTCTAACCCCATCAGATCCTTTCTTTTCCTAAAATACAAGTTTTTGCTTATTAAAAAAAGTCAAAACTCTCTATTGAAATTATATTTATGTTTTACATGAAAAATAGTCTAAATAGGAACAACTTTTTAAAAAGTACTTAAACTGCCAGGCAAGTGCGTTGGTGAGAAAACACCAAAAGAGTATTACTCTAATAGGAAAACAACAGGGTTAATTCAAATTCTGTAGTTCAGAATTGCTTCCTAAAATACTAAGATGTTGGCAGATTGATTACTACAGAAATTATAGGCCAGTTTTGGGGGGGGGGGAATATTAATGAGTAGAATTTATGTATTGGGGAGCTTTTGAAAAGGACAAAATCAGATTAGTCAGGAAAAATAGAATCCTTTGTTTTCTTTGTTGTGTAGGTTATGGAGAGATTTAGAAAATTAAATCAAGTTAACAAGCTTTTATTAAATGCCTACTATGTGCCAAACTCTGTGCTAAGGGCCTAGGCAGATTACAAAACAAAGGGCAGATTAAGTTATTAGAACTTCAAAAATGGTGGTATCAGAGATGTGTCACTGTTTTGATATGTCCATGAATGGCAAAAGAAAACTGTATTTTTTCATTTTTATTGTTTTATGCCAGACAATACTTGTGACAGGCAAAATTTTTTTTCTACATTGTAGCATTTTAAAAGTTTTGGCTACCATTGTCATGGATAATAACTATTTTATCAAGTATTGAGAATGATCCTAAACATTGAATTTTGGAAGGAAAAAAACCTTTTTTCCAGTGAACCTGGCAGTGAGCTCTTTTATTTGTTTAATCTCCTTTATTCCTTACGGAAGGAGATATTGGAAGGATGATGTATACTGTTTCATTGAAAACTCAGGGTGGTAGTAAAAGAAAAAGGAGGGGGAGTTAGAAAGTTTCACATTTCAGCATTTAGCATTTTAGTGTTCCCTCTTGGAAAGTAAAGATGGAAAACAGAAGGTGCTTAATCCAGCAAGGCCCTCTGTGTAATAGTTGACTGTATAATATTATGCACACAGGCCCTCCATGTACACACGATATAATTGGTTTGAAATATACATTTTAAAAGGAACCAGATTTCCCTTTTCTCAAATCTTCTAATAGAATAAGGCATTGAGTTTTAGAAATGTTTCTAATTGTTTTCCCATTCAAGGTGGTTTTCCTTTCCTTTTGTAATACATGAATGTAATTTGTCAAATTGTTTTCTCTTTCACTGGAATATTTCATATTTTGCAAGGTGAATGAAGGATGGATCTATTATCAGAATGTATCCTCACATTTCCTTGCACTTTGTTGAAGCATTATTTGCATTAATGCCTTACTATTATTATTACTTAACAAGCTATTTCAATACTTTTTTTTTTTTTGGTCAGTAGTGTTTTTAAAACAAAAATTCTTCTTTGGTGTTTTTACCAATTCTCTTCCTTTTTCCTATACTCTGGCTTTTTGTTTTCAGATAATGGAGAATGGGTTATTTGTTACCTATCAACTTTGCAATGTTTATTGAATGTTTGGGGGAGGGGAGATGTAAAGTTATACTATACTTTATTTGGCATTGCAGTTCTGTAACAGAGCTCCTTTGTAAATTGTGATCCTATGTAACCAAATATAGCAATAGAGTTGGCAATGATAGTTAAGTTTTTTTTTTTTCTCTGCTGAGCCTTCCTCACAGGGTTGTAATGGGAGTGTGCTTTGCGCTCAAAATGCTTATGAGTTATTATTATTCTTAGGATTTAAACTAACAGTAAGAATATGTATTTATTACAACCGGGTGAGGAATGTTGGTTGGTCATGATAGATTTAGTATTAACAAGAGTGATATACATCAGTTTTAGAAAATACCCTATGGAGTTTTCAGCTTGCCTACAGGGAGGACTTGGAAGTGCTGATGAACAGTGGAAATTGCATGAATCATTATCAGGCTTTAAGTGCAAATATTCTTAAAAAGTCATTACAAATTAGGCAAGAAACACAAAATAAGGAGTCAATTTTCCTGGCATTTTAAGTGGCTAGTTCTAAGGAAAATTTTTTCTTAATTGTTTTGATTTTCATGTCAAAACATTTTGAAAATGTTTATCCAGAAGACACAATTCACTTCACCTTCCTCTTTTTTTTTTCCTACCCCCTTCTGATGTCTTCATGTTGACATTTTTTCATGTGTTTGGAAATCATTCTCAATTCAATTCCTTTAATGTCAGGTTAAGACTTCTGTGAAAGATAATTTAATAAAAATTATTTGAATTCTGTGCATATTTAGTATATTTGTTACTTACACATCTGTGTACGAAAACAAGAAAAACAGCCAAACCTATCAATGTAAAAAACAAAGTCTTATCTTAATATAGTGTTCCATACCTGTGAACCCCTGTGTGTATCTACAAAGGAACAGGAAGAGGATCTTTGACACCACACTTGTACAACATTCAAACATTTGATTGTTTTTTCCATTTACATTGTTGTATATATTGTTTCCCTGGCTCTGCTTATTTCACTTGATATCAGCTCATATAAATCTTTACATGCTTCTTTTATATTCATCATTTCTTACAGCACAGTAATATTTCATTACATTCTATACCATAATTTGTTTTGCCATCACCTGATCAGAAGTGTTACTATCAATATTTTGGGGCATACAGGCCTTTCTTTTTTTGTCAGCGATCTCTTTCTGGTTTCTGCCTTGCAAGTGAAACTCTGGTTCAAAAGGTGTGGATTTTAGGCCCTGTATTTGTAGAATTAGAAATTGCCTTCTAGAATGGTTATAACCAGTTCACAGCTTCACCAAAAATGCCTTCATATCCTGTATTTCCCCAATCCCATATTTTTCTTATCTTTTCCAATTTGTTGAGTATGAATTGAAATTCAGGATTGTTTTGATTATTAGTGATTTGAAGTCGTCATTCATATGGTTGTTAATAATTTGTAATTATTCTTTTGAGAACTTTGTTATTATGCAGTGATGACATATCTATCTGGAAATAGGTATTTCTGTTAATCGTACTTAAGAAACTGTGGTGTAAATACAACCTAACCCTTCTCTCCCCATTCTCAGAAGTAATTCACTCCCTTCTTTAAAGTCACTTTGTTGCTGAATCATTTTTGTCATGTCCAGCTCTTTGGGACCTTGTTTTGGGGTTTTCTTGACCAAATACTGGAGTGATTTGGCATTTCCTTCTCCAGTTCATTTTCTAGATAAGGGACTGAGGTAAACAGGGTTAAGTGACTTGTCCACAGTCATGCAGTAAGTGTCTGAGGCTGGATTTGAATTCAGAAGATGTCTTCCAGAGCTTGCTGTCTAACTTTACATTCTCCTTTATTTCATATTTTGAATGTATAACTTAAAGCCCATATTGTAAGCTATTTTAGGGCAGTGACTTTAGCTCTTGTACATTTTGCCATATGTGTAGTTGACAACTCTCTTTGTTGGACTGAATTGAATTTTAAGTAGTTAAATATAATTATAGTTGTACTGTGAGTTTTGCTGTGATTCTTTTTATTGGTTACACTGATGGACCCACATTAGTTACATTTTAAATTTTCTCAAAGTAAGTTTTGTTTTTACAGAGCACATCAATTTTTGTTGAACTGGAAGTAATGCAAAAATAGGGTGTGAATTTTTCTTAATATAACCAAATAGGTAAGTCATTCTTAATATGCATTTCAAGAATAGCATAGGTGATTGAAATGTAGAAGCAAGTCAAAAGCACCATTTTAAACATTGATTTCAACCTTTTTAACCATCAGAACTATTTTCCAGAACTGCTGATAAAATGTAAAACTAACTGAGTTGCATTGCTTAGCATCTTAGGACAATCCTATAGACTCTTTGGGGGGTGCTTTTAAAAAAGTGAACTGACCAGAAATTTAAAAAAAAAATAGAAGTTCATGTAAGGGGGAAGAAAAGGAGGAGCATGGATAAGTCACCAATTGGGAAATCACTTCTTAAGTGAGGAATCTATTAAATTTTTGTTTGCATTCTGTAAAAATCTGGATGTGCAAAATTAGACATGTAGTATGCCAATATACTACTGGTCAATATTTAAGTTTAGCTATGTAGTGAATAGCTAAAATTTGGAGAACTTTACAGTTCCTGAATCATTCAGTTTAAAGCTAAAAGTAGGGACTATAGAGTCTCTCTAGAGATCCAGATCCTTCATTTTACAGTAAAGAACAACCTGAGCTTTAGGTAGGTTTTGACTTGCCCAAGGTTCATTAGTAGTAGACCTTGAGCTCAGTCAGGTGCCTTTACTTCAAATGTAATGCTCTTTTCACTGCTTCTCACTGCCCTAGTGCTTACTTAGTAAACTATTTCTTCTAGTGGGAAACTAAGTGGCCCTCAGGCAAATCTCAAAAAGTTAGTGCATTTAAAAGAAAACAACAACAACCCAATAATTTATTCCTTTTCCACTTGGATCCTTCATTAGTTTTACTAGGAAATTACCCCAGAGTGTTTCCCATTACAGTTGAATAGTGGGATGTAATCAGTACTGATCATAATCTTTGCTGAGCAGTACACCTGTGGTTTTAGACCTACTCTTTTATCATAAATGTTGCTTTGGCTAAATCTGCAAATGTTATGTAACTTGCCGTACAGTTATTAGACGATTCACTGTTCATTCTAGTAAAGAGATGAAAAAATTGCTACTTACCTAGAGTCTGAGAATATACTATCGGGAAACTTTAGCCAATAGAATCTACTGTCTTTTTTTAATGTTATTTTCCTGGTAACCCATGTTTGCAGAAAATAGGCCATAGTAACTAGATAAGTTCTCTGTGCGATCTAAATTGTATAGGATTAGTATAAATCTAAAAGTAATATACATAACTTAAAGCTATTAGTTGATATGGTATTCTCACAACTGTTTTGTATAACTATTCTTGCAAAAAGGCAGTCGACACAATTGCTTGTACTGTGCCTAGTGAAAACTGATCAGAGAGCTCCCCCTAGTGTCTAAAATGCTCTTTCATTGTACTTGTCCTTAATCACAGGAAGTCTTAGAAATCAAACTAGTCATTTTTTCCCCCTTCACATCTGGACATAAATTATTATTATTATTTCTTTTTGCAGAAAAGGTCACAGGAATCATGGGTAGGGCATGGAATGCAGGCCATAGAAAACATGGGAAAGGAAGAATAAAATGTTATTTCCACCTTTTTAGAAATGGTTATTTTTAAATGACCTGGAAAAAAGCCAAACTATACAACTTTTTTCAAATTTACATTGGTTTCTGAATTAAATGTAGCTTAAAGATGTTTTGTTTTGGAGCTATTTATGCCAAGATATCTCCTTGGCATTTTTGAGAGAGTACTTTCCATTTTGCTGAAAACAATAAGTTTATTACAGTATTGACTTTAGAAATGAAGCATGGTTTCCTGTTTAGTGATATCTTAATTACAGTTATGTTTTTTTGGTTGCTATATCCATTCTTGAATACCATTTCACCACTACACACTGAATGCCTGCTATTTTTTTTTTAAATTGTGAATTTGCAAGTGAAAATATTTGGCACTTTTTATAACTTAATGTTTTTCATCTGAAGAAATATAGGAAACACTTTTTTCATCCCTCTGTCGTTCTACACACATACAGACCTTTAAGAACTTTGTGAGGGGGTTATATAAACAGGACCTATTTCATTTGACCCGTGGGTCTCTTTGTAGTTTAAACAAGGAAACCAGTGTGCTGAAAACTGTAGGACTCACGAAGGCTCTACTAAAAACATTTCTCTCCTGTGTGTGTGTGTGTGTGTGTGTGTGTGTGTGTGTGTGTGCATGTGTTCACATGGAATGGAATTAACTTCCATTATTTTGCGAAATGAATTAAAACTATAAGCAAATTTCAAGTAAATTTTCAATAGTACTTGTAAAATGAAATATTATAATCCTAATTACTATTGTCCATGCCCACATCTGTGTTTAGACATGCTTTTTGATTTATGGTAGATGATAGACTCATTTTGCTAATTAGCTATGAATGTAGCCAACTTAAACTTATGTTCTTGATTTATCGAGATACATAAGTATTTTCAAATCACTACAAGGATATACTTCAGTGAAAATTTGCCAGTGGCTTCACTGGTTTTACTTTGCCTTATTATATCTGACAGTTTGAAAATATTGCCTTTTCTCCCATCTCCATTAAAAGTCACTTATTTAAGGTTTTACATGCCCTTTTTAGTCACAGGGAAAGTAACCTGTATCACTTAAAGTAATTTGTGTTTTATATGGCAGCTTTTCCTAAAGATTTAAAAGACAAACTTGAATGGCAGTTGTCTTTGGAAGGAAAATGTTAATTTTCTTTTAAAACAAATACTTGTTTGACTTTCCATTTTAATTTAATAACAGAAAATTTTTAGTGACCTTCATTTGCAAAAATGAAGACATTGAAGTGACTTTTGGATGTCTGTTCATTTGTAATGGAATTTATGAGTCCTAAAAAACAAACTTCCGTGGTTTGTAAAAATCTCTAAAACAAGAATAAGCAAATGTAGTTAGGGAGGACAGGGTGGTGTTATGACTCTATAATCAGTAACAATCATTTTGACTATGTCTAAGACTTTTGTAAAAAGCGTTTAGTGATTTGAGTTGCCCTCATTAATATACTTTAAAGTTGTTCATTAATGACAAGTACTTCAAATGTTTATACTATTATAGCAGTTAATATTGTCACCTTATTCATTTCTTTGCTTTCCCCAAAGGGCCTTTAAAACTCTTAAATTAATTATAAAAAGGTAAAGTTATTGAGTTAGTGCTATTCTTCCCATCCCATTTTTCAATTTGATGTTCTTGCTTAAAATGCTTTTTTCATTCCTTGTTTTAAAACATCTTGAAGTCTTCCAAATTTCTCACATGATTCAGAAAATCCTTTGCAGTCCTTTTTCAAAAACTTGAAACTATGACATTCATCAGATCCCATCTAATTTTGCTGATTGAGTTATGGAATTTCTCGTAAACATGCAACACAAAAGGCTGCATACAAACCAGATTTGATCAGGAAACTGACAACTTTGTCTTATAATAGACTCTTGGTTCAATTTCAATTTTAATTTGACCAAAAGCCATTTTATATTGGACCAATGCCAACTCTAATGTAATCCCTAGTCTCTCATCTGTAGTCTTGAAGGCTAATGGAACAGTAAAGCCTTCTTAAAGATAACTTAAATGCATGGTATAGTGTCCTCGGGGTAGCTTGTGCACTAAAGATGTTTTCTTTCCCACCCTGTAGAGGTATCTCATTAGGACACCCAGTAGTGTCATTATTAAGTTTTCATGTGTTTCTCAGTTTTGATGCTAATCTTCATGTGTATGTGTGTGCAATTTTTTTTCCTTTGCAGCACCAATGTGGTTATGAATTATTCAGAGATTGAGTCTAAGGTTCGAGAGGCAACCAACGATGATCCTTGGGGACCTTCTGGGCAACTCATGGGAGAGATTGCCAGGTAAGTGATAATTTGACTCAGCAGTGCAGAAAGAAGAACTGCATCTTTAAACAGAAATGTAAACCTTGCTTCCGAACTCAGGCTTTATTCTCCATCAATTGTAGCTTAATTTTGTAGGATCTGAACAGACAGTAATATAGAAAATTGAAAGCCAAGTCTATTCTGCTTAAGGGTGACACAGGGTGTATTTATAAATTGCTTGTTTCTAGCCTTCCAGTAAGACACAAAGAATTGTTTGTTTAATACAGAATTGTTGATGGTAGTGTAGATAAAAGAACCTCAGATAGCTTAAAAATAATTTTTCCTTAGTCAATATAAAGATTAATGTAGCAAATAAAAATGTAGATAATATATAAGTTAATGATAGGGCCTTGCAGTGAACTGGGTATTATTGTCTGTGTACGCGTGTGTGCATTTCTGTCTATCTATCTATCTTTATATTTCTATCATCTTCCTCTCTCTCTGTTTATTTTTAGCTGTTACAAAGGAGTTAACCCCTTTAAGTTTTAGGAATTATATTTGTAAAATACTTCGACTTCTTTTTTTTTTTTTTTTTTGCTTTCTGGGAAAACATTGTAAGTTAGACCAAGTCTGCCATCTACTGTTGAAATTAACACATTGTAAATCTTTCAGGAGAATCAAGGTAGACAGACTCTCTTCTTCTTTTTTTTTTTTTAAGGGCCACATTTATGTATGAACAGTTTTCTGAACTTATGAACATGCTTTGGACACGAATGTTGAAAGACAACAAAAAGAACTGGAGAAGAGTCTATAAGGTTGGATTTGAGGAAATTTAAAAGTTTTTTTATTTTAATGGTACATTATATATGCTTCAAACTCAAGTGAACTTATAAGTGTTTTAAAAACACTTTTATGTGTCATAATAGATTATCTTAGAATGCTAAGAGACACCTTTGTTGTTTGTGTGTTCCACTCATTTTAAAACATTTTATTCATTATGTGAAAATATTTGAAGCTTTATTATAATGCTTTTAAATGTATTTTATATCTTTCATTTCCTCAGTTAACATTTCCCTTGCTTATTTTAGATTTCTATAAAGAATAAATTTCTTATGTAAAGAATCTCAATTTCATTGTATTCTTTTTCAAAGTTTATATTTTAGTGTATGAAATTAACACAGGCCCAGATTTCCATTTGACTTTGTATGTCTGTAACCTTTTTAAAGAAAATTTTCATAAAATACTACTGCAGTACGGTATTCTAGCATGAAAATTGAAACTGTACAGGTAATAAAATTAGTTCTGATATAGTGTAATGCACTTTTTAAACCTTAACATCCTATTATTATTAGATTACATATACATGAAGCAGGAGTTGTTTGTGTGTTGCTTTTTTTTAAGTCTATATTAGTGTCACAGAGTATGAGAAAGTGGAAGGGTTGCCATATATACTGACTGAGATAGGCTACCTACTTCAATGAAATGATCACAGATCTGTTTAAAAAAAGGTTGTAAAAACAATTAGGAGATTATATCTTAAAATGATATTTTGTCCCTACCTTGTGTAGTTATAATACAGAATTCTAAAGTCAAATGCTTAGGTATAGGATTATTTTTTTTTCAGTAGTGTTCCAAGTAATTTTTTTAGCCATATTTTAATAAAAACTTTTTGTTGACATCCACTATCTTTTCTTGATAAACCTCACTTTATTTAAAAAACTTAAAGCCTGAAAATAGGGTGTTGTTGAAATTATCATCTACATCCTGTTTTAACATTGCAATCTTCTAGCAAATTATAAAATAAATTATACTCTGATAAAAGGAATTCTCAACATATTATACAATTTTCCCTGCATCAGGTTTTCACAGATTAGATAAAGATTCTAGAAGTTAAAGGAAGTTCATGTTTTTAAAAATCCCAACATCGTCTTTAGGAATTTTATGGACCTTTTATAAATCAGATATAAATAAATATTTTCAGTAGGATCCACAAATTTTAAAAAGCAAAAAGAGGATCTGTGTACTCAATTTTTAAAAATATAATTTTCTATTTTTTCTTAAATGACTGACTTGCTTTATTTAGAGTGATTTGGTTACTATAATCCACAGTGTAAAACTTGGTTCCATAACGATGTTATGTCATTTGGATTAAAAGTGAAAAAATTTAGTCAGTTTTGTAAATGTTTTGTTTACATGATGCCAAGAGCTTGAATATTTGGGAGCATCTATATAAAATTTTTACTTTTCAACTGGACATTTGACCTTCAAACAAGTTAAAATTGATTTGTATTTAATAGAAGAATTTTATTATGTTTTTATGTAAGCCTATACATCCAAGATAAAGTTTAAGGTAAGAATCTTTATAGCCTGATATGAGTCTATATTTTTAATTAATTTGGTAATCTAGTTGGTTTTTTAAAGAAAAACACTTGTAAAATGCTGATGGGAGCTTTTGTTCATGCCATCATAAGGTGCTTTGTATTTTTATAGTCGTTGCTGCTCCTAGCTTACCTCATAAGGAACGGATCAGAGCGTGTTGTTACAAGTGCCAGAGAACACATTTATGATTTGCGATCCCTGGAAAATTACCACTTTGTAGGTGAGCAATAGAAAAATCTTATAAGCAAATTAAAACAGTAGTTGGAGTTGTCAGTCACCTGAACCAGCTTAGAAGCTTCTCCGCTCTAATTAGAATGTGACTGTTGCTGGTTGTGTGAAGAGTGCAGAATCCAAGACGTGGTACCCTAGAGTATTAATTAGTGAAGACAAGAACTTGCAGAAAAGACTGGCTAATAACAACAGAACCAACACAACATGAGTGTTCGGGTTTATATTAAAATATGCACTAGAGACTGGTCCCCTGTGGTGTCCATAAAGGAATAGCTTTAATCATATGGGAAGAAAAGGTTAGAGCTCCAAAACACACACATCTGTTTGAAGCTGGGGTTTTTTCCTCCCACCAAATAATATTTACAGTGCAAAGGCAGCAAGGCCAGTGTGTGTTTTGAATGTGAAAGAGGCTAGAGTGAAGCAAATTTCAGTTTGTAGTGTACCCCAATTGAAAGCATTTTAAAAATTCAGACTTTAAACAAGATCTGTAGTAATTAATATTTTCTAAAACTACTAATGAAACCAAGGAATAAAACACTTTTTTAAAAAAAAAGTGTTTAAACTAAAAGTATTTTTTTGTTGTTTAAATATAAGGGAAAAGCAAACTGGCGTTTGGTTGTGAGCTGTTGTTTCATAGTGTTACTACCACGTAGTTATTTTTAGCAAATCAGACGCTTCTTATAAAGATACTTTAAATTGAAATATCTTAAGGCTGTCTGAGAATTTGCAGAAGGGGGAAATGAGTTAAAAATGAAATGGTGCTGTTAACCTTTTATTTTTGAAAGAATATTATAGTAGACTGTTGTCTTTAGTATGATTTTGGTTCATGATTTTTTTTTCTTGTGATTTAGTGTTTGTTGGCTGCATTCTTTTCTTTCATGTATGCAGATGAAAATGGCAAGGACCAAGGTATAAATATACGCCAAAAGGTGAAAGAAATGGTCGAATTTGCCCAGGATGATGATAGACTTCGAGAAGAGAGAAAGAAGGCAAAGAAGAACAAAGACAAATATGTTGGGGTTTCTTCAGATAGTGTTGGAGGGTTCAGATATGGTGAGTAGTGAGCAAAGAACATTCTGAAGTGTTTAGTTGGCCCTTGGGACATACGACAAAACCGAGTGTCAGAGACCAAAGCCCAATTATTTAGGACTCCAGGATATTACACTTTGAATGACTTTTTAAATTTCTAGCTGATGAATCCTGGGAATCTTCCAATCTACTTCTCAAGGTTTAACATATAAAGTTGCAATTTTTGTAATCAGCTGAATATATATTTTATAACATCATTAGGAAATATGACTGCAAAAAAATAGTTGTTGAGCATACTAAAGAATTTTTGCTCCTTTGGTATCTATATTTCAAAGTTTAACTTTGAAACAAGAAACAATGAAAACAGTCTGGTGTGTTAACAATGTAGTTCTTGTTGGAAATATGCTTTGTTAGAGAGACTATGTGTCTCAACTCTTAAACTATCCTTGACCAAGAAAGGTGATTGGTGATGAGTTGTCCTCTTAATTTCATTTTAATCCAGCTTTATAACTGGTCTTTTCCTTAAACAGTGCAGAGCACTTTCCTCTCGCATGCAGTGAACTCAATGAATTCAGATCCTCGGTAGCCATTAGACTTGTGGTCATACACTGTTTCACTGTTCTTACTAACGTAGCTTCAAGTTTACATGAATTAGAATGGTTATAGTGGACTTGCTTACTTATGTTTTTCATTGCTACTCCTGAACAAGCTACATTGTAATCTGTTTAAAACAAGACTCTTAAAATGGGCCACCTTATATTTGTGATAAATGTACAATAAGGATAACTCTTCTTTGTGAATATGTTCCATTGAGCTTATACTGGTCTATGCTAAGGTCTCCAGTAATCCTCTGATCTTGTGGGAAGCATACATATGCACTCACGGTTTCACACTCATACTCACATAAGTTTGGATTTGCTTGGGTAGAAAACTTGTATAAAAGTATCTTAACCCCTTACATGTGGAAGTGTGAAGAGTTTCTAATTTCTTATATTCTGTTCCCAGTGAGAAAAAGGAAAATAGTTGAACATAAATATTCCTGAAATCCAGGAATACTTCCAAAATCAGAAAATTTTTTATATTAATAGAAACATAAAGAGCAGTTCTTTTTATATTAATAGAAACATAAAGAGCAAATCAGCAGTCCTGATTACTTAAAATTAAAGCACATTATTAGGAATCTAAGAAATTTTAAAATTTTGTTCAGCAAAGTAGCTGAACAAACATTTTTATAAGTATAGTTTAGCATTAATTGTTTCCTTTTTAAAAAATTTTAAATCATGTTTTTCAATAAACTTGCTTTACAGACTACCTATACATATACCTCTCCTCTCTGTTGGTATAATTAGACAAGTTTATCTTGGAGTGATAGAAAACTTAAGGTCATAGAATTTAGAGCTTTAAGATACCTTTGAAATGTGAAACAAATAATGCTTTCTATTGCACTACTTCTGTGTAGTTGCAGATTTTAATGAATTCAGTCATGTTTTTTATGTTTTTAAAATTTTGACTTTGCCATTTATGTAGCCCAGAAACTCAAATAGCCATTTCTCACATAATGAGGGTTCTGTTTTCTGTGAGATGATATTATCACTACTATTTAATAATTTTTGTGTAATGACTTTGTACATGATCTATAATTTTTTTCTGTTTAATTCTTGTTTTCATACTCTAATCTAGATTTTGCTTATGATTGTACTTCATTATTAGAAAACATTCCTAATATTGAAGACATAAACCTAATGAGATTCAGTTTTGATTGGATAGCATGTATATAGTTATACCTTTTAAGTTAAGAGTATTTCTAGGCTTTAAAAAAATGTTCTTTTGATCTTTAGATATTATCGTAAATAATAATATAGCACTTTTATCTTCAGACTTTTGGGACATTTAAATAATGTTGATCTGTTCCAGAAGCACCTGACACAATCTTTATTCTTAAGATACTAAAAAACTATTATTGAAAGAAGTCTATTACAGTTAATATTAGTTTATTCCAGAGTTCATTATTTTTAGTTAGTTATGTTACATCCCTTTTAGTACTGTTTTCCTTTGTCCACTCAAAGATTCCCCTACCCCATTTTCCCCCCCATGTTACATTTAGCCTCATAGCCTGTTCCTGCTTTTTCCTACATGCATTCTGGGCATGTATGCAAGAATACACCCCTAGCTTGCCGAATGAGATCTCACTTATTGCCATTCTTCCCCATTTCCATTTCTCTTTGAGGCCACCAGATGAACCAGAAGAAAAGTGAAGTTCTTGAAATTATGGTCTCAGACTTGTTCACTCACTGCTTCCTATAGTTCAAGCAGATGGTCCTTAAATAGTGCAAGTCCAAGTGTATGTTTGAACTCTGTGTGTGTGTGTGTGTGTGTGTGTGTGTGTGTGTGTGTGTGTGTGTAGTTGATCACGTGATGTGCTGTTTTTAACTATTTAGTTTACATTCACCCCAACGTCCTTTTTGTTAGTCATCTTATTTCTACTCTGTGTAACTGGTAGTGGCAAAAATTTGTTTCCATTGACTAGCTGCTGCTGACCCCTACTACACAGTAGAAAAGTTTGAGACAAAACTGTTTTTAGATGATGTTGCCGTTTAGTTCTTATTAAGTTCTTTGATATATTAGAAAATATATCATTTTGATAAGGAGAGTTTATTTCATTTGAATCTACAAAACTGCTGTCAGTCATTTTAGTAATATTTTAGTGTCAGTTCAATATTTATCTTAAATGTTGTGTTTATTTCCTTTCCATTCTTTTCTGAAATTTGATTTTTGTTTAGTGGTGCTTTAGGTTTTCTTCATGATGTATTCTAATATAAGTTTTAGGCAATAAGGCAAAATTACATACTTTTCCTAGGCTTTGGAGTACCATGGCAGTTCTCAAATATTCATAGCATTGAAACATCTTTCCAAAAACTTAAAATGTTTTTCTATAAATGACCATTAATTTTTTTTTCTATTCCTGATTTTCTCATTATCTTTGTGTTTGATTTTTCTATCTTGTGGTGTTCCTTTCAGCAGCATTTAAAAACTTCCTGATGTGCTGGGGTGGGCATTAAGGCTATGGAAGTTTTCATAAACAAAAGCTTTTGAATCTGCATTCCTGCCACTTAATGACTGGCATTACATGCTGTGCCTTGCTGTAATTGTGTTGATTCAGCACGGTGGGAGCTTTCAGTTTTGCTTTGAAAACTGTTTTGTAGGAGGAAAAGCTTCAGAAATTAGAACTGCAGGCATCTTTTTGAATTTAACATCCTTAGCTTTACTTGTGTTTTTTTAATGCATCATATAGGTGAAAGGTATGATCCTGAACCAAAGTCAAAATGGGATGAGGAATGGGATAAAAACAAGAGTGCTTTTCCATTCAGTGATAAATTAGGTGAACTGAGTGATAAAATTGGAAGCACAATTGATGACACCATCAGCAAGTTCCGCAGGAAAGATAGAGAAGACTCCCCAGAAAGATGCAGGTATTAACACTTTGTCTCCTAGATCTCTTGGGAAAGATTGTGGTTTGTTGTGTTTTTTTTTTAATGCTGTGTCAGATGTGTTTTGCCAACAGTATTAATTCATTTTCCTTATCAGTCACTCCCACCGATTCCTAAAGTTGAACAAGTTTTTTCTATGCATTTATTTAAGTCACTTAATCTCTCCTATGGTAGGTATTTCCCCTAGAACAAGAACTGCTGGTATTTATTCTGATTCAGCAGGATGTGGGTTACCTTAAGGTGTCAGGTGAAATATGTAAGGAAAAAGAAATTGCCCCTTCTGTGGGGGTGGGGATTGCACGCTTATTGAAATTATTCTCCAAAATATAAGAAAATACTAGGATTTGGAATTTTACTCTTTTGCTTTCTGCCACTTCATTGTGTGTTCATATCATATACATTTAAGGAGAAACAGCAAAGTGCCCAACAGGTTAGTAATAAAAACCAGAAGAATTAATTGCCACAGCATGGTTCTGAGGTACTACTTGCATGCATCCCATCTTCTTCCAGTAGTTGTATAGAACAAAATCTAAATTATTTCAGCATTTGTTATGTTGCTTTTTCTTAAGCCTATGGTAAGTATTTCTTCCCTACATAGCAAAGTCTACTATCTTTAAAGGGAACATTAATCTGTAATATTTCTGTGACCATTATAAAAACAGTGAAACTAATCTCCTGAGATATTTGTTATATTTGAAGGCAGTGCAGGTATTGGAATATTTATTAATACCCTGCTTCTCAGCACATTTATTTTGTTTACATCTCAGAGTCCTGGGAATTCCATAGACTGACCATCACTTTCAAGATTATTTCTGGAATGTTGAAATTTATGAATTTTTAGAATTTTCTTTTTGTCATTCTTGTATTCAGGAGCTTTACCCAAAAGATAAAAGGTGATGGCATAGACAGCCCATTTACTAGGGATCTGACTCTACTGTGTTCTGATCTTCCTTTTTTTTTTAACTTCACATCTATCTCCTTAACTTTTCCTATTGATTCCTTAAATCTAAAATAAAACCTCTGTAAATATTTCTAAGAACTAATAATTTTCATTTCTTTAATTTGAAGTATTCAGGATGTAGTAGAGGGAAGGATATGAAAGTATAGAGAGGATAAATTGGAAAGGGAGCATAG
Organism: Notamacropus eugenii; assembly: GCF_028372415.1. Taxonomy (NCBI): domain Eukaryota; kingdom Metazoa; phylum Chordata; class Mammalia; order Diprotodontia; family Macropodidae; genus Notamacropus; species Notamacropus eugenii. The sequence goes on along the minus strand of NC_092872.1, from coordinate 386,787,716 downwards.
CCTACTAGATTTAAGTCCTAACAATTGACACAACAAAGGCTTTTTACTTCTTAGAATGTACAAAAAGCTTTCTGGCCAGATCTATTTTGTTGCCTTCTTGGGAAATGAGGTATGTAGATTTTTAAATGTCTAGACCTTCTTAGCATCAGGCCAAAATAAATAGGCATGGGAGTAAGAAAGAATCCTTTAGTATTGATAGGGCTACTCTTTTCATGGTGCTTTTTAGAACTCAAACTACAAAGCTCATTACTTCATTTTTGGTAGCTTGGGCTTGAAAGTCACAAGCTACAAAGTTAGTCTAGACCTAAAACATGTGGAGTGCAAAAAAGTAAAATTTTCTTTACCATAGCTAGCATGATCCACAACACTAGTATTATAATTCTTCAGACCAGTTATTGTTGTGCTGCTAAGTAGGAAGGGCCACTGAATGCTTTTCAGAGTTGTGGCTTTAAAACCATGTAATTTATAAAAACCATGTTATCCCTTTTCTTTGTGTAAAGTCAGTCTGCTTTTCAGACTTAGATTTTCAGACTTACAAAATGGTTTATATGTAAGTAGAAAATTGCTTTTAGCTTAGCCTGAATTGGAACATTTCAATAGTAATTTTTATAGCAAAGGAATTTTCTATACTATATTAAGTAGTATCTCTAAATTAAACTGATTACTTTGAGATTAGATAAAACAGGACATGTGGCATATTGTTCTCCTTATTTTCTCTCAAATCATCAGTGTTTAAGTTTTAACATCTAAAGGCACCTGCCCATTTTCTTTTATTCTGTTAAAAACAAACTTTTTGTTTTAAGCTTTACCCAGAAGATAATTTTACAAAATATTTCGATACATTTAAGCTTTCCATGTAGAGTAAAATGTAGCATACTTGTTACTAAGTGAATTAAATTCTGAAAAATTAAATTTTTACCATTATATAAAAATCAGCTTATCCATTGAAATAAAGGATGGTAATTGTAGTGTTTGAAAACTTCGCTGAGATGAGTTAGTAATAATAGATTACTATATAGAAGAAATAAACAGGAAGCCATTTTGCAAGCATCTTTGCAAGAAAATGGATGCCAGACCTAGGTGCTTACACCATGGAAATCTGATAAGATAATGCTGCTATCAAGATGATTCTGGTATTTTGTTTTTTAAGTAAGACTCCATATCTCAGAATCTCTAAGCATTGATAGGCACTTTAGAAAGAAGTATAATATAACAGAAAAGTGCCCTAGGTAAATCAGTTAATTTCTCAAGGCCTACTCATTTTCCTTATTGACAACATGGAGATAATGAAATTTGCAGTATTTACTTATTTCACAAGTTTTTTGGGGGGAGGAGTGTGTCAAATGATATCTCTATAGCACTTGTGAGTTATTTGTTTTCAGTTATTTAAAATTTTTATACTTTTATATAAGAAAAGCACTTCATAAGAGTTGTTTGAAATATGTTGCTGTTCCTTTCACTAAAGTATTTATTCAGATAGCTTTCTTATGATCCTAGCCAGTATAATGAAGTATGGAATTTGGATGTTACTCTGCCTCACATTCCTAAATCCAAGTCACTGAGGATAACTGTTTCAGACTAGTATCATCTTACTGTTTTGCTTGATATATCTTTTTAGTGACAGTGATGAAGAAAAGAAAGTGAGAAGAGGTAAATCTCCCAAAAGCGAATTCAAAGATGAAGAGGAAACTGTGACGACGAAACATATTCACATTACACAGGCCACAGAGACAACCACCACTAGACACAAGCGCACAGCAAATCCTTCTAAAACCATTGATCTTGGAGCAGCAGCACATTACACAGGGGATAAAGCAAGCCCAGATCAAAATGCTACAACTCATACACCTCAGTCCTCAATAAAGGTAGGAATAGCCCTAAGTTTACGTATTTTCAAAATTCTGTAGCATGGGCACAATCCAGTCTACTGTAGGTAGCCATGTTAATTAGAGATTTTCCAGCAAATCTGTTTATGATAAGAAAGCTCTTTGGGCAGAGAAAGCATTCAATTGATGACCCCTGAACACAAATCCTGAATGCAGAAGCAATATTTTAGGTAGAAGAAACAGAATGTCCTTTATATATTTCTTTCTTGGAGCTACCTTAGTCTTCTGAGAATAACTAACATCACTATTGGAACCACAGAGGAATTTCTGAGTGTGGACGACTGCTATTGAAGATTTTAGAAAAGAAATAAAGTACATAGGGACAGGATATATTTAACATACACTTGAAAAAGGGAGGGGTGCCAGTTTGCTAGTCAGCTTTGAAGAGCATCAGAAAACTATTTTGCTTGCAATTGTTCATCAGTCACTCTAGAAGTGAACCCAGCATATGGAATTTGCCAGTGTTAATATAGAAACCTGTCTCTTTCAGTAAATTCTCATGTGTGATATTGACACTTTTCTCAGTGTTTTATTTTCTCAAAGTTCTTATTCCAACTCTATCTTCTATGATATGCTGACTTAGAAAACTGAAAAAAAAAGAAACATTTTGAGTTTGGTATAACTTTTGCTAGGTATGAGTAGTGTAGCATAGGGTTTGCATATAAATACTATATAGGTAACTTGAGCAACATGCCTTCCGTGTTGATCTATAATTCTGCCTAATTTTGGTTAGGAAAAAATTCATCTTCATTACTTGTTCAATTCTGTTGTTGGGAAGTGTGACATATGTCACCAAATATTTTAAGACTTCAGCACCAGAGTTCACAATCAGTGAAGCAGTACGCGCATGAGACTATTTAGGAAGAAGAATCATAGGAAATATAGGCAAGCACTAGATTGCATGGTCTAGACCAGAGGTATCAGACATGGCCCACCCACAACATTTAGGTATGACCCAAACCAAATTAAAATGTAATTGGGAAATATTTAACAAAATAAATAAAAATAGGATATAGATAATGTTAATATGTGGTTTTCTAAGTCAATATGCAGCCCAGAAGAATCTTTATGTATGGTTTAGTGACCTCCATTTCTGTTTGAATTTGCCACCACAGGTCTAAACTAAATATTAGCTCAGAGAAAACAGAGATTAATGTGGGGGAGTATATAATTAGGAAAGATTTCATGGACACAATAGGGCTTGATTTGAGCTTTGAAGTGGGAAGGGGAATAGAATAAAAGCATTTATATGGTGTCTGCTATATGCTAGGTACTGTGCTAAGTGCTTTATAAGTGTTATCTCATTTGATTTGATCCTTTGAAAGATTCACTTAATTTGTTTTAGTAGAAAGAACAAGAGAATAAACCCTATAAACAAAAGTTCAGGCAAGAGTGAATATGTATTTGGAAGTGGGGATAGTACAATATCACTTAACCTGACATTCAATTTCCGTCAGTTTCCTAGCCTGGCCTGCCCAGCTAGATTCCTGCCCAGCCACACTCTGCTTTACCAGTCCAGCTCTTTAAAGTGCTGCTTCTTTGTGGAGATCATTCCAATCTACAGTTATCTTCCCTCTCTCATTTTCATGTGTACATCTTGGTCCTTCCAACTTAATTTTATTACGAGCTGATTTAGGATAATGATCATTGTTGTCTTCCTGGTATTTGTTATAATGCCTACAGTTTTGGGTGTGCTGTAGCCATTTAATAAATGTTTGTAGACTTGTCAGTGTTTGGGAAAGTTTTTATTTGTTTTGTTTTTAACTAGAAGAAGTATGGTTTCATTAATGTTTGGAAGCTTCTTCTGAGAAACCACATCTACCTAGTAGTGCAGATTGTTACCTGGGTCTGCAAGTGCCAAACGCTGTCCATTTCAGTTGTTTCTGTAGTTTAAGTTAATTAGACTTTTAAAGAATAATATGACTCCCCTTGCTTGAAATGAATATCTGCTTTGTTTAGAAGTAGAAATGGGTAAAATGTAAAATTTATTAATTGTCCACCTGGCTAAAGTTTCTGTCCACTCAATTTTTTCAATTACTTAAAAGCTTTATTCATTTGAAGAGTTGTATTATAGACAAATTTAAGAAATTAAGTTTATTTAAACTTGTATATTGTGGGTTTGCTTTTAGACTTCAGTGCCTAGCAGCAAATCATCTGGTGACCTTGTTGATCTACTATTTGATGGCACTAGCCAACCAACAGGTAAGCTTCGTGTTTACTTTTTTCCCCTACTAAAGAAAACTTTCATCACAGAACCTCTCTGACTCCACTGAAAAACATATTGCATCATTTTTAAACAGTTGGAAAGAAAGTTGTAAAATTATATTTCTGAAAAGGAAGTTATGTGATATGTAATGGAAAAAGCATTAAATTAGAAATAAGGAAGACCTGTCTTGTACTGCGCCCACTTTGTACTATGGACAAGTCACTTAAACTTTCCAAGTATCAATTCCTACCATTTGTAAAATGAATGGATTGGACTACATGCTCTCAGTCAGTCCTTTGTAATTCATATATTTCATGATCCTATAAAAAGAAAGGTGGAAAAGACAATAGCACTTAGGGCAGAGGGGTTGTAGAGGGTTGGGGGGGGGTGTTGGCAGGGAGAGACCACTAACCTCAAGTTCTGCCATGATATTGACTATTTGATTATATGTGATAAGGTAATGGAAAGGCACAGAAATTTGATTAACTCTTAAGTTAATCTCCCTCAGTGCGTGTATTACCTGTAACCTATGCCACTTAGTTGCAATATAGCATATGACATAAACAGATCTATAAACTTAAAAGATAGAGCTGCCCTTACAGATTGCAAACCTGCCCCATTTTCTGATTTATGTCTGCCTTTTCATACATCCTCTGTGTACTATCTATGAGACAGAAGTATTTATCTAGGTCTTTTAATATTGTCCTTCTGTTATTGTCCATCCTCCTTTTTCTGTACGACCAGCCTATTTCTTTTTTTTCTGGTCATATGTCCCTGATGAATATTTTATGCCATTGTGATCATTATTATGGAACATTAGCATGCTACAACCTCTGCATACACTTTTCTTCCTCCAAAATATCTTTGTAGTTCCTTTTGGGTCTCCTGCATTTGGATTTTTCTATGGGCTTGGTATTCTATGATTTATAGCCACATTGTATCATTGCAGGAGTATTGCTATTTAAAAGATGTGGTTTCATGGCAGCAATCATCTTGGGAGTCTGAAAATATTGTAGTTTCCCAAATACAGTCTAGTCCACTGTGCTCAGTCATTGTCTATCTTCGTTGTCTATCTTCAACAACTGTCCAAAATAACACTAATAGACACACAGATACACTGATTAAAAGTCATGACCTGCATAATGTGCGTTTTTTATTGTTTTCATTTTTGTTATATGGATTAGTAGACCAGTCTTTTTCAGTTAGTTAGAATGTCATTGAGGAAATATTGTATGTAGAACTCCTTAGCTAGATATATCTACAAATAGGAATATTTAGAAAATTTCATTATCCATGTGGACTACACTTTCCATTTTAACTTTGAGCAGGACAGTCCTTCATGACAATGATAAACACATTTGGTGTCTTCTCCCCATTTTATGTTTTGCTTAGTATTAGTTATCAAAAGAAAGTTGAATAGTTGTCTTTGTAATCAGGCTATCAAGGAATCTTCTGTATGATTTCAGTGCAAATAGAGGACATTTTGTTGGAGGAAAACCTTCAAACTTGTTTTGGTCAATTTGGTCAAATGCTTACCTTGCTACTATCTTTTATGTGTGTTTCCTGTTCACAAGATTTCATTCCTTTGAAAGTAGGAGCCATACTTCCTCATAGACTGATAGGTCTAGAGCCAGAAGGGATCTTAGCAGTCATCTAGTCTAGCCCTCTACTACTTTGCATCCCCAGTACCTAGCATAGTACTCAGTACATTTTATGTTTGTGGGTAAAATAACTTTAAAAAAAATAAAGCTTGTTATATAAAATCACTTTTCAGAAGATCTCATTTCAGTGACTTGACTTTAAAGTAACCCTGCTCTAGATAACATTAGTGTTATGTTCAGCTTTATATATGCTCAGTGAAATTTGTCACTGAGACCACATTTGTCGCTTTCTAATTTTTCTGAATTGACTTGGAGAGGCGAAGATGATTTTCTTTATAAAGCTGCCTAATCATTGAGCTCCTTCTGTTTTAGGAGGATAAAATACTAGATTCTGCCTGTTTATTGCTCCTCCATCAAATGTAACTTCTTTTGGCTCTGTTGAACTTGAGACATGTCTGGAAGACAGAGCAAGTTTTTGTTCCATTTGGAGGAACAAGGCCCAGTCATACTATTTTATCAGTCTGCTTAGTAGGTTTTTTTCAATACATGAGAATGAAATCTTCCTAACTTTCATTCTAAATCTCTGATATTTTTAAATGTCCTACACATATTTTTTAAACCTTGAAAAAATGATTTTAGGAAAAGCTCTTTTTTAAGGTTGTGCAGATAACTACAGTATCATAAGTTACTTTTTTTGTAGATAACTAGTGTCATAAATTACTGTTTTGGTGAAGACAGATCAGCAACTAAAACTGATGCAAAGCATATGTTTTTCTAAGTCTGCTTTAAATACATATTAAGTAAAATTCAAACAGCAAGAAGAAAGATGATAGGATAAGGAGAGAGATATGAACAATCTTTTAAAGAAGATTAAGTGCTACCATTTGAATGCAATTAATTTTAAAGCACATTTGAGCTAAACAATTTGCATTCCAGGTTAAGTGGAAGGCATAACTGAAGGTATTTTTATTCATAAACCTGGTTTGTATTAGAAAGTCCTCTGCTTTTCACAGCTTTTTTCCTGTTCTTCATGTTCTTAACATAGATATATCGAGGTAGAATTATCAAACATTATTAGTTTGGCAATCCTAAAGTATTAAATATTTTAACCACTTTACTATTCATTTTCCCTCTTTTGGATTTACTTTGAGTTCTCCCTCTCTGTAGGTATGTATGTGGTTAAATTTAAACTTACTTTATGACAATAATAAAGTATCAAGTATTTTGGACTTCCTGACTTGAAGTATTAAACCGCTTCTTTCACATAACCTATGGTGTGTTTCTAATAGAGCAGTCCTAGGAAGGTCATTTGGTTGACTTATAACCTTTTGGGGTGGGAGTGTATCAGTATTACTTTGAATAGAGAGAATTACTAAGCACCAACATACTTCCTTTCTTTGAACAGCTTTCTTTCTCAAGTACAAGCAAAAGTTTGACAAATTAAATAGAAATCATTATTAAAATAGTGACACAGTAGCAGAAAAACTATAGTTAAAGTTATGTCAACTTTCCACCCCAATATTTAGTGAAAATTTGAATAAAACCTCTGAGTTCTCACATTAAAGTTAGTTTTCGCTTAAGCGCTTAAGCAAAAGGAAAGAATTGTCTTAGACACTACTTTTAAGACCTTTTTCTTGTTTTTTTTCAGTCTTTCTTAAATCCACTTTGTCACATGAGAAAATTACCAGTTATCCTGGATCTCTGTTTAGATGTTCAGTAGTATACAAACCATTTCAAATTGGCTTTACTATTGAAAAAAGATTCACCTACACATCTGAAGGTTTAGGAAGCTGCCACATTAACATTGCTGTGTGGGATGCCATTTGGGTGCCGTTTAGCAGATGTGCCTATACTTATACTTGTGCCATCCTGCAAGTAATAAGAACATGAACTGTAAAAGCTAAGCATATCTGGCATCTGTGCTGCTTACAGATGACTGTTTCCTTTGAGGAAAAAAAGAAAAATTTTTATATTGGGGGCAGGGGGTGGGGTTCATACTTGTTGTTAGCATCTTTGAGACACTTATGGTAAAACTGTTATAAAATGTTCCACTGAGTTTAAAATGAGACTAACACTCAACCATTCATCATGATTCATTACTATATTTCATGAAAACTTTCTGATTTTGGGATATTTTCATGTGGAGCTATGTCTTAGGGATATTTTGGTGGCTTTTATAGATAGTAAATGGCAAGCATCAGATATGGGAGGGGGCACCTATTTTACTTTTAGTACTGAATATATCATATTTCCTTCAAAAACAGTTCCCAAAGATCCCTCTTAAAGTACTGGTCCATAGGATGCCCTCCTGTAAGATTATTTATATGCTTGGTGGTGTTCAAATGAAAAACTATATTCAGTACAAATTTGGGAGATGCTCATTTAAAGTTTGTTGGCATATATAATTCAAGGGGGAATTGTAAATAGGTCATTGACAAATTTTTCTCTCATACAAAATTCTCTTAGCCTCATGAAATTACAAAGTACCTGAAAATTAGTTTTCATTATATCTATACCAAGGATTTTCTGTTAATGAATAAGTTAGAGATTTAAATACATACTTGGTATACATCTTCAGTGAAACCCTTAACAGAGCTAAGACTTAGACTGAAGTTTTCATAAATATTAATATTATACACCTAGTGCATTCTTAAGATACCAACTCAAAATTCAGGTGTTCCTACATTAGACAGTTTTATTTTAGCCATCAGTTTTAATACCTAGGTGATGAAACTACTTCTTAAAGTAGATGTTATTTACTCTGTATTTTAAACACCATGTAGTTTGGCTGTATTTCTCCTTTGTATAACAGGGTTGTGAAAAAAGACATGTTACCAGCTGGTGATTGTAAATAACCTCCTTGCTGCCCTGAGAAGGCAGATGGAAATGGTTCATTTATAATGACAGCTCTCATGTGGGAATCTTGAAGGATAGCTCATGTTGTGAAGTTTAACACAGTCTTTCTCATGCATTTGATTTGTGATAGACCAATATATACTTTCTGCATAGAGTATGTGAACATTTTTTCTTATCAGCAAAGAATGCAAGAGTTCAGAAGATAGCTTTTAAAATTCTCTTCAAAGAAATTAGCTGGGACCAACCCAAAGAATTTAAAAAGTGTTGGTGGCTTTATTCATTTTTATGTGAATTGTACCACATGATTGGGTAAAAGACACTTCCCAGGCAAGTAGGAAATTCAACCGAAACAAGAGATTTTGAATTCGAAACTTCTGAAACATGAAACTTAAGTTAGTGTTTGTTTTGTTGAGCTTAAGTAGAATCATAAATGAGTTAAATACACTTGATAATTCTGAGATGAAAGAAATATCAGTTGTCCTTTTGAGTTGAGGGCCCTTTCCTATAAAAGGTAGTCCACTTGGGCCTCCTCTAAAACATTTGATTTGGGCGGTCTTCTTATAACAGGTGAGAAGACGGCTAGTGTCTACAACAAATGCCTCTGTTTTAGGTGGCCTTTATGGTAAAAGTTGAAGAAGTGTAATGAACCAAGTTGATTACTCAAGGATTTAATTTAAAACATGGAAGCATTTAAATTTATAAGTCAGCAGTTTGAGAAGAGCTAGTGCTTAAGTGAAAATACATTGTATTTTGCCCATTATACAGAGAAATTGAAAACAGGTCTCCTGATCACATTTGTTAATCCAAACAGTGTGGTACAATGGGGAAAGCATTGGCTTTGAGGTTGCAGGACCTGGATTTGGAGACTTCCTTCTACTTCTACATAGGGCAAGTTGTTTACCTTTTCGGTGTTTCACTTCCTCCTGTAAAATGAGTGTGTGTGGGGTGAACTAGACAATCCCTAACATCCCATCTCTAAATCATTGATCCTATGGAATCATAAAATAAAGTCCTGTCATCCAGTAACAAATCTGTTAGTTTGAAATTGGTTATTTTCCTTGACCTGTATTTAAGGGTTTTTTTTTAATTGCTGTTAAATTAATGTAAACAAATTGGATTAATGTATGGATCAGGTTAATTTGCTAATTAGCACAAAATGTAAAGCATGTGCACATACTGGGAAAACAAAGGTTGTAGTGGCATTATGCTTTGAAGACTATGTATATAAACTACAGAAATGTGACTCCATCTTGGATTCAGTATCTTTTAGGAGTTTAGGTGTAGTGGGTGCTAGATCCCATTTTGGGAAGGGAGAAGGGTATTTATTATGCCTGCTGATAGCTGAGTACAATAAGATGGCATTAAAAAGGAATACAAGTACACATGTATCAGAAACTGAATTGTTCCTTTCATTACTGCTGGCCATTTATTAAAAAGGGGAGATGGTTCTAGTTTAATTAACCCAGTTGAGTGTAGCAGATGGGGCAGAATGTCTTGCAGCGATAAGACAATTCAGAAATGGCACCAGATGTTGGAAGTTGTCCCTGGTGGTGTTTGAGTGCAGCACAGATGTTCCAGTCCCACCTGGCTAGTTTCTAAGCACTGCAGGCTAAGCAGCTGTGATGTAACCTATATAATGTACGCATAGCACTAAAAGCACAATAATTGAGCTGCTGCTACTTCTAAGGTTGTGACTGTTATGAGGTGAATTCTTTAAGGACAAACAAAAATAAGGGCAACCATTTCAGAATTTAGGTCAGCCTATTAGAAAGTTTAAAACTGAAATGGATAAAGAAATGTTCAATATTACTGTAACTTGAAAGGATATATCTCAGTTGAAACTATTGCTAAATATTAAACCTGGCATAAATTTGCAGACAAGAGGTCTAAAAATTAAACATTACATTATTCAATCTATATATTTATAAATTTGTGATTTGGATTTTTTTTAAGCAAGGTAGTTTGAAAATGAGCATGATGAATACTTTGTCCTTGAAACATCAGAAAAATAAATCCTAATGTTTTTAACATTTGTATTTTTGACAGTATGTGGACTAGAATTTGCATGCTAAAATTTATTCTCCCTGCAGCAATTAGGGCTTTGATATTCCCCATTTGTTATTGCTTTTGGTTTTCAATCCAATCATTTATTATTTGTTTTGGTTTTTAATCCAGTCAGCTTCAGATTTTAATAACAGAATAATTTCACCTTTTTTTTTAATAGCATCCCTAGCTTAGTATTTTCAATGTAATGATACCCAAAATGGTGCATTTATTTCACTAGAAATAGAACTAAGTAGCATTTGTTTCTTAGGAGAACCATTGTGGTGTCTTACAAACTAATATTGATCAACTCTTGCTGGGGAAAGGATTCTGGTTTTTTTCTGTTATAAAAATTAAGATGTTAAAAATGGCTTTGGAATTATTAGCTCTTATTTGAAAATAATATTTACTTTTTCTCTGTCCCTAATTTCCAGGTGGATCAGCTGATCTCTTTGGAGGATTTGCTGACTTTGGATCAGCTGCTGCATCAGGAAACTTTCCTTCCCAAGGTATGGTAAGATTTTATTGACCATGGAACTAAAGGATTGAGTTAAAGATTTTTTTTGTTTTTAAGTTCCACTTCAGAATTTTTTTTTTTGTCTCTGATATGTGTGACTTCCTGTTCACTCATAAGGGCATTTAGGATGAAAAAGGTAAAATTTGGCAAATGAATCATTTGCATATTGTACTATTGAGTAAGTCTGTTATTTATAAAAATGCCTTTTGGTTTGGAGAAAAACTAATTCAGGTCAGTTTCCTTTACTTGGACTTAGTGAGTTTCAAGTTATAAATAATTGTTCATTTTGGGGAGCTATAGAGGAGGCAGATCAACAAGTGTTTGTTAAGTCCCTACTATGCACCATGTACTGTGCTTAAGCATTAGAGTTTATATTTATAACAGTCTTTTGTGATTTGGTTAAGCTGTTGGTATGTTTTTTTCTAAAAGAACTCATAGATAAATCAAGATTGATATGAACTATTGAGCTCAGACTCTTTAATAATTTAGATATTTAAATAAATTACTACAAAATATAACTGTCTGGGTTAAAACTTCATGATGTAGAAACCTTAAAATAGCCCTAAAATGATTTACGAACGTCTTTTTGACATTCCAAAAGGAGGAAGTGATAAACAAGGCTACTGTAGCAGGTCCCTTTCTAAGTCTGCTTAGTGAAAGAAAGAAATAACATCTATCCAAGGAGAAGATAAGAAATAAGCAGTAAAAAGATAGGGAAAATAGATATGGAGATTGTTTAAATATTTGTCCTAGTAAAATCTTCATGAAACTATATATAAGGAAACATTTTGTTAGGTTTGTTCTGCTTTTGAGTAATGGTCTAGTGATCCAGACTCTTTACCAAAAAAAATACTTTTAAAGTTGCAATATGCTTGCTTTTGTCAGTTTGCAACTCTGTTAAACCCACAGTTGGACATGCAGATATGAGAAGATGCTCCTCAGTTAGATATGAAATTCCTTGGTTTGAGATGGAATAGATGTGTAATTTACATGTAACATACACTAAATGACCTGGTTCTTTATTCTCCACAGTAGCTACTTCAGGCAGAGAGTAGTAACTCTTTTCCAGAAACATAGGTTAATAGGAAACCAGAGCTCTTGATTCATTCCTTACATGTTTCATTGGGAATTATGACTGATTGTCTGTAACCAAAAGTTAATAGACTTCAGTTCATGAAAATCAAAATGAACAGAATGGTATCTTAAGCCCTCTCTTTAGTTAAAATATTTAAAGTTTTTATATATGTATGTAGTTTAAATACATTTGTCTATGTGAATATGATTAATCTTACCTGATCATCATTATGCAAGGGGCAGAGAGACTTGTGAGATGATTAATCATTTCTGAATAATAAGAGCCCCACTAGAAATCTTTCTGTCTTTTGATTAATCCGCTTTGGTAAAATTTTATAAACGGGTAACAACTTTTGCCCTTTCTACTCCTTATTTTCCAAAATATACTTTAGTAACTAAGTGGAGAATTAGCACATTCATTGTTCACTGTATCCATCCAGACTACCTAAAATGGGTTTAAAATTTTAATATGTAATATTAGTTGAATTATCCCAATACAGTCTTTTTTGTAGAAGAGATCAAAGACCAGTTTTAGTGAAAGGCCCTGAGGTAATGAATTTCTTGAATTAAATTGTTAAGGTGCTTGGGGGCTGCAAATGAGTTCGGGTTCTCAAAGGTTTATTTACTTTTAATAGTCTCATGTACAACTCACTTGTAGAAAATATAGACTGTGGTGTTTGGAGCAGTTAAATACCTTTATTTTAAGTGAGAATTAAGAAAAATGTGCAATCTTCTTAATTACTGAAAGGAAAAAGGTGTTCCCTTAGTTATTATGCATTTGCTCACAGCAGATCTTAACTCTGAATTAAATGTTCCATACAAACCTTTATTTTCATCTTTAAAACTGTAATTGTATTTTAAAAGAACAAATTTTTTTATTTGCTTCTTTTAATGTTGCCTCTTGAAACACTTTGTTTAAAAATTAATACTGCAACCGAGTAAAACAAGAAATAGGCTAAATTAGCATTGCTGCTGCATCTTGACTGTTTAAAATGGGCTGGCATTGAAGAAATGATCAAGGAAGTTAGAAGGTGTGGTAGATACTCTGAATACTCTTAATTTTACCAGTTTCTTATTTTTGTCTGTGTCTATTAATTGAATTTCATTAGCTTAATGATGTCTTTTTAGATATTCTGAGTAGCTTGGTTTCCTAAAGAGTCAGTCCTGTGAAATGACAATAGTTTTTCAAAGCATTTGTTATGTGTACCAGGCTCCTTTTTTTTGAGAATACTGACACTCCCTGGAAAAACTTTGTTCTGTTTAAAACGAAAAATCTCTCCTTCTTTTTTGACAATCTCACTCAGCCAGCACATGCCATTATCATCTAGCTAGAAGCGCTTTTAATTTGTAAGCTTGGCTGAAGGGAACCTCTTTCACTATTATTTCAGAAGTGTGTCACCTGAAGACAACCTGTCAAACATAGATTTTACTTCACATGTAGGAGTTTTGTTTTTTTTTTTCATTGCTACCTTGTTAAAACTCATGGAATATTCATGAGAGAGAATGAAGTCCAGATGGAGATTGTACCTGCAGATGTTAATCTGGATGGACACAAATCAGCTCTCATTTGTTTCAGTTCATAGAATGTTGCATTTGTTCAATGCCTTTCAAAAAGTCTCTTACCTTTCTTCCACAAACCACTTCCCCCTCTCCCCCCAATACAGCAACAAGTGGAAATGGAGACTTTGGTGACTGGAGTGCCTTCAACCAAGCTTCTTCTGGTCCCATGGCTTCTAGTGGAGAACTTTTCAGTGGCCCTTCCCAGCCAGCTATGGAACTCTTCAGTAGCTCACAGCCAACTCTGAGTCAGCCTCCAGCAGCCTCAAATACTTCAGATCTGTTTGATTTAATGGGCTCCTCCTCCCAAGGAACCATGACATCTTCCCAAAGTATGAATTTCTCTATGATGAGCACTAATACGGTGGGCCTTGGTTTACCCATGTCACGATCACAGGTAAGTCCAGTATAACCTGTTTTGCCTCTTCACCCCTCCCCCACAGAAAGAAAAGAATGGTAAAGTCATCAGCTCAGGAGATACTGAATAATCTTCTCTATTTTCAACTTAGTGAAAATACTGTGTTGTTTAGTTTTCCAAACTAAGAATGTTAATAGCACGATAGTTTAGAAGGTAATAAACTCATTTCGAATGAAGAAGCATCCTGAGGCATGCCACTTTTGATGGAAAAAAAATGAAAGTAATTTCATTCTATTTATACATACGCATATATAACATTAAAATTTTCCACTGTATTCTGAAAAACCAAAACTTAGGTGGATCAACATTATCTCTCCAAGGTGTTCGAAATAATTTGGAGCATAAGTTTATTTTTTAAATATTCATGATAATTTGGAAAGTATTTTCTCTGAATGATGTCATTCAAGTGAACATTCATCTCATGGGTTCAGTCTACCTTATATTGGTTAACTATTTGTTCAGATGTTTCGCTTTCAAAATTCCTTAGGTCATTTATGTGAATGAAAAGAAAATAGAAAGTTTAGGGGTATTGTTATATATTTTTAAGTTACATAAAAAAGTTTAAAGTAAGTACAGGTTAAGAGTTTGGAAATGTTTGAGTGGTAAACTTGATAATTTTATGACTTTGGCTCTTGAGCAAATTTACTTGTGATGCTAACTACCAGTTTCAGTGTCCAGGTTCTACTCCTCCAGGTATTAGGATACAGGAAGAGAATAAAGAACATAAAGAGGTGACTGCTGTATACAGAAATTGAATCTAAAAATAAATTACAGTGCTCGGTGGTGGGAACTAGGATAGGAAAGGTGAGAAGCTGCTGGAAAATGTCTCACCAACAGGATAAGAGAGCATTCTTTCTCTGTGAGCGAACAGGTTTCTTTTCTAAAACCACAAAAAACTTCTTCCAAGCACAGTCTTATAAACTTTTCACAGTGTAAATTAAAACTAAATCTCAATTCTGCATTTGTCTTGCTATCTTTTAAGGTATATTTTCCCTAGTGTCTTACTACCTTTCTGTTTGTTTTTTCCTTGTATTATCCTGGTCTCTCAGGATGACTCCCTTCTTTTGAATTAATTACAGAAAAATATAATAGTTGCATTCAGAGTGCCATATATATATTTCTCACCCCTCTTATTTTAAATTAGTTTAGATTTTGTGAAATCACCTAAGTTAAAGTATGGCATACCTGGCAGTAACACTGAGAATACTCAGTGTGTACTAGAAAAGGCCTTCTTGTAAAATGCAGATCCTGGCCTAAGCCCTTCCCATCACTAACATTCTGTGATTCTTTGTGGGGATTCTCTTTATTTTTTATTTATTTAAAGTTTTCAACATTGATTTCCACAAAATTTTGAGTTCCAAATTTTCTCCTCATCTCTCCCCTCCCCCACCCCAAAACGCCAAGCATTCTAATTACCCCTACCACCAATCTGCCCTCCTTTCCCTTATCCCCATCTTCTCTTTTGTCCTGTAGGGCAAGATAAATTTCTACACCCCATTACCTGTATTTCACTTGTATGCAAGAACAATACTCAACAGTTGTTCCTAAAACTTTTGAGTTCCAACTTCTCTTCCTTCCTCCCTCCCCACCAATCACCATTGGGAAGGCAAGCAATTCAATATAGGCTGTATATGTGTAATTTTGCAAATGACTTCCATATTAGTCATGTTGTGTAAGACTAACTGTATTTCCCTCCATCCTATCCTGCCCCACATTTCTTCTATTTTCTCTTTTGATCTTGTCCCACCGCAAGAGTGTTGACTTCTAATTGCTCCCTTCTCCCATTGCCCTCCCTTCCATTATTATGCTTATCCCCTTCTCCCCCACTTTCCTATATTGTAATATAGGTATTTCATACCAAAATGAGTGTGCATTTTATTCCTTCCTTGAATCAAATGTGATGAGAGTAAGCTTGACATTTTCCCTCTCATCTCCCCACTTTTTCCCTCCATTGAAAAGTCTTTTTCTTGCTTCTTTTATGAGAGATAATTTGTCCCATTCCATTTCTCCCTTTCTCCTCCCAACATATTCCTCCCTCATTCCTTAATTTTATTTATTTGGTTTGATCCCTTCCTGTTCAACTCACCTGGTGCTCTGTGTGTGTGTGTGTGTGTGCGCGCGTGTGTGTGTGTAATCCCACCAACTACCCAGATACTGAAAAGTTTCAAGAGTTACAAATATTGTCTTTCCATGTAGGAATGTAAACAGTTCAACTTTAGTAAGTCCCTTATGACTTCTCTTTGCTGTTCACCTTTTCATGCTTCTCTTCATTCTTGTGTTTGAAAGTCAAATTTTCTTTTCAGCTCTGGTCTTTTCATCAAGAATGCTTGAAAGTCTTCTATTTCATTGAAAGACCATTTTTTCCCTGAAATAGTATACTCAGTTTTGCTGGGTAGGTGATTCTTGGTTTTAGTCCTAGTTCCTTTGACTTCTGGAATATCATATTCCAAGCCCTTCAATCCCTGAATGTAGAAGCTGCTAGATCTTGTGTTATCCTGACTGTATTTCCACAATACTCAAATTGTATCTTTCTGGCTGCTTGCAATATTTTCTCCTTGACCTAGGGAACTCTGAAATTTGGCTACAACATTCCTAGGGGTTTTCCTTTTGGGATCGCTTTCAGGAAGTGATCAGTGAATTCTTTCAGTATTTATTTTGCCCTCTGGTTCTAGAATATCTCATGAAAGATGATGTCTAGGCCCTTTTTTTGGTCATGGCTTTCAAGTAGTCCCATAATTTATAAATTGTCTCTCCGGGATCTGTTTTCCAGGTCAGTTGTTTTTCCAATGAGATATTTCACATTGTCTTCTATTTTTTTATTCTTTTGATTTTGTTTTGTGATTTCCTGGTTTCTCATAAAGTCATTAGCCTCCATCTGTTCCATTCTAATTTTTAAAGAATTCTTTTCTTCAGTGTGCTTTGAACCTCCCTTTCCATTTGGCTAATTCTGCTTTTTAAAGCATTCTTCTCCTCATTGGCTTTTTGAACCTCTTTTGCCAATTGAGTTAGCCTATTTTTAAAGCTGTTACTTCAGCATTTTTTTGGGGGTCTCCTAGCAAGCTGTTGACTCACTTTTCGTGATTTCTTGCATTGCTCTCATCTCTCTTCCCAATTTTTCCTCCTCCTCTCTTACTTGATTTTCAAAATCCTTTTTGAGCTCTTCCATGGCCTGAGACCGTTGAATATTTATTTTGGATGTTTGGGATACAGAAGCCTTGACTTTTATGTCTTTCCCTGATGATAAGCATTGTTCTTCCTCATCAGAAAGGATGGGAGAAGATATCTGTTCACCAAGAAAGTAACCTTTAGTCTTATTTTTTTTTCCCTTTTTGGGGCATTTTCCCAACCAGTTACTTGACTTTTGGGTCCTTTGTCAAGAGTAGGGTATACTCTGGGGATCTGTCAGATCTCAGTTGGGTATTCTCTTTAATCAGAAGGTAATTTGGATCATAAAGGTGGCATTTTCCACTAGACATTAGCACACAAAATTGGAACTGGTTGTTAATTTTGTGGTATAGATACAATTTTAAAATGTGACTAAAGCGGGAAGGATGAGTCAGAAGCTTGATTTCAGGACCCACTACTTCTTAGCTGGGTCCTTGGGCAAACTTGTTAACCTCTGTAAACTTTTTTAAAAAGTTTATAAACTGACATTAAGTAGTTGTGGTTGGTCTTTTGTTTCAGGAGCTTCATTTGAAAGTCTAATATATTGGTGCTATTTTTGACAAAACTACTGTGTGATCAGACATTCTGATTTTCCCTTATTGTGTCAGTTGAGAAGAGGCTTAATTTTTAGAGTATTTTTCTTTTTTCCAGCCTTTACAAAATGTTAGCACAGTGCTGCAGAAGCCTAATCTTCTCTATAATCAGAATACAGATATGGTCCAGAAATCAGTCAGCAAAACCCTGCCATCTACGTGGTCGGACCCCAGTGTCAACATTAGCCTGGACAACCTACTACCTGGTCTGCAGCCTTCCAAACCCCAACAGCCATCTCTTAACACAATGATCCAGCAACAAAGTAAGTGATGCTGACCCTTTCACCTTAACCTCAAACTGTTTCCTTCTTGTTTGTGTTGCACTCTACAATCCTGATTCCAGCACTGTGGCTGGTTTCCATGTAAAAAACACTTCAGGCCATGATTTCTTACTTCAATTGCAGAGACCACCCAGTACAATCTGTCCTAAAATTTGACTTCCTTTTGCTGCCATATATTGTCTGTTCCCATCACATTAAATGACTTCTTTTCTTACTCTCACCTTGACAACTTTCATTCTTATGGACCCAGTAAGAGGTTAGGGAGCAAGGGTTACAGAGGGGCTCATATGTTTTCCTCTTTCCCTTTCCATCTACAATACTATTTTGGGATAGCAGGGCCAGGAGCCACAATATAGCACATGATGAGCTGGGAGCAAAAGAGTTCAAATTTTGTCTTTTCTAATAACTTTATTTTTGTTTAGTTGCTTTCAATCGTATCTGACTCTGTGACCCCATTTGACGTTTTCTTGACAAAGATACTAGAGTTGTTTGCCACTTCCTTCTCCAGCTCATTTGAGAGATGAGGAAACTGAGGCTTGCTCATAGTCACACAGCTTGTTAGTGTCTGAGGCCAGATTTGAACTCATGAAGATGAGTCTTCCTGACTCTAAACTGGATACCGTATCCACCGTACCACTTAGCTGCCCTTACAAAGTAATTCCAAGGGAATTTTGTTGTTTTTTTTTCCTTGATTCATTCCACTCTGCTTCTATGTGAGACTTAAAGGCGATAAAATTTTTTCTTCCCATAGATATGCAACAGCCTATGAATATGATGACTCAAAGTTTTGGAGCTGTGAACCTAAGCTCACCACCGAATATGATGCCTGTTCGGCCTCAGACCAATACATTGATGGGAGGACCCATGCCTGTGGGCATGCCTAATGTGATATCTGGCACAATGGGCATTGCCTCTCTTGGAAATACTCCTATGATGAACCAGGGAATGATGGGAATGAATGTGAACATGGGAATGCCAGCAGCGGGGCTGGGATTGACAGGCACAATGGGCATGGGAATGCCCAGTATAGCCATGGCTTCTGGAACTGTGCAACCCAAGCAAGATGCCTTTGCCAACTTTGCCAACTTTAGCAAATAAGAGTCTATAAAGAACCAGATTGAATGAAGGATTTTTAGCTGCAGAGAGATGATGTTGGGGTGAAAAATGCTGATCAGTACCCTTTTCTTTTATCAATTACTAAAAATGAACCTGCATAAAAAACCAAAAAGGCTTTTTTTGTATAAGTGAAATATCTAGTGTTCCAGATGGACAGGCCAGGGCACTTCAGATGAGGCAGTAGAATTATTTTTTCCTATGAGCCTAGACCATGTTTTGTAGTGAGACCATCAAAAGCCTTTATAAATTACATAAGCAATTTCATTATAATTTGTGGAAAGACTGAAATAGGGCTGAACAAATCTGTTTGAATCTCTAATTTTATACCTTTCTTTTACCTGATGAACTTGATTTTTCTGTCCCTGAATCGCCTTGTCATAATTGGACCCGTTGCTTTTACTACCACTCTTGAGTCCATAGTTGAAGTCATTCAAGTCTGATAATCTGTTTTTTATAAAAATATCTATTTTTGTCCAAAAAAAGGCTTACATATGTGATTATGGCTAAATCAGAGGTAACTGGAATGTATATACTTTTGCTAATGTTCCAGACACACTGCTATACTATCCAAATTTTTATTATAACAAAATCTTTTGAAGCAGTTGGTGATAGGTATGGAAGGGCTTCTCCCACTTCTCCCACTATAATTATTATTCAGGGGAGAACTGGGAGAAATGCTTTATCTGGGGCTGTTGTACGGTTTCCTTTCCTAAAAGATCTCCAGCATCTTTTATTTTCAGCAAGCATTCTTTACAATTTGTAGTCATTGATGGGCAAAACTTTTTGTTTTTATCCCCATAGCCATTGGTTAACAGCAAAAGTCAAAGAGCAGAAATATTTATTTTTTTTTTTTGGGCATCTTATCGAAAAATAAGGTAAAAAGCCTTAATACATTTTTAAGTTAAATATAAATGTTTAAACCCAACAGTGTTGGTTTTTAGATTTTATACAATACTTGGTTTTGGTTTTGTTTTGGTTTTTTGTTTTTTTTTTTTGGTGTAAATATGGCATTTGCAAGCTGTGGTTCCAGTAGCGGGAGTTAAATATATATTATTAAAGGAGACCTGTAGCAGTCAAAGATTTTATTGATTTAATGGAAAATAAAGGAAATTAATTAAAAAACATTTTTGTTTTCCTGATATAATTCTGCATTAAGATCACATGAAAATCATGATTCTAGAGTTTGGAATGCAAAATCAATTGTTTTGCCCACAAGTTGGGAATAATAATATTGAAAATAAACACTATAATATAGGTATCAAATTATTACCTCCCCTCTTTATGTTGGATTTCTTTTTTATTAAATTGATAAAACTTTGTTCCCATTGTATTCATAATGTTCTGTTATACATAACATTAAAATATTCATTAAAATCATTGTTGAACTGCTTTTTCCTTCATTCTGTTTGACATTTGAGACTGTTTGGGGAAAAAATAATTATAATTTGGGCAAAGTAATTTTTATAAATAATTTAAAATTGTTTAATGACTTCTCTCCATCCTTTCCTATCTGACTCTACTGTTAGGAATTAAAAATGAAGCAGCAAAGATATCCTGACCTGCTCCAGTCTTGCTAATGCTCCATCTACAACATTTCTAATTAGGCAGAAATTCATGTACTTCAGCTAAGTGGTAATGAAAAGTGATTCATTTGCTGAATAAGAGATGAGAGAGAGTGTAATTAGCTGACTGCGGTTTTTAATCTTTCAACAATTCAGTGTGTTTAAATTAGTTTCAAAGAATAGGAGCTTTCAAGTGTTGTTACTTCAAAGTAATCAAGCCAGGCTCTAGTGGTAGGGCAGGAAAACTCATTGCTGATTTTTTTTTTAAATCCATAAATTGGGGGGGTTGGGGACACATGTTTTCTTTTGATATGCTTTAGATTGATAATTGTTAAACCTTCAACCTTCAGCAGCATGCATTTGTCAGAGGAAGTAAGTTAACTTTTTATTTCCAGATAGATATCTCATACCCAAAAAACCCAGCATTTTCAGTAAGTCAAGTTTAATTGATTTAGAGAAAATATGCCATGTCTTACTAAAAGATCTCTCCTGAGTCCAGAAGTAAACACATCTCATATTTCAGTTCTTATGAACATGGAAATACTGTTTGCTGGCTTTCTACACCCTGGTTTTTGTTTTTTTCTTAAATGTTATTGGCCCCACAAGACAAGAATTGCCACATGGGGCCAAACTTCATGATCTATACAATCTAGCATTCTGTTTCTGAAATTGGCACCAAGAAACATTTGGTGGCCTGTCTTCCCTGTTACCAATCTTAAAAGGTTGAGCACATTCTCTCCCTTCCCCCCAAATTTCCAGTAACCATCACCAGCTTCCAATTTTACATTGACATTCTTATGACTTCTCATGGTGTAGTGGGTAAGGAAAGACTAGACAAATTCTGGGTGTGGTTCCTCTGCTGTGAGATAAGAGAGTGACTGGACAGACTGCCCTCTCATTGCAGAGCTTCTATGCATTTATTTCAAGAAATCTCTTGAAAGTTCTTCCATCTTCTACAACTTAGTGAAGTAATAATTAAATACTACCTGCTGTAAGAATTACTTTGTAGCCTAAAGTTTTCAGGAATCTATGTTCACTTTATCGACACCCATTTGTGATCTGACTTTGGTCAAAGTTGTTTCCATACTAAAAGAACATATCTATCTTATATGAAGAGTTAAAGTTCTCCATTTTAGTTTACCTTTTCTCAACCTCTACTTCCCTTACATTTTCTCACTTGGTTTCAGTAACCATATTTCTTCAGAATACTGTATTATGGAACTACCATGCTTTCCTATGGGGCTGGAGACAGGACCTAGACCTGAATTCAAAATTGACTTCAGATTCTCTGCATGACCCCATGCAAGTCACTTAACTTCTGTTTGCCTCATTTTCCTCATCTTTAAAAGGTTAATAACAGCACCTACCTCCCAGGGTTATTTTGAGGACCAAATGAGATAAAAATTGCAGAATGTTTAGGACAGCACACGGCACATACATAATAACCACTTTATAAATGTTACATATTATTAAAGTTCGTCTAGTCCAGTCCTTTATTTGACACGTAAATGAAAGTGGACCTAGAAAAGTAGTTAAACTGGTTTGCCCAAGGTCACAGCTATTAAGAAGCAGAACCACGTTTTGAACATAGGCCTTCTGGCTGCAGATCCAGTGTTCTTTCCTCTTGTGTATCTAGTGCTTCTTAATTGTGCCCTATACCTTGTATAGGGTTTTTTGGTCTAAACAATGCAGTGATCAAAATGGTTCATTGAATTTTCTGTTTAAAAGTCAACCTTTATTTATCAGTAATAGGTCATATTTATTCTGAACATTAGCAGTTCACACAGTGCTTCCTGAATGCCTCTAGATATATATAGATCATGAGATTTTCGCTGCCCCCATTTTACAAATGAGGAAAGTAACTTGTAGTATCATAAGGTCAAAATTCCTTAAGTGAAGGGAATAGTACCTCACCACGGGTTTTCTGGCCATCTTTTTAAGTGTACTGGTGTACCCAATTTCTTTGGTATATATGGTATACTGAATGCATTTGACTCAGATGATTCAGAGTGACATTCATACGGGGGTCTCGAGAAGATGATAAGAGATTTAATTTTCAATAAAGCACATCTTACCTGGTGGTAGTTTGGTGGGTTGTTGTCCACAAACCACTGATATGTTTGTTTTCTTTTGATTTGCCTTTTTCTTAATGGAGTATGTCTAAAGAGTTCTCATCAATTGAGGGCTGCAACAGGTGGAAGCTTAACTGAAATTAAACTGTAGTGCCTATTCACTGACCTTAAACTTACTTTTTAAAAAATGGGCCAAGAAATTGGAATTGCCAATATGAAGCAAGGGAGATGCTACCCAAGAAAGCTTCCCCTCATAAATTTTCAGAACTTGGCATGAGCTTCTCATCTAACTGTCCTCATCCTTTAGGAATTGTACCTCATCCAACTTTTATTGATTACTTTCTATTGGTTTCAGTCTTGTTGACCAGTATTTTCCTAGTTAATGCCCCCAGTAAGTACTGAGATATAAAACCCCAATCAAATCTTTTTATCAAATACATAAAAGACTTCAGGAACAAGGGAGTTGACTTTAAGACTTAGTAGTTTAGGAGAGAAAATTTGAACTCAGAATCTTAGGAAAGTGAATGCTGGAAACTAAAAATTTATTTTTAAAAAAAGCTTAGTAGTTTAGCAGCAAAGCTATGGATGTAAGACTAATCGCTATTCTCCAGTAGATAAGTAGTGAAGAATGTGAACAAAGTTCATCCAAAGAATTGTAGGCTATTAACATTTACATAAAAGAATGCTCCAAATCACTAATGATATGAGATGAAAATCAAAACACTAGGGTTTCACTGTGTCACATCCTGCAAACTGATGAAGATGACAGATGAGACTAGTCAGTGTTGGAGGGGTTGTGGTAAGATAAGCACGGGATTGATTATAAGCATGAGGTAAACATTGTTGGAGCTGTGAATCAGTGAAATCATTTGGAATTATGCAGATGATTCTAAAATAAAGTGACTAAGATGACTATAACCTCTGATCCAGTGGTTCCATTACTTGGCATGTGTTACTGATAAGAAGAAAGTCCTCATCAGAATCAGCACTTTTGTGATAGCAAAGAATTAGAAACAAAGTAAATGTTCCTTTCCTGGGGAATGGCTAAGTGAATTGTAATTTATTGTAATGAAATATTACTGTGCTGTAAAAATGAAGTATGTGATGAATAAAGAGAAGCATGGAAAGAGCTACATGAACTGATAACAGGAAATCAGCAGAGCTAAGAAAACAGTATATGCGATGACTACAGCAAAAATGGAATCACCAAAGAAAGGGTGGAGATCGCAAAATCACAAAGAATATGCATGTCTTGAAGAAGGGATTATATATTCCCACTCCCTATCTGTGGAGAGGTGGCAGGACCATTAGTGTACATTGCATGTGCTTTCAGACTTTTTCAGTGTATTGATCTGTACTAATTTCCCCTTTTTGAAATGGCTTTCTGGGGAGGGGGAAGAGGAGATATTGGAGGAAAGTGATGTGAAAAATCAAAATGCCAGTAAAGCATTTTTGAAGATGTAATGAACCCCTGACTGAGAAAACTACTTATTGAAAGGCAGTATATTGTAGTGAATTACAAATGAATCATATCAAGAGCCAGATGATCTGCATTTGAATCAGCTCAGATTGTAGTCTGGCCTTTGTTAAGTTAAATGACTTTCCCAGAGTCACACAGTTAATACATCTCTGGGGCAGGATTTGAACTCTGGTCTTTCTGAGATCAGGTCTTTCCACACTGCTGTGCCATCCACCTGCCTCACATAAATTTTCCATGTTAAAAATATTTACCATGAAAAGTTTCTGTTTCTTAAAAAAAGATTTAAAAAATCTTCATTTGGAATTAATCATCACTGTTCTCCATCTGTGTCTGTTTCATCTCTAATTCAGCAAGTGTTTTGAACGAACTGGAGTTTTCTACAAGTTGTATTTATAGACCAAATGATAATCCTAGGCACTGCCAACTTACCAAGCTTTATGAGTATTTTGTAATGTGAAAAAATGATGTAAAGGAGTTCATAATTTGTTAAATAAGTCTTAAGTACTTGATTAGGTAAAGTTCCCCATCTGATGGAAATCTGTGTTGACTAAGATCTTTTGTTCAGTTTCAGTTCATGTGTCTCCATTTGAGGTTTTCTTGGCATGGATACCGGAGTGGTTTGCCATTTCATTGTCCTACAAAGATCTACTTATTTCTGTTTCCTAAGTGTGTTTCAAACACTCAGTATCCTAACCAACATTCATAGTTAAACTGTAATCTGTCAGTGCTTAATATACCTTAAACTCAGGGGTTTTTTTTTTTTTTTTTGGAGTATTATGATTAAGAAGATTATATATACTTGCATATAAAGAATGATCAACTAGTAAGAAATCAGATCTTTTCTTGATTCTGTTTTAGCTCAGCTGAGTTAGTTTTAGGGAACCAGAGTAAATCCTGACATGATTCAGAATTTCTTGAATTGGGGTTGTGGTTGAATTGTTTCAATCGAGTCTGGCTCTTCCTGATCCCATTTGAGGTTTTCTTGGAGGAGGTACTGGAGTGGTTTGCCATTTCCTTCTCCAGTTCATTTTGTAGAGGAAGAACTGAGGTAAACGGGGTGAAGTGACTTACCCAGGGTCACACCACTCGTGAGACCAGATTTTGACCTCAGAAAGATGAGTCTTCCTGCCTCCAGACAGCTCTATCTTCTGCAACCTGGCAGCCGGACTTGTGGTACATTAGGTGAGTTGTTTTGTTCAGGCCCTCAGACTCAGACGTAATGATTTACATGTGGAATTCCTGCTTAGGTATTGAATATCAAAACCTATCTAGGCATTATTTATTACCTGATGATTACATTTTTGAAAACTAGTGACTTTTTCTCATGTGTTTAAGGATTTTGTTTCAATTAGGTACATGGTAGATAAATGACTGATCAAGTCATGTTTCAGGGTTCTGTGATTTAATCACTGGAGTAGGCACTTCCTTTATTAACCCAGGTCACCACTCTTATACCTTACTAGGTGGTTTTGGGGAATATATAGCATCACAAGAGACAGCTGATGAACCTCCTCAGACTTAGCCAGACTAGTTCTCTGACATTCTGTCTCTGGTCTTGTGCTCAGAGGTTCTGCAGCTCAGTAGACCCTGTCAGAACATGAACCGACCTAGCCCTTGGAAAGGCAGTCATCACCTATTCTCCACTGCATTGAAGCAGTCAATAGGACTTTGATGAAGGCTCCTCATCATGGAATGATTATTCCTCATTGGCTTTGAAAAACTGAAGAAGTGTCCAAACCACCTTGGCTTTTAAATGAACTAATATTCACATATTGGTGAATTGCAAAATTCTGAGTATCTTTTTCATCCCTGTTTGATACTTTGTCCTGGGGCCAGAGAAGAAACCAGGTCAGTTCTAAAAGGTGCCCAGTGTTTTCTGAGGGAAGCTTTAAGGAAATTGTTGGACTTTGTATCACAGCGTGAATATCTGCAACAAGCAACACCTATTAATGAGGGGTATCTAAAAAACCAGGACATCAGCATTCATACAGTGATCCTTGGGTGACCCTGAGCAGTGCGATCTCTAAAGAACATACTGGAAGATATAATTAACCTGAAATACTTCCATTTAAATTTTGCAGAGGTGTCTTTGATGAGGTTGACAACTGTCCACCGGCACCTGGCATACTTTTTTTTTGTCTTATAGTTAACAAGGGAGAGGAAATCAAAACCAACATTTTACCTTATTTGGGGAAATATGTGAGAATTTGTTCGTTCAGTAAAAGTGCGTTAACTTCATATTGTGTGCGTGCACTGGGACTATGCCACAGGACACCATTTTATTAATATCTGCTAACATACAGTGTGGGTGTAGATGTATGGATATTCATTGCTGGGAGGTGGGGAGAAGATGCAGAAGTGATACATGGTCCCTGCCCTTGGGGGCATTTAATCTTCTCATAGGTCATTGTCAAAGAAAAGATTCATATTTCAGGTAAGTGACTAATAGGATTCTACACTAGATTGTATTCAGAGAAAGATATGCAGTTAAAGGAACAGAAAGTAGTGAGTAGAGTAGGAGGAGCAGATTGCAACGAAACAAAGGCTTGATATGAAGTTGGAGGAGATCCTCAGTTCCTTTTCCAACTCTTATTACCCATGTGACCTTGAGAAATTCACTTCTCCCTGATCCCAGTTTTACTTATCTGCAAAAGGAGAAAGTTGGACTAGATATTCTTGAAAGATCCTTCTTGCAACTCTGATTCTATGATCTGCTGATGCACAAATTCAGAACTGGCTATACCAATAGATAAGGTGCTAGACCAGTCATTTTTTACTCAGGTCTGACTCTCTGTGACCCCTTTTGGGGTTTTCTTGATAGAGACACTGGAGTGGTTCGCCATTTCCTTCTCCAGCTCATTTTACAGATGAGGAAACTGAGGCACAGAGGGTTAAGACTTGCCCAGGTCACACAGCTGCTAAGTGTCTTAGGCCAGACTTGAACTCAGGAAGCTGAGTCCTTAATGCCAGGCCTGGTGCTCCACCTATTGCACGACCTCTTTACCTGGAATCAGGGAACTTACTCAAATCTTGCCTTTTGCACTTACTACATGTGTGATCATGAGCAATTCACAAGACATCCTCAAGCTTCCTCATCTACAAGATGGAGACAGTATTTGAATTATTTACTTCCTTTAGGTGTTGTAAGGAAAGCAATTTTCAAACCTTAAAACAGGTGAGTTGTTGAAAGGAAAATCATAGAAGAGAATTTGCAAACAATCATGGCTAGTGAGAACATTTTTTGGCAAAGTACCATTAACATGGAAGAAAATTCATCATGTGCCACAACCTAAATTGCGCACTTTTATTATGATGTTAAGATTCTGGCCTGGAAGAGAGCTCTGAGGTAATCTAGTTTAACACCTTTATTTTATAGGAGAGGCAGGTAGGTGGCACATTGGATAAAGCACCAGTCCTGAAGTCAGGAAGACACAAGTTCATATCTAATCTCAGACATTTCCTAGCTGTGTGACCCTGAGCAAGTCACTTAAACACCATTTGCCTCAGTTTCCTCATCTGTAAAATGAGCTGGAGAAGGAAATGGCAAACCACTCTATCTTTGCCAAGAAAATCCCAAATCGAGTCGTGTTGGGTAAGACATTACTGGAAATGACTGAGCAGCAATTTTATAGGACAGAAAACTGAAGCACAGATAGACTGGCATTCTTAAAATGCATATCCAGTACAATAAATGTGTATAAATTAAGTCAGGGTGGTAAAATAAAAAGTATAAGATGTAGGGTCACCACATTTGAGTTCGAAATACATTGTAGACATTTTGTCACGTTGGGCAAAAGATTTGCCCTATTGGGTCCTTCATCCTTCAACTCTTCAAGCTCTTCCACACAAAATGACAGGGTTGGACCCTCAGGAGTTCTTAATCTTGGGTCTGTGAATTTTTTAAAAATATATTTTGATAACTATTGCAATGCAATTGATGTCCTTTATCATGCTATGTATTTCATACATACAAAATCATTTTGAGAAAGGGGCACCCCAAGGATGCATGATGCTTAAAAGTTTGAGAATCCCAGGATCAGATTATCTTTAAAAGGTTCTTTCTAATTCTAATTCCTTATAATTCTATAGAAAGCACTTTGCTATCATGAAAAGCTGCTACTGCATGCTTCCACAGCTGGAGGGACCATTGGGTCACATCTCATTTTGACAGAAGGGCTTGCTTTTCTATAAATTTTTCATGCACACAACTATGTGCTTAGCTTTTACTTAAAACAATCACAACAGTAAAAGGTCACTCAGAAGAGTCTGTCATCTCATCCATGTGGACATTCCAAGGATGCAGATCTCTAGCTGTGATCGCCTGTCTACATTCCCCAGACCCAATGTGTAGGAGTCATTAATTCCCCTGGACTTCACAAGGATGCCAACGAAGCACATGGGTCATCCATGGATTACTCCTTGCTTTTGCCATGTGATCAACTAATTTTATTCATTCATATATTTCCTGGATCACATCATTTAAACCATTTCTTCATAATTCAGTGTGTGGCAGATTGCTCACTCCCTGCTGCGCCTCATCATTTTTCTTTGGGTGATCCTCAGACTGTAGTGTTCCATAACTCCTAACTAGCAGTTGTAGCAGCAGAAGAATGTTGTCATTTAAAAAGACAGGCTTTCAGAGGAGTTGAGAAAATGTACCTCCATCCTCTCTTTGAAGAAGGGAATTGTGGGTATGGAATGTTGCATATACTTTATCAACTTTCTTTTTCCTTTTAATCTTTGTTACAAGGGTTCCATGGCTAGGGCAGAGAGAATGTATATATTTGAGAGTGATGGAAAACAAATATTAATGAGATTTAGATAAATTGTTTAATTGTTTTTCAGTTGCTTCCAACTCTCTGTGATCTCATTTGGGGTTTTCTTGGCAAAACTACTGGAGTGGTTTGCCATTTCCTTCTCCAACTCATTTTACAAATGAAGACACTGAGGCAAACAGGCGTCATGTGTGTGACCCTGGGCAAGTCATCCTTTAGTGGCTTCAGCTGCAACTTCTGCTGTTTCTGCAGCGGCTACTGCCTTCCTTCAGCCTGCAGCCCTCCTGCCCCCCATGAGTGACATGATGTTTCCACAAAGCAGGCACTGGGGATCCTCACACCTGTCCCAGCAGCTCAAGTTCACGATCCCCTGTGACCGGATCAAAGAGGAGTTTCAGCTCGTACAAGCGCAGTACCACAACTTGAAACTGCAGTGTGACAAGGTGGCCAATGAGAAGTCAGAAATGCAACGTCACCACGGCATGTGTTAGGAGATGTCCTATGGCCTTAACATTGAAATGCACAAACAGGCTGAAATCGTGAAGGGGCTTAATGGAATTTGTGCTCAAGTCTTGCCTTACCTTTCACAAGAGCAGCTGGTGTTAGGGACAACTGAGTCAATCAGGTATCTGCTCTGGAACTGAGCTCTATCAACTGGCAAGAGCTCTAGGCTCCCCGGCTGTCCCAGCTCCACACCCTGGCCTTGCCCTGACTCTGCTGCTGGTGGGCCTGCATCCTCTGTCACCTTCAGCGTCAGTACTGGTACTGCCTTCTTCCTTTCTGCACCGGGCTCTCAGATCCATCTCTCTAAGGACGATAAGAACGGGTATGATAGGGATGCCCACCAGGATGACAATAGTGACAAGTCAGATTAGAGGCACAGCATGAGGCATAGGGGAAAAGACTTGGTATTTATGGTGGCTACCGGCACCCTGGGATGTCAGTGTCTGCTGGCTCATCTAAGACATCGCCCTCTACCTCGTAACTTTGACTGCTCCCCTGCCCCTTCCCCCTTCCCCAAATTCCTTGGGGTGTGAATGGGACTGGAGCTGATGGGAATGAACCTACCTTAGCTACAAGCAACTTCCCCCCTTCTCTGTGCACATATGTAACGAATTCCATCCCTACATCCTGCTCCCCACATCTGGCCTGTTTGCTATCCACCCAGCACAGCAGTTCCCTGCTCTCCTCCTGGTACTGCTTGCAATCATGGATGCCAGCTGGCCCAGGTTCAACCCTTCCATCCCCACCATGTAGAGGCTCTACCCTGTCCCCCTCCTCCATTCCTCCCTCTGACCATTTACCTGCCTTTAAAAAATGATTTGCCCAAGTCACATGTCTAGTGAGTGTTTGAGTATGAATTTGAACTCAGGAAAATGGGTCTTTATGACTCTGCTTCACTATCCACTCCACCACCTGGTTGTCCAGTTAAAATAGATGCGTCTTTGTTTCAGCTGGCTGGCCAGTTAGTGATGACTTATTTGATTATGGCAACCCAGTAAAAAGTTTTATGATATTCAATATGTGTGAAGTAAATTTTCTCAGAAATTCCACTTTTCTCTTAAACCACTACAAAACAGTTCTCTTATAATAATCCTGACGAGATTATGTTTTGTGTCAGTTTTATAGACTAAAAAATGATCATCCTTGATATCTGAAATCTCAAATCAAAAACAAGTTTTTTAAAAGCAGAGATTTGTTTCTTTTTTTCTCTCAGACATCTCACTTTGTCCCTGTATGTCTGGTGAGAGTCAGTGCAGCGCTCAGTAGACATTCAATGAGGGCTTGAAAACTAATATGGTTTTTAGTAAGCCCTGAAGCATTTACACAGACTATTTGGATTCTCTAAAGGTCACCAGCCTCAGTGTTCTGTGAGACAAACAGACATTAGGTTTATAGTTTATTAAAGATTCCAGTTTTAGTTATTTTGGTAAAGTATAGATACATGACTTTCCATAAATCAGTAGCTACAACCCAGGCAATGCAAAGTCCCCAACTGATAGATACCAGCCCAAAACAACTTGAGTAATCAGAAACTCTTCATTGGTAAATATTTGATGTGATGAAAGGGTATGGAATTAGAGTTATTGTTGGATTAACTTTCATCACAATTACTCAGAACTGATTGGGAGAACTAAGGTTGATGTAATAAATGTAATACATATTTCATAAAGAGTGTTCAGTGCCATAACTTATGCATTTGATATCTAGATATGTGAAAAGGTAAGCTTCCTGTCTATTTAATATCTGGGAGTCAGAGCTCACATTTAATGAGTTCACACTTCTAGAAAGCATTCCGATGCTTTCTTCATATTGTGAGAGCTAAGTGCTATGATTCTTTTCCCCATTTTACAGATGAGAATACTGAAAGAGAAGTGAAATGATATGCCCAAGGTCATATAGCTAGTAAATGGTGGTGTTGGGACTTGAACCCAGGTCTTGTGATTCCACAGGCAGCATGCTTTTCATTGCAATACAGTTTCCTCTTCTAATGGAAATAAGAATTGAAAGATTTAAGGGATTTTGAAAGTCTGCTTAGTGTTTTGAGAGATGATAACTAACATATATTGGGTAGGTATGTGGTGCAGTGAAGAGAGTACCAGCCCCAGAATCAGGAGAACCTGAGTTCCATTTCAGCCTCAGACACTAACTGTGTGACTCTGGGCAAGTCACTTAACCCTATTTACCTCAATTTCCTCATCTGTAAAATGAGCTGTAGAAGGAAGTGGCAAACCACTCCAATATCTGCCAAGAAAACCCCAAATGGGGTCACGAAGAGTCAGATACAACTGGAGCAATTCAACAGCAACAACTAACATATAGTGAGTACTCTAGATTTTGTAGGGTTGTACATTGTAGGGTTAATGGAATATAAGATCTTCCCTGTCCATTAACAGGCCTATGTGACCACATGCATTCCTTTTCTCCCTTAGAATATAGGCAGTGTTCCCAGGTCTAAAGGTACACAGGTATTTCAATCAAAGATGTCTTGCTGCTTTGAACTCCGGCCCATTTCATAGCTGTGACATGTCCTGAGTCACACAGAGCCCTGATGCAGAGCCAATCAGGCCCTGGGTCACTGGGATTTTCATGGCTTTCCAGCTAAGTGCAGAGGCATGTAGATTTTCAAGCTTCTTTGCCTAAACCAATCAGGTGCTGAGTCTTTGTCTGAAAACCGCATATATTATATTGTTTAGAGGGAAAAGGAAGAGGCAAAGGGAGGAACCTGCCTAGGGGGACTTGCCTGGGGGAAACTTGTTTGGCGGGAGGCTGGACAGAAAGAATGTTTAAGATGTTGGTGCTCCCTGGATTGGGATATGTGCAAATATTTGTGTGGCTTTATGAAGTTTTGCCTTAATAGCAGCTGCTATGAATATTGCCTTGGCATTATATATATACATTATATGAGCTTTACAGTTGTCTTGTGAGCTGCGTACATTCTTGTTATCCCCATTTTACAGATGAGGGAACTGAATCTTAGGGTGATGAGGTAACACAATTGTCCACAATCAGTCACACAGCTAGTGTCAGAAGCAAGGTCTGAGTCCAGGCCTTCCTGGCTTCTTCACTCATGCAACAAGAATTTACTGAGTCCTTACAGTGTGGGAAGCCCTGAGCTAAGCATTGGAACCACAAAGGCAAATGAAAGCTATGGCCTGCCCTTCTACCAGGGAGGCACAACATTTGTGGAGGTGAGTAAGTAGGAGATAATTCGAGGAGGGAAGGCACTAATCACTTTGGGGAATGAGAAGCTTGCCATTAGAGGGTAGCACCCAAGTGGAGTCTTTAAGGCAAGTGAAGAGTCTGACGGAGAAAATGAAGAAGTCAGCATGCTGAAGCCTCCATGCAAAGGCCTGAAAGTGGACAAAGACAATGAAAGAACAAGTTTGGGGAACAGCCAGGAATTCAGTTTGGTTGTATACTAGCCACTGCAGCACACTACCATACAGATAGCCACCATGTTTAGAAATGGTACTTTGAAAATCCTATTTCATTATCCATGATCAAAGCTCTTCACTTCTGATAATATTTTTTAAAATGGTCCATCTCTCAGAATAAGGCATGGGAAACAAATTAGCAAAAAAAAATTTTAAATCCCTTGTGCAGAAACAATTTTGAAAGGTATTCCCTAACAATGAGGTAGCTTATGATTAAAAAATAATGAAGATATAATAAATATAAAAGCTAACTTTGGATGAATTTACAAGGCTTACAAATGTTACCTTCTGGACTTAGCTCCTTTGATGAATCACAAAAAGGATATAGTGTCTTAAAAGACCATCCTATAAAAGCTCACTCTGGTTCCTCTACTGTAAACATGTCTGAATTGATGAGCATCGACCCAGCATCTGTATGTACATATATGTAAATGTGTATTAGTAGAAGTTGACTCTTAAATACTGTCTCTTCACCAAATTTTTTAGGGGTCCCAAGAGTTCTCAGATTTGAATGATAAAAATGAAGTATGCCAGAAGGTACCGCTTTGGTAATTAACTGGTTCTTTAATAGAGCCTCAATTACTTTGTTTCATGGTAAGGAAAAAAAATACATTCCAAGACAGAGTTACATTCGACATCTGGGAACCTCCTAACAGCTGGCTACCTAATGAATATGCATCTGCTTAAGAGGCTGTAGACCATTAATAAACCAATAGATGTAAAGCAGAAACAATCTTTGTCAGCTTCAAATGAGATTGGATGCAATGTGCTGTGAAGTGTCACCGTCACATTGAATAGACTTTGGGAGGGTAACAATGGACTGTTAGCTGCCAGTGTCTTTGTAGCTCTGGACTTCTTCTAACACTTGCCACAAACTGATAACTGTGTTTTTGATGTACATCTTATTTATTTGTCCTGAATGCCAGTGCATATGTCTGGAAAATGGTTTCCAATTTGTTCTATCAAAGCCATATGAAATAGTGAAAAGACCACAGAATTAGAAGACAAAAGATTTCAGGTCCGAATCCAAGCTCTGCTACTAACTTCCTTTGTGACCTCAAGCACCTCATTTTTGTCCCTCCCCCATTTTCTGTTCCTCATCTGTAAAACTGGGGGATGAAGATGGAGTTTGAACTATTGACCTTGAAAACTTCTTGTCATAATAGTTAATGCAAGGTGTCCCCAAAACCCTTTGGGATGCCCTGTATTTCTAAACAAAACAGAACCATTCCTCTTTGTTGTCATTTAGTCATTTTTCAGTCATGTTCAACTCTTTGTGACCCTTTTTTGGGTTTTCATGGCAAACATACTGAAGTTTGCCATTTCCTTCTCCAGCTCATTTTATAGATATGAAAACTGAAGCAAACAGGGTTAAGTGACTTGCCCAGGATCACCCAACTAGGAACTCTCTGGGGCTGGATCTGAACTCACCTCCTCCTGACCCCCAGGCCTGGCTCTCTATCCACTGTGCCACCTCGCTGCCCTGTTACTATACTTAGTGTTCCTATTGCTCTTCAAAATGGTAGAAATCATCCAAGTTCCTCCAATAAAATGTAAACTATTTGAAGACAAGTGTTTTTTCTTTGGTCTTCATATCCAAAGCCTTCCATTTATCTGTGAGGAACCAATGATCTTGCTGCCTAATCTCACACAACTGGCCAGTGGCAGACAAGACTAGAGCCCAGGTCTACAGTGTTCCTGACTCAAGCACAAGACTGACCTGAAGGCCTGTCAGAAGTGATATCTGACCAGAATCTATGCTAACAGTGAGGACAAGCTGCCAGAGAGGAGTTTGGATTCCATGCTAAGGTCCAGGGTGAGAAAAAAAGCAATGTTAAAGATCAGTGAGACACCAAATAGCATATTAAGCATTGATTTCTTTATAGTGTGCCTATGGAATTATTAGGCCTTGCCACTTGATATGCAAATTCCTCTTTTTTTCTTAAAAATTTCCTTTTTGATATCGAAAACTCATGATTAAATTAGATTAAGTCCAGCAAGAAGTTTCAAATTACAACTTCCACAACTACTTGATCTATAGATTCCCCACCCTTAGTTTTGACGTTTCCTTCTTCAGCTTGTTTTACAGATGAGAAAACTGAGCAAATGGGCTTAAGTGACTTGCCCAGGGTCACACAGCTAGTAAGTGTCTGAGGCCAGATTTGAATGCAGGTCCTGACTCCAAGTCTAGTGTTCTATCCACTGAACCACCTAGCTGACCTATATACATATATACATATATTCATACACACACAAAAATTTAAAATAAATACTGATGTTAACTGCATCAAGTCCACTCCTCTCATTTTAAAGATGAGGAAAAGGAGACCCCCAAAAAGCGCAAATGACTTGCCCAGGTTACAGAGCTGGTAAGTAGCAGCAGGATTTGAATCCAGATTATGATTCCTAAGGTAATATTCTTTCCACTACAGCTCCTTCTAGACAAGAATCCCAGCCAGAAATATTTACTAGGAATAATAGGTTCAAAGGATGATGCTCAGGGCATTGAAGAATCCTTGGTCTACAGCACCATTATTGTGTGTCTGCAGGTAATCACTTGTCCTGCCCTCCATCTGGTTACAGAGATACATTCACTGATAATCACTCCACCGTCTCCCCTCGGAGCCTGATGCAGACAGCCCAAGGCCCTGAGTCTGACAGCCATCCTTCTGGGAAGGAGTGCCTGATGAAGATGGAGCCTGGCAACTATGGGTGCCACAGCTATTCCTACAAAAGACCCAGAAAAGGAAGTTCTTGCCACCACAGTCCCTCACACTGTCAAATAGTTCAACACCAGGAACTGATAGGCTTCTATCGGTGGACATGACATTAAAGAAGAAACATTAACTTCTGCTTTGCCACTATCCCCTAGACTTTTCCATCTGACTTGCAGCTAAAACCTTTTTTTTGCTTGGTGTCTCTCTCATTAGAATGTGATCTTCTTGAGAACAAGGATTGTCTTTCATTTCTATTTGTATCCAGAGCATTTAATACAATGCTTTGCACGTAGTAAGTATTTAATAAATGCTTTATTCATTCAGCTAGTAAGTGCCTGAGGTGAGATTTGAACCCACATCTTCCAGACTCCAAGTCTGGTAGCCTAGCAACTATGTAAAACTGCATCTTCCAGTTCTGAATCTATGATCCTAAGACAATTTCTTTTTCTACTTTAATGTGTTTCCATTATGTTTAATGATGAGATAAACACGTAGTGAGCACTTAAGGAATGCTTCATTCATTCATTCATTCATGAGGCGCTAGAGTCTTTAGTCTTCTTTCTCCTTCCCCCTATCCTCCCCTTATTTCTGCTCACCTCTACAAAATCAATAACAAGTACTTTAATGAGAACAAAGCCCTGGGTAACAACTAACTTAGCTCTATGAGAACAAGCCCTCCCAGAAAGCTCTGATCTCCTTTGAGGGCCGTGACAGGTCTGGTGGCTGGAGGAGAGTTGAGAGATGGAATCTTGCTCCATTTGGGAACAGCTTTTGATTGCATCTCTCAAGACATCCTAATCAATAAACCAGAGACTTGTGGTCTAGATAACACAACTATTAGCCTAGTGCCTAAGATGTCTCTAAATTTGGGCATCTCATGTTTCTTTTGAACTAAATTCCACTTTGCTCACAAAGCAGAGTGCCTTCTTTGATGCCAGCACAGATTAAATGATTTGCCCAAGGTCACACAGGCAAGTAACTGACAGAAGACTTGAACCCAGGCCTTCCTGACCCTAAGTCTAGTGCCTTAGGCTCTTGTTGCAGATTTAATTCCTTTTCCATTTTATCATGGGTATATTCTGATGCTTAAGGGAATGGTAGGTTCAATGAGGTTGATTGGAATGTTAAAACTTTTGGAGAAGAGCCAATGGGGTCTTATGGATCAATCAACAAGCATTTATTAAGCACCTATTTTGTGCCAAGTTCTGTTCTAGACTCTGGGGATACAAAGACAAAAACCAAACATTCCCTTTCTTCAAGGAGCTTTTATTTTATTGGGATAGATAAGCATATACATATAGGGTTATGTACAAAACAGATAGGTAATTTTTTGAGAGAGAGTATAGTAGTAACTGAGCTAATCTGGAAAGGCCTCATTTACTGAAGGTAGAACTTGAGTTGAATCTCAAAGGAAGTTGGAGATTCTAGAATGGAGAGATGATGATAATGTGTTCTAGGCATAAGGGTCTAGGCCATGCAAAAGCACAGAGACAAGAGATGTGTGTGAGGAGCAGTCAGGTTGGTGCATTCATGGAAGGAGTGTATAATACAGCTGGAAAGGTTTGAGACCAGGTTGTGAAGAGTTCAAAATGCCAAACAGAGGAGGATTATATTTGATCTCAGAGGAAACGGAGCCATTGGAGTTTAATGAGTAGGACAATGACATGACTAGACATATGCTTTAGGAAAATTGCTTTGACAGCTATGAAGAGGATGGATCAGAGAGGCAGAAGAACAGTTAAAAGTCTTTTGTAGTAGTCTAGGTAAGAGGTAATAAAGTCCAGAACTAGGGTAGAGGCTGTGTGAGTAGAGAAAAAGAGACATTATATGAGACATGTGAAGGTAAAGCTGGCAAGATTTGGCAAGTGATTGGATCTATGAGGCAAGTGAGAAGTCAAAGATGCCTTTGAGGTTGAGAATCTTGATGACTAGAATAATGGTGGTTCATTAAAAAGTAATAGGGAAGTTCAGAATAGAAGTGGTTTTGGGGGAAAAGTTAAGTTTTATTTTGGACACAAAGATGCCTTCAGGACATGTTAGTTGGAAATGTACAGTAGACAATTGGCAACGTGAAACTGGAGCTCAGTAGAGAGACAAGGGCACAATGTATAGACTTGGAAGTCATCTCTATAGTGATGATAAGCCAACCCATGGAAACTGATGAGGTCACCAAATGAGGGAGCGGGGAGAGAGAAAAGGGCCAAGGACATGGCTGGGTGACATCCACAGTTTGTGAGTATTTCATGGAGGAGGAACCAGTAAAGAAGAATGAGGAGGAGCAGTCAGACAAGTAGAAAGGGAACCAAAGAAGAACAATGTAGCAAAAAACCCAGAGAGCAAAAATTATCCAGGAGGAGATGGTGGCCAATGGCATTTTTACAATGGTATCAATGCCTGCGGAGAAGTCAAGGAAGAGAGAATCTAAAAGAGGTCATTAGATTTGGCAACAGTAACTTTGGAGAGAGAAGTTTCACTGGAGTGATGCAGTTGGAGGCCAGATTTCAAATGGTTTAGGAGTGAGTCAGGAGAGAAGGGAAGGTAACAATGACTTAAAAGACTTTAAAAATGACTTTAAATGACATTTTTTCCATGAGTTTGACAAGAAAGAGGAGATAACAGATTGAGAGGATGGTAGGATCAAGTGAGGGCTTTTTTAATGAATAAGGGAGACCTGGCCATGTTTATAGATAGTAAGGAAGAAACTAACAGTTAGGGAACAATTGAAGTTTAGAGAGAGGGGATGACTGTGGGGTCAATCTACTAGAGCAAATGGGAAGGGCAAGCAGGGCATGAGATCATGGATACATGGAAAGGGGTTGGTCTTGGCAAGGCCCTCAGAGACTGAAATAAAAGAAAGAATGGGGAATAATGTCAAAGAGTTATAAGATATAGAGAAGGGGAAAGGGGAACTACCAATAAATGGCTTTATTTTTTCTATAAAGTATGAGATGAGACTCACTACCACGGGAGACTTGAGGAGAAAAAAGATTTGGAATAGCTGTGGTGATGGAGTAGAATAATGAATCAATTAAGGAAGAACAAAAGTTAGGGATCAATTAAATTAAATCAATTAAGGAGGAATAAATTGTGCTTTGCTACAATGAAAGATGAGTTGAGATTATATATCATGCATTTTATTCTGTATTTATCTTATATGTTTTTACATATATATGTATGTATATATATATAATCTCAAATGTAATTCAACATTAAAATGTAAGCCCCTTGAGGGAAGGGACTGTTTTTGCATAGTCTCTAGCAGATTTGACTTAATAAATGCTTGATCACTAACTGATTATAATTGACCCAGTTGGCATAGTTTCATAACTTTGTTCAGCTTCATTCAGTCATACCAGCTTTAGAGGCTGATAATTCAGTTCTTTTGTCAAATGTACTTTGTAAAAATAAGCTTAAGTAATATCTTTTATCACATCATTGTCATTTCCTGGAAACTTAATAACTCAGCAGTCTGAACACCAAACTGGGAGTCAGGAAGGCATGAGCTCCAATCGGACCTCAGATACTTACTAGCTCTGGGATGCTGGGCAAGTAACTTAATCTCTCTTTGTCTTCATTTTCTTATCTATAAAATGGGGATAATAATAACACCTACCTCCCTGGGTTGGTGTGAACATCAGATGAGATCATAATTATAAAGCACTTAACTCAGTGTCTGGACATAGGAAGTGCTATCTCAATGTTAGCTGTTATAAATATCCTTTCCGTATATATGTCCCCTTCCCTCACCTCCTCACTACTGAATCTCCCTTGTAACAAAGAACTACTGTTCAGCAAAACAAACCAACACAACAAGCAGTCATGTCTGACAGCACATTCAGTATTCTGCTCCTGTTTCTGCTGAGGTGCAAAGGTATGTTCTCCAGTACTAACATGTGTCATTACAGCTGCTTGGAGTTCAGTCTTCTTTTAGTTCACAGTATGGTAGTCATTTTTAATATTGCTTTCCTGATCCTGCTTACTTCATTTTTTATCTCATACAAACATTCCTATGTTTCTCTGAATTCTTCATGTTTATCTTTTCTTACAACACAATATTTCCATTATATCCACAAACCACTGGGTTTTCCCCAGCCATTTCCTATCCACTGTCACTCACTTTATTTCCAGGTTTTTGCATCTTATATCAATTTTCTTTTCAAAGCTTGTGGAATTCCTTTTCTTTGAAACAAAAATATCCAGGGAACAGTTCTTATTCTACTCAGTCATGGTCAAGGTCTTTCTTGAACATTCAAATGAATGAAGGGGAGAAAAGAGAAAGCTTTTCCTAGGGGGTTAAACAACCATAAACAACCTGGTGCAGTTATCTTCTTGGCATGTTAACATCCTTGGCTTAAGCCTAGCTGTTGTTCTCGTTCAGTTGTTTCAGTCATGTCTGACTCTTTGTGACCACATTTAGGGTTTTGTTTTTTGGCAAAGACATTGGAGTGGTTTGCTATTTTCTTCTCCAGGTCATTTTACACTTGAAGAAACTGAGACAAACAGGACTAAGTGACTTGCCCAGGGTCACACAGTTAGTAAGTGTCTGAGGTCATAGTTGAACATCAGGAAGGTGAGTCTTCCTGACTCTAGGACCAGCACTCTATTCACTGCAGCGCCACCTAACTGCCCACTAAGTGCCTAACTACATACATTACATCCTATAGGCAAAGGAATAGGTGGAGGAGGGTGAAGATAGATGACTATGGTGGAGATTCAAAAATAAACAAACAAACAAGTAAATATAGAAGTAGAGATTGTCTCTATTACGATATGTTCTATGATACTGTAGCCATTAAAAATGTATTCCCCCAAAACCCTTATTTTAAAATAACTCAGGAAGGAAATGACAAGACTAGGACTCATGTATGCACTTCAAATACTGCAACTTCACCCAGATAATCTATCCATCTTATCATATAATAAAGTGCATGGAGAGTGTGTAGCATGCATATCTTTCTCCTAAAGCAGTTTGTGAATGAGGAGACAACATAATGGCACCAAAAAAAGCATTGGACTAGGAGTTAATAAAGGCACTAACCCGCCGTGTAGTGCTGGGCAGCTTACTTCAACCCTCTAGACTTTTGTTTCCTAATCTTTAAAATGGAGAAGGGTGGGGGAGAATTTGAACCAGATGATCTCTAAGGCACTCTTCAGTTCTGACTTTTTGCAAGCCAAAATAAATTCTGCTAAAGCCATCCCAGTCTACCCAAAGTCACATGTACCCATTTGAAAAGTAAAAAGATAGGGGTAAAATTGGCAGCCTAATTATCTCCATCACTTCAACCTCTAAGTTTTCTCTTTTCCAACTTCTCTACTAAATGCTGGCATCTACATGCATAAAAAATATAAAGCCAAGAGATACTTTGACACATAAAATCTTATTTTTAAAAAGTAAGTAGAACCAAGAAAACAACATATGCAATGACTTCAACCATGTAAATGGAAAACAGGATAAAAAAGAAACTGCACATCATGTGATCATAGGCACCCAGTTTGACCTTGGAGAAGAGTTCAGAAATTTACTTCCCTCATTTCATTGCAGAAGTGGGGGGGCCTGTCAGTGTGAAATGTTACACATGTTGTCAGGCATGGTCAGTGGGATGGTTGTTTTTACTGAACTTTCTTTTTCTTTTAGTTCTTTGTTACAATGGAAGGTCTGCCAGCTAGGGGATTGCAAAGATGATATCAGGAAACAAATGTGATATAAAAACAAAAGGCATCAAAACAAATAATTAGAAATAAAAACAGCTTACCTTTGAAATAACAAATGGAATCCTAACGTGTTGGATGGAGCCAGAGGAGTCTTAGTGATGTTACTGTTCAAGGTAGCTTTGCTATGAATTTTGCCTCTGAGCCTCTGTCAGAAGGTGTCTGTCAGTGACTCTCCCTAGGAGGTATAAAATTGGTGTACAGATCCCAGGTCATAGGAAGTATTAAACATAGCCACCAATATGATCTTCTATTGAAGCAAGTGGAGAGTCTTATAGACTCTTAGATCTGGCCCAATCACCTCATCCCGCACAGGAGGAAACTGAGTAACCTGCATTAATTGGGAACCCGAGCCTAGAGCCCCTACTGAGATAAAGCTCAGAGAGTGAGAGATCATAAAAGCAACATATCTTTCATTTTAATGTAGGTTTCAAGTTAGAGAAACATAGGATATCTATTTGTCTTATGCTTGCTTCTTATAAGAGACAATTGAAGCATGGAGGGAGGGGTGAAATTGGTTGTTGGTGATCGTGATGCAAAGTAAGGAAAAGGAAAGAGTATTAGTGAAATGTTTAAAAAATGTAGGTAAGAGCAGATGGAGGTTCAGAAGGGGATGTAGACAAGCAGGTTGGCTTTTGTTTAGCTGCTGTAGTTGTTGTTAAAAGGGAGTCCTCACTTGAAGATGAGAGCATCACAGCCCAAGTATAATCCATTTCAAGCCAGAAGGGAAAATTCCTCTCATTTTCTAGATGAGAAAACAGAGGGGAAAGAATTTGCCCACGTCCACACAAACAGCATGTGGCAGAGACAGGATTTAAACCCAGATCTCTCTGCCTCCAAGTCCATGGCTCTTTTCTCCTCACCCTAGTACCTCTTATTCAGAGACAAATGTGATACAAAAACAAAAGGCACCAATCAAATTTTTAAAAGATAAGAGTTGGACTAAATGATCTCTAAGGAGATTCCTTCTGGTTTTTCTTTTCTCCTGCTGCTACTACTGTTCACTCTACTCCTTATTCCTAGAATGAACAGCTCTCTCTCGCTCGCTCTCTGCATCTCTTTCTGTTTCTCTGTCTCTCTGTTTCTCTGTGTATCTGTCTCTCTCTCTGTCATTCTCTCTGTCTCTCTCTGTGTCTCTGTCTCTCTGCCTCTCTCACTGTCTCTATCTCTCTGTCTCTGTGTCTGTCTCTCTCTTTGTCTCTATCTCTGTTTCTGTCTGTCTGTCTTTATCACTCTCTCTGTCTCTCTCACTGTCTCTGTCTCTCTATCTCTCTCTCTGTCTCTCTCTGTCTCTCTTATATTTAAATTCCAGACCCAACTCGTGTTCTTGTCTATGAAGTCTTACCTT
This sequence comes from Notamacropus eugenii, assembly GCF_028372415.1. Classification (NCBI taxonomy): domain Eukaryota; kingdom Metazoa; phylum Chordata; class Mammalia; order Diprotodontia; family Macropodidae; genus Notamacropus; species Notamacropus eugenii. The sequence continues at coordinate 386,744,802 of NC_092872.1, read as the reverse complement.
TCACCTCTTCCAGGGAAACATCCTGATCATCTCTCCTTCCTCAAGTTCCTCTTTCGCCTTGCTCTCTCTCCTCACTTCTACCCCTTGGCTACTGTGGTTTCCTTTAAAACTCAGCTCCAATATTACCTTAGGAAGGAGGCCTTTCCCTGTCCTCCCTCTAGCTTCCAGCCCATTCCCTTCTGATATTACCTTCCATCTTTCTGTATATGTTTCATATACATAGTTATCTTCATGTTGTCTTCCTCATTCAAATGTGAATTCCTTCAGAGAAAGGATGGTTTTTGCCTCTCTTTGCTTCTCAGCCTTAGCACAGTGCCTCACACATAGGAAGCACTTAGCAAATGACTGCTGACTGAATGGGATGGCTGGGCCTCTCCTTTGTACTTAGCACACTCTCTGATATTATAGTTAATTGTGTACATGTCTTTCCTAATTATTAAACTACTTGTAAGCAGCACCTGTGTCATATCTCTATATCCCCAGTCTTTCATCAGTGTCAATAGTAGGCATTTAATAAACATTAACTTATTACTTAATATATCATATTTATTTAATGTTTAATAAGTATTATTAAATGAATATAGGACCAAAGAATTACCTGACCTAGTAGAACTGACCTGGTTTCCACAGTCAATAAAACTTTGATAGAGAATGGGATTTAGTATCCTAACTAACTAAAAAATGAGACCACATAATACTGAATGGCCAGGATTCCTCCATCCTTCTCAATTAACAGTGAAGGGTTAGTGGAGTGCTATTTGAAAACAATGTTACTGCAACCTTGGATAAGTCACTTCACCTCTGTTGGCCTTAGTTTTCTCAGTTTCAAAACAAGGAGGTTGAATTATATATGAACTCTGATGCTCTTTCCAGCCCTCATATTCTATGTTGTTGTGAAGTTGTTTCAGTTATGAAACATCACTCTTCAGGATCCTATTTACAGTTTTTTTTGGCAAAGATACTGGAGTGCTTTGCCATTTCCTTCTCCAGCTCATTTTACAAATGAGGAAACTGAGGCAAACAGGGTGAAGTGATTTGCTCAGGGTCACACAGCTGGGAAATGTCTGAGGTCAGATTTGAATTCAGGAAGATGAGATCTTTTTACTCTGAGCCCAGCACTCTAGGCCTTTCTATGTAGTATGATATGTGTTCCTGCTCTAACTTGATGTTCTATATATAAAGGTCCCTTCCAGCTTTGCTATTTTATTTATAAAGGTACTTTACAAGTCAAATATTTTATGTTCTAAACGTCCCTTCCACATCTGACACTATATTTTCTAAGATCCTTTCCAGTTATGATATTCTATGTTTTATGCTCTAAAGGCCCTTTCCTTCTCTAACATTCCACATTTGAAGGCTTATCTCCAAGTTTGACATCCTATATATTAAAATCCCTTTTAGCTTTGTTATCTAAATAAATTTTATTTTTAAAATAAAGTCCCTTCTAACTCAAACAATTCATGTTCTAAGGTCCCTCCCATTCTAATATTCTAGGTCCCCTACTGACATTCTACATTCCAAGGTCCCTTCTCACTGTGACATTGTCTGTGTACTAATGTCACTTCCAGATTTGTCATTCTGTATAGTAAGTTCACTTTTCAACTCAAACATTCTATGTTTTAAGGTCTCTTCCAGCTCTGGAATTCTACGTTCTATCCTCTAAGGGTCTTTTCCTGCTCTGGCATTCTACATTCTAAAGTTCCTTCTAGCTTTGACATTGTATGTTTCAAGGTCACTTCCAGTTTTATATTCTATAAGCTTTTTGGTTCTCAATTTGGCAGCAGAAGTGACAGGGTTTGAAAGATCCTATAGGAATGGACCTGAATCTTTTTTTCAACATCCTTTGTTTTCAAGTCTCTGGTAGTGAAAAATAAAGCAGATGAGGTATCAGTGGTCCTTTAGATACTCCCCTCTGTTTTTCCTCTGGGTGGCTCTCATCTTTCCAAACCACCAACACACACTAAAGCACATGGCCCTGTCCTCAAATTAGGGCTCTTGTAAGCAATCAGAGAACACAAAGTTTAGCTTGCAAAAGGCTTTTCCAACCTGAGTATCATTAGGCTGAACTAAAACACACATTACAGGTTTGTGTAATGAACAAGCCTCAAGTTAAGTTCACTAGGCTCTGGTTATCAGTCATTGCATGACTGAATTATTTAGGAAGGCACTTTTGCAGTGATTTTCATTTAAGTTTTGCCCCCTTGATATATGTTGGTAAAAATGACTAATCTAATGGACACAGCTATTGTACTTTTGCATCCATCACTTTCATCCCATTCTTCATAATTGGTTTATTAATTATAGCATCTTAATGATCTGTTTAAAATAAATAAACCATTTACACCATTTCAAAGGTATTTTGTGATACTCAGCTGATATTAAAATAGCACCAGCCTTATGTGCTTTTTCAGCAAGTGACCTAATTAGTTAATAAAGTAATTGAATATTAAAAAGGATGTTGCAAGTGATTAAAATTTAAGAGCCTTCAGAACATTATTAAAGCTATAAATCATACATCACTGTTTTAATTTGCATAGCTACAGAATTACTGATGGTCCCATGTGCATGCACTACTTGGCAATTAGTCCTTTAACAAAATGTTGATGATGATGGGTTACCACCAAATTCTTCCAGCTCTTTCAGATTTATACATGGCAGCAGGCTTTAGCAGAGGATTCTCCAGGTCAGAAGCCACCAGTTGGGGTAACTTTTGCCTTTCAGCAATACCACAAGTTTAATTTCAACCTAGGCATGTGTGGATTTGGAGCAGGGTTGTTGGGGGAAGCCCTAACGTTTGCACTCTGAAGGGGAAGACTATATCAGAGTTTCCAAAGCCAAACCTCAAAAGCTATTTCTTAACCTTACAAACTTGACAGAATATATTGTGGTTAGTACTACTGAAAGCTCAGGAATAATTGGTCAGTGGCACTGAGCCTTTAGAAGAGGAGTTTCTGGTCTGTCCCACCTGCCCAGTTTTCCCTAGAGTAGGATTCTCCCTGACAATTTAGTGCTTTGTTAAGAGAAGCCCCTGAGTTTCATTGACATGAACCTTCTTCAGCACTTTGGACAGGGGTTCCTTTTTAAAAGATATAGGACTGCAAGATGAGCTAATACAGATTTTTAATCTATGTCTAGTTTAAAAGAACCTGGCTTGGAAGGAAAATTATATAGCTCCTCTTGTCTTTGATGAATGGAAGGAGGATGAAAAAAGCAGGGGGATAGAAGAGCTAGTCCATCCCTTGAGAGATAACCTGTTTCAATGATCCTCAATCCCCCACAAATGGAGTTTGGAATATAAAACCTTACACCCACACATAGCTCAATAGACACTATTAGGCATTGGACTGGCACCAGAGCTAGAAAGGCAGGATAGTCCCTGCTGTCAAAGATATTACTAGTGGGATATAATATTTACATAGGTAAGAAAATGCAAGGTAATCTGAGGAGGGACAGAGCTCACATAATTTAGAGAATCAGGAAAAGCTCCATGTGGTACCTCAGCTGGGTCTTGAAGGAAGCTAACAACTTTAAGAGGCAAAGGTGAAGAAAGAGTGTGTTCCACGTATAGAAGAAAGCCCACACAAAGGCATGGAGATGAGAAATGGAGAATTAAGCTCAGGGAATAGCTAGTAGGACAATTTGGCTAGGAAAAATGTGAAGGGAAATCATATGAACTAAGCCTGGAAAATTAGGTGGGAGGCAAGTTGGTTAAGGACTTTAGATGCCAGGCAGAAAAGCTCAAGGCTGTAGAGTCACAGAATCTGGCCTGTTCTTGAGAAAGGCTGTATGAAGTGTTGATTGGAGAGGGGAGAGACTAGAAGAAACCTCAAGGAGCCTATTACAGCAAGAAGTGATGAGGGCCTGAGTTAAGACTGCTGCAATGTGGTTGGATAGAAAGGAACAGATGCAAGTGGTGATGGGAAGGTAGTAGACCTATCTAGACTGATAGAATTGGGGGGGAATTAAAGGGGAGGAGTGTCCTGGAGCCAGCTCCCATCAACTCTGGAGAGTCAACTGTTAAATTTTCATTGTAAGAGTTTACATCCCTGAAACTAGCAAACCTACAAATTAGAGCTTGACTTAATTGTTTTGTTGAACTTAAAAATGGGTTGCGAGCACACATTTTATTTTTCTGAGAGCCAGCTGTTAAACAGTCACTTTCACAACCCTGGGTGAGGGTGATGAAAGTAGCTGAGAAACTTTGGTGACTAGAAGAGTGCTGCTGCCCATGACAGAAAGGGGAATTTAGGAAGAGGAATGGGTTTGGGGAGGTTAGGAAAGGAAGGATAACAAGTTCCATGTTTGGTCAAGCTAAATTTGAAATTCTGAGGAGACATCCAGGTGATGATGTCTAGCAGGCAGTTGGTAATATGAGACTAGAATTCCAAAAAGCCGTTAGAAGGGAAGAAAGGAAATATGTATTAAGTGCCTATCATGTGTGAGGCACTGTGCTGAGTGCTTTACAAAAATTACTTCATTCAATTCTTGCAACAATCCTGTGAGATGAGTGCTGTTATTATTCCATTTTACAGTTGAGGAAATGGAGGCAGACAGTGGTTAAGGGACTTGTCCAGGATCATACAGCTAGGAAGTGTCTAAGGTAGAATTTGAATTCAAGTCTTTCTTCTTGATTTCAGATGCAGCATTCTATCCATTACATCATCATTTTCCTTTAGATTTAGGCATGGATATATAGATTTATAACTTATCTGCATATGGTTAATGATTAAAAACCATGAAAAAATGATAAGATCACTGAGAGAGAGTGTAGAGAGTAGTAGGAGTAGAGAACCCAAGACAGAACTTTACAATACACTCACCCACAAAAAAAAAAAAACACTCTTTTTCTTAAGTCAAAATGATCAAAATTTTCTTGATAATTTCATATCTAAATATCCATTATTAAAGGCAATGGATTATTTTATGGTTCTAAACCAACCAAAATAGGGTGGGTTTTTTCTTTTTTTTAGTATTTTCTTTTTGAATCACATGTAAAAACAATTTTTTACATTAGTTTTTAAAAATCTTGAGTTTCAAGTTCCCTCCTTCCCTCCTCTGCCCTTCATTGAAAAGGTAAGCAGTTTTATATAAGTTACAGCAGCCATGCAAAACACATTTCCATATCAGTCATGTTGTAAAAGAAACTCAGACAAGGACAACTCCAAGAAAAATAAAGCTTTTTTTAAAGTGTGTTTTACTCTGCATTCATACTCCATCAATGCTCTCTCTGGAGGTGGATAACATTTTTCATCATAAGCCCTTTGGGGTTGTCTTGGATCATTGTATTGATCAGAGTAGTTAAGATTTTCACAGCTGACCATCTTTACTATACTGTTGTTACTGTGTACAATATTCTCCTGGTTCTGCCCACTTCACTTTGCATGACTTCATGCAGGTTTTTCCAGGCTTTTCTGAAAACATCTTATGCATCATTTCTTATAGCACAAGAGTATTTCATCACAGGCATTTACAACTTGTTAAGCCATTCTCCAATGAATGCCCTTCAGTTTCAAAATCTTTGCCCCTACAAAAGGAATAAACAAATAAATAAATAAAAATAAAAAATTAAAAAAAGATTATAAATATTTTTGTACAAATAGATCCTTCCCTCTTTTTTATATCTCTTTGGGATACAGACCTAGTAGTGGTATTGCTGGATCAAAGGTATATGCAGAGTTTTATGGCCCTTTGAGCACAGTTCTGAATTCAATTTTATTAATCTCTCCTTGGATTTTCAGAATTTCCAATTTGGTGTTTAATTTGAGATTTTAAATTTGTCTTTTTACCTAGGTTTTTAAAATTGTTTTCAATTCAATCATCTGCTCTTTTTCTATTTTATTGATTTTTATTGATATTTATTTTATTTTATCAATATTTGATTGATATTTATTTAGATAAGTATTTAGAGATATCAAATTTCCCCTTTGTACTACTTTGGCTGCATCCCATAAATTTTGGTATAATGTCTCATTGTTGTCATTCTTTTTAATGAAATCATAGATTATTCCTATGATTTGTTCTTTTACTCACTCATTCTTTAGGATTAGATTATTTAGTTCCCAATTAATTTTAATCTGTTTCCAAATCCCTTTATTTAATGTAGTTTTTACTGCATTATGATCTGGAAAAAGATGCATTTAATATTTTTTCTTTCCTACATTTCACTGTAAGGTTTTTATGCCCTAATAGATGGTCATTTTTTGTGTAGGTGCCATGTACCACTGAGAAAAAGGTATATTTCTTTTTATTCCCATTCAGTATTCTCCAGATGTCTATCATATCTAACTTTTCTAATATTCTATTCATCTCCTTTCTTCTTTCTTTATTTTTTGGTTGGATTTTATCTAGTTTTGAAAGGAGAAAGTTGAGGTTTTCCACTAGCATAGTTTTACTGGCTTGTTCCTCCTGTAACTCATTTAACTTTTCGTTTAAGAATTTGGATGCTATATGCCTTAGAAAACATCAGAAACAATATCCTGAAGGGAGGCCCCATGAATGTAATGAAATGCCTATGGGAAGGTCTTCCATGAAAGCATGACTCTGATTCAACATTGAACTGTTCATCCTGGAGAAAACCCTCATACAGATAGAAGCTTGTAGATGTAAATTAATATGAGAAAGCTTTCAGCCAGATTACCTAATTGAATTTTGACTTAATTGAGCACTTAATTTAGTCTTAACAAAATCAGGAAAAACAAGTAGATTTCAAAGAAGTGTCATGTGTGAGGAAAAGCAATTGGACCAGTGTGATAGATTCAGTATCTACCAAGGTTCTCCCACTCCTTTCCCAAGTAGATTTGGCTAGTTTTTTTCCCCCTAAAATGCAGGGAAGCTGTCCCTAAGACTTGATTGGCACAGAGGACTAAGGTTCAAACTGTCTAGCTACTAAAGTAGTTTCATGTTGACCTCCAATCATGTGGAAGTGGCCTCTTGTACACAGGACAGTGTGATCCTGGACAGGTCATTTAATCTCAGTTTCCTCCTTTGTAAAATAGGGTCAGCATCTCTCTCACAGGGCTATTGTGAGGATAAAATGCTATCATAGTCATAAGGCACTTAGCACAGTTTCCAGCATGTAGTAGGCACTTAATAAATGTTTGTTTCCTTCCTAAAAGCATAAAAAATCCCATCTATATAGAATCTGGCTGTTTAGACTCCCAAGGCCACTGGAGTCACCATACCTTCTTCTCCTAATCTGACTTCTTTCCACATGAAGACATAGGATGCCTTGTTTTTACAAGACTATGGCCGTCTTACTGAGCATCCTTTTTATGTCATGGCTAATTAAATATCATTTTGTTAACTATTAAAAAAAAGAATTTGGATGCTATACCAGTTGGTGCATATATGTTTAGTATTAATATTATTTCATTGTCTATGGTACCTTTTAGCAAAGTGTAGTTTCCTTGCTTTTCTATTTTATTGACATCTATTTTCACTTTTGTTTTGTCTCAGCCCATGATTACTATGCCTTTTTTTTTTACTTCAGCTGAAACATAATAGATTCTTCTCTGTTACCTTATTTTAACTCTCTATGTGTCTCTATTTCAAGTGTATTTCTTGTAAACAGTATATTGTTGGATCTGGTTTTTAGTCTACTCTATCTGTTTTCACTTTATGGGTAAGTTCATTCCATTCACATTCACAGCTGTGATTATTAACTGTGAATTTCCCTCCATCCTACTTTCTCCCCCTTTTTCTCTTCTCTATCTTCTTTTATCCTGCTCCTCCTCAAAAGAGTTTTGCTTCTGACCACTGCCTCCCGAAATCCATTCTCCCTTCTATCAGCCACCCCCTTCTCGTATTCTCCTCCACTTCACTTCTCTGCAGGATGTGTGTTCGTAAGACCATGCCATCAGAGAAATAATGACATGACTTGCACTTGACTTCGTTTTGAGTGAGTGAGGGAGGGTTGTGCAGGTCACCAGACTCACTTCTCCTCCAGAGCCATCTGAATCCAGTGACCACATATTCATCAGGATGACTGGAGATGACCCAGGATGAGGCAGTTAGGGTTAAGTGACTTGCCCAAGGTCACATAGCTAGTGAGTGTCAAGTGTCTGAGGTGAGATTTGAACTCAGGTCCTCCTGACTCCTACACTGGTGCTCTACCCACTGCGCCACCTAGCTGCCCCTCTCTGTAGGATAAAATGGATTTCCATACCCAATTGAGTGTGTATCTGATTCCGTCTTTGATTCAACTCCAAAGAGAGTAAGTTTCAAGTGTTGCCTCCCTCTGTCCCACCTTTTCCCTTCCACTGTAAAAGTTCTTTTGTGCCTCTTTTATATGAAATAATTTACCCCATTCTACTTCTTCCTCCTCTTTTCTCCTAGTGTATCTCTCTTTCATACCCCTTAATTACACAGACACACACACACACACACACACACACACACGTATATATATAATCATCCCATCATAGTAAACTCACACTCATGCCTTCTATCTATGTATATTCCTTCTAACTGCCCTAATAATGATAAAAGTTCTTGCAAGTTACAAATATCTTCCCATGTAGAAATGTTGAACAGTTTAACCTTATTAAATACATTATGATATTCTTTTCCTGTTTCCTTTTTAAACTTCTCTTTAGTCTAATACTTAAAAGTCAAATGTCCTATTCACCTCTGGTCTTTTCATCAGCTCTATTTCACTAAAATATCCAAACCATCCCCCCCACCTCCAAAAGATTATATTCAGCTTTATTAGATAGGTGATTCTTGGATGTACTTATAACTCTTTTGCCCTCTAGAATATCGTATTCCAAGCTCTCTAATCTGTTAAGGGGGAAACTGCTAAATCTTGTGCTATCCTGATGGTGGCTCCATGACATTTTAATTATTTCTTTCTGGAGGGTTGCAATATTTTCTCCTTGATTCTGTAGAATTTGGCTATGATGTTTCTGGGAGTTTTCATTTTGGGAACTCTTTCAGGAGATGATGAGGGGATTCTATCAATTTCTATTTCATCTTCTGGTTCTAAGATATCAGAGGAAGTTTTCTTCTATTATTTGTTGAAATGTACTATCTAGGTTTGGTTTTTTTTGTTTTGTTTTTATTAATTTATTTAACTTTTAACATTCATTTTCACAAAATTTTGGGTTCCACATTTTCTCCCCTTTTGTCCCCTCCCCCCACCCCAAAACACCGAGCGTTCTAATTGCCCCTGTCTGCCAATCTGCCCTCCCTCCCTCCCCACCCCTTCCCTTTGGAAGGCAAGCAATTCAGTATAAGCCAGATCTGTGTAGTTTTGCAAATGACTTCCATGATAGTAGTGTTGTGTAAGAACTAATTATATTTCCCTCCATCCTATCCTGTCCCCCATTACTTCTGTTCTCTCTTTTGATCCTGACTCTCCCCATGAGTGTTGACCTCAAATTGCTCCCTCCTCCCCGTGCCCTCCCTTCCATCATCCCCCCCACCCTGCTTATTCCCTTATCCCCCACTTTCCTGTATTGTAATATAGGCTTTCATATCAAAATGAGTGTGCATTTTATTCCTTCCTTTAGTGGAATGTGATGAGAGTAAACTTCATGTTTTTCTCTCACCTCCCCTCTTTTTCCCTTCACTAAAAAGTCTTTTGCTTGCCTCTTTTATGAGAGATAATTTGCCCCATTCCATTTCTCCCTTTCTCCTCCCAATATATTTCTCTCTCACTGCTTGATTTCATTTTTTTTTAAGATATGATCCCCTCCTCTTCAGTTCACTCTGTGCACTCTGTCTCTATATGTGTGTGCGTGTGCATGTGCATGTGTGTGTGTTATCCCACCCTGTACCCAGATACTGAATAGTTTTAAGAGTTACAAATATTGTCTTTCCATGTAGGAATGTAAACAGTTCAGCTTTTGTAAAGTCCCTTATGACTTCTCTTTGCTATTTACTTTTGCATGCTTCTCTTCATTCTTGTGTTTGAAAGTCAAATTTTCTTTTCAGCTCTGGTCTTTTCATCAAGAATGCTTGAAAGTCCTCTATTTCATTGAAAGACCAATTTTTCCCCTGAAGTATTATATTCAGTTTTTCTGGGTAGGTGATTCTTGGTTTTAGTCCTAGTTCCTTTGACTTCTGGAATATCCTATTCCACGCCCTTCAATCCCTTAATGTGGAAGCTGCTAGATCTTGTGTTATCCTGATTGTATTTCCACAATACTTGAATTGTTTCTTTCTAGCTGCTTGCAATATTTTCTCCTTGATCTGGGAACTCTGGAATTTGGCCACAATGTTCCTAGGAGTTTCTCTTTTTGGATCTCTTTCAGGCGGTGATCTGTGGATTCCTTGAATACTTATTTTGCCCTCTGGTTCTAGAATCTCAGGGCAGTTTTCCTTGATAATTTCATGAAAGATGATGTCTAGGCTCTTTTTTTGATCATGGCTTTCAGGTAGGCCCATAATTTTTAAATTGTCTCTCCTGGATCTATTTTCCAGGTCAGTTGTTTTTCCAATGAGATATTTCACATTATCTTCCATTTTTTCATTCTTTTGGTTTTGTTTTGAGATTTCTTGGTTTCTCATAAAGTCATTAGCCTCCATCTGTTCCATTCTAATTTTGAAAGAATTATTTTCTTCAGTGAGCTTTTGAATCTCCTTTTCCATCTGGCTAATTCTGCTTTTGAAAGCATTCTTCTCCTCATTGGCTTCTTGAACCTCTTTTGCCAATAGTTAGCCTATTTTTCAAGGTGTTATTTTCTTCAGCATTTTTTTGGGTCTCCTTTAGCAGGGAGCTGATCTGCTGTTCATGCTTTGACTGCATGTCTCTCATTTCTCTTCCCAGCTTTTCCTCCACCTCTCTAACTTGATTTTCTATGAGCCCTTCTATGGCCTGAGCCCATTGAGTGGGCTGGGATACAGAAGCCTTGCCTTCTGTGTCTTTGCCTGATGGTAAGCATTGTTCTTCCTCATCAGAAAGGAAGGGAGGAAATGCCTGTTCTCCAAGAAAGTAACCTTCTATAGTCTTATTTCTTTTCCCTTTTCTGGGCATTTTCCCAGCCAGTGATTTGACTTCTGAATATTCTCTTCACACCCACTTCACCTCCGGATCCTCCCAGCCAGCGCTTGGGGTTTGAGATTCAAATGCTGCTTGCCAGCCTCAGGGCTTTTGGTGGGGGCAGGGCTGCTATTCAGTGTGTGATTAAGTTCAGGTGCTCAGGTCGGGGCAGGGCTGCCTCATGGGCTCAGTTCCCTCAGGGGGTTTATGCAGAGACCTTCAACAATGGATCTGGGCTCCTGCCTGCTTGGGGAGCTCCGGTCTGCTCTCGCCTCCGCTGTTGCCTCCCGAGGGGGCCTGAGTTATGGGGGCACCCCACTCCCCTCTCGACCCACCAAAGAGACCCTCTCACCGACCCCTGTCACCTGTGGGTGGAGGGACCCGCATGGCCGCTGGAGATTCCGTCCCTGAAGCCCGCTCGGATCTTTTCCTCTTGGTGCCGCGGGCGCGGCAGGGCTGTACTCAGCTCCCAGTCCCAGCGCCCAGTCCGCGGCGCAAAGGACCTTTAGCGAGAGGTTTGCAGGTCTCTCTGGAACAGAAATCTCCCTCGCTCCAATGTTCTGTGGCCTCTGGGTGCAGAATTCGCCGTGAGTTACTTTTTTGTAGATGTTCTATGGGTTGTGGGTTCGGAGCTATGTGTATGTGTGTCTTTCTATTCCGCCATCTTGGCTCCACCCCCTTGTTTTTTTTAATCATGGCTTTCAGGTAGTTCGATAATTGTTAAATTATCTCTTCCTGATCTACGTTCCAGGTTAATTATTTTTCTAATGGTATATTTCACATTTTCTTCTATTTTTTCATGCTTTTGATTTTGTTTTATTGTTTCTTGATATTTCATGGAGTCATTAGCTTCCACTTGCCCAATTTTAATTTTTAGGCAATTATTTTATTGAGTGGGCTTTTGTACCTCCTTTTTCATTTGACCAATTCTGCTTTTTAAGTTCATCTCTTTAATGGATTTTTGTGCTTCTTTTACCATTTGACCTAGTCTGTTTCTCAAGGTATCATTTTCTTTAGAACTTTTTGTGCCTCCTTTACCAAGCTATTTTTTTTTAACACTCATTTATTTTCTCAATTTTTCATCTATCTCTCTTATTTGATTTTTAAAATCATTTTTGAGCTCTTCCAGCTTTTGGGGGGGACCCTAGAGCAATTGACACTTTTCTTTGGGGTTTTGCATGTAGCTATTTTGATATTCTTTTCATCTTCTGAGTTTGTATTTTGATCTTCCCTGTTACCATAGTAACTTTCTATGGTCAGGTTCTTTTTTTGTTGTTGTTTGCTCATTTTTCCAGTCTGTTTCTTGATTTTTAACTTTATGTTAGAGTTGGGCTGTGCTCTTGGAGTAGAGGGGGCACTATTCCAAGCTTCAAGTTTTTCATGCTGCTGTTTTTCAGAGCTCGTTCTAGGGGATTGTAAACTTTTAGTTCTTGCAAGGTGGTAAGATCTAAGGAGAGGTGTGGTCACTGCTCTTCTGGCCTGTGTTCTGGTCTGCGAGTGACCATATATACTCTTTTCTGCCCTGGAACTCTGATCAGGATCCCCATTCTTGCCAGTGCCCCTCCTCACCCTGGGACTGTGACCTGGAACCATGTATGAGCAATGTAACACAGTCCTGCTCCCAGTGCCAGCAAATGATCCCCTATAATCTCCTTTTGACTGCTCATTCAACCCCTTTACTATCTGTGAGCTGAGAGCTATGTAAGTCACCACCTCCAATTTAGTTACCCCCAAGGCCTCCTGTTGCCTGGTTGGGGCACAGTTTGTGCTGGTATGGCCTATGCTGGACTGTGTTCCACTATCACTCCAGTGAGATAGACCTTCCTTGCTTGCCTTCTCAGATATCTTGAGCTGGGAAATTATTTTACCCCATCCTTTTGTTCTGCTGCTTCAGAATTTGTTTTGAGGAGTTATTTTAACATTGTTTGGAGGGGAATTGGGGAGAGTTCAGGTAAGAGTCCTTGCCTTTATTCTAATTATTGGCTCTGCCCCTCCAAAGTATTTTTAAGACAGAAGAATCCCAACCGTAAGAACCCTTAGCTGCTTCCCACACAAAGCCTTTTCTGATGGCCTTAGTTCTTAGTCCTTTCCTTTCTTCTTGCTAGAAAACTATCAAGAAATAGGGCTGCACTGAGATGTCAATTTTCCTTAGAACTATATATATCCTTGGATAAGTAATATGGGGAGCAGGAAATGTCAAGCTCAGTTTAGATGTAGTTGAGCCTGCTCTTGACTGAATGAGAATGCTCTTGACTGAAAGAGGCTGCCTCATATAATAGAAAGAGACTGAAAAGTCTCTTTTCTGCCTCTAATTCACTATGTGATGCTGGACAAGTCACTGTATTTCTCTGGGCCTTAGTTTCCTCCTTTGTAGAATCTGAGGTTTTTGATAGATGACCTCTAAGTTTACCTCCAACTCTACCATTTTATGTTTCTTTGGGTCCAGGTTCTAAAATGAGAAACCCATCTAAAATTGCATTCCTTATGGAACAGCAAAGCGGGGAGCACCTGTACTACACCTATACATTAATCTCAAAGAGTAGAAGTAAAAGTAGTCCTAAGTGATGGATGTACTAATTGTATGGACATTATCATTAAATAATATTTTCATATAATTCAATACTTCCAATGAATGAATTCCCTTGCCGATATGGTTACTCCTTTCATTGAGGGAATTCCCCCACTCCTCTATACCATCTCATCCTGGGATATTCCTCTCCATGCATATGCATAAATTATCCATAGAGCATCTACCTAAGTAACCTGAAACCTTCATCTTTGTTATCTCTGAGATACCATTCTAGTTCTCAGGTTACAATCTATTATCCTTCACTATCTTTGCATAGCTAGTTTACTGTTTGACCTTCAAATCCCTTTATAATCCGACTCCTTCCTACCTTTTAGGCTTCTTTCATCTAATTCCCCTTCATATGATCCACTGACACTAGCCTCCTTGCTGTTCTCTCAAACAACACTGCATCTCCTGACTCAAAGAGGTTTGTTTTTTTTTATTCCAAGAATTTTCATTGGCTGTCCCCATGCCTAGAACACTTTCTTCTCTTCTCTCTGCCTCCTAGCTTCCCTGCCTTCCTTCACATCTCAATGAAAGTTACACCTTCTGCAAGAAGCCTTTCCCAGCCTTACTTAATCTTAGTGCCTTCCCTCTGAGATCACCTCCAACTTAACTTTAGACAGCTAGGTGGCACAGTGAACAGAGCACTGGACATAGAGTATATATGCCATAACCTTAGAAATATGCATTCTTCTTCCACTTGCTTTTTTCTGAATAGAGGGATAGGTCAATCATTTTAGTGTTACTGTAGTATTCCTTTGCTCAGTGCAATCAGCACAAAGTCCTAGGAACAGAAACATCTGGAGAAACTCACTATCAATGGAGAACCATAATACACAGATGGGAATATATAACATTCATATTTGTTACTTGCATACTCTATAGACTATGCACATATATTAGGGACTGTTATATACTCAGTCTATAGACTTAGGCTTATATGATGTTAAGTTTTTTGGGTATTTTGTCATATGGAAGGGCTTGCTTTGCAAAGTTAGTATAGGAGAAATGAGTATCTGAGTATGTTTAAGTGATATTTTAAAGGAGGAAGGCAGGAACCAGAATTGGATTTGCTGAAACAATGACCAGGTCAAAATTTCTAAACCACATCTTGACATCTATGTCTGACTGATCAAGATTAGTCTTTTTCTTTCCTTTTCCATTGGCTTCTCATGAATGGTGGTTACAAGGTATGAACCTCTTGGCTTCTCTCCAGGAAAATGGAACTCTAAATTATTTTCACTGGACAAGATCTTATTCAAGGGGTATGCTATTTTCCAGGTCAGTGAGGTGAATATAGTGCTGTATAATGTTTTGCTGCTACCACCCTACCATCCATAGGATGTGAGGTCTGAGCTGTTTGGGGTTTATTTTTTTTGAAGTAGTGATAGTCTATGTTGATCCATCCATATACTCTCACCCAATCCTCTTTGTGACCAATGGCACACATTTGTAAGATGGTTGGCTGAGGATAAGGGACTGTAATCCTAGAAGGGAGTTTTTCTCTGCATGAAGCTAATTGGCCATGCAGGATGGAAGCCATGACCCTAGTCTCATTAGCCACATGCTTGGACCAGCTGAGCTAGCTGGCTCTAGGTCACTAGAGTACCATGTAGGAAATTACCATTCTAGTGCTCTACGCCACCCTAGTGACCTTAGTTAATGAATCTCCCATAGTGACTAATGGACGCTTGGGGAGTATTATAACCCCACTGGCAGTATAAGACTCAGTGATATATTGAAGTTTTAACACGGTGAAAGCCAATGGAGGCAATTAAGACTAAGGGGGCCTTGGAAGAAACTATCAGAAAAGATTAAGCTTCTAGAAACAGAACTGAAGTAGTCAACAGTCAATCCTATTCTCTTTCCCTAGACACTGCAATCTGCAAGGTCTAAAGTGAGAAGCAAGGTAGAGAACTTTCCTTTATGGCTACTTATATGTGGATATAAAGGTAGCACAGCACAGTATCTCATGAGGTCATTATAAGGAGCAAATGAGCTAATGTCTCTAAGGCTCTTTGCAAAACTTCAAATATTTTGTAACATCAGCATCTTGCTTACTCAGGTCCACCATCTTGGAGTGATCCTTGACTTGCTCCTCTCCCTCAACCCCCATGTCCATTTAGTTACAAAGTCTTTTGTCATTTCTGCGTCCACAACACCTGCATCTGCTCCCTTATCTCTTTTCATTGGTCATCATAGTTCAGGCTTTCAGTACTTCTCTCCAAGACTCTAGAAATACCTTCCTAACCAGTCTCCCCTGCTCCAATGTCTTTTCCAATTCACCCTCCACACAAGTGCCAAATTGACAATGCTATAAAGCAGATCCGATCATGTCATTTCCCTACTTAGAAATCCTCAGGGTCTCCCTATTTTCTCTCTTATACCTTATGTCCTCCCTCCCACATACTCTGAAATCCAATGACACTGGCCTCTTTGGTGTTCCTCACATGAGACACTCCACATTTCTGACACTGGGCATTTTCACTGCATGTCCCTCATGCCTGGAATTCTCTCCCTCTTCGTCTCCATCTCCTCAACTGAAGGTCCAGCGGCATTCCCACCTTCTTCTGACTTTCCCCATCCCCCTTGATGCTAGTGCCTTCCCTCTATTGTCTCCATTTCATCCTCTGTCTCTCTCTCCTCTCTCTTCCTTCTCTCTTTTCTCTGTCTCTGTCTCTCTGTATAATCTTATTTGTATACATAAGATCTTTGCACATTGTCCCCTCCATTAGACTAAGAGCTCCTTGAGATCAGAGCCTGTCTTTTGCCTTTCATTCTATCCTCAACACTTACTAAGCATTGATACTAAGTCTCTGGCACATAGGTGCTTAATAAAGGTTATTGACTGACTAGGAAAAAAATACAAAATTCTCAATCTGATACTCAAAGTCTTTCACAGTATAGCTCCCCCCCTGCCTATCTACCTTTCCAGTCTCATTTCATAATACTCCCCACCACACTCTCCATTCCTGTCAATGTGACCTGCTTTCTGTTCCCCGTATGTGATATTACATCCTCCTCCACCATGCCCCATCCCTAGAATTCCCTCCTTCCTTCTCTTCAATCTCTGGCTTCTCGCAAAGCACAGCTCAAGTTCCACCTCTCACACAAGGCCTCTCCTGATTCTCTCACTTAGGAGAACTCTTCGTCTCTTAAAAGTAATTTTATATTCTATTGTACATATTTTGTATACTTGCTTATCCCATGTACATGTTGTGTCCCCCAGTAGAACTGAAGCTCAAGGACCCTGGCCCTTTCATTTTTGCCTTTGTCTTCCCAGAACCTAGCAGTAGCATCTTACACACATGGCAGGCATATAATATAAATGGCTGATAAATTGTAGTAGAAAGAGTATTCTATGGAGTGAGACAGGAGAGTTGAATCACCAATGCTGAGTCGGTGACTTGCTAATTCTCTTTTCTTGGACAAGAGGGTACATGTGACCCACAGACCTTAGACAGGAGAGCCATTCGGAAGTCCCTGTGTTAACTGAAGCCCCCAATTCTTCCCCTGTGGGGATAATAATGCTTGCACTATCTTCCTTCTGGGGTCAATGTGAGGATCAAGTGAGATTACGTATGTGAAGTTTGACATATTACCACAGGACCCTTCAACATCAGCATTAGCCCTATTTTCCAAGGTAGAAACTAAGGTTAAGGATCCTACAACCATCACATAGTTTAGTCAGTAACATAGCCCGGATAACCTTATTCCCTAGATCCTTAGTTGTTTCTGGTTTTTAGACTCCCCCCACCAGAAATAGTGAAGCTTCACCAACATTATTTAGCAAGCATTATAAAAAAGAAAGATGTATAGTAATAGTAAGGTTTTGATTGTTGTCATTATTCCAGATCTGTGATTTCTGATGGAAAAAAACTCCCTCCGCCAATGCAAATCTCAAACTTAGTGGTCTCGAGGAATTGTCTGGTTGAGAGTGTTCAGGATCTCTCAGTAAATATGTGTTAGAGGTGGAATTTGAACCTATATCTTCCTAACTCCTAGACTTTCTATTCACCATGATGTCTCTCAGTAACAGTAGTGATAGAGTATATATAGATATATTTTGTTATGCTTATGTGTTTTATGCCTAATGTTATGTTTTTTAAATTACTTTTCTCACAACTGCCCTATGAGGCTGATAGTACAAGCATTATTATCAGCATCATTTTTCAGATAAGGAAACTGAGTCTCAAAAAGTTTAAGCGATACCTTTCCATGGTCACACACATTGTCACAACTGCAAACTGAACCTGGACCTCCTAGTTCTAAGTCCAGTGTTCTTCATATCACAGTATGTTCTCAAAAATTCCTTTTTAGTACCCATGGAGACTAAAGAAGGGGGCTAGGCAAACAGTTTCCCATTCACCATGCCTGGGTCCTCCCAAGAGCTCCTTCAATCAAATCAAATTATTGTAATGGGAGGGAAGGTAGAAGAGGAAGGTTGAGAGAATTATTTAAGAAAGTTAAGAATAATGGGGCAGCTAGGTGGTGCCATAGATAGAACACTGGGCCTACAGTCAAGAAGAATCCAGCCTCACACACTTAGGCACTCAGACCATGGGCAAGTCACTTAACCCTATTTGCCTCAGTTCCTCATATATAAAATGGGGACACACTGGAGAAGGAAATGGCAAATCATTCTGTTATCTTTGCCGAGAAGACCCTATGGACAAGTCCACAGGTCACAAAGAGACTGATGCAACTGAACAACAACAAACAATGGACTCTTAAAAGCAGTATCAGGGAGAACTTCATTTTATCCCCAGCTTCCCTTTGACCAGTCTAGAACCTTAACCAACATGTTAATATATACCTATAACTTTTAGTCTTAGAAAACTGCCTGAGACTCAAAAAACTAAGCATTGACTCATGTTGACATAGCTAGTTTTAGAAGTGACACTTGAAGTCAAATTTTGTTGTCTCCAAATCTAGCAAACTGACCACTGTGCCATGATGCCTTATCTTAATCAATCACTCAGGTTAATACACTTTCAATGAGACAAGCAGAATTATGTGGGAGTGGGGCAAGAGATAGGAATAACTGTGTTCCTATCTCTCGTCGATCTCTGTTCTGCTCACTTAGTCATATATTCCTACAATAGCCCTGGGAAAGGGGGATGTGATGAATCTTGAATTGGAGAATGTTAGAAATGGAAGAAGAGATATGCTGGAGCCAGCTTGTCTCAGCTCAAGAGAGCTGATTGTTAAAATTTCAAAATGAGCATGTACACCTCAGAAATCGGCAAATGATAGCAACCAGGGCTTGATTTATTATTTTGTTTATTATCTAGACTTAAGAAAGTGATACAGAAAATGTTAATAATGCAGATTAAATTTACATGTGTTGGGAGTAGGATCTGGGGTTAGTGATGGTGACAAAAAAATAAAAAGTGTCCATTTAAAAGTTTCATTTTAAAAATATGCAGATCATAGACAAAGTTCAGAAGGGGACACAGACAAGCAGGACAGTATTGGTGCTATATTGTTGAATAGCATATGTACTTTAAAAAAGACAAGCAGTACATAGTTAAGATTCACTGTTTCATTTATAATCTTTTTTCTGTTCTTTGGATATGGAAATGTACATATCTGTTGGTGTTTTGTCAACATCATAATAAAAAAAAAATTTTAAAAAGACTATGTTAGACCCACTGAACTTGGACAGATAGAATTATGGGAGCTGCCATTGTCCAGAAAGCTGTAAGGGAAGATCAGCTTTGCATTCTGGTTTTGGTGAAGTATAAAGGGTTCATGTTCTCATAGGTGACCTATTCCTCTTTTTCAAGGTAACTGGGGTATGCTAACATTGGGAGAGGTAGTTTTCAAAAACTATGATAGCGCAGTCTCTGATATAAGTACTGCAAAGAGACTCACTGGCTATTACATGCCCAATAGGCTTTGGTCTCCCCAAGGTCAAGTACCATTTTGCTTTAAAACTAATACCATCAAGAACCTTTTTACCTCTGGGAGGGGGATGAGCAGTGAGTACAGCACAGTAAGAACCTCAGTTCTGGTCTCGGAAGAATCAAAAAGTTGCAGGTTGTTTTGTCACCTGGTTCTGGGGAATCAAAGCTCCGTGCAGTAACTTTAAAAAAAAAAAAATCAAGCAATAAGTGAAAAATTCTTTCCTTGGGCTTGTGTGCCACTGCACAGCTTAAGGTTGGCAAAGTGCTCTGCATACAGTTAAGTGTGGTACCTCCTTTGGGATTCACAAGCCTGTGGGGTAGTTGTTACTTTATTTTGAAAATGAGAAAACTGAGGCTCAGAGAGATCATGACATAACTACGGTCAAAGTTACCTGAACCTGAGCTTTCCCAACTCCAAATTCAATGCTTTAGCCAGTATGTCAAGCAAAGTCTCAACTGAAAGAGCACTGAACTGGTGAACTGAAAGTTGTGATCTTACCCTGGGTTCTTCCAAGTCTGGGTGTTCACCTTAGGCAAGTCACTCCAGCTCACAAAGCCTCAGTTTCTTCATCAGGCAGATGTGTGCTGGACTCAGTCTTTTTCTGAGGTGTCTGGAGGTCTCTTCAATTGCTTTAAAAAACTGTTCTTACGACTCTATGGAAAGAGTGAGGCTAGCATCCTAAGAGAGGGACCCAGTGAAGGAAGAGTAAAACCAATCCCTAGAATAACTGTTTTCTGAGAAATGAATAGCTTCTTTCCAACACCTTCCTCCAGTAGCAAGTCTATACACAGTGATTATGCATCAACTGACTGCCAAAAGCAGGGCTAGGCTTACTTAGCTGGCTTCCCTCTGCTTCAAATTAAGTAAGTTCAATATTGATAAGAAATGTTTATGTTGCCACTTGGGCTGATTAGATCTTGTTTTTCCTTTATTACCTCAGTCCAGGCTGGTAAATGTTCAGCAGTAAATAGCGGCAGTGATCAGTCTAACCCAGACTCCATCACCTCTGGGACATCCCTTTAGTCATTACCCTTTAGCCAACTGCCACCTTGTGGTGATGGAGCAGATTTTAAAATGCTTTATTTGAAACAAGCCATAGCTGAGTATAAGGAAAAGATACCTTCCTTCCATGTCTGTACCTGCTTAGTGAGAGAAGGGGACCAATGTATTACATTCTAGTTTTCTACAACACCATCTTTCCCTACTTTTTTAAAGTTGCATTGATGCCTCTTGTTTTTTCCATCACAGACATTTTCCAATATCCCTCCCAAAGTAAACAGAACCTTCCCTTGTCACAAAAAAAAGTTAATACCAACCCATATAACCACTATTTCAGACAAAATATGCAACATTAAACACCCATAGTTCCCTATCTACCTAGAGAAGGGAGATATATTTGATCATCTATACTGTGGGAGAAATATTGGTCACTGCCTTTCAGGCTGAATTCAGTGACCATTTAGTGTTATTACAGTAACGTTAGTTGTGTATATTCTGCTTTCTTCGACCTATATCAGTTCACACAAGCATTCTTGTATTTTTTTCTTAATTTTCATATTAATCATTTCTTACAGAATATTTTATCGCATGCATCTTATTATGTTCAGCCACTCCCCATTAAATGGCTACCCATTTTCATTCATCTGTTTTGTTTTGGCTACAATGCTCTTAATTTGGTATATATGGGACCTTTTGTCCTAATTTTGACCCCCTTAGAGTACATAACCTTTCAAGGAATAGCTGGGTTAAAGGCTATCATTTTTCTAGCATTATTCCAAACTTTTCCAGAATTGTTAAACCAACCTACAACCTCTCCAATACTGAATCTGTTTTTTAAGAATTCTTTTTGGCTATGTCATGTATAAAGTGTCAAGCTAGCTCTTGTGTCATTATGAAACATAAAAGCATTTCCACTTTAACCTAAACATGTCAGTTTTTTTTCTATAGAGTACCACGAAGTGAAAGGTTCAGTATCCCATCACTCCTACTGTGTGGTTATAAACTTCAACACCGACTGGCTGTGTGATCTTAGGCAAGTCAACTTTCCTGGGTTTCGGTTTTCTCACCTATAAAATGAGGAAGTTGAGCTAGATAATCTCTTTGTTGTTCAGTCATTTGCAGTTATGTCCGACTCTTCGTGACCCCATTTGAGGTTTTCTTGGCAAAGACACTGGAGTGTTTTGCCATTTGCTTCTCCAGCTCATTTTATACATGAGGAAACTGAGGCAAGCAGATTAAGTGACTTGCCCAGGGTCACACAGCTAGTGTCTGAGGATGGATTTGAACTCCTGATCAAGAGTTTTCCTGACTCCAGGCCTAGCATTCTATCCGCTGACCTAGTTGCCTAGATAATCTCTAAGGTTTTATCAATTTATATTAGAGCTAGATGAGACTTCAGAGTTCATCTTCATCAAGAAAGGCTGAGTGACTTGCCTTCACCAAGAGAAGACCCATGATCACAGTGAGCTCGCTGTGGTAGAGCTAGAAACTAAATCCATGCCTCTTATCTCCTAGGTCTAGTATTCTATCTATTCTCTTGCCTGCCTACTGCCAATTCCAAAATTTTGATTCTGACCCGTAGTCATGTTCTTGAAAAGCAGAGAACTGTTTTCCCAATTTGTTTCTTGGTGAGGGGAAAAAACTGACCCACAGTTTTAAGTACATCTGTCATTTGGACTAGTATCTTTGTTGTTGTGTTTAAATCTTGATGAGGTCATTTTGGGGGGCTTTCTTGGCAAAGATACTGGAGTGGTTTGTCATTTCCTTCAACTCATTTTACAGATGAGGCAACTGAGGCAAACAGAGTTAAGTGACCTGCCCAGTGTCAAACAGCTAGTGTCTAAAGCCAGATCTGAACTCAGGTCTTCTTGATTCCAGATCTGGTGCTGTATCCACTGTGTCACCTAGCTGCCTCTACTTAACACCTTCTAATAGTATTCTGAACATGCACAGAAAACCGTCAATCACCAGAGCAAATTCTTTGGCCCTTCTGGCTAGTGAGTGATTAGATGGGCAGCCTGATGACATACTTTTCAGGTTTTTTAAAATGTCTGGGAATAGGGATGTGGCGGGTTTTAGCAGAACAAAAAGGAAATAGGTTGATGATGCCAGTAAGCTACCACTAGTTGAACTTACAGGGAGGTTTGCCATAGCTTAAAGCTGACAAATGCTGGTTCAAATGTAATTAGTCAAAAGTAGGGGGTGGGAAAGAGGAAGATTAAGATGTGTTTGGCAAAGAAAAGGTACCAAGCAACAACAGTGACACTGCCATCAGTCCTATGGTTTTCCTAACTTCAGGCAAGGGTTCATGACCAGTATGGGATTTCTCCCCGTAAGAGAGATTTGCCAAAAATCAGCAGAAACCAAACAGCCAGTATGTTATTAAAATCATATTTATTGCAGTTTCCACAGTTCATGTACAGTACTTATAACTAAAGCAGAACATTGCAGATTCACATTAAGGTTCTTAGCAGCAATTCATCCCTAAAGAGCAACTGTTTGGGTGAACTTGACAGTTAGAAGCAATTTACAAAATAGATTCCAACTCATGGTTTTTCCCATTTTAGCTGGTATCCAAATAGTGCAAATAGAAATACCTATGTTTACCCCAGTTTAGCTTTTTTCTAGAAAAAGAGTAATAAGTCAAAGTATAGATAGCTATTCATAGAACCCTTGGGGGATAAGATACCAATGAGAAGGGTCCTTGAGACAGGTCTAGGAGGTAAATAACCTACTTTCCCCAACATCATCTGCTGTTTGCTTTACTGTCATGACAACTAGATAATGGATCCTAGCCCATGAAGTACCTCTGGGACTAGAACACTTGAGAATCTGGCAGCCAGTCCTACCTTAAATAATGCCCTTTTAAAAAGTTAAATATTTTCCCCAGTTGTAACACAATAAGAACACTAGCTGTAGTTGCATTTTGTTCCAAAGCTATGAAAATCAAAAGCAAGTGCAAAAGTAGTTGGACTGACTTTCATATCTTTCCTGAGAGACAATTCCCATCTTTTCAGAAGGGATTTAAATAAAAAAGTCAACCACATGCCTATACATAAGTTGATTAAATTGTTCTTCATTCTAAGTGAATACTCAAGGTCTCTGTTATACTTATTTTCTCCCCTAGATCTCCTGAACCATCTTAAGCTGCTGTTTGACATAAATCTTTTGCTTCTACTAGTTGAGAAAAAAAGCCCTTCCAGACATGTCCAAAAGGACCGAAGCATAAGGAGCAACAGACCCTTAATCCTTCTCTTCCTTCTGGGCCTCTGGAACTTTGACCAGAACGCTCTAGTCTTACTGTCTAGTAATAAATCAATTTGCCAGAAAAGAAAAGTTAGTCGGTTTTCCCAACATCAGCTAGGTGGGCCAGGCTTTCCCTGCCTAGAACCACTAAAGAAATACTTCTGGAGATCACTCTGTAGTCACTTCTTGAAAAAATACTAAGAGTTGACTGTGTGGTGGTGATACACACAGGTTTGAGGCCAAATAAATGATTAAAACCTTATTGTTTAAAAAAATTCCATTGAACTCTGTACCTGACCTATTGAGAAATAAGAAATTCCAAAGATTATATAGTTAGAGGTCATTATTACTCCTGTACCAATAGCTGCATCATTACAGAATTTGCCTGTAAAAACAGAGATTTGGGGGTAGCACCAGTGAACAGCGAATGTCTTTGGATGTCTTCTTTCCTACATGGCAAACATTTGGTGAACATGATTGGTGGAAACAATTTACAAAATATAGTCCAATGCATGATTTCCCATTGGCAGCTAGTATTAACAATAGCTCAAAAAACCATCAATATCCACAACAGATTTAGCCTTTTCTAGAAAGATAGAAATAGGCTAGGTCTTACTAGCACACATGAATTCTGCACAGTTCTGTATAGACGGGAGAACAGAGGAGCTCACTTATGGATGCCTGACTTTTCATGGCAACAATTTCTGTACAAGAAGGTCTCAACTGGTGCAAACAATGAATCCCCAAAGGAGTCGAATGCATTTGAGTTTATGGTATTTGAAGTTACAATTATTTAAAAGTGATGACCCATTTAGCCGGGCTCATTTGCATTAACTAGGATCCAGCTATGTTTCTAGCTTTCAGTTTTGCTAATTTATTGTTCTGATTCAATAGACACAACCTGTGCAGGAAATAGTGTTCAAAGTCTTAAGTTATACCCACTGCTAATCCCTGCCCAACTAGATTGCACCTTTGTCCAAAAGGTAGAAAGGGTAAAAAAAAGGTCTAGATAATTCTGTCCCTAGTACTGGAAAAATAACTTAAAGTGCATATCCTTTTAATGATGGGTTTGTAGTAACAACTCTATACACAGGATGGCTCCTGAAATTAATTTGGTAAACACATGAAGCTACCCACTTCCCTTCCTTCCTGCTCTAATAATCAATAAGAGATTTCAGTTAATCCAAAGAAGTTTTACCTCTTGAAATGTTTAAATGATTTATTATACACAACGGTCAGGCTATATTGTTTTAAGGTCTTTTTATTAGATAAATCAGGTTGGATACTTCTAAGAACCTTATTTTTCCCTTCCTTGGCTTTTCCCTCATTCTGATGGTTGTCGTTTTTGTTATACATTCATTGCAACCAACATGTGTTTTCAAAGATTATTTTTTTGAGCAACAGATGAATTCCTAAGGAGTGATTTTTTTTCTCTTTTAAAATATTTCTTTAGGAATAAGGAGAAAATACTGTTTTTCTTTTCCAAGCAGTGTAGATGAGTTATTTTAAAAAGACTGTCCTATTAAGTTTTCAACACAATACCATTTTGTAATTTTTTTTACTAGACAGTAATCACTGCAGAATCAAAACTGAAACCACAGGCAAGAAGACAGTCATGATGTATATGATTCACATATCATACACAACTTATAAAAACCAGTTAGATAAACAGGTTTCTGAAACTGAATGGAAAAGTGGTGAGCTCCTGCACACTGCAGATGTCACCATGAAATTAGTTGCCAGTTTTGAAAAATTAGGCTATGTCTAATGGAAACCAGTCATCATGACTACTGAAAATTAAGCAAGGTTTTCCAAAGTCCCTTTGGTTATTTTCCTAAGATATATTTTTCTGAGAAAGTGAGTATTTCTAGTGGGGCAGAAGTAGGGAGAGCTAAAATGGCAATACTATTAGGTGGGGCTGATGCCCATCTTACCACTATGGTCTCCCTAACACAATTTTTGAAGACTAACTTTGTGGGAAAAATGTTTTAAAGATCACAAAAAATTGAATCTACTCATTTTGTTAATTTTCAGAGGTGATTTTCATTTGACTGCTGTATAATTTTCTAACTCTAGTATCTATAATTAGGTTCCAGAATTAGATTTTTAAAAATTATTTAAAAATTAAAGTAAAAAGCTCCCATGATTTTCCCTTTGAAAGTGAGGCACTTTTAGGGACTTGTTCTTTTGTTGGCACTATAAGCCCCCTCGCATAGTCCAGGGCGGATACCAAAGGAAAAGACAAAGAATGGGGAGGGATAAGGATTCCCAAATTGGTACTGTCTCCATATTTGTGGTATTTTCCTAAGGAACAAAATTACTCCTTAGAAACTGGGAATGGAACACAGATTTTTCCTAAGAACTTGATAGTCTTTTGGTTTTAAAATTATGGGAAGATCACATATATCCCTAAAGACAAATAATGACTATCTTACATAGCACCTGCCTTGACCACAAGATAATGAAGCCTTAAAAAGCTAAAGAACAATTAGTAAGATCATACCTGGCACTTAAATAATACACTTTGTCTTCAAAATGCTTTTCAGGTTCTTCCAATACCCCTGTGAGGTAGGTGTCTTATCTCCCCATTTGACTGATGGGGAAAACTGAGGCAGCAAGGGGTTACACTGACTTACCTATGGTCACAAGATGAAAAAGCAGCAGGCCTCAAGTCAGCTCTCTATACCTGAGCTCCCCATCCTTCTCTAAGGGTTTCTGCCATAAGTTACACAGCACTTTTTCTTCCACATACTTGAGCAACTAACCATATAGTAAGCTTATTCTCATTCTGCACAAAAGCTAACTCTTGCTGTAGGAAAAAAAAAAGAAAAGAAAACAGTCAACCCCAAAACAGTCAGGTATTGCCTAACAGTCTGTTTCAGGATGTAGCCTGTTCTGCACTGGCTGAGTTAAAGAGCAAAGAACCATTATAGTAGAAGCACAACAGGTTTGCTGGAAGTCACATTTCTATGGCTGCACATACCATATCTTGGGCTACAATGTCCCTCTGACATGAACACTACCTATCATTGTAGCTTGCAAAAGCCTCTTTGGCCAGATATGAGGGGAAAACAATTTCCCCATTTCACATTAGAACCAAGCTAAAAAGCACCCTTTGTTCCCTGCTCCAGGAGAGGGAGTTCTAGCAGTTAAGATATGTCTATGTTATTGAGTTCATGCTGAACTCACTTAATCTAAATCAAGCACAGCAATTTGCATGGCACCACAAATCCACACAGCTCACAAGACAACTCATATTGAACTTCATGCTATGCCACACCAGTTCATGCATCAACAGCATGCCACACAAGTCAGAGACAGGAAAAGGACAAGAAGACAGGACACAATTCCCATCTGGTCCACCATACACAGAAACTAACTTCATCAGGAGAGTAAACATATTAATCTAGCTACTAAGTTCATGATGACAACAGGACAACCATGGTGGATTTACTGCTGGGTGTTTATAACATACCACCTGTATAAATCCCACCCTAATACAAGTTGGTGGGTTTCATGAATGTTAAGAATGCTCAATAAAGTACATAAATTCTAGTCCTCGGTCAGGAGAAAAGTCCAGAAAGATGAAAGGTGTAATGTAAAATGTAGTGGTCAGTGCGGAGGTGGCAGTCCAATTCACACCACTATCTCTTAAAAAGAAATTCCATGAGCATTTGCCACAGATACCACACCATTTTAAGAATGGATTCCCTTTCTGTGCTGTGGTATCTGTGGTGAGTTACAGACACATCATGACCCTAGTAGAGTCAAAAAGGCTATCATTTTTTCTAGTTTACCTTAAGAGTATTGATAGTAACACATGAAATCAAATCTGATTTATATCTATGTGTAAATGAGTAGATCTGTATTTTATAACGATGCCTTCTGCCTCTGAACATTCATCCATTCTAAAAAGGGTTTGTCTTCTTTATGTGGTAGCATGCTGTCTCTAGCTTTGTGGACAAGCAGATATACCACAGGGTCCTAGACTCAGCTCCTTCCTCTCTACAACCAAGATCAGAGGGAATCATTCCAAATTAGCTTTTCAGTGAAATGCTAAGAAGCACAGTGCAAATAAAATTCATGCAGTTTATTTCTAAAAATAAAATACTAAAACCTCAGCTGATCACTGGGCAAGGTGGACAAGTAGAACATTCTCTCCTCGGATAAATATCTGGTTAATGTGTCGTGTGAATACCTGCTGGTAATCCACTTTGGGCTTCTGCCTTTTCTTACGAGACCGGCCCCTTGAATTAGAACCCCCTGTACTAGAGCCCTCTGTCCGTGTAGTCCTGCCTGACAGGTCAGACCTGGAAACTTCCTTTCCTGCTGCCAGAAGTGAAGAAGGTGCTGAACGGGAACGTTTCTGTGATCCCCGATCCTCATCATCTCTCCCCCACACTGTGGCCATTTTCCAAGTAGATGTCTGTGAATATCGAGACAATGTGGAGTCTTCAACTGCTGACCTGGAGTCAGCTTCCTTTTTGGAGGAATCCTGAAGTTTGAGCCGATCAAACAGCTACGAAGAAAAAGTCAAATGTTAGCTGCTCTCTTGGCATTCTATATTCCCCTTTAAAAACATACATTAATGTCACTTTAGGACTCTGACTTTACCTTTCTAAATCAGTCAACACCTATTTCTCCTATTCAAACCAGTAGCTAAGTCAATAAAGGGACAATCAAGGTAAAAGTCACCTGTCATATTATGTGATATTATGTTATAATGACAAATAGGTTTATTTTTATATTGAACTAAAAGACATTTCATCTTCAGGTGATACAGCCTGTTACATGAATCACATATAGATCACACTTAACTGGGGTGTATAGTAGAGAATAATCAAGACTCTACCACCATCAAACCTTGTTTCTAGCAATTAAGGCTTTTATTAAGTGGAAATATGGAGAATAGTGACACCAGTCTCTACACCCCTTACCCTCTATCCCTGCCTTACTTCCCTTACCCTATCCCAATACCTTATTTCCTAATACTGAAAGCATACTGGGCTGCTGGTTAAGTAGGGGAAAACTTCTTACCCTGGTGAGAGTTAAAGGAGGCTCACGTTCAAATGCTTTGCCCAGAACTGGCTTTCTGTAAGTCTCATCCACATCAGTAAGTGCCTTTGAAGAAAACAAAAAGAGAAAAATTGGAAGTTTTGTCAAATCCTTACAGATTCAATGTTCTCAAAAATAGCACTCTCATCACTGGGCAGCTACAACCATTAGCTATCTTGGTTCACAAAAAGAAGAAAATAAGTAGCACTGGTAACAAACAAAGCAATTTTCATACTGGTTCCAAATCATCTATGGCCAAAGCTCACAGCGTCAAAAATTCACTTTTATTTGTGATCCTTATTCATTTTTTTCCCCCTGTAAAACCTCTGGCAACATTAAAATGTGCCTCCTGGACTGCACTCATTTCCATTTTGGGGGCCATTCCATACACTCCCTAGCTTCCTTCCCTTCCCTGCTGTCTATGTCAGCAACTAACAGGAAATGACTCAGGTAACACATCAGCCATTGATGAGTCCCTAGTCAATAAGATCTCATGATATCACTACTATCATGTATTAATTATCACCTACTACTTTCCCTTTGATGGTATTTAAGAATAAGACATCACTTGTCAAACTTGTTTAGGAAGATGTATGTGGAGGGGGGCGGGGGCGGCAGTATTAAAGTGCACTGAATAACTTGGAAAAGTTGTAGGAGGAAGGTAACCACAACTACTGGAGAAGAAACTCCAGAACAATGACACCTATATATTACCTTGTATTACAGTTATTTGTGTACATGTCTTCTCTCCATTACTAGACTGTAAGTTCCTGGAGGGCAGGGTCTTTGTCTTATATATCTTTGTATCCCCCCTACAGTGTCCAGCACAGGGCTTTGCATATAATAGATGCTCAAAGAATACCTGTTGAATGAATGGATAAGAGAATTGGATTTGGGGGTAAAGGAAGCAAGTTGAGCACAGATCTCATGCCTGTTCCAGTAGAGTTCAAGGATACCAGCTCTTCTCTAATGCAATGATCAGTATTACTGCTATTCTAAAAAGGCTATATTGGTTCCCTAATCAAATAAAGGGGTTAGTCCCTACGAGATATTTTTCCAACCCCATAGAAAGAACTAATTACCATATTCCAGAACTTGTCAAATGCAACCAGGAAGCCAGAGCAGACACCTCGAAGTCCCTTGAAAGTGCGAATGTGAACATTGACCTTCACCCCCTCTCTGATGCATCGATGAAGTTCACCCAGTGGGCTGCCCTCATGCACTGGAATAAAAAGAGAACAACAATCAGGGTAGCACGAGAATGTCTGTGCCAAGTGTCATTGAGACAGCTCTCCTTACTAGAATGATCTACTGAATAAAGTCCAATATATTTTCCATTTTCAGTCTACCTTTGTAGTGTACAACTTCTTTTTATGTACGCTATGCTCTAGTAGAACTGGACTACTCCCTGTTCCATGAATACGTCCCTATAATCCCACTTTATATTTCCTGGAGCAGCACTGCCCAAGCCTCCCCACTCCTTCAACCACACAGGAGGAGGAACATCCAGGCTGGGGGAGACACTCATCTAGGCAGTTCACCTTCCTCCTCACTGCAAATCCTGACCTTAAAGTTGGAGATTTCAACATCCATAATGATGCTCCTCCAAATTACCTGACCTCAATTTTTCAGACTCCTTCATGACATACGCCTTAATTTTGCTTAAATAACACGCAGAGTTGGTTAGACGCAGGTTCTCACCATTATAAACAACTGTTCCACTTGGTTATTCAAAAACTCTGACATTCTCTGTCTGACTTTTCCTCCTAGCATCCCAACCCTCCCTATCTCACCTCTCCTAAGTCTATTCTTCATTTTGACAGAAACTTTCAATTCCTCTACCTTTCAATACATTCTTGGGCTATGACCTCTACTCTGGCTTCATTTTTTTTTCTTTTTCCAATCTTGACTCCATAAGTTCAGCAAACCAACTCCACACTGCACTCCACTACTGCTAAATCTCCCTCACCAAATCTCAGAGCTGCACTCCTCCTATCATCCACCTCCTCTGTTCCTGCTCACACAATGCTGAAGAGGGGCCGAGGAAGTCACACAACAATGTCAAGTGGGTGCATTATACATGCATGTTATCCAGCTTCAACTTTCTTTTGTCCCTGCAACAAGGCAAAAAAAAAAAAGGTTTTTTTCTTCTCCCCTTCTATTCTTTTCAAAACCTTTGGATGTCATCTGCCACTCTGCCTCCTTTTTCTTAGTCTGACAAAGAGGAGGGCCTTCTCTTTGCCAGGGCCAACCCCTCTACATGTTCCCTGGATCACATCTCTTCCCATTTTTTTTCCAGCAGATGGCAACCTTAACTACTAACCTCTTAATTTCCAATCTCTCTTATACACTGGTTCTTTCCCTACTATCTTCAAATACACCCAGGTCTGTCTTCTAATGAAGTTAAAAAACAAAACAAAAACCTTCACTAGAAAACACCATCTCCTTAAGCTACTGCTCTATATCTCTTTTCAGTTTCTTAGCTAAAGTCCTATTAAAAAATGTCCATACTCACTGCCCCTACTTCCTCCCCTCTCCCTTACTTCCTTTGTAATCTGGCTTCTGACCTCATCACTACGATAAAACTGCTCTTTCTAAAGTTACAAGCAATGTCTTTTTTAAAAAAAAGAACAATTCTGAGGTACTACTTCATACCTATTAGATTGGCTAATGGAACAGAAAAGGTAACTGACAAATGTTGCAGGGGATGTGGGAAAAATAAGACATTAATGTACTATCAGCAGAGTTGTGAACTGATTTAACCATTCTGTACAGCAATGTCTTAATCAACAAATCTGAAGGTCTCTTCTCAGAGCTGATCCTGCTCAACCTACCTGTTGCATTTCACATTGCTGACCACACTCTCTCTTAACAGAAATTTTCTCCTTTCAGCCTTTCTGACACTACTCTCTTGGTTTTCATCTGACATGTCTAACTGTTCTTCTTAGTCCCCTCTGCAGTTTCACAATTGATACACAGCTTTTAAATCTGGATGTACCCCAGGAGTCCTGGCCTCTCTTTGCTCTCTCTACAATTTCTTGGTGACTTCATCAGTTCCCACAGGTTTATTATCACCTCTATGGAGATGACTTTATATTTTTATATTCAACCGCAATTCTCTCCCCTAAGCATTAGTCCTGAATTGTCAACTTATTGGGCATTTCAAACTGGATGTCCCATAAAAAAATCTCAAAACTCAACATGTCTAAAACAGAACTTATCTTTAGCCCCAAATGCCCTCTTTTTTTCAAACATCCCTATTTCTGTTGAAGGCATCACCATTCTTTCAGTTTTCCAGGTTCATAACATTGGTGTTATGTTCACTTCCTCACTGCCCGAGCTAATATCTCTTGCATTTAGCACTTTTTTTCTACTCACATAGCCACCTTAATTCCAGTTTTCATAAATTCTTGCCTAGAGTATTGCAAAGGCATCCTAAATGGTCTTCTTGCCTCATCTCCCCTCATTCCAGTTCATCATGGACACTTGCCAAACTGATTTTCCTTAAACACAGATCTGACCATGGCACTCCATGCTCAGCTAACTCCACTGGCTTACTACTGCCTCTAGGATGAAATATAAACTCCTTTTGTTAAACTTTTAAAGTTTTAACAACCTGGCTACAACCATTCTTTGGCTGGGATCCAGCTAAATAGACCTTTATGTTCTTCAAACATGACACTCCATTTCTCATCTCCATGCCTATGCACTAACAATGCCAGAAATGTACTCCTTCCTCACTTTCAAATAAAAGAATCCTCTTCTTCCTTCAAGATAAAACTCTAGCATCACCTTCATGAAACCTTTCTTCCCCCTCCCTCAACTGCTAGTGCTTTTCCTCTCAAACTATCTCATATTTCACTAGTGTATATTTATTCTCTTCATACTGGTTACACACACACAGACACACACACACACACTCATATATATGTGTACTCAACATATATATGTACTTGTCTCCCCTGCTGGAACATAAGCACCTTGAGAGTAGGACCGTTTCATTCTTTATGTTTGTATCCCTAGCAAATAACACCTGGCATACAGCAGGCACATAATAAAAGCCTGCTGACTGACTGATTGGAATATCTTCCTTATCACACCAGCTGGAATCCTACCCACCCTTCAGGAAGATCCCTGATCAACACCAATCAAAAAGGGTCTTTCTCTCTTATTAGAAGTCTGATGGCACTGGGATTGTTTGTACTTGCTTATGCACTTACCATGTTCTCTTTTGTATTATGGTTGTGTAGATATCTTATTCCCCTAATATACTGTAAGCTCCTTAAGGGCAGAGTCTTGGTCTCTTCTATCTTTGTGACTCTCTCAGAGCCCAGCAGAGTGCCCTGCACACAACAGGCATTTAATAAACGGATGATGAATTTTTAAGCTCCACCCAACCCCAGAAAAGAACAGTTTATGTTGTGATGTCTCATTGCTGCATTCCCTGCACACAGCAACATAAGTCCCCAATATAACATAGCTAAACGATGTATGCATGAATATATGTATACACACATATATAGATTTGTAGATGTACACATACATTTTATAATATATGTGATCTGCATTATCCACTAGGATGAAGATCTTCTTCTTACATTGGCTCATTCTATTATCTATCACATCAAATCTAAACAGTCCTGTCTTCAAAGCCTTCTAACAAAATGCTCTGTCTCATTCACCTATTTCCCTTCCCTTTGGCAAATTTTCGACTCAAGGCAATTTAATCTGCTTCCCACATAACCTGTTAAATATAATTGTTCTTAGCTCCATGCCTTAAGATACTGCTTTTAAGTAGGTTTCTCTTGAATTCTATTTCTATTTTGATTCACAAAAAGAACTCAACATGCACATGTTTAGAGGAATGAAAAACTTAATAATTTGCCCTAAATACACGTAATACTAAGATATCCGTGTATATTGTCTGGATACAAGAGCAAGTCTATTCCATATCTGGACTCTCTGCAATGAAAAATATTTCACTACACATTGTCTTCATATCAAGAGAAATACTGGTTGTAACAAAGCTGTGATGGTGTAGAAGGCACATGCCATAAATCTGTATTCTATAAGACTGCAAAAAGGTGCCATGTAAAAGCAGCATTATGACTCACAGAGGAATTCTGGGACTATGAACTTCAGCTTTTACTGTTCAACTCAATGAGGGAGTCTTTTCTAAGTAGGGACAGTGCTGAATTTTATAAAAATTGCTATTATTTAATTTTTAAGTACTCGCAGCCTGCTAGCTGTACCCAAGATATGCAAGGCAGAATCATTTAGAATGTACATGCCAAAGACCTTTTCTGTAAACTTCTTACTCTGTGTTGTTATTATAAAGAAAAATAATAGTCTCTGCTCTTGTTTAAACTTCTGGATTCCTATTTCTTCCTACTCATGGACTGGCTTGCTGTAGTCCAGACACAGATTAGTAGTGGAAATTCCTTTTTGAGGAAGTGGAGGAAAGAAGCTTGGCAAATGTGACATGGGAGGTTATTTCACCTTGAAAGGTCAATAAGAAAGAAGGTTTGGTACAAGTTCAGTTCTAGCTCCAAGATTCTATGATTCTAAATAGGAACACTTAGGGAAAACGTTTGAATCTTGCTTTGGTTTTCTATGTCTCCCATAACACTCTCTCTCATAATATCTAATAGTATTTTTAAAAGAGTTGGAAGAGATGCTGACTTTAAAAAAAGTTCTACCTCGCCCACGCATTTTCAAATACACGAGTCAAAAAGGTGGGTTTTAATTTTTGTAAGCATCATTATAACTTATAATATTGGCATTATTCATTATATGGTACAACTACATCTGAATATGTACTAATAAAATTGGTGACCTTTCTATACAATGTTCCTGAAATAAGTTTTAGATACGTTTAAATTCACCTTGGTTATTTACTTATCCTTGTACATCGTGTGCACTCTCTCTCTCCCTCTCCACACATACACACACACACACACATATAATACATATATATAAAACATATATACACACACACACATATGAATATATACACATACCTGCTAGAAAAATCTCTTTCAAATAATGTTATCATCTCACTCCCCTGCTTTAAAATTGAGGGTGGCTCTCTACTTTTAGCACATCAAATCTATGCTTTAGTCTGGCCTATAAGATCTTCTACCAAAGCAACCTTCTGCTTCCCACTCCTTATCTCAAAGTTCCTTTCTCTTTGTGATCAACACCAAGTATCTGCTCCACCACAGCAAATTTGCTAATCACTCTTTGTATGTGACTTGTTCATTTTCAACCTTACATATTTGTACATACTTTTCCACTTTTCTTTTCCAACCTCTGTCCTTTCCTTCTTTCAGAACCTAATGTTCACTTCCTGTAGGGCGCTATTGCCAGCCTGATGATTCTTATTTTATACTGCCCTTGGCATTCACTTGCTTCTTCTGCTCTACGCATTATCACTGAATCTCTTGCTTTGTGAATGCTAATAATTCTTTTTTATGCACATGTGCCAAACATACCTAACTGCATCCAGTGACACTGAGAGATATCTATTCCCAGTCCAAGTTTTCCAAGCACTCCAGGCATGATATGGGGTGTGAGAGTTGACTATACTGCTTTCTGTCAATTCAAAGGAGC
This sequence comes from Notamacropus eugenii, assembly GCF_028372415.1. Taxonomy (NCBI): domain Eukaryota; kingdom Metazoa; phylum Chordata; class Mammalia; order Diprotodontia; family Macropodidae; genus Notamacropus; species Notamacropus eugenii. The sequence goes on along the minus strand of NC_092872.1, from coordinate 386,709,427 downwards.
TCAGAGTACAGCTTCCTTGAACAGACTGTTCCAAGAATGTTCTATGGTCTCACCAATAGTGCATTTTGGCAACAATGCAACACAACTATGCAGATAGTGGCCTTCTAATTAATTAGTGTTACATTCTAAAACCTAGCTATATCTAATTAGCAGAGGAGATAAAACCCTTATTGTTCCCATTTAGGAACAACTTATAGACATGCTGTAGACAGGCAACATGAGCTGTACATTCATGGAAGGAATCTTATGGTACCATAAATCATTCATCTTAACTTATTACAGCTCTATATCTTGTCAATGGAGATGTTCTTTTTCAATAAACAAACCACTAAAAGAAACCTGAACATCACTCATTTAACACACTGGCTCATTTAAGAGGCATATTATAACAATTAAGCTATCAGGATACAGATGCTTTGGATGGCTAAGTAGGTCATTGTGTTCACTGGGCAGATGTCAGAACTGCCTGCCATATGACAAAGATATAAGCCTGGATGTGTTTATTATATTTATACAAGACCCAAACTGCACATTCTAGCAACCTCTGTCTCTGACAGATCTCTTATTGGAATTTATTAAAAGGTTTTGAGAAATTCCTTCATGCTATCTGAACCTCTGGAATTTAAAGAAACCCACTGCTACTGTAACATGAATCCACACACATAGTTCATGCAGCCAGAAGGCATACAAAGTGTTTTTCTCAGTAGTAGCCACTGCATGCCAAATTCCAGATCTTTTGATTAAACGATGTATGTTTAAAGATTCTGGAGTCTACAGGAGACTCCCTACATAAGCAGAGGGAAAGTTGGAAGAAAAGATGTCCTTCATGATGTTCACAAATCCCATCGTAAAGATGCTTAGCTGAAACTGTTGGCCTAGCTGACTTTTCAGTCAACCATATACGGATCCTCCTCAAACCAGATCAAATAATAAAAAAAAAAAACTTCTTCATAACCAAGTAAACTCATTTCAAATCAACCATCAGACTATCTCCCACATCAGCCAAGTAAACCCTCCCCGGCCCCTCATATCAGCCATACAGACCCTGCTCATCGTCTCCAAGCCAGCCATGCAGACTCTCCTTAAATCCTCCCATATCAACTGCAAAGACTTTCTACAAATCTTCCTATCTCTCATATCAGCCATGCAGATCCTTCTACCAATCAGTCATGCAGACCCCTCCCCTTCCCCAATATCAGGCATGTAGACTCATCCATACAGACCATTCCCACACTTCCCTATCTCACAGGATCACAGATGGAGGACTGGAAGGGAGCTCAGAGCCCATCCATCATACAGAGACATTTCAGACATCTCCCCATTGTTAGTCACACAGACCCTCTCCCCACATCAAACATGCCAACCCTCCTTAAACTTCTCTGTCAGTCAAACAGATCCATACGTCCCCCATATCAGTAATGGAGACCCACCACCTCATCCTCTCCAAGAGTCAAGCAAGACCATCTCCTCATATTAATAAAACTGGACCCTCTCCACTTCACCCTGTATTAGACATGTAGATCCTCCTCACTGCCTTACATCTGCTATGCAGACCCTCCCCTCACCCCCCCATCAGCCCCGCAGACCCTCCCCTCACCCCCCATGCAGACCCTCCCCTCACCCCCATCAGCCCCGCGGACCCTCCCCTCACCCCCCATGCAGACCTCCCCTCATCCCTCATGCAGACCCTCCCCTCACCCGCATCAGTCCCGCAGACCCTTCCCTCGCCCCCCATCAGCCCTGCGGACCCTCCCCTCACCCCCCATGCAGACCTCCCCTCATCCCTCATGCAGACCCTCCCCTCACCCCACATCTGCCCCGTGGACCCTCCCCTCGCCCCCCATCACCCCTGCAGACCCTCCCCTCACCCCCCCATCAGCCCCGCAGACCCTCCCCTCACCCCACATCTGCCCCGCGGACCCTCCCCTCACCCCCCATGCAGACCCTCCCCTCACCCCCATCAGCCCCGCGGACCCTCCCCTCATCCCTCATGCGGACCCTCCCCTCACCCCACATCTGCCCCGCGGACCCTCCCCTCATCCCTCATGCAGACCCTCTCCTCACCCCCATCAGCCCCGCGGACCCTCCCCTCGCCCCCCATCAGCCCCGCAGACCCTCCCCTCGCCCCCCATCACCCCTGCAGAACCTCCCCTCGCCCCCCATCAGCCCCGCGGACCCTCCCCTCGCCCCCCATCACCCCTGCAGAACCTCCCCTCGCCCCCCATCACCCCTGCAGACCCTCCCCTCACCCCCCATCACCCCTGCAGACCCTCCCCTCACCCCACATCAGCCCCGCAGACCCTCCCCTCGCCCCCATCAGCCCCGCGGACCCTCCCCTCGCCCCCCATCACCCCTGCAGAACCTCCCCTCGCCCCCCATCAGCCCCGCGGACCCTCCCCTCGCCCCCCATCACCCCTGCAGACCCTCCCCTCGCCCCCCATCACCCCTGCAGACCCTCCCCTCGCCCCCATCAGCCCCGCGGACCCTCCCCTCGCCCCCCATCAGCCCCGCGGACCCTCCCCTCACCCCCATCACCCCTGCAGACCCTCCCCTCGCCCCCCATCACCCCTGCAGACCCTCCCCTCACCCCCCATCAGCCCCGCAGACCCTCCCCTCGCCCCCCATCACCCCTGCAGACCCTCCCCTCACCCCACATCAGCCCCGCAGACCCTCCCCTCACCCCACATCAGCCCCGCAGAGCCCCGCTCGCCTGCCCCGCACTCACGGGGCATCCTGGTGAGGACGTTGCGCGGCGCCTTCCTCCTGCGGCCGGGGCGGCCGCTGCTGCCCGGGCCAGGGGCCCCCGTGTCCGCCTCCTCCTTGGTCACCATGAGGCGGCGGAGCCGCTGGATGCGCTCGGGGTCCGGGGCGGGCGCTCCGCGGCGGCGGGAGGTCCGGCGCGCCGTGCTGGAGGCGGACGAGGCGGGGCCGGGGGCCGGGGCCGGGGCGCCCGGAGCCGTGGGAGCAGCCTGACCCCGCGCCCGGCCCCGGCCCCGGCCCCGGCCGCCCAGCCGGAGGAAGCTCTCGTACTCGGCCAGGTTGTTGAAGCACGGCGCGTTGGGGTAGGGGATGGGCGGCAGGCGCGGCGAGTACAGGGCCAGCAGCGGGTCGAAGAGGTCCGAGCTGACGTCCAGCCGTGGGCTGGGCGGGCTCCTGGGGCTCCCGGGGCTCCCCGCCCTGACCGGGGACCCTCGCCGCTCCCGCTCCTCCATGTTTGAAACACCCGCAAGCGGAGGACGATGGGAAAAAGAAGGCGTCCCTGAGGAGCCGGCCGCCAGGGGGCGGCAAGGAGCAGGCGCGGCGCCGCGCGCCGCCACGAGGGGGCAGCAGAGCCCCGCCCGCGGGGTAGGCGAGCGGAGCGGGCTTGGATGGCCCCCTGGAGGGAGGGGCGCGGGGCGGAGGGCTGACTCCGAAAACAGAGCGGCTGGGCCCCGGGTCCTGCAGGGAGACAGCAGCGACGCTGAGGCCTGCAGCTTCCTCGGGGGTGGGCTCTCCAAAGTCCTTTGGCCGGTCCCGTCTCCTCCCCGCTTCCCTCACAGACCAGGCCATTCAGGGGTAGTCGTTGTGTGTTCGCCCTTCGCTGCCCACGCCATCAGGGACGTGATGACCTGACTTGCACTGGACTTGGATTTGAGTGAGGGAGGGCTGTGCAGGTCCCCAGCCTCACTTCTCCTCCTGGGCCATCTGAATCCAGTGAGCAGGATTCATCAGGATGACTGGAGATGGCCCAGCATGCGCTGGGAGGCCTTGGCTAAGGCTCTGGGCTTACCCCATGGGGTGGTCAGTAGCAGAAGCTCCAGCCCAACCCTGCGGACCACAGGCCGCTGTTTGTCACTTCAGCTGGAGACACTGGTGCCACCTGCTCATTCTAGGGGAGGAAACCAAGACCCACCAGATCACTGCCCCAAGTAGCCCACCCAGAGTCCGGCCTTGAACCCGCCTGCCCTCCCATGCCCCAGCCTGCGTCCTACCCCCTGCTGCCTCCTAGAGCAGCCCTCGGTATTCTGGGGATGGGCACTGCCCGCTGTCATGTAATTACTATCCCTCTTCAATGGTATATGTTAAAGCAGGAAGGAGGGCTCTGGATAAGCCCATCTCCCATGACTTAGTGGCACTTCCCTGACTCACGCCAATGGGCCCCTCCATCGCAGATGTTCTGGGGAAATGAATTCAGCTAAAATTAAAGTTGGGAAATAAATAATACTGATGGATAAGCCCCAGCCATTGCTTCTTCCTACTGGAGTGCAGTCAGGCATACTCTTAGGATGTAACAGGAGACACAGTAGTAAACAAGATACTGCATTATTTAATGAGAATTCTTTACAACACCCCTTCGGAAGCACTCCTGAGCACCTGGATCCTTTAGCTAACATGTATCTGAGGAAATATTATCTCAAGTGCTTAGATAAATAATGAAAAGAAGATTCAAGGGGTCTTTAGTAAAAAAAAAGAAATTAATTTTGCTAAGGTTACAAGGCAGCTGTAGTGACTAAGGAACTGAATAAATTGGTGGAGTCATCAAGGTGGAAAAACATAAATCACATACAGGGAACTCCAAAATTACAGAATGGCTAGAATATTATGTAAGTATGAAATCAGGCTGGAAAGGAAGAGTGGAAGGAAGGAAACAAGCATTTATTAAGGGCTTACTATCCTAGACACTTTACAAATATTTCATTTCATCCTCACCGTAACCCTGGGAGGTAAGTACTATTATTATTTCCATTCTATAGTTGAGGAAACCGGGGCAGACAGTTAGCTAAGTAACCCAGGATCACACAGCTGGTAAGTGTCTATTTGACAGATTTGAATTGAAGCCATCCTGACTCCAGCAGCTCTCCATCCATGAACCAGCTAGCTGCCCAGATTGTGGTAGGCCTTTGGAATAGGAGAATCTTGAGAGCCTAGGGCTTGGGGCTTGGGAGAACTCCTAGTCTCATTTGGGGGATGAATAATGGTTCTTATATAGTAACTACAATTGGAAAGTGTGGTTAAAGGATCCAAAGACCACCATCCCTGAGGAGGCTTCCTAAGAGTGAGAAGGGTGCTACAACCTAGCTATGAACTTTCTCCTAAGCACCTGCTTAAGCTAATTCCAAATCAAGAGGGAGATTTCTTGATAGATAGAATTTCTTCTGGGGTCAGAGGGAGAAGAATGTGGAGGCCTTGGATAAAAATCAACTAGAGAATTCACCCAGGGAAATACGGTATAGCATAATTTAGCAAGTTAGTGAACTATCCAATATGAATGCTCTGAACAATTACTTCAGATTCTTTTTTAAAAAAAATAAAGGAGAACTTTATTTATCCCAATGTTTAGAGATCAGTAGGTCTTCTTTCCTCCTCCCACTCCAGCCCTCAACCCTGAGAGAGATAACAAGTCCTCTAAGTTTTGGGAGATTTTTTCATGAGTTGCTGCCACCAAACTAATGTATTACCCTGATCACCTTTGCTAATGAAGCTCTCCCATTATAGCTATTGATAAGTAATTGGTCTTGCTTTGTCCTTGAAGCTTTTCCACCTTGGGAGAACCTATTCGGAGGCTCTCTGTATTCTGCTAGCATAGCTTTCAACCACTCAGGGTAATTGAACCTTACTATTGTTATATCTTCAAGTGCTCTTTTTCCTTGAATATGTGCCGAGCACTGTGATAAGTGCTGATGATACAGATACAAAAGATAGTCCATCTTTCCAGAGAGCTTATGTTTGAATAGGGGGATAGACATATATAAGAAAGTGATGGTCAGGGACTTGTTTGGTGAGTAGAACCACAGAGGAGTCAATAAGTCATTTTCAGAAGCAGTGTCGGTTTTGGTTTGATTACTGTTCTGAGGGGGCGAGTGATTGTGGGGGATACACACATAGGTTTAATGACAAAGGGATAGCTAGGGTGGGCAATCAGATGCAGTGTCTGAGACTGGCTAGAAAGAATGAAACAGTGAATTGGTGCTGACTTGGGACAGGACAGATCCAGGACATTTGGTCCAAAGGTGAACGGATTATATAATTTGGTATGATCTCAGGAAGTCAAATACTCTACAGGAATCAGGAAAAATACATTACTAGTCTGGAAAAAAATAATGGGCTAAGGAAAGAAAGAAGCATTAGGTGCTAGATTCAGGGCACCTAAATATGGTGACTTTGAATACCTTTTGAGAGAATACAGGGCTCCAATCACAGCAGGGCAGGGTCTCATTTCTGTGTTTCTACCCCTAGATCATGGCACATACTAGGCACTTACTAAATACCTGGCAGGTTGATTGTTGGCTTATTGGCAAAGAAAATAAATTTCCCAGAGCACACTCTGAACCAAAGTCACAGGATTCCCTGAGGGCAATTCAGGGGTAGGGATGCTGGGGTTTGAGGGTCGTAGCTTATCCACATAAAAATGAAACAAGACAGAATGAGGGTAAAGAAGAGATCTAAACAGAGTTTTAAGAAATCACTTTCAACTGTGATGGGTTAAGGCTTCCAAGTTGGACCATAGAAAGCAGCTTGATTGATCCAGCTCTGAAGCCTGAAAGACAAGAGATGTTTAGGTGAGGGTGAGTAGAGTTAGAAAAGGCATTCCAGGCAGGGGAGATGGCCTACACAAATGCCCAGGAGGGTGCAGGATGGGAAGAGCTAAGAGTCCAGTTTGATTAGAAGGTAAAATGCATGCTGGGGAGATGTATGAAATAAGGCCAGAACCTTATGTGGAGCCACAATGGGCAGTGTGGTACATGCCAAGATAGGTCTTGCATTTTACCCTGTAGGCAGCTGTGAACCAAAAAACAGTTTTAAACAAAAAAGTGACAATTGGAAGGATGCATTTGGCAGGCCTGTAAGTAGAAAGGAGAACCTAAAAATCAGGGACCAGTTAGAATACTATTATACTAGAATAAGGGTGGGAAACCTGCAGCCTTGAAGCCTCTAGGTCCTCAAATGCAGCCCTTTGAGCGAATCCAAACTTCACAGAACGAATCCACTTAATAATTTGTTCTGTAAAGCTTGGACTCAGTCAGAAGGCTGCACCCAAGGATCTACATGACCACATGTGGCCTTGAGGCTGCAGGTTCCCCACCCCTGGTCTAAAGAATGCCTGAATTAGGGTAGAGGCAGTTGGGAATAACTGAAGAAGTAAATTAGTAGAGGCAAAATGACAGGATTTGATAATTTATTGGAACAGATGACTTAATAGCAACAGTGCTTTCCTGTGACGTACATGTTATACAATTGAGTTACTGTAGGTAACTCAATAGGCTCTGACAAGTTTCCCATTTAGGATTCCAGAAAATTTCTAGGACAATGATTAGCTTCATCTTGGAGGGCCAAATTAAAATTAAAATCCAGCACTTACTACAATGCCTTAGCTATAATACACACTTAACTTTAACTTAGTTAAGGGGATACTCAAAAATAGCTCTTAGGGAGTAGGAGCCTAAAGTTCAGGTATGAACCAGAGGTTGAGATGCCAAACCCTGGAAATTCACCCCTAAAAAGGTGATGTATCTCTAAACAATACTATCTTCTGGCTGTAGCAATTAATATACTGCAAACAGCATTAGCTATAGGACAAGCACAATAAGCCATATTTCTTTAAAGCTGATGCAATATTGAGTTGTATCAAGAAATGGAAAATCATACCACAGAGACCCATAATCCTTTATTTCACCTTCTACAGGTTCACACAGTTAACACCATAAATCAGCCATGTCTAACTCATGACAGTTCTTGTTGGAATAGGAAGAGAGACTGGAAGTTGAACAGATGGTATTTCAAATGGTGAGGGATGAGCCCAGACTCAGACTTTTCAGTGATATATTTACTTCTTGGCTTTAAGCTTTATGAAAAATCAGGATACAGGTTCTTTGAGTTCCTGATGAATACATCAGGAATTTCTATTTCTCCTTCCATTCTCCTAATTATACTTCATTCCCTCTCACAATCAGTTCTAAATAAACTGGCACCTTACAGTGATACTGCCTGTTCTTGCCCTATCTCTGTTCAGGTTGGTATCACCAGGAGACATTTAGAGTCCCTAATTCAGAAGGAACAGTCCAGACTGACTATATTCAAGGGACTTTCTGCATCACTCTAAAAAAAAAGCCCCTGTGGTCTGATCATAAATACAAACAAAGATCATCCATCTGCCCTTCAAAACCAGTCTAAGTCCCAGGGCAAGAATCATTTACAGATCCCTAAAAAAACAAAAACCAAAAAAACTATGAAATAGAACTGAGCCAATTTCACCTTTGCAAGTAGAAAAGCTGTCTAGATATTGAATATGGATGACTTTAAAATGTAATGTATGTAATACTGTTATAATAAACAGCTCTCTGGGTTGGTATCTTTTTCCTATGCTATGTCTAAGCCTTCTAAGGAAGAACTATTACTTATACAAACTTTCTTTTCCCCAAATACAGTAGGTATTTAATGTCTGTTGAAAAATGCAAAGAATTGCTCAGGTCTGTTCCACTCCTCTATGCACCCCTTCTGTGTACCTCTCATCCCCAAAGGAATATGTCTGTTTCTTAGAAATTTGGATTTGAAATGCTACTCTTGAGAGGAAAGCTGAAGATAATAGTACAGCCCACAGGAATAGAATGACTGATTCAATCAACTGGAGTGTATACAGCTGGCCAATCTAGAGTTACCATAATTAAGAGATACAAAAAGACATATAATTCATGAACATGTAGTCCATGTTTATTTCCAGGTCTGCCAAGGAGAAACATACACAGATCATTTAGAAGGGTAAGAATTTCAAAGTCACTGTATCCTAACTCTAAGCTAGTTAGGAGTAGGTGGCAGTTTTTAAAGTGATTTTTACTATAGTCTAAAAAGATTAATTATGCAAGATACAGCTAATTGCTTTGCAAAAATAGTAACACAATTTTATTTGTGTTTTTGCAAATGGAACCATATTTCTATGGTACAAAAAAGGTGCTCTACTTCAGAAGAGTAAGATATGCTACCTCTTTCTCCCTCTTTCCCTCCCCCCAAAACTGATCTCTCTTGCTGCTTACATAAAATGTGTATTTCACAGAACTCTGCCTAATGTCAGAGGTAGGTTAGCTAGCAAGAATCTGATACCTGCATGGATAACCCCAAGAAAGGAAAAGAAAAACAAGTCAGCTCTCATCTTCAAGGATCTCAGGATGCTCCTTCCAGAAAGCGTCACCAATGATATCACAGTGTAAAGCAACTGGTTTAGTCCTTGTTCGTGTCACTTCAACATTTTTTTCTTCTGTTTCTCCTGGAAGCTTGATTTCCTTTGATATAACTTCTTTAATCTAAAAATAAGTTTATTGAATTATAAGAGATTATCAAGAACTAGGAAGATATCACCAATCTCTCTCCCCAACCTTTCCCTGGTATTAAAAAGTAGGCAAGATGATTGTTTCTACCTTCATGCCTACAGTTAAAAAAAATTACATTTTACCCCAGTGGAGTTTTGTTTAACAGCTTATATTTTTAAAGTACTTTTAAAGTTAACTTGCCCAAGAACACATAGCTAGTAACTGCCTGAGCTAGGATTTGAGTCTGAATCTGTCTTCTGATTCCCACTACATACGTTATAGAAATGTTTTGTTGACTTATACATCTTGGTTAACTTATAGATTTACATGAACACTGGGCAGAAGGCCTAGTTCTGGTTAGCCTTGCGACAAATTACTTCACTTCTCAGAGGCTTAATTTTCCTCAACTGTAAAATGAAATTATTCCTTATATCCCTTCTAGCTCTAAAATTCTATGATCTAAATTGCATGAGATGGGCATTCCACACACATTCCACACATGACTCTATCTATCCTTCGGAATATTCAGACTGAGTTTATAGAATATAGACTAGTCAGCATCTTTTTTCAAATGAACACCATTTTACGGACTTAGAGGTAGAATTATAAAGAGAAGCCTAAAAGTAGCAGCCAAGAAGAAAGTTTTAAACAGTTACTAATAGTTTATTAAAAATACAGGAGCTAATCTGAAGCTATGGTCATTCCTCTACCCCATCCCATTTGAAATCATACTTCTTACCTTTTCCCATATGAGTACAGTTCCTTTCCTGTACATTGGTGGTTCATTATTGTAGTTAATGTTGTATTCAGAAAACAAAATTTCATTCTTATCTGCAGCAAGTGTTCCCTAGAATTAAAAAAATACACAAGGTTTTTTTACATACTTCTTAACCCTATCCTCAATCTATGCCAATAAACTAGTAAAACAGTAAGAAGGGAGACAAAATTTTTAAATGCTTTAAGGGCTTTTATCCATAATTATGAAATGTTTTAAAGAACAGTTCAAACCATTTCAATTTCTAAAATCATAAAACTCTCCACCTGCCATCATCAAACCAGTGACTTCACAAGCCAAAATAGTGACCCAAGGATAGAAGAAAATATAAATGGTCACCTTTGTTAATGGTGTGAGGGACAAGACTAACACTTACCTTTATCAACAAGAATTTATTAAACACCTGCTATCTGCCAGGTCCTATGCTAGGTGCTGGGGGTACATACAAATGCCAAGAATTAATAATCCTTACGCTTAAGAAGCTTATAAGCTAACTACATTATAATTGGCTTTACTAAAGCTAGTCCTGCATTGACTTATTGTGAAATCATAGATTAAGAGCCAAAAGGATCTTTAGTAGAGATCTCATCCAACTTTCTCATTTCATAAATGAGGAAACTGAGGCTCACAGAAGCCAAGATCACACAGAAAGTGTCAGAGCCAGGATGTGAATCCAGGTGCCCTGGCTACAAAGGTGGCACTCTTTTCCACATTATCTTGTGATGCATCAGAAAAGGGGATGTCACTGTCCTGTGTTATAATGGCATTCTATAACACAGTCTTTTCAAATAACATATAACCTAGTGAAAAGCCTCATTTAAAAAATGTCAGTTGGCTTTCAAAAACATATAGTGTTCTCTATTATCTTGGAAGTATCTGTGGCATGGTGAAAAGAGAACTGGTCTGAATGCCTGGAGACCTAGATACTAGTTCCAGCTTTATCATTATGTGGCCTTGGGCCTTACTGGCCTCCATATCCTAGTCTTTCAAATGAAGGGAGGTGGACTAGATGACTTCTACGTCCTTTTACCTCAATACTCTAATTTTCTGGTCTATCAAAAAACAATTGCATCAAAAGGTAAACTTCTGCAGGAAAATTTCTACAAAATTAAATTAATAGGCAAAATTAATAGGTAATATTTTCATACCTGTAATCTCTCTTGAGCTTGTGCGGGTGTTAATTTAGATCGCTGTATCAACATCCAGAAAACCGTGTTATAAAGATTATTGATATGACCTGGGTAGAAAAAGTTCAAAAATGTATATGCAACATTCATAGTCCAAAGAAATCACTTTCCTATCAATTCCCCTCCCCCCGCCCCTGAAGAAACATTTCTACTTCAGATGGTGAACTCAGAGACAATGGGTTGTATATGTTTGCATGTACATTTTAAAATGTTATATGTTTTTAAAATATACATATAAATATATATTTTACAAGTACAATGCACATGTAGAGTGCCTACTATGCGTAAGACAAGTGTTAATATTAGTGGACAAATCTTTGTTTTCAGTTACTTTTATTACTATTCTTTTCATTCAGATTAATGCTAATTGAAAAATAACTTAAGGGAACATTTTCTAAGTTATGTGATTTAAATTTCTAATTTTTTCTAAGTTCCTCAGAAGTCAGTCAAATGAATGAAGAGTCAAAAATAGCTTGTATGAGATAGCAGATATCCTTGGAATTTTATTGTTTTTAACAATACTTACAATCTGCTTGTCGCCAGCTGAGATAATCCTTTAACGTCTGGTTGCTAGGATACACTACAACTCTTCCATCAAAGGCTGGAGGATATAGAAGGTCCTGGTCCTTAAAGTAATCCTTCCAATAAAAGACATAGCTGGAGGCAAACTGAGAAGCCACGTTTGTCATAAATTTACTTGTAAGTACAGAGAAAAGATGGAGAGAAAACATGTTATATTAATATTTACCTAGCATAGGGATGGTGGGGTACAATAAAGAATTTATAGCTATTTGGTGACATTAATTGTAATGTAATACTTCGTTCCCAGGGTTTTTAAGGACAGTACCTCCCATTCCCTTCATACATAGAGCAGTTTCTTGAACTTAGGGGCACTTAATAATGTCTACTAAACTGAATTATTATTATTATTTTTCTCCACAGTAATTCAATTCAAACAAATGCATTTAGTATTTATTATGTAACAGGGCAGCTAGGTGGTGCAGTGGATACAGTACTGGGCTGGAGTGAGGACAACCTAAGTTCAAATCTGACCACAGATACTTACTAGCTGTATGATCCTGGGTAAGTCACTTAACCCTGTTTGCCTCAGTTTTCTTATCTGTAAAATGAGCTAAAGAAGGAAATGGCAAGCCACTCCATTATCTTTGCCAAGAAAACTCCAAATGGGGTCACAAAGAATTAAGACACAACTCAACAACAACAAATGTAACAAGCACTGTGGTAGGTGCCTTTAAGGATACAAAGAACAAAAAAAAATTTTTTTTTAAAGTTCTTATCCTTAAAGAATTTACATTTTACGGGGGGAAGAACATACAAGCTGATAAGTAAATGCAAACCATGTGACAACAATAAATCTATGATTAAAGCAAAAAGGGTGACCTTTGTCTTGAGGAAAATGGCTTGACAGGAAGAGATGGGAGACTCAAGAGAAATACCTGGCTCTTCTTCTAAACCAATTGCTCTTCCTTTTGAATACAAAGCTATATTCATCACTTTGTCCGTATGCCATGACAATATCTTCTAGTTGTGTCATTACAGTCTGGGCACATCGGGTCATCAGTTCCAGGGCTCGGCTATCATTGGGTTTTGTAAAGTTGTGTTTTTCTGCAAAACTTCATGGTGGGAAGGAGGAGAAACAAAGGTAAGTTTTCAGGAAGGAAGTTTAGCACAGATAATACAATGGAAAAACAGAAACAGCAACCTGCAAAGGCACAGTAGTATGTAGGGTTTACAATCAGAAGACTACGGTTCAAGCTGTGTGACCAAGGGGAAGTCACCTAACATCTGTGATTCAAGCAACATTTTAAATACCATGTTAAAAACTATCAATAACAGTGCTTTATCTCTTCACTTCTGTCTCCTCAAGGGCCTTTCCTGCTCTGACCAGGAGAAGTAAAGTAAGACTTTATCCCATGAATCTATCTTTCCTTCAGTTCTACGCCACATTAATTTTCCTTTGTCCCTCACTTCTTAGGTAGTCTAGCACATCTGAACAACTTGTGGAAACCAGTTGAACTAAAATTCTGAAAGTATGAACGTTTAATAAATATTAAATGACACAATAAACAGTAGAAACCATTTATTCTAACCTCCTCAGTTCAGAGGAGGAAAGTAAGGCCCTAAAAGTCACTTGACCTCAAATAAAAGCGCTGTGTGTCAGAGCCACATTCGAACTCTGCTTCTCTGCCTGTCAGAGGCCAGGAGATAGACTTCCTGTATGCCACCCCCTCAAAATCCTAAACAGATCTGGACGCTATTTAGATAATGTGGACGCACAGGATCATTTAATTAACCAGTTGCTAACATGAGGGAAAAGATGTGAGGAGGGGGGGAGGGTGTACTTTGCCACCAATTACAAGCTCACTTTCCATCTAAGCCCAAGAAAGAATAAATATACACCTTCTGCTTTTATTGATAAAGTACTTTAAGACCTGCAAAGCCCTTTCTTCACAACACTCCCCAGTTGTGGTTAAAGTGAATTCCTCAAAACCACGCTGCCAATAACTGGCAGAGCTGGAAATGAACCCGAGGCTTCTAGCTCCAAGGCCAGCGCTCTCTTCCCCTCTCTGAACTTCCTTAACGGCCAGCCTCCAGGCTTTGGGCGGCCTTTCCGGGGCGTGTGGGTGACGCTTCCTGCCGCAAGCTCATTGGCTGCGGGGTTCCCCTGGCAACAGCGAACGGAAGTGGCTGGCTGGGCGAGAAGGGCAAGGTGGGGGAGGGGGGAAGGGACCCGCCCCGGAAGAGCATGCGAGCCACGCGAAGCCCTGGCTGGGCAGCGCTCTCACCGATGGAAGTTCCTTCCGTCTAGCCGCACGACCACCCAGCAATGGGCCAGGCATTTGTCGTCCGTCTCGAAATCCCGTACGTACTCGAATTTGCTCTTGGCCATGGCGAAGCTGCTCACGGAGACTGTACGGCAAGACCGAGCAACGGCCGAAGAGACGCGAGAGGCGACTATGGCAGTGTTTGTAACCCACATTTCCGGCCGGGGAGAAGAAAATGCCCCGCCCCGGAAGTGCCTGTTCCCGACCTGGCTCCTCTAGCCCGCCTGGAGGACCTTCTTCTCGCTCTACCCTTCCCTTTCACCTTCCCCTGCGGTCAGTTTCTCCAGTCTGATCCCTGATCCCTCACTAGGCATAACGGGGGAATTTCTGTTTCCTCTCTCCAAGCTTTCTCACTAGTCACTTCACTTTTCCGCAGACACCACACTCACGAAAGTCTCCGATGGCTTCCTCTTGGCCAAGTTTCTCACCCTTTTTAGTCCAGTTTGTTCAAGGGTCCCCTGAACTTGTCTTTTTGAGTTGCCATATTTTCCCCAGACACTGGATCCCGAGCGTGCAGGAGGCCCTGCATGTGCCCAGGACGAAGCTCCTCCCGAACCGACATGCTTTGTCGTGGCACCCCAAGCTGGACTCCCCGTGTGTCCTTGGGAGGCAGGACTGGCCCCAGTCAGGCCCTTCCAGGCGGGGATAACGCTCGTGCGGCTGGAGTCCTGGGCAGAGAAGCAGACCCTTCTGTCGTCGTAGTCTAGCAGTTCCCAAGGGAAGAGAACGAGGCTTTTGCCAGCCCCTTGCTCCTCCCCTTGGGGAGGGGTCTTGTCTTTTTCCCCACCTTTGCTACAATGTTTCCCCTCCCATGTCCTACCCCTCCCTGGCATCCTCCCTTTGTCCTTCTGTTATAAAAATGTATCCTTCTGTTATAAAAATGTATCCTTCTGTTATAAAAATGTATCCTTCTGTTATAAAAATGTATCCTTCTGTAAAGACTGGGAACTCTTTGGGTTCCACATGCTTGTTCATTTCTCTTGTAATAAACCTGGTTTTCACACAAGTCAGGGGGTGTTGTGACTGCCTGTTGATAAATTCAACATTTAAGTGTTTCTGGTGGACAGGATGAGGGATAGGGGGTACTGGGCAACACAGAGAGGATACAACCGGTGTCCCAACTGGTGGGAAGATTACACTTTAATATTAGGGAAAGAAGCCAAAAGGCCTGCATCTGAACAGTGCCTCAGACGCTAGCTGTGGGATCTTGGGTGTATCATAAACTTTCAGAAACTCAGTTTCTTTATCTGCCAAAGCAGAGTAAAAATAGGTATACAATACCCTTCGCAGCATTGTGAGGAAAAAGAGCTTTGAGAATATGTTGTTAGGTAAGATGATTGAAACAAGGAGTATAGCAAGAGTCCAGGCAAAAAGTTAATGAGATATTTGAGGAGGGACAGAATATTTCCAGCTAGAGTTGTTAGGGAAGACTCCTTGGAGTAGGTGGCACCTGACTTGGGTCTTGAAGAAAGGCATGGTAGGATGGGGATGGGAAGGATGACATTAGTTCGTTTTACCCACAGGAGACAGCCTTGGAGATAGCAGGATATGAAAGGGGATAGAGGATAGCTTGGGTTAGCTGAAATGTAGAGAACATACTGGGATCATCAATTTAGAGCTAGAAGGGACTTTGTGGGCCATTGAGTCCAATTATCTCATTTTTCAGAGGGAGAAACATGAGAAAAGTTAAATGACTTGCCTTGCCACATGTCTGGTAACTATGAGGCAGGATTCAAATCAGGGCTTTATGACTCCAAGTCCAACACTCTCTTTTGGACTCTATATGCTACATCTTAAGTATTTAGATCTGAAAGGGACCTTGGGGTTAGTGGCTTTGAGGCAGCAAGGCATAGAGAAAAGAGTACTGGATTTGAAATTAGGAGAAACTTGTGTTTGAATCTTACTCCTGACTGTGGGGTCAGAGACAACCTTTATGAGTCTCATATTCCTGTCTATAATATGAGATTAATGCCTGTAGCACCTATCTTCTGGAGCTATTGTGAAGATCAAAAGAGATGATATGTATCAAAGTGCATTGCAAACCTGGAAGTGCTATGTAAATGTCAGTTATTATCATCTAATCTAACCCCCTGGTTAAATAAAGGAAGAAAAACAGGGAAAATGACTGGCATCTTCCTGAACTCCCCAATATCTCTCACGCCCCATAACCATTCTGTTTCCATGGCCTATCTTTCCAATATAATCTTTTTTCTCCTCTGATATAGCCACCACTCTGGTACAAGTCTTCATCACTTTGAAAGGTGGACTATTCCAGTAGCCTATTGGTGTATCTGCCTGCCTCAAGTCTCTCTCCACTCTAATTAATTCACCATTTAGTCACTAAAGTGATTTTCCTAAAGCGCAGGTTCAATGACTTCACTCTATACTCAGTAAAACTCCAGAGGCTTCCTATGGCCTCTAGGATCAGATACAAAATTCTTTGTCCTTTATAACCCAGTCCTCTTTTACCTTTCCGGTCTGTTTATACCTTACTTTCCACTTCATACTTTTCAGTCCAGTGACACTGGCCTCCTTGCTGTTGCATGAACAAGACACTCCATCTCTCAGTTCTGGGGTGTTTCCCACACCTGAAATGTTTTTCCTTTGCATCTCTGCCTACTAACTTCCCTTGCTTTCTTAAAGTCCCAACTAAAATCTCATCTTCTACAGGCAGCTGTTCCCCAGACCTCTTAAATCAAGTGCCTTCCCTTCTCTTGATTATTTCCTATTTATCCTGTACATAGCTTGTTTGTACATTTTTGTTTACTTATCTCCCTTATTAGATTGTGAGCTCCTGGAAGGCAGAGATTGTCTTTTGCCTCTTTTTGTATCCCCAGAGTTTAGCACAAAGCCTGACTCATGTTGTTGTTCAGTTGTGTCCAACTTTTTGTGACCCCGTATGGAATTTTCTTGGCAAAGATGTTAGAGTGGTTTGCCATTTCCTTCTTCAGTGGATTAAAGCAAACAGGTTAAATGACTTGCCCAGAGTCACACAGCTAGTGAGTGTCTGAGGCTGATTTGAATTCAGGTTACCCCAGGCCCACATTATATCCACTGAACCACCAAGCTGTCTCTAGTATATAGTAGGTGCTTAATAAATCTTTATTGACTGATTAGAAGAGCCAGGATTTTTATTCAGGTCCTCTTGACTTTAAATACATCATTGCTCTTTCCGCTGTACCAGTATGCTCCACGTTGTCAAAGGCCTAATTACCAGAACAGGGATCTTATTTATTACCTTGTTACCATCTATTATGGATAATACCATACACAAACAAACACACACCACCACCATAGGATAACACCCCATGGACCATTTGGCCTTTCCATCTGACTTGTGACTGAAAAGTTCTGTATGAGGTATTTCTCTCAATGAACTACTTGAGATCAGGGACTGTCTTATATAGAATAAACACTTAAGCCTTTTTTATTTATTCATTCATTATTTCATAGGCAATGGGGACTCACTAACAATTTTTTTAAAATAGTGGCCTAATATGATCAGAAGAGTACACTGCTTGAGCAACTTGGGAAGGATGAGCCAGACTGGAAATAGGTTGGAAATTCATACCCTTTATCCTTCTGTTCCTTTGGCTTAGTGGAATGAAGTTTCTCTGTTACCAAAGGTTGTCATAGGATTTGGGGACTGGAAGGGACCTAAGAGCTCATTTGTCCAATTCCCTTATTTTCTAGATGAGGAAACTGAGGTCTGGGAAGAAGTGATTTGTCCAAATATACAGAAAGGTAGCTGGAACTTGAAGCTAGATTCCTTGACTTCTAGCCCAAGGCTCTTTCTCATCCATACCTTTCCCCACCATGGACACTGAAGTACTCAGGAATCCTTTAATAATTCCTTGAATCTAAAAAAATTCCTTCCTTTTTTCACTATCCTGGCTTACCAGTTACCCTAGAGTTATAGTATATGTCGATTTTGAATTTTCTGATATAATCTTGATTTCAAAAGAAAATGTATTTTTTATTTTTTTGGTTAATTTCTTTTATTTTTTAAAAAACATAATACAAAAGAAAATGGTCTGCTTCTTTCTGCGATCCAATTCCATAGTTCTTTCTCTGGATGTGGAAGGCATTTTGCCTCAAGAGTCCTTTGGGAATGTGAAGGATTAAGTTTACCAGAAAAATTCCTCGCATGCTGTGGTTGTTACTGTGTACAAAGTTCTAGTTCTGCTCCTTTCACTCAGCATTAGTTCATATAAGTCCTTTCAGGACTCTCTGAAATCTTCTTGGTCATTCTTTCTTATAGCGCAATAGCATTCCATTACATTCATATACCACAATTTGTCCAGTCATTCCCCAATTGATGGGCATCCCCATGATTTCCAGTTTTTGGCCACTACAAAGAGAGCTGCTAAAAATATTTTTGTACATGTGGGACCCTTTCCCATTTTTATGATCTCTTGGGGATACAGTCCTAGAAGTGATATTGCTTGGTCAAAGGGTATGCACATTTTTGTAGTCCTTTGGGCATAGGTCCAAATTGCTCTCCAGAATGGTTGGATCAGCTCACTGTTCCACCAACAATGAATTAGTGGTCCAACTCTCTCACATCTTCTCCAACATTTATCATAGAAGATATATTTTAAAAAAACTTATTGGTATCTTTTGTTTTTACCTTGTCAGTATGTCTCCCAGTATTTCTTCCCCCTTCGTCCCAGAGAATTTTCCCATATATACCATATAATGGTTGGGTTTTTTCTAAGAAAAGAGGAAGAAAAATGCTTATTGACTGATTGTTGAAGCAACTTTCTTCTCTTGATGACTTCCTTGGGGTAAAAAGATATACAGGGTGTCCCAAAGATACTTCTTAAATTCCCATATCTTTCATCTCAATGCTTAGACTT
Source organism: Notamacropus eugenii (assembly GCF_028372415.1). Classification (NCBI taxonomy): domain Eukaryota; kingdom Metazoa; phylum Chordata; class Mammalia; order Diprotodontia; family Macropodidae; genus Notamacropus; species Notamacropus eugenii. The sequence continues at coordinate 386,690,479 of NC_092872.1, read as the reverse complement.
CTAGGACACCCTGTAGTTTGTTTTTTTTAATTTCCTCATCTCTAAAATAAGGTTAGCAATAGTTGTGCTATCTACCTGATAAGATCATTGTTAAGACCAAACGATATAATAATAATACTTAAAGTTTGAAAAATGCTTTAGAAATATCATCTCATTTGATCTTCACAACAACCCTGGGAGGTAGGTCCCACAATCATCCCCATTCTACAGATAAGGAAAATGAGGCAGGTTAAGTGACTTTCCCAGGGTCACACTGTTTGTAGCAAGTGTCCGAAGTTTTATTTGAACTCATGTCTTCCTGACATTCAGGTCCAGCACTTTATCCACTACACCAGTTATCTGCCAAATACTATATACATGTATGCATATATTATATGTTATTTGCATATTTTATTTCATACACACTAAATACCACTCTGTGCATATACTATACATATAGTATATGTAGTACATGTACTATATATTATGCACATAATATGTAAACATTCACCAAATCCTATATGCATATGCTATACACATGGTATATATAACATATAGTACATCATGTATACAGTATATTTGTATATACATAGCATATCTAGTGTATATATACCACATATACATAACATATAGTATATATGTATATTACGTATAGTATATATAAATATATACACCAAGTACTATATGCATATGTTTTACACAAATACACCTTTTTACTATTGAGGTGATATGTTGTAAAATGAGCACTAGACTTAAAAGGTCTGTATCTACAATACTTGAGCTATTTGATCTTATAAGCATTACTTAGCTTTTCTGGGCCTCAGTTTCCTCTTATGTAAAATGGAAACAAATATACTTGAATTATCTACTTCAGAATATTAATTCAATTCAAAATATTGATGGTAAAATCAAATGAGATTATTTATATAAAACACTTCATAAGAGTAGTCATACATATATATATAAAACTTAATGTATTAGCTATCATTATGTCATTCAGAAATCACTCTCTGACATGTCTGTCTAACAACAAATGATTTCTGAAGAGTCTTCATAATCTCTGTTCTTAAATTATTGTTCAGTCTCATTAATACTTAGTTGTTTAGGTTTTATTTAAATAGCCTTAAAATTATGAAAGAAATTTACACTGGAGACAGCTAAGTGGTTCAGCAGATAGAGCAGTGGGCCCGGTGTCAGGAAGACTTGAGTTAATATCCAGCTATAGACACTTACAAGCTGTGTGACCTCAGGGAAGTCACCCAATCTCTGATTGCCTCAGTTTCTTCAACTGCAAAATGGGGACAACGATAGGACCCACCTCCCAGGAATGCTATGAGGATCAAATGAGATAATATATGTTAAAAATGCTTAGCACAGTGCCTCATATATATTAAGCGCTATATAAATGTTTATTCTCTATCCCCCTTCTCTGCCAAATTGGACTCAAAAACAGTGACAGAGAAAGTAAAGCTGTAAATAACTGAGGCTTGTATGGGACTAGAAGGAACTTGTAAGTGCAATAAAAAGTATCCCCAAATGGAGTAATGCCCCAAAATGTCTCAGAGCAGTTATGGCCTTAAATGGGTTTAGGTTGTTCCATCAGATTTCTGGTTCTGATTCAGTCCAATGAGCCCCTTCTGTGTATAGAACTTATACCTAGAAAGCATCTTCCTATCCCCTTTTTTGGTCTGTACCTGTGATTTCAGTGGTGTAAGGAACTCCTGGTGATACAAATCACCAGTGTAAATCAGCAGCTGTTCTGTCAGTTTTACATTTAAAGAGTTGCCTGGGATCTGAGAAGTCAAAGTACTCGGCCAGTGTGTATCAAACACAGAATTTGAAATCTACTCGACTGTACTAACCCCTATAGGACTTCATAGCTTGTAAAAGGGTTTCTTCACAATAGCCCTGTGGATAGACAGTAAAAGAATTCTTGTTTTATAGATGGGGAAACTGAGGCTTGGTGAGCTTATGTGACTGATCCATAGTCACTTTTTCAACAAGTCAGTAGGTCACATACCAATTATTTCATCTGTGTGAATATTTCCATGACTGACTGAAATTTCTTTGTAATAAATAGTCTTTGAGAATCAATATGGACTTCCCCTAGTAAGGGGACCCCTCCCACCATAAAACAATGGTCACACAGTTAGTAAAAGATGCAAATTGCAGAGCCAGGACAAGAATCAAGGTCTTTAAATAATTAGCCCAATGCTTTTCCTACTACATATACAACACCTCTACAAATTGAAGAGGCCAGAAATTTCAATTTTCAATTTCTTTGCTAGTTGAATCCTAAGTGGGCCATAATGGCAATCACAGACAAAGTAAAAGTTCAGATTCATAAGGAAACAAAATATAATAGAAAGTAAATAGAAATGGAACTTCTGGTTTCAATTTAATTAGGATACCTTCAGCAGATACATCCTTTTCTTTTTTTTTTTTAATTTTTCATTTATTTATTTATTTTAGTTTTCAACATTCATTTCCACAAGATTTTGAGTTCCAAATTTTCTCCCCATCTCTCCTCTCCCCGACCCAAGACACCATGCATTCTGATTACCCTTCCTCCAATCTGCTCTCCCTTCTATCACACCCCTCCCTTTCCTTATCCCCACATTTACTCTTTTCTTGTAGGGAAAGATAGATTTCTGTACCCCATTACCTGCACTTCTTATTTCCCAGTTGCATGCAAAAACAATTCTCAACATTTGTTTCTAAAACTTTGAGTTCAAACTTCTCTCCCTTTCTCCCTCCCCACCCATCACCACTGAGAAGGCAAGCAATTCAGCATAGGCTATACATGTGTAGTTATGCAAAAGACTTCCATAATAGTCATGTTGTGAAAGACTATATTTCCCTCCAGCCTATCCTGCCCCCATTTACTATATTCTCTCTTTTGATCTTGTCCCTCCTCAAAAGTGTTTACTTCTAATTACTCCCTCCTCCCATTTGCCCTCCCTCCTATCATTTCCCCCACCACATTTATCTTCTCTCTTTCTTTCCTGTAGTGTAAGATAGATTTTCATACCAAATTGAATGTGCATGTTATTCCCTCCTTAAGCCAAATGTGACGAGGATAAGCTTCACTTTTTCCCTCTCACCTCCTCCCTTTTCCCCTCCATTGGAAAAGCTTTTTCTTGCCTCTTGTATGAGAGATAATTTGCCCCATTCTATTTCTTCCTTTCTCCTCCCAATATATTCCTCTCTCATACCTTAATTTTATTTTTTTAGATGTCATTCCTTACTATTCAACTCACCCTGTGCCCTCTGTATATATGTATATAATCCCTCCAACTACCCAAATACTGAGAAAAGTCTCAAGAGTTACAAATATTATCTTTCCATATAGGAATGGAAACAGTTCAACTTTAGAAAGTCACTTATGATTTCTTTTTCCTGTTTACCTTTTCATGCTTCTCTTGATTCTTGTGTTTGAAAGTCAAATTTTCTATTCAGCTCTGGTCTTTTCATCAAAAATGCTTGAAAGTCCTCTATTTCATTGAATGACCATTTTTTCCCCTGTAGTATTATACTCAAGTAGGTGATTCTTGGTTTTAGTCCTAGTTCCGTTGACTTGTGGAAGATCATATTCCAAACCCTTCAATTCCTTTAAGCTGCTAGATCTTGTGTTATCCTGATTGCATTTCCACAATACTTGAATCGTTTCTTTCTGGCTGCTTGAAATATTTTCTCCTTGACCTAGGAACTCTGGAATTTGGCTACAATATTCCTAGGAGTTTTTCTTTTCAGATCTCTTTCAGGAGGTGATTGGTGGTTTCTTTCAATATTTATTTTACCCTCTGGTTCTAGAATATCGGGGCAGTTTTCCTTGATAATCTCATGAAAGATGATGTCTAGGCTCTTCTTTTGATCATGGCTTTCAGATAGTCCCATAATTTTTAAATTGTCTCTCCTGAATCTATTTTCCAGGTCAGTTGTTTTTCCAATGAGATATTTCACATTGGGTTCTATTTTTTCATTCTTTTGGTTTTGTAATTTCTTGATTTCTCATAAAGTCACTAGCTTCCTTGTGCTCCATTCTAATTCTTAAAGAACTATTTTCTTCAGTGAGCTCTTTGAATCTCCTTCTCCATTTGGCTAATTGTGCTTTTTAAAGCATTCTTCTCCTCATTGAATTTTGCCATTTGGGTTAATCTATTTTTAAAGGTTTTATTTTCTTCAGCATTTTTTTGGATCTCCTTTAGCAAGCTGTTGACTCACTTTTCATGATTTTCTTGCATTGCTCTCATTTCTCTTCCCAATTTTTCCTCCACTTCTCTTACTTGATTTTCAAAATCTTTTTTGAGCTCTTCCATGACCTGAGACAATTGCATACTTACTTTGGAGGTTTGGAATGCAGAAGCCTTGACTTTTATATCTTCTTCTGGTGGTATGCCTTGTTCTTTCCTGTTCATCAGAAAAGTAACCTTCTATAGTCTCATTTTTCCCCCTTTTTGGGCATTTTCCCAGTCAGTTACTTGACTTTTGAATCCTTTGTCAAGTGGAGGGTATACTCTAGCGACCTGTAATTTCTCAGTTCCTCCAAGGTGGCACGATCAAGGGAGAAGAGTTTACTCCTCTCCTGTCCTATGCTCTGGTCTGGGAGCAACCACAAGCATTCCTATGCTCAGGATTTGTGAGTAAGATTCCTTCTCCAGGGACTCCATCAGCTCCACCATATTGACTCTCTTCCTCACCCCAGGGCTGCCACTCAGGACTGAGACCCAGATCAGCTATGCGATTCCCCCGACCCTGTAGTTTTAATTAAGCTTTGAACAACTAGCATCCTTTGTCAGACCACGTATCCCCTTTTTTACTAAAAATACAATCACTGCAGTTACAAAACCTATATCGCTCATTTGATACTTGTTCTGCCTTATATTTTAGCAATGCCTTTGGGTCTATTATCTTATTAATGTGGGGCCTTTTCTAATAGGTTGCAGATTGCAACCTATTCACACCTTTTCAACCTGTGAGATTCTTATCTATATTCTTAAGCAAATCCTCTAAGATTGAGGCCTTCCCTAAGTCTTGTAATTTTCTGTGGGTATCAATGCAAACTAGCCATCTGTTATTTTCTCTTATACCTCATAACTGTCTAGTTCACCTCACCTCCTTTCTTCATCATACATTCACATTCAGCAATCATTTTTGAAGACTATATTATGTGCCAGGTTGCAAGTTTGATGTTGGGCACACAAAACCCAAAATTAAACAGTCTCTGTTCTCAAGAAGCTTAGAGTCTATTGAGGGAAAACAAAGAGTATACAAAAAACTCCAATTAAATATGAAACATACAAAGCAAATACAAAGTAACTTCTGGGAAGGGCTACAGCCTTTGGGGTAATTAAATGAGGCTCCTTGTAGGATATGAGCTGAGCCTTGAAGGGTAGGTATGAATTCCATGAATCAGAGATGAGAAGGGAGTACATTCCAGGAATGGAGTCAGTCTGTGCAAAGGAAAGAAGTTGGAAAATGAAACATCTGAGATGATGGACACCAATTTGGCTGGACTTCAGAGATGATGAAGGAGAACAATATGAAATAAGCCTAGAAAGACAGACTGAAGCCAGATTATGAAGTGCTCACCAGAGGATTTTGAGTTTTATCCTAGATTTAGCAAAAAGGAGTCAGTAGAACCTCTTTGCTAATCTCTTGGATGACATCTGTTATGCTAGTTCTATATTACATCCTGCTTATACTTACCTTATATCTTTCTCCATTGCTCCACAACTTGGATTATTTTCAGAGACTGTACTGCTGCTATTTTATGAATTATAATACCAGAAGGATATGCATGAAAGGGGAGCTAGGTGGCACAGTGGCTAGAGCACTAGTCTTGGAGTCAAGACAACCTGAGTTCAAATATGGCCTCAGACACTTACTAGCTGTGTGACTCTGGCAAGTTACTTAACTGATTGCCTAAGAAAAAAGAAGGCTATGGATGTTAAACAACATGGGTTTTGTACCAGGGAACCCCTTGAGGTCTTTGAAAGTGTTGCATAATCTCCTAAATGTAATCCAATTTGTGTTCTCTCCTTATATTCAATTGTATACCTGTAGTTCCAGTCCTAGGTGTATGAACTGTTGAATTAACTTAATGGATACCCATTCAGCTACATGTAATAATCTAAAAAATAGGTACACTTGGGAGCAGGGCAAGATGACAGAGCAGAAGTAGGGATCTGCTACAGCTCTCCCCTCAAACCCCTCTAAAATGAGTCTAAACAAATTCTAGAGTAGCAGAAGACACAAAATGACAGACTGAAGCAAATTTCCACCCAAGACAATCTGGATGGTCGACGGGAAGGGTCATTGTACCAGGCTGGCAGAGGGGTGCAGTCTGGCATGGACCACAGCCCCAAGGCAGCTGCAGCCACTGCTGAAGCACAGGCTGCTTCTGGGGCCCTTCACTTAAAAAAGCTCCAAAGTCAAGTACTGGCTGCAAAAATGAGCAAACAGGGGAAAAAGAAACAGACTATAGAGTCTTAATTTCTCAGGGAAGACATACTTTCTTATGTCATTGGTGACAAGGAAGATCAAAACATACAGCCAGAAGAAGACAACAAAGTCAAAGCTCCTGCATCCAAAGCCTCTAAGAACAATATAAATTGGTTTTGGGCCATGGAAGAGATCAAAAAAGATTTTGAAAATCAAATAAGAGAAGTAGAGGAAAAATTGGGAAGGGAAATGAGAGCTATGTAAGAAAATCTTAAAAATCAAGTCAACAGCTTGCTAAAGGAAACCCCCCAAAATGCTGAAGAAAATAACACCTTTAAAGTTAGACTAACCAAAATGACAAAAGAGGTCCAAAAAGTCAATGAGGAGAAGAATGCCTTAAAAAGCAGAATGAGGCAAGTGGCAAAACAGGTCCAAAAGCTCACTGAAGGAAATAATTCCTTAAAAATTAGAATGGAACAAATGGAAGCTAATGACTTTATGAGAAATCAAGAAATTATAAAACAAAACCAAAAGAATAAAAAAATAGAAACAATGTGAAGTATCTCATTGGAAAAACAACTGACCTGAAAAATGGATCCAGGAGAAATAATTTAAAAATTATTGGACTACCTGAAAGTCAAGATCAAAAAAGAGCTTAGACATCATCTTTCAAGAAATTATCAAGAAAACTGCCCTGATATTCTAGAGCCAGAGGGTAAAATAGAAATGGAAAGACAATAGGTGCACTTAATCTGTTTAGTTTAACTAGACATCATGTAGAGAAATGCAACCATAGAGATTTCTTTGTTCAATAAATCTGGTATTAACATATTAAACTATCATCAAATGATTATATATGCTTACCAGAAGTATCACTGTTAAGAAGTTTCCCAAAAATCACAAAACAAGAAAATTAAAAGCCTAATGATAACATTAACAATGTTAAGGATCTTTTCAAAAATAATACAAAACTTTTGCCAGTCTGTTTGGCTGGATACATTTCTGAATTTTCTTACATTGTAAATCAAATCCATCTATCAATTTTGTATTCTGTACTAAACGCATTCAAAAACCAGTATAGAGGTCTTATTCGTGAATTTTCTAAGAATATTGCCTTAATGCCAAATATCAATTGTATTTCATATTAAGGTCTGATCTACCTAGAGGGCTAAACATTACATTTCTATCACTTTTAATGACATTGCATTACAATTTAGTTTCAGGATAAACTCAAATAAAATCTGAATTATAATCACAAATAGTATCATTCAAAACCTCAATGTTCCTATGAGCCATTAGCTACCAATACCTCAAATTATAGAACCTGATGCTTTTAATTAGTTCAGTTCCAAAGATTTATGGGAATAATGTCACATTCTTGTCTCCTTCTTAAAATTTTTCAGCACTTACAAATCAAACAAACAACTTCAAATGATAACTTGGAAATTTACAGCAAAGAGATTACATTTCAATTATAAATTTAGTCTCTAGTTCATAATGCTACAAATTTCTACCAATCAGGAAAAAGATTTCCTGGAAAGAAAGGCAACCTTTGCTTGTCTGTCTTTAGTTTTGGAACATCAAGCTGGCCAGAGCTAAAATGACAGAGAGAAAGTATCTTGCAAATTTTTCCCTTTTTTTCTTTCTAAAACTTTATTTCCTGCTGGATATCTGAAGTGGGTATAAATTCCTGCTTATTGGGAAAGAGAATTTAGCACGACATTATAGAAATCTGGGAGAACTGTTTCAAGTGTGAAACTTTATTAAGTCTGTAACCATTCTACCATTCTAAAGTTCCTTTTTGCATCTTTTTTTATATCACAACCTTTATGGTTGTCTATGGAGAAATCATCCAAGGTAGCAGAAATTACAAATAACTCTAAACACACAGAGGTTTTCTTGAGAAGTTCACAGGGATGGTAAAGAGGGAGAAAAAGGCATTCCTCATTGTTGGGATATGAGTGTATAGTCCATGCCTGACCCTGGACAATAGTTTATATAGTTAATACACATTCGAGCTTCCCTCATTAACCTGAGGTAGTCTCAAGTGAATGGATTTAGGGCTGATGTTAGAAGATCAGTTTGTCAAAGAACTGTATCAGAATAAGGCAAAGCACAGTACAAATATCTGATAAAGGAATCCCTCCCAGCAGATCCTGTGGTTGAACTGTCTGTCCTTGCATTTGAGTCACAGATCACTGTGTCATATTCACCAGGATATCAGAGAGACAGCATATAATCACAGGCACAGGTGTATGGTTTTTTCTAATCATCACAAGAGGGTTGAAGGAAGTAGGGAGAGGAAAAGAAAGGAGACAGAGAGAGAGAGAGACAGAGAGAGAGAGAGAGAGAGAGAGAGAGAGAGAGAGAGAGAGAGAGAGAGAGACAGAGAGAGAGAGAGAGAGAGACAGAGAGAGAGAGAGAGAGAGAGAGACAGAGACAGAGACAGAGACAGAGAGACAGAGAGAGACAGAGAGAGAGAGAGAGACAGAGAGAGAGACAGAGAGAGAGACAGAGAGAGAGACAGAGAGAGTGAGTGAAAGGAACAGAGGCAAAGATATCTGCTAAAGGACTCATAGCCAAATTCAACAGATGACAGCACTGCCTCCCAGAACTCTTGGGTAATCATCTTAAAGAATTCTATTTTAACAATAAAAGAGGTGAAGTTAGTTCTAACCCTGAGTAATTTCCTGGGTCAAGGTGCCACACATCCCCCTATGTTATGTAGAGTTCAAACAAAAGAACAAGGACTGTATTTCACCTGAAATCTTAGATACTCACCCTGCAGATTGATCTCCTGTAGGTGGGTCCCACCTACTCCTCCAGCCTACCAGCAGAGATCCAGAAGATACAATTGTATCATTAGAAAACAAACTCTTCTTGTGATTGACTGTTGTTCTTATGGTTAAAATAAATTGTTAAATATTTAATTGGGTATATTTTATTTAAAATAATAATTATTATTTACTATTTGGGAAAGTACCATAGACCTTATAAAGTTCTTGGAACTCTCTGAAGTTCTTTGGGGACTTGCCAGATTTTCAGTCCCTTGTATCTTAAGTCTTGGTGAGGTCATGAAATCTTCTTAATTCTGCAAGTTAAGCTGCTGAAAGAATGTTGTGAAATTCTAAAATAACGGAATGGTTTGATGAGAGGCTAGGATTTCTCACAGCTAAAGTAAAGGAGCTTACAAATGTATTTTAAAAAGAATTATTTTATTTGATAGATTGCTTGGTCATTGCTTATAAAAATTATGAAAGTGTACCTGAAACATTATATATTGAAGTTACATCTTTAAGCCAACTTAGAATCAATAGATTCCAAATTTAAAAGATTTTATTTTTTCCTTAAAGGTTAATATACAACACTCTGAAGTTAAGGATATCTGTCAGTTTCAAGATCAGTGTTTTTCTAGGTTTTGTGTAAACTATCATGTATTCACTGTATCTGTGTAATAACAGGATGTGATTGTTTTCTTAATTTCTAGTGACTGATTTCTGCTCCAGCATGTATTTTAAAAAGAGGGGACAAATAAGATAAGGCTTATATGTGTTTATTGTTAACTTATTGCAACATTAGTAGAAAAAAAATGATTGGGAATGTGATTTGTTATTGTTCTGAGTTTTGATTTCAGGTATGATTGTCTAAATTGTTATTAAGCAAACAATCTACCATCTAAGAGAAAATGCCAAGTGCTTCTCAAAGGGAGTATGTCTTAGAACCATTACAGGAGGGTGCATGTGCCTGGGAAAGTTGAGGAGAACCCTGCGAATGTGATGGTAGGATACTCTTGACTAAGTCTGCACACTGTGCTATTTTCTTGCTGAACAGGAAAATTTCCCATTGGGTTATTATTAGCCTGGCTATTATACCCTGTGAATAATGTGGAACTCTGATAAGAGATTTTCTGTTCCAAAATAAAATTTAGTTATGACTCTTAACTGAAATCAAACAGAGCTAAGGAAGCTTTGTCCTGCTATGCTTATGTCAGATCAGTCTGTGCCCTTAAAGGGACATTCTTGATATTGTTATAACCATGACCCTTCTTTTTCATTTGATAGCAAATTTCTATGGCTTTGTTTTATAATTTCTTGATTTTTCATAAAGTCATTAGCTTCTATCCACTTCATTCCATCTGGCCAATTCTGATTTTTAAGACATTCTTCCCATTGGCTTTTTGGACCTCTTTTGCCATTTGGGTTAGTCTATTTTTTTAAAGTGTTATTTTCTTCAGCATTGTTTTGGGTCTCCTTTAGCAAGCAGTTAACTCTTTTTTCATGATTTTCTTGCATCACTCTCATTTCTCTTTTCAATTTTGCTCTACTTCTCTTACTTGGTTTTCAAAATCCTTTTTGAGTTCTTCCATGTCCTGAGACCAATTCATATTTTTCTTGGAGACTTTGGATGGAGGAGCTTTGACTTTACTGTCTTCTGTTTGCATACTTTGATTTTCCTTCCTTGTCACCAAACTAAGATTCTATAGTCTGATTCTTTTTCGGTTTTTGCTCATTTTCCCAGGTATTTATTTGGCTTTTGGGCTCTTTGTCAAGGTAGTTCTCTGCTTCCATTGGGGGTAGGGAGGGGTGTAGCCACTCAATCCCCCCACAATCTGTGGGCCTAGAGCTCCAGAAACAGTCACTGCTACTGCCACTGCCCTTAGTCCTGCTGCCATGGGCTCTTCCTCTGCAAGTTCCTCTACTGCCCTGGGACTGGGGCCTGACCACTCTACTCTCTCACACAGGTCCCACAGTTTTTTTCCATTGACCTTCCAATTTGTCCTCTGCATTTTGGGGTTGTAAAGTCTGGAAACCACCACAGGTGCCTGCGATTCAGTCCCCCAAGGGCTGCTCACATCCCATCTGTGCCAGCATGGCCCACATCAGTTTGTGCTCTGCTCCCAGCACAATGCAACAGACACTTCCCAGTGACCTTCTAGGATGTCTTGGGCTGGAAATTTGCTTCCTTCCATCATTCTGTGGGTTTTGCAGCTCCAGAATTTTAGTCATTTTTTTTTTTACTGGTATTTGATTGGGTTTGGGGAGACAGCCCTAGCAATTCCATGCTGCTACTCCACTCCCTCACATCCCCTAGCAAATTTCTATAGCAAGGGCGTGTGAATTGTAAAGGCTTATACATGTAGTGAAGTCTGTTGTTCCAATACTCAACATATCTGAGTTACTATAATGGGAAGCGAGTATGAAAGATCTTACTGTTTTTAAATTTTCTCTTCTGAATTTGTGGTCACTAATAGTTATATATTGCTCAGTAAAATTAGGTTCTTAAAGTATTCCTTTCTTTCTTGATGATTTAAGATAATATATATCCTCAAAGAGTGGTAGGGAGGCAGGACAAAGGAATAGAACAAAGATCTAATAAGATAAAGATGCAAAACCTTTAAATTTTAAATTTTAATGGAGTAGTAAACTTCACTTTGAGAAAAGATTGTTTTACCTAAGAGAGAGAGAGAGAGAGAGAGAGAGAGAGAGAGAGAGAGAGAGAGAGAGAGAGAGAGAGAGAGAATGGCTTTCAAATATTTCTATTAAGAACAATGACAAAAGGACAAGTATAAGGTTAGCTCTATAAGATTTGAACTGGTTTTCACCTAATGAACTAGTTACTAGAAAGCCCAATTTAAGATGAACACCCCTCCAAAACTGCCACGGGAATGAGCTATTCCTAAATCTTCAAGGAAAATGTTTCTATGAATCAAATGACTACATGGGTCAACTAAGACCCAAGATGAAATAATTGATTGAGCATAGTTTAATCTGTAACCTGATTTAGTTTATCTGTAAAGCCTGTTTAACTAGGTTTATTTCCTTAAGGCATATATTAGATTAATGACTCTAAGTTTGTTTAACTTTTATGGCACTGAAGGAAGCATGGAATTGTTCATTTGCCTTTTCCCTCCCTAATATTTGTGATACATGTGGCCATGTGTGTTCCTTTAACGATCTGGAAATGTCCCTGTATTGATCAATGCATTTGTTTCTTAGTGCAAATCTAAGTCCCCTAACTTACAACCCCTGATGCTAGCTCAGTTTGATCCCTATGACTATAAGACATTGGGAAATGTTTGCCTCCAGTCTGGTCCCAGTCATTTCTTAATTCTATTAACCTCATGATAAGACAAATAGTGAAGGAGATGCCTCTGCTGACTAGGGTTATTTCAAAGAACTTAATATTTAAACTTTAACCTAACTCATTGTTTCTGTGATTGTGTTTCTGCTAGTATAGAAATGTTGGACTTCAAAGCCCCCAAATGGGGAAACTATGGGAAAATTTTATTGCATTGTTTGAATGTAGCCCTGCCTGGCTGAGAAACCAGACCTGTTGCTCAGAGACCAGATTTGTTTAATGCTTAACTTATGACTCCAGCTTATGCTGACCTCCACCAAAACCTTCCACAGGAGTCAAAGATTGATGATGTGTCCTATCTGGAAACTGCCTCCATGCTGGCCAGTAAGATGACTGTTTCCTTTTTCTTTTGTTTGAATCCTATGTAATACTTAACACAAAGGCTGCAGGGAGTGGGCCACCCCCCTTTTCAGCTTTCCCCCTCCAATGACTTAATAAACTTCTAAATTATTTCAGTTCTGGATTTTGTTCTCTACTACCACAATTAGCCAGAGAGAAGAATGATTTCCTATACATGTAGAAATATTCCAGAAGTCCTAGTTTGTGGATGACATTGTGTTGAATGAATCAAGATCCAGACTCCTATAAGACCTTCTTAATGAGATCACCCACAAAAGACAGATCTCCATTTACAGGACACACAGGAATAAGTTAAATGTATTAAGAATGCCTATTGTCTAGATATTTGTAGTGGCCTTTTAAAATGTTTATGTCCCACCCCCCCAAAATTGAAGGTGCTTCAAGTATAAGGACCACATTTTACACCTCTTTGTAACCTTTTGAACATAGAAGCCACCTCTTCTCTCTTCCCTCTCCATTCTCCAGAACAACAGGAAAAGAAATTTCTAAACTCAATAAAAATATAAGTATTTATTTCTAACTAACCACAGAGATTGCTTGTTTCCTTGTTCAATTAAGGATGCTCTTTCTGGCTTAAAGGTGATGTTATTTGGTACTCTTGAATGATTATTGTAATCATTCGATCACCAAGCATTTATTAAGCAAAACAGAATTGAGACAATACAAAGGAAACGTTGGATGCACAAATTTGGAGTATTCACCCCAAATGTTCATACTGACAATCTGTGCGCAACCTGTGGTAGAGCATTCTAAGCTCATATTGGTCTGATCAGCTACAGTTGGACACATTGAAACTTCACTTTATCATGGTGATGTCATTTCGGTCCTCTTCTAGAAGGAAGGACAACAACCAACCAATTAAACACTTACTAGGTATCAGAAGCCTTGGTCGATGTTAATCTCCTTACTGAAAAATTCTCTTCTCACCCACCTTTGTGAATAATGCTTTACATTTGTATGGCACTTTCCTCTTAGCAATCCTTTGGATTTAGTGATTAGGAATGACCACATACAAGGCAAACCTTTCACCTTTCTCTAATGAATTCCCTATTTGGTACACTCCCTTCAGCAACTGTTCCAAACTTTTCCTCAAGCATCCCCTCTACTTCTCCTCCTCCACCCTCCTGGAAGAGGATCTCATCTCTAACTTCACTGAGAAAGTAGAGCCCATCTACCTGGAGCTCTCTCTTCTTCCTACTTTACATTGTAAAACCTCTTGATTTCATTATCTATTTTCTCCTTCTTTGCTCCAATCTGTGATGAAGAGGTGACATTTTTTCTGGTTACAGACAGACCTCTAATTGTACTTTTGGTCTGACAATCTTCCATTTTCTCCAACAGATTTTCATTTTTGTCTTCAATCTCTTATTCCCCAGTGCCTACAAACACAATGAAGTCTGTCTCATTCTTAAAATAACAATCACAACAACAACCTCCCTCCTCTCTCATTTCTCATTATTTCACATTTCCTCTCATTTTCACAGTCAAACTCCTAAAAAGCTGTCTGTACTCTATATTTCCACTTCTTCTTTCACTCATTTTTCAGCCCTGTACAGTCTTATTTCAGAACTCATCACTCAACTGAAACTATTCTCCAAAGATTCTTTAATTGCCAAATCTGGTGGTTTCTTCCTGAACATCATGTTTTGGCCCCTCTGCAGCATTTGACACTGTTGTGTTGAACATCCTCTTCCCACCATACTCTGTCCTTTCTGGGCTTTTTTCCCCCTTTACTTTTTCTTAAATTTAATATTTTATTTTCCCCATTTACATGTAAAAACAATTTAAACGTATATATATGTATATATATATATATTAACAATAGTATTCCATCCCAATCATATACAACAAGTTGTTCAGTCACTTCCCAATTGATGAATATACCTTCAATTTCCAATTCTTTGCCACCACTAAAAGAACTAAGAATAGTTTTGTGTGTATATGTCCTTTTCTTTTTGTTTTTTTTAACTCTTTGGGATATAGACCTAGTCATGGTATTACTTGGTCAAAGGGTATTCATGGTTTTATAGCCCTTTGGATATAGTTCCAAATTGCTCTCCAGAATGGTTGAATCAGTATACAACTTCATGAACAGTGCATTGGTGTTTTCATTTTCCAACATCCTCTCCAACATTTGTCATTTTCCTTTTTTGCCATATTAGCCAATCTGGTAGGTGTGTGGTGGTAGCTCAGAGTTGTTAAATTTGATTTCTCTAATCAAGAGTGAGATGGGAATGAGAATTTTCATATGAATTGTTATGATACGTATAGTGAATATACTAATAATTTAGTTTTCTCAAGGGCTGCCTCTCTGACTTGGGAATCAGAGTTCACAATGCAGTTTAAACTGATTAATCAAAACTGACAATGTTCACAATCGCTGGACCTTAAGGGAAGCAAATGAAAGATTGTAGAACCTGTTTCCATTACAGAAATCTGGTTCTGTACTTGACTCTAGAATTGTTGTATTGTGAGACTTGTGGGAAACCACTAAGTAATTATTCAAAATCTAGTTTCCTCCCTCCTTCCCCACTTGTTATTTAAATATATAACCTCTGCTTTGAGAACATTCCTCACTCTGAAACTGATTAATTAAACTACTTGATTACTAGCACTCTCCTCTCTGGGCCTGCTTTGTGCAGCTCCAAGCATTCTCAGGTTAGAGATTGACTCAGTAAAAGTTCTATTAACAATAGTGACTTAGAGCATTTCTCATATGACTAGATATTGATTTGATTTCTTCATCTGAAAACTATCTGTTCATATCCTTTGACCATTTATCAATTGGGGAATGACTCATTTCTATAAATTTCACTCAGTTTTCTATATATTTGAGAAATGAGGTCTTTATCAGAGGAAACTTGTGAAATTTTTTCTCACGGTAATTATTACCAAGAATGCATTTCCCTCTATCCTGTTTTCCCTGTTTATCCTGTTGTTTCTCTCCCTTTACTCTGCCCATTTTAAAAAGTGTTTTGCTTCTGAACTTTCACCTCCCCCTATCTGCCCTCCCTTCTATTAGCAATGCCACCCCCTCCTACCCTTTTCTTATCATTTTCCTTTCTTACTTTCCTGTATGGTAAGATAGATTTCTATACCCAACTGAATGTGTATGTTATTCCACCTTTGAATCAATTTTGATGAGAGTAAGGTTCACACACTTTCTCCCTCTCCCATCTTCCCCTCCACTGTAATATCTCTTTCAGGCCACTTTTATGTCAGATATTTTACCCCATTCTATGTCTCCCTTTTTCCTTCTCCCAGTGCATTCTTCTTTCTCACCCATTAATTTTTTTAAAATAATCATCCCATCATATTCAACTCATACCTATGCTTTCTGTCTATGTCTATTCCTTCTAATTACCCTAATAATGAGAAAGCTTTTAGGAGTTACAGGTATCATTTTCTCATGTAGTAATATAAAAGAGTTTAACCTTATTGAATCCCTTATTATCTCTCTACAGACTTCAGAAAAACCTGGAAAGACTTATATCAACGGATGCTGAATGAAGTGAGCAGAGCCAGGAGAACATTATACATAGTAACAGCCACAGTGTGAGAGGACTGTTTTTTATAGACCTAGCCCTTCACAACAGTGCAAAGACCTAAAACATTTCCAAAGGACTTATGATGTAAAATGCCACCCACATCCAGAGAAAGAACTATGAAGTCAGAACACATAATGAAGCAGACTATTTCTTCCTTTGTTATAGTTTTGTTTTTCTCATGGTTTCTCCCACTCATTTTAATTTGTCTATGCAACGTGACTAATGTGAAAATGTGTTTAATAGGAATGCATGTGCACAACCCATATAAGATTGCATGTTGTCTTGGGGAAGGGGGGAGAAAATTTGGAACTTATGGCAGTGATAGTTGAGAACTAAAAACAAATTAATAGAACTGTAAAAGATTTTTTAAAAAGATTCCTCTTTCCTTTTTACCTTTTTATGCTTCTTTTGAGTCCTATATTTGAAAGACAAATTTTCTCTTCATCTCTGGTCTTTTCATTAGGAATGCTTGAATGTCTCTATTCATTAAATATCCATTTTCCACCCCCACCCCCCACCCCCAAAACATTATACTCAGTTTTGCTGGGTTGGTGATTCTTTGTTATAATCCTGGCTCTTCTGCCCTCCAGAATATTGTAATGTTATTTAGAGAGTTAAAGATCTTCCCCAACCACTGATGAGCCTACCCATTAAAGAAAGCTTGATTAGGGGAGGCTCACATCTTTTGTTAATTTTGATTGAGGCACTGGGTCAGAGAGTCCTGCCCTCTGGGTCTGAAAAGTGTATAAACACTCTGAGGTAAGGTTTTGTTTTGGGGCTTACTCATTGGAAGTGTTTGTTTGGCCAGATGAGACTCTAGGCAGCTGCTAAGGAACCCCTTCTACTTTGAAAACCCAGATGTTGATGCTTCTCTCTCTGGTAACTATGTATGTATGTAATGGTCAGACAGTTGGATCTGTCTGTTGATCTGTGGTGTATGTATCGCTTATTGTCAGACAGTTGGAAGCCCTGTCTGTTGATTTTTATTTTTCTGTATTTTCTCTGAAGTTCAAGGTACTGCCTTTTTCTTCTGAACTAAATAAATGATATATGTGCTTGATTAAAGAAGACTGATCACCCCCCAAAAGTTACTTTCCTTTTAGAAAAGCAGATCTAAGAAACTGTACAGCAGGCCCTCCTATGTATGTCAGGGTCCTTGCTGTTACAAATATCATATTCTGAGCCCTCTAATCCTTTAATGTAGAAACTGCTAAATCTTGTGTTATCTTGACTGTGACTCCTCTATATTTGAATTGTTTCTTTTTGGCTGCTTGTGATATTTTCTCCTTGATCTGGGAGCTCTGGAATTTAGCTATAATAATTCTATGAGTCTTCATTTTGGGATCTCTTTTAGAAGGTGATCATGGATTCTTTTCATTTATATTTTACACTCTGGTTCTAGAATATCAGAGCAGTTTTGCTTGATAATTTTTTGAAAGATGATGTCTAGGCCTTTTTTTCATCATGGCTTTCAGGTAGTTTAATAGTTCTTAAATTATCTCTCCTGGTCTTATTTTCCAGGTCACTTGTTTTCCAATCTGCTATTTCACATTTTCTTCTATTTTTTTCATTCTTTTGGTTTTGTTTTGTTGTTTCTTGATGCCTCATAAAGTCATTAGCTTCTACTTGCTCAATTCTAATTTTTAAGTAATTAGTTTCTTCAGTGAGCTTTTTGTACTTCCTTTTCCATTTGGCAAATTCTACTTTTTAAGGAGTTCTTCTCTTGAGTAAATTTTTGTGCCTCTTTTGCCATTTGGTCTAGATTGTTTTTTTTTTAATTTTTAGTTTTCAATATTCACTTCCATAAGATTATGAGTTCCAAATTTTCTCCCCATCTTTCCCTTCCCTTCACCCCAAGATGGCATGTAATATGTAAAGAAGAATTAGAACCAATGAGAGAAACCATGAGAAAGAAAAAACAAAAAAAATAGAGAGCACATAATATGCTTCAATGTGCATCCAGACTCCATAATTCTTTTTTCTGAATATGGACAGCATTTTTCCATTGCTAAGAAGAGCTAAGTCTATCGAAGTTAATCATAGCACAATGTGGCTGTTACTGTGTACAACATTCTCCTGGTTCTGCTTACTTCACTCAGCATCAGTTCATGCAAGTCTTTCCAGGTTTTTCTGAAGTCCACCTGCTCATCATTTCTTATAGCATTTCTTATAGTATTCCATTATATTCATATACCACAACTTGTCCAGCCATTCCCCAATTAATGGACATCCCCTCAATTTCCAATTCTTGACCACCACACAAAGAGCTTCTATAAATATTTTTATACATGTGGGTCCTTTTCCCATTTTTATGATCTCTTTGGGATATAGACCTAGAAGAGGTATTGCTAGGTCAAAGGGTATGCACAATTTTATAGCTCTTTAAACATAGTTCCAAATTGCTCTCCTGAATGGTTGGATAAGGTCCCAGCTCCACCAACAATGAATTAGTGTTTCAACTCTCTCACATTTTCTCCAACATTTATCACCTTCCTGTTAGTCAATCTGATAGGTGTGATGTGGTACCTCAGAGTTGTTTTGATTTGCAACTCTCTAATCAATAGTAATTTAGAAAATTTTTTTCATATGACTATAGATAGTTTTAATTTCTTCCTTTGAAAATTGCCTGTTCATATCTTTTGACCACTTATCCATTGGGGAATGACTTGTATTTTTGTAAATATGACTCAGTTCTTTATATATTTTAGAAATAACAGACACTAGTTGTAAAAATTCTAGTCTAGTTTTTAAGGTGTTGTTTTCTTCAGTATTTTTGTGCCTCCTTTATGAAGTTATTGACTCTTTTTTCATGATTTTCTTGCATCACACTCATTTCTCTTTCTAATTTTTCTTCTACCTCTTTCACTTGATTTTAAAAATCCTTTTTAAGCTATTCCATGACCTGGTGCAATTCATATTTTTCTTTGAGACTTTAGATGTAGGAGCTTTGACTTTGTTGTCTTCTTTGGAGTTTGTGTTTTGATCCTCCCTATCACTATAGTAATTTTCTATAGTCAGGATCTGTTTCTGCTGTTTTCTCATTTTCCAGTTTTTTTCTTGAGTTTTAACTTTAGGCTAAGCTCCAGGTTTTTTTGTGCAGTTGTTTTCAGAGATAATTCTGGAGACCCACAAGTTTTTGGTTCTTTCAAGGTGGTATGACCTAGGAAGAGTTGTGTCTACTACTACTCTTCTGGCCTGTGCACTGGTCTGTGAGCAACCAGAAGGACTCTTTTCTACCCTGGAACTGTGATGAGTCCCCACTTCTCTGGAGCTGCAAGCTCTGATATGTGGGTGTTCTTCCTTGCCCTGGGACTGAGACCCAGGACCGTGGCCCAGTTCCAAGTATGGACAATGCAACAGAATCCTGCCCCTGCTCCCTGCAAAGGGAGTTCTGTAATCTTCTTACCAGTTGTCCTACCCCCTTACAGTATGAAGGCTGAGAGATCCAGAAACCACCACTGCCACCACTGATTCAGTCACCCCCAAGACTTGCTCCTGGTTTGCTGGGACCCAGTCTGTGCTGGTACAGCTGGTGCTCTCACCTCAGTGCAAGACACCTTTCTTGCTGACCTTCTAAATTATCTCAGGCTGGAAAATTGTTTCACTCCAAGTTTTTGTGGGTTCTGCTGCTCTAGAATTTGTTTTGGGGGACAGGTCAAGTGAGTCCCTGCCTTTTCTCTACATCTTGGTTCTGTCTTCTCCTTTCTTGATTTTCAAGACACTTCTTTCTTTAGATTCTTCTCCTATCTATCTTGCCACTCCACAGTCTCCTTCACTGGTCTATTTATTATTCATGTTGTACTCCTAACAGAAGGTGTATCCTAAATATCTATCCTAGGCTTTCTTTTCTCTCACACTCTTTTGGTGATTTTATTAGCTCCCATAGACTCAATTATTATCTTTATGAAGATATTATCCAGCTTAGTCTCACTCCTGGGTTCTAATCTCACATTACCAACTACTTTTTTTGAACTGGATATCCCACAGGCATCACAGACTCAACAGTCCAAAACAGAATTCTTTATCTACCCATACCCTACCCTACAACCATATTCTGCACTTCTCTGTTTCTATGAAGGACATTATCATCATTCAATGTTGCCCAGTTTCACAACATCATTACCACCCTTGGGTTTTATCACACATAGCAAATCAATGACCAAGTCTTGCTTATTCTATTTCCACAACATCTCATATCTATCCCCTTCTCTCCATTTACACATCACTGCCCCAGTTCAAGTCTTTTTCACCTGTTACTTAGGTGCTATTACTGTAGCCTTTTAATGGGTCTCCCTGCTTTAAGCTTTCTCCTTTCCATTCATTTTCTACACAGCTGCAAAAGTGGTATTCCTAAAGTACAGATCTCACTGTGGCATTCCCATGTTCAATGAACTATTGATTCCCTTTGACCCCTAAGATCAAATACAAAATCCTCTATTTGATATTTAAACCTCTTCACAACTTGGCTTTATGCTTCCTTCTCAGGCATATTATGTCATTTCCCTTCACCTCAGCTAAGATGACTTTCTTACTTGCCTACTTTTATATTATGAGAATTAACACCAGGACTCTGGAGGGAGGTACTGAGCCACAGTGTGCATATTATAGGGTATAATTTGGGGGACGTTTGCTTTAACTTTTGTAGAAGACAAACAAATGGGTTAAAAGCGGTGGTAGAGAATGGTATTGAGCACACCTGAGATCTACCAGAATGACCCCATTTTCGTTCATTGGGAGCAGACAGTGGAGCATTAAACAAGGTGTAAGACATGGGAATTTTCTTCTGACTAAGAATCCAAGCAATTAGTGATGTACTCGCTTCTCCTTTTCCATTTGTACATCTTCTCTTTCCATTAGAAAAGACACCTGCAGAGTTTTCTTTCCTTTTAAGTCACTTATTTGTCAGGTTTAAGTAGTATTTCAAAGCTGCCTTTCTTTAGATAAAGATAACAAAAATATTAATTGTTTTTGATACACATATATCTTTCATTAAAGACATAAAGTACAATTTGGGGAATACCAATGGTCATATATCTTTCATTAAAGACATAAAGTACAATTTGGGGAATACCAATGGTCAACTTGAACACATAGAATTTAAACTGACAGCTATATCTCTGACCAAAAGTTAGGGATTTCCATAACTTAAGTCTTGGTCAGCTATGCTTGTATGATATGATTTTATGGTGATAATTTCTATTAGTAACATGTACCAATAAGATCTTGAAAATATCACTGAAAGGAATCTACCTGGATTTGGGTGAGCTTGCCCCTAGGCTAAAACCATGAGCACTTTTTTTTATTTTTAGTTTTCAGTGTTTACTTTTATAAGATTTTGAGCTCTAAATTTTTCTCCCCCACCCCCTTCCTCCCTCCACAAGATGGCATACAATCTGATATAGGATATATATCTATATATCTATATCTATCTATATCTATCTATTTATCTATCTATCTATCTATCTATATATATATATATTATACATATATACATGCACATATTTTTATATATGCAATCATATTAAAATATTTCCACATTAGTCATGTTGTGAAAGTCTTTGTTTATAGTGGAACTGAGTAACATTTTTAAAATTTATTTTTAGTTTTCAACATTCATTTCCACAAAATTTTGATTTCCAAATTTTCTCCCCATCTCTCCCTTCCCCCCACCCCAAAACACCTTGCCCTCCCTTCTAACATCTCTCCCTTCCCTTCTCCCCATCTTCTCTCTTGTCCTGTAGGGCAAGATAAATTTCTATACCCCATTACCAGTATTTCTTATTTCCCATTGTATGCACAAACAAT
This sequence comes from Notamacropus eugenii, assembly GCF_028372415.1. NCBI lineage: Eukaryota > Metazoa > Chordata > Mammalia > Diprotodontia > Macropodidae > Notamacropus > Notamacropus eugenii. Next base: position 386,668,205 of record NC_092872.1, on the reverse strand, counting down.
TCTCAACATTTGTTCCTAAAACTTTGAGTTCCAACTTCTGGGGCTGTGGCTAGGGGAGGACCCTGATCCCTTCTCACCAAGTTGGAAAAGCCTTCTTACTGACCTTTGAAGCTGCCTTTGGTGCCTGTGGGTTGAGGGATCTGTGAATCTCTGCTGTTGCTGCCAGGGCTGTGTGACCCAGGCTGAGCTCTGCTCCACTCTGTGTCCGGTGTGACAGACCTTTCCCATTGGCCTTCCAAGTCACCCGGGGCTGGAAATCTTCTCCACTCCATTGTTTTGTGGCTTCTGCTGCTCTAGAATTTGTTGAGAGCCTTTCTTTACAGGTATTTTATGGGCTGTGGGGGAAGAGCTAGAGTATGTGTGTCTTTCTACTCCACCATCTTGGCTCTGCCAGAACGGAGTAACTTTAAATGCAAGTACCATGGAGAAAATCCAGCTTTCACAGAAGAGTAAGGGTTAGGAAGAAGAGGGCAGTAACCAAAGGAAAGATAATACTCTGAGTTGAACTACTGGAAGGAGAAAGATGCAGTCAGGGAGAGCTATATCCTCATGTTTTGAGTTGAGAAAAAAGAAAGCACTGCTCAACCAATGTTTTTCACAGCAACATTTATGTGTGTATATGCCATTTCCCCCAATAGAATATAAACCACCTGAGGTTAGAGATGTTTTCATCTTGTCTCTATACTCCTAGTGCCTAACATAGGCCACAACACACATTAGGTAAGTAATGAATTTTTGTTGATTGGTTGAATTTTAGATGTGAAATCACAGAATCATATAATTTTGGGGTTGGGAGGAATACATATAAGAACATTTAGTTGAGCCCTCATATTTTGTACATACAAGTAAATAGAAACCCCAAACCCAGAATCCTAAAAATGCTAAACACTTGAACAAAACTTTCTGCATGTATACAATTTTGGAAAGTAAAAGCATAAAGAATAACTCAGAACTACTATTCAGTAGATTAACCAAATCAATCCCCAACTATCTATTAAACATCCACAATATGCAAAGAATTATTTTTCCAAAATTGCATTTGGGGTCAGTGGCAGAATCAGGATTAGGGTTCTTGTCTCCTGACTCCCAGTCTGGTACTTTCCCTATTTGATCATACTGCCCTTTTTACTCACCATTGTTCTATAGATATTATGTCATTTGATCCTTGCACTGAAAAAAGATATAGTAGGCATTATCTCCATTTGACACATGAGAAAATAAAAAGAATTTTAATGAACTGTTCAAGTTCATAAAGCAAATTAGTGTTAGTCCCTGGATTAGAATCCAAATCTCCCAATTCCTGTTTGGGGAATTTAAGAGAAGGAACTATCTAAACTGGAGGTGCCTAAAAAAATGAGAACTGCTGGCATGATAGAGATGTCACAGTTTTCTGTCATTTGCTAGGGTCCCCCCCCCAAAAAAACACCACCACCATCATCAAAACAAAACAAGAACCCAGACATTTTTCTTACTTTCTCACTTAGAGAAGTGGCTACCCTGTTGGCCACTAATCTCTTTGTATTTTGTAACTTATAGAAAATATGGAATATCATTTTTAAAAATTGCTGAATTTCCATTGGACATGGAATCTATTTATTATCTAATTAGTGGTTGCCTTTGGGGAAAAAAATACAAGACTAAACAAGCTCCTAAACCCAAAATAACTTCCCATGAAAACTGTCAAGTAGAAAACAAATTATATTTTGTTTGGAGACCATTTCTCCAACTGTTGTCTGTTGCTGACTCATTTCATTTCCACTAATAAGACTCCATTATGTAAATTAAATTGGATTGGCGATGTTGTTCTAGTCAGAAGAGGAAATGATTTGTCTCTAAAATCCCAGTCATTCCACTCAACTACTGCAATGTCATTTTTTACTTGCAAATAATGTATGTGCTTCTAGTAAAAGACTGTCCTATTCCTCTTCAGTTATTAGAACTTTGAGCTACTCAAGGATTTGAAACCAAGACATTATTGGTTAATTAAATAATCACAGAACTGGAATTTATGAAAATTTATGTTGTCCATATTTCAGATTTTACTAGTAAAATATAATGAGGAAACTGACTTATAGAATACTGCTCTCTTTTCTGTCATTGCCAGAATTAGCATCTGAGTGCTCTAAACAAGTATATACATTTATTCATTCACTCATTGTCCTGAGTGTATGAGTTCTAGGAATCAATGAGGACCCTTTATTTGAAGTTCTTGGTAGAGATGATGAGAAAGCTAATAAAAAGGGAAATCAAAGATTTTCTGTTCCTTATTCCCTACACTCTATCCCTATTTCCTATTCCCTGTTGATGAAGTTCTTAATAGAGATGATGTTAAAGCTTAGAAAAAGGGAAATCAAAGACTCTCTGTTCCCTATTCTATTTGACTCATGAAATTATAATAAAAAATGAGAAACATAAAAATATATTGGGTCCCAGAATTCTAAAAATGCTAAACACCTGAACAAAATTTTTTGCTTGTAGGCAATTTTGGAAAGTAAAAGTATAAAGAATAACTCAGAGCAACTATTCGATAGATTAGCCAGTCAATCACCAACTATGTATTAAACACTTGCAATATGCAAGGAATTATATGTGTGTGTGTTGGGTTAAATAAAAGAGCAAACATAAAGTCTTTGATTTTTTAAATAAGATTCTAATATCTTTTTTTAACTAAGAATTCTACCAACTATATATTTGGGTATATATATGGGAGACATTGATATATGTGTATATATGTATGTCCACCTCTCAAAATTTTTAAATATAGTATTATTATTTCATAGATATGTATAGCAATATAGCATTTAGAATTTTTATTTATACATACCTGATAACAGTCTTATGAGACCAGATGAGTAGGGCTTATTATCCATACTTTACCAATAGGGAAACTGAGTGTCAAAGAAGCTAAGTGACTTGCCCAGGGTCTTATGTCTTGAGTGAAGGAAACCTAAAACCTAGGTCTTTTGGGTTTTATACTAGAGGTATATATACTATAAATTAGATAATATATCATGTAACCTTCAAGTGAGAGTTACCCTATTCCTCAAGACATGGCTCTTAAGTTTTAGGGAATTATGTAGTTATATAGGAATTATATATACACACACACATACACACATGTAAAAATGATATACTTACATATCATATATATACATATATAAAAATATATATGTATATACATATATATATATACATATACACACATAGCAAGAAAATTAGCAAATACAAGGCAATATGTGATAAATGCCAAATAAATAATCCAGGCAATAAAGCTATTATAATTAAAAACATACGTGTTAACTCTGGGCCAGAATGATCAGGGAAGATGAGCCTCAACAGATGCCTAGGAATTACATGTAGGTAAAGAAGAATAGAGAGTTCATTACATGTAGAAATGGAGTAAATAAAGGCAAAGAGACCTGAGTTCACTAGGCATATACTGTAAGAGAGTGAATAGACTAGTTTTATTGGAACAGAATATTTAGGTAGGGTATTAGTAGGAGATAAAATTGAAAAGATAGAGGCAAATCAAATTGTGACGGTTTTTCAATGTAAAGTTAAAGTGTTTGAATTTGACCTTATCAGCTATAGTGAGCCATAAGAGGTTTTTTGATAAGGAGTGTAACATGATGATGGTAGTCATCTCAGAAGTCTGATTATGGCATGGATTATGGCATGGCATTATGAAGGATCAGAGTATAGCACATCCAAGAAGGAGATATTATAATACTTCTGGTATAAGGTGATAAGAATTTAGAGTAATATTATAGTAGTGAGATTAGAAATAATATAGTACGTGAAGAAAAATGTAATTTATCTTATAATAAATTTTGAAATCTTCAATATAGCTTGTTTAATGTAGTAAACATTATTTTAGTCATAAATGGTCATGTTCAGCTAAATAAAATTTTGAAGTCCCATCACCATCACCATAATAAGTATTGTTTGCTGTTGTTATTGTTAGATCTTCATTTTCAAAGAGGACAAAATGACATCACAGAATGATGTCTTGCATTTCATGAAGTGGATTTAAATGAAGCAGAGTTGTGTAAAAGTCATCAGCCTCAGTCTCTCTTCCTGAGTTATTGAAGTCCAGTGACAGAACAAAAGCTGAGAAGACTGGTAATAGCCCAGGATACAGCAAATGACCTTGGTGTCTTTGAGGCCTAACCAAGCTCTAAGGGCTCCACAGCACCTGCATGTTTTTTAAGGTCCTGGAGTGAAATGATAAATGACTCTTCAACCAATTTTTCACAAGGTCATCAGCTGGTAAAAATATTAAATATCCCAGTTTAATTTGGTCAAATGGGAAAGTAGTTTTAATGAAAAAATTCATTAAAAAAATCTTTACTCCTGAACGTACTCCAAACTTCCTTAATTCTGTTGAGGGTACCACCCTTCAACCAGTCACCAGGTTTGAAACACAGGAGTTATGCTTAACTCACACTCCTATGATTCATTCTAACACTCATTATCTGATTCATTGTCAAGTCTTTTTGATTCAATCTCTTCAACATCTCTCACATCCATCTTCTATTTATACACCACAGTAGTTATATCCTGTCTACTCAAGGTCATCACCTCTCAGTTGGATTGGTGTAGTAGCCTTCTTATTGGTTTCCCTGCAACCAGTTTCTTCCCTTTCCAACCCATTGTCTATAGTACCCAAAATGATATTTCTTTTTTAAAAATTATTTTGTTGTCAGTTTTCTACCCTCACTTCCATATGTCTTAGATTTTTCAACCTCTCCCCCTCCTTCCTTCTCCCTCCCCCTCCAATTTGGCACGCAATCTTATATAGGTTCTACACATACATTCTTATTAAATACATTTTTCACCTTAGTCATGTTGCATAGAAGAATTAAAATGAATGGGAGAAACCATAAAAAAAACAAAAAAAATAAACCAAAACAAAACACAAGAGAAAATGGTCTGCTTCATTCTGCAATCCAGTTCCTTAGTTCTTTCTCAGGATGTGGAAGGCATTTTGCCTCAAGGGTCCACTGGGAATTTTTTAGGTCCTTGCATTGCTGTGAAGGGCTAAGTCTGCCAGAAAAATTCCTTACACACTGTGGTTGTTGCTATGTACAAAGTTCTAGTTCTGCTCCTTTCACTCAGCATCAGTTCATATAAGTCCTTCCAGGCCTGTCTGAAATCTTCTTGGTCATCATTTCTTATAGCACAATCGTATTCCACTACATTCATATACCATAATTTGTTCAGTCATTCCCCAATTGATGGGCATTCTCTTGATTTCCACAAAGAGAGCTGCTATAAATATTTTTGTACATGTGGAACCCTTTCCCATTTTTATGATCTCTTGGGGACACAGTCCCAGAAGTGATATTTCTTGGTCAAAGGGTATGGACATTTTAGTAGCCCTTTGGGTATAGTTCCAAATTGCTCTCCAGAATGATTGGATCAGCTCACAGCTCCACCAACAATGAATTAGTATTCCAACTCTCCCACATCTTCTCCAACATTTATCATCTTCCTGTTTTGTCATGTTAGCCAATCTGATAAGTGTGATGTAGTACCTCAGAGTTGTTTTGATTTGCATCTTTCTAATCAATAGTGACTTGGAGCATTTTTTCAAATGACTATAGATAACTTTCATTTCTTCTTCTGAAAACTGCCTGTTCATACCCTTTTACCATTTATCAATTGGGCAATGACTTACATTCTTGTAAATTTGACCCAGTTCTCTATATATTTTAGAAATGGGGCCTTCATCACAGACACTAGTTGCAAAAATTCTTTCCCAGTTTTCTGCTTCCCTCATAATCTTGGTTGCATTGGGTTAGTTTGTGCAAAAACTTTTCAATTCAATGTAATCAAAATTATCCATTTTGTACTTCATAATGTTCTTTATCTCTTTTTCAGTCAAAAGTTTCTCCATTCTCCATAAATCTGACAAATAACTATTCCTTGCTCCCCTAATTTGTTTATGGTATCAATCTTTATACCTAGATCATGTGTCCATGTGGACTTTATTCTTGTGTATGGGATCAAGTATTGGTCTATGCCAGTTTCTGCCACATTGTTATCCAGTTTTCCTAGCAATTTTTGTCAAACAGTGAGTTCTTATCCTAGAAACTGGGGTCCTTGGGTTTATCAAACATTAGATTGCTATATTCATTGACTACTGTGTCTTGAGTACCTAAACTATTCCACTGATCTACCCCTCTCTTTCTTAGTCAGTACCAGGTGGTTTTGATGATTGCTGCTTTATAATACAATTTGAGATCTGGAAGGGCTAGGCCACCTTCCCTAGCATTTCTTTTAGCTCCCTTGATATTCTGGACCTTTTGTTTTTCAGATGAATTTTGATATTATTTTTTCTAGCTCTAGAAAATAATTATTTGGTAGTTTGAGTGGTATGGCACTGAATAAGTAAATTAATTTAGGTAGAACTCTCATTTTTATTATTTTAGCTCAGCCTACCCATGAGCAACTGATGTCTTCTCACTTACTTAGATCTGACTTTATTTGTGCAAAAAGTTTTATAATTGTGCCCGTATAGTCCCTGGGCTTGTTTTGGCAGGTAGACTCTCATATATTTTATAGTATCTACCTTCGGGATGTCTCTTTCTATGTGTTGCTGTTAGGCTTTGTTAGTAATAGATAGAAGTGCAGATGATTTATATGGGTTTATATTGTAACCTGCAATTTTGCCAAAGTTGTTTATTATTTCAATTCGTTTTTTACTTGATTCTCTAAGTATATCATAATATCATATGCAAAGAGCGATAACTTAGTTTCTTCTTTGCCTATTCTAATTCCTTCATTTTCCTTTAATTCTCTTATTGCTAAAGCTAACATTTCTAGTACCATACTGAATAACAGTGGTGATAATGGGCATCCTTGTTTCACCCCTGATCTTATTGGAAATGCATCTAGCTTATCCCCATTACGTATAATGCTTGCTGATGGTTTTAGGTAGATATTGCTTATTCTTTTATGGAAGGCTCCAGTTATTCTTATGCTCTCCAGTGTTTTCAATAGGAATGGGTACTATATTTTGTCAAAAGCTTTTTCTGCATCTATTGTAATAATCATGTGGTTTCTGTTAGTTTTGTTGTTGATATGATCAATAATGCTGATGGTTTTCCTAAGATTGAACCAGCCCTGCATTCCTGGTATAAATCCTACCTGATCATAATTTATTACTCTCCTGACAAGTTGCTGTATTCTTTTGACTAATATTTTATTTAAAATTTTTGCATCTATATTCACTAGAGAAATTGGTCTATAATTTTCTTTCTCTGTTTTGGCTTTTCCTGGTTTAGGTATCAGAACCAGATTTGTATCATAAAAATAATTTGGTAGAACTCCACTCATTTTCACAAATAGTCTACATAGGATTGGAATTAATTGTTCTTTAAATGTTTGATAGAATTGACTTGTAAATTCATCTGGCCCTTGAAGATTTTTTTCTAAGGAGTTCATTGATGGTTTGTTCAATCTCTTTTTCTGAGATGGGGTTATTTAAGTATTCAACTTCTTCTTCTGTTAATCTGGGCAATTTATATTTTTTAAAATATTCATCCATCTCATTTAGATTGTCAAATTTAGGGGCATATAGTTGAGCAAACTAATTTCTAATTATTGTTTTAATTTCCTCCTCATTGGAGGTGAGTTCACCCTTTCCATTTTTTATATTGGTAATTTGGTTTTCTTCTTTCTTTTTAAAAATCAAATTGACCAAAGGTTTATCAATTTTACTGTTTTTTCATAAAACCAACTCTTAGTTTTATTTATTACTTCTATTTATTAGTTCAACAGTTTTCTTAATTTCAATTTTATTAATTTCTCCTTTGGTTTTCAGTATTTTTAATTTGGCATTTCCTTGGAGATTTTCAATTTGTTCTTTTTCTAGCTTTTGCAGCTGCATGCCCTCTGATCTCTTCTTTTACTATTTTATTCATGTAGGCATTCAATGATATAAAACTTTCCCTAAGATCTGCTTTTGCAATATCCCATAAGTTTTGGTAGGTTGTCTCATTATTTTCTTTCTCTTGAATAACGTTATTGATTGTTTAAGCACTCATTCTTTAGGATTAGATTATTTACCTTCCAATTGATATCTGGTTTATCTTTCAATGGCCTTTTATTACATGAAATTTTTATTGCATTATTATCTGAGAAGGATGCATTGACTATCTCTGCCTTTCTGCACTGAACTGTGAGTTTTTTATGCCCTAATACATGGTCAATTGTTGTATATGTGCCATGTACCACTGAGAAACAGATATATTCCTTTCTATTCCCATTCAATTTTCTCCTGAGATCTATCATATCTACCTTATCCAGAGTTTGATTACCTCCTTAACTTCTTTCTGGTTTACTTTGAGGTTAGATTAATCAAGTTCAGAAATGGGGAGGTTGAGGTTCCTCACTAGTATAGTTTTGCTGTCTATTCCTTCCTGTAACTCCTTTAACTTCTCCTCTAAGAATCTGGATGCTATACCACTTGGAGCATATATATTTAGTAATGATATTGCTTCATTATCTATGGTGCATTTTAGCAGGATATAATTTCCTTCCTTATCTCTTTTGATTAGATCTATTTCTGCTTTTGCTTTGTCTAAGATTAGAATTGCTACCTCTGCTTTTTTTTTTACATCAGCTGAAGCATAATATATTCTGCTCCAACCTTTTACTTTTACCCTGTGAGTATCCCCTTATTTCAGTTATGTTTCTTGTAAACAACATATTGTTGGATTATGGGTTTTAATCAATTCTGCTATCTGCCTCTATTTTATGGGAGAGTTAATCCCATTCACATTCACAGCCATGATTATTATCTGTATCTTTCCCTCCATCCTCTTTCCCCCCCATTTATGCTTTTAGTTTTCCCTTCTCCCATCCCCTCCACAATAGTTTTAATTTTTGACCACCACTTCCCTCAGTCTTCCCTCCTTTCTTTCATCACCCCTCCTTTTTACTCCTCTTTTCCCTGACTACTTCTTCCCTCCCTTTTAGCATCCTCTACCTTTTCTGTCCCCTTTCCTCTCTTACTGCCTATAGGGCTAGTTAAATTTCTATACTTAACTGAGTTTGTTGTTCCCTCCTTGAACCAGATCAGATGAGAGTAAATCTCAAACAATGCTCTTCTCCCTCCCTTCTTTCCCTCTACTATAATATGTTTTTGTGCCTCTTCCTGTGATGTTATTTACCTTTTTCTGCCTCCTCCTTTTCACACCTACCATTACAATTCATTCTCAACCTTAAATCACATTTTTAACATCATGTCATTTAATTTATGCGCATTCCCTCTATCTATGTATATCCCTTTAAAATATCATAATAAATATAAAATTCTCAAGATTAACAAGTATCATCTTCCTTTATAGGGATGTAAACAGTTTGCCCATATTGAATAATGATTTTTTCCCCCTGTTTACCTTTTTATGCCTCTCTTGAGACGTGTTTGAAGATCAAATTTTTTATTGAGCTCTGGTCTTTTCATCTGGAAAGTCTGGAAATCCCTGATTTCACTGAATGTCCATCTCTTTGCCTGAAATATTATGCTGAATTTTGCTGGGTAATCGATCCTTGGTCATAGTCCCAGCAAGGGCTGTGGTGAAGCATGCGTGGGGTCCTGGTGTTGGTGATTGTGGGCTCCATCCCTCTGGGGCTCAGGATCTCCTCCTGGTTCGCTGAGGTGGGGCTGTCTGGGACAGTTCCAGTCCTGCACTAGTCCCCTTCAGACACAGCAAGATGGACACCTTTTTGCCATTTTCCTAGTCTCACAAGCTAAGAGACTGTCTACCCCTTCAGCTGATCCCACTGTTCCTGGATTTTTCCTGGGGAAATATTCTCTAGGTTTTTCAAGGTCAACAAGGGGAGGGAGACAGCATTTACCGATCACTCTACCATCTTGGCTACCTGACGTTCAAGTAAGTGATGAACAGACATTGAATTTGGTTGATAGTCTCAGGAGCGGCTGCTGCAGTTAACTGAGGTTCTGTGGTTCTCTCTTGCTTACTTCCACTGGACTCCTGTCCTGAGCTGACATGCTTGAGAATCCTCACTGCTCTGCTTCAGACTGCCCAGAGCTTCATGTTTGGCTTTGCTATGGCAGGGTCTGTGCTGGTACAGCCTGTGCTCTGTGTGTTCCTCCAACTCCATGAAAAGATTCTTGCCATCGATCTTCCAGGCTGTCTTGGGTTGGAAATCTGCCACACTCTGTCTCCTATTGTATTCTGTCACTCTAAAATTTGTTCAGATTCCCTTTTTAGAGATATCTGAATGAGTACTTGCTCTCTTGGCTCCACCCCTGAGACAATACTTATCCCAAACTGATATTTCTAAAGCGTAAGTCTGACATGTTATTCTGCATCCAAAAATTCAGTGGCTTCCCATAGCTTTTAAGACAAAACACAATCATCCCTCTTTGGCCTTTGAAGCCTTACACAATCATATATTACTCTCTCTCTCATGCTTCAGAAAATTTGACCTGTTTTTGGTCTATAAAAAACAGTCCATGTTCCCTTTCCTGCCCCTCCCCCTCTCCCTTTTCATAGGTTATTCCCTATCTAGAATGCATTCCTACCTGAAATGCATTTCTTGGAACCTTGAGGCACTTTCCAGGATATGCTTAAATGCCACCTCCTTCAAAAGGCCTCTCCAGGTCCATTACTCCCTAGTTGCTCGTGTCCCTGTCACCACTTACTTGAATTTATTTTACATTTATCCTATATATACTTATCTGTGAACACGTTTTATCCCTCTAGTAGGATATAAGATTCTTAAGGGAACGACCTGTCTTAGTTTTGTGTTTGTATCCTTATCATCTATTATAGTGTCTGACACATAATAAAACCTTAATAAATAAAAACTTGCTGATAGACTGATGAAAAATCTTATATCTAAGTGGGATCTCTGGACTTTGAACATATATCTATTTGGCATATTTTGGTAAATTTAAAACATTATGATAGTAGAGGTAATTAACTGAAATGTAATAGAATTGATAGTAGTTTAGAACATCAAAGGGGACCTCTGGGCAAGATGGCTGCTTGAACAGAGGGAAATAGATACATACTCCTACATATTCCTGATATATTTTCCCACAGAAAGCAAAAAATTATACTAGGCTGAAAATCCAATAAGGAAGTCATATCTACCCTAGAACTACACAAAAGTCAGCCAGAAAACCATGAACTATAACAAAGGGAGCTGCCAGCAAAGTCAGTACCAGGATGGGCAAACAAAACAGCAGCCTCCCAGTGTAACCAGAGATGGCTCAAAAGTAGGTGTAACCTACAAAGTTCTGTATCCAGAGGCAGTGAGAGTGGTGGGATACCATAAGAAAATCTCAGGGTGGTAAGAAAGAACCAAGATGGGAACCTTCTAAACCTAAAGGAGTTGCTTTGACTACAGCAGGATAACAATATTGACTTGGATATCCCAGGGCTCTGAAGTCCTTGGCACTCTGTCCTGAAGCACTATAGAGGTGCATGAAGAACCAATGCTCTGAATTTCAAAGATGCAGGTGGTCTTAAACTTAGGAGAGTAAGGTCAGCTTAGGGAGATGGGTGACCCAAGTGGAGATTAGGCAAGACCACTAACCCAATCCAAAGGCACAACAGGATGTAGAGCCTGGCCCTTGGCCTAAATGCTAGTTCAGAAAGTAAGACTGGGGGGATGAGTAAACCAAAGAATATATTAACCACTCTAAATAATTATTGTTGATTCAGTGATTCCAAAAAATCTAACCCAGAAGAAGAGCATACTACAATATCAAGTATAAGCAGATAGGGTAGCTAGTAGGCACAGGGAATATAGTGCTGTCATTTTTATTGAGTTCAAATTTGCCCTTAGAACTTACTAATTGTGTAACCCTTGCCAAGTCACTCAACCTTGTTTGCTTCAGTTTCCTCATCTGTCAAATGAGTTGGAGAAAAAAATGGCACACCATTCCAGTATCTTTGTCAAGAAAACTCCAAATGGGCTCATGAAGAATTAGACCTTCTAAGACAACTAAACAACAACAAAATTAACTCAAAGAGTAATTTCTACAAAGGCTAAATAGTTGTCTAGAAGAATAAAGTAAGAGATAAAATAATGAAATAAAGGCTCTAGAGGAAAAATTAGAGAATAGTTTAGGACAGAAAGTGGTTAAAGCTTACTCAGACAATGGACTCCTTGAAAATGAGACTATACCAAACAAGAATCAATGATTCCATGGACCAGAAATAAATATTAGAAGATAATCAAAAGAGTGAAAAAATAGAAGATTTAAGATGACTGATATAAAAAAAAACTGACCTAGAAAGTACATCAAGGAGAGTTGACTTAATAAACATTGGACTTCTTAAACAGACAAATTAATGTACAAATTAGAGGAACTTCAAACTGGTCCAGCCATTCTATAAAAGTTTGCAATTATGCCCCCAAAGCTATTAAAATGTATACTCCTTGAACCAGTGATATTACTGATGGGGTGCCTGGGTGCATGTGCTTGGACCTCAATCCTAAAACCACATTTCTCTTTAAAAATAACATTTCTCCCTAGCCTCAAAACACTATCCCAGGCAGTTTCGCCCCAGCCTGTCCCAGCAACAACTGTTATCTCCCTTCCTGATACGGTAGTCAGTTGCACATATAGAATTTATTAGTTTGAATCAGCTGTGTACTGGCTGAACTGACTGAGTACTGGGTCATAATGACATTTACTACTCACTGACCAATTATATGTATCCTAGTCTTAGACATACCTTACATTCATCTTGTCTAACAAGATATTGATGAGAACAACCTGGTACTCCTTAGTTAGTCCTGACATATGACTTAAGTGACATTTCAGGCCTAAAACCACACCTCCATGAAGCCCTCCCTTGGGCTATTTCCCAATGAACTCTGGGTAAAATACCTGTGCAGTAGATACTAAAAATGCATGTACCTTTAACAACTAACCACTCCTTAATCTTGCTGTGAATCACCCAGTCATCACACTTGGCACATGTTTTACTATACACTATCCTATATAAATTTAACCTGTACTCCTCTAAGGTTTCAAGTTCCCCAAGAACTCTTGCCTACCAAAAAGCATATTAAATCTTTACCTTGACCTCAAGAATGCTTGAGTCTGTGAATTCATTCCAGACGACCTGCCCCTAGTACTCCAGTCTTTGGGGAATTTCATCTATCCCATTCCCCTTTCCAAACCTCATCATTACTACTAGGTTTATACCCCAAAAGGTCAAAGAAAGAGGAAAAGGACCTATGTAATTAAAAATATTTATAGCAGCTCTTTTTGTGGAGGTAAAAGAACTGGAAACTGAGGAAGTGCTCTTCAAAAGGGGAATGACTGAACAAGTTACGACATATGAATATAATAGAATACTCTTGAGGTGGAAGAAATGATGAAATGAACGTTTTCAGAGAAATTCAGAAAGTCTTGTATGAACTGATGCAAAGCAAGATGAGAAGAAACAAAACAATTTATATAACATTGTAATGACAAACAACTTTGAAAGACTTAAGAACTCTAATTAGCACAATGACCAACTACAATTCCAAAATACTCATGATGAAACATACTACCCACCTTCTGATATAGAGGTGATGGATTCAGAGTACAGACTGAGACATTTTTGGGAGACACAGCCAATGTGGGAATTTGTTTTGATTAAACATGCTTGTAACAGGTTTTTTGTTTTTCTAGCTTTGTTATGGCATGTAGGGGGAGGGGATGGGGAAGAGAGGAAGGCCATGGGAGAGAGAGAATGTGGACCTGAAAGTAAAATAAAATAAATTTTAAATTTAATTTTAAAAAATCATTGGGCTCCCTGAAAAACAGGATCCCCTTACAGTTGTCTCAGTAAATTCAATAAGCATTACTTAAAATCCACAATGTGCAAAGTCTCACCTAGCACTTAATAAATGTTTGTTGATTGATTGAATGACATGAATTGGTTCCTGTTGGGCCTTCTTTTTTCTTCTATAGGCAAACTCCTAAATGAAAGTTCATCAGTTGATTCATGAATTCATTAGATGATCTGTAGCCATTCTCACTTGTTTATCTGAAAGAACTTAATCCAAACAATTCATCCTACAACCCTATGAGCTAATCAAATCAATCAGGTAATTCCCTTATTCAACACAGCACAATACTGCATACATTATGGCTCTTATATGTTTGCATATTGTGTGAACACCACAGGACTGAAACAATTTGCATCTGTGTCCTTTAGAGAGATTCCTCTTATGTGACTTTACATATAATTTTGTGTCCTTAGGTGCTAAGTATTTGATAAATTGATATCTGTTTCTTGATTAATTGAAATAAATTGGTTAGCTATTGAAACTTCCTTTTTCTATGAAGTTTTAGATGAAGATTTACCACTTGATAAGTTCTTTAAGTTTTAAAGCACCCAGATGATCAACCACCTAAATCAAATGCAATAATTTTATGCATTCATGTTCAAGGAACACTTTGATTCCCCCAAATAATAGGAAAAATGAATATGATTAAAGAGTAATTTTTGTCAGTGAATCCTACCCCATTATGAAAAAAAGAGGGTCATGTTGGACAGAGTAACCTTTTTAGAGCAAGAATAGCAATATTAAATGTTAGTATTCCTATAGTACTTAAAGGTTTAGCAATGCTCTTTGCAAATATTGTCTCATTTTATTCTCACAACAACTCTGTAAAGTAGGTGCTATTACTATTCTCATTTTACAGACGAGAAAACTGAAGCATATAGAGGTTAAGTGACTTGCCAGGGTCACATAGCTAATAAGTATCTATTTATTGTATTTGAACTCAGGTCTTCCTGACTCCAAGTCTAATCCTCTATGAACTGCACCACATAACTGCCTACAACCTTTCCTTGCATAATCTCAAATTGATATCCAGAAAGGTTGGACTACTTCACAGGTCTATCAACAGTAGCATACTATGGTGCCTATCTTTACACAGCTCCCCACTGCTGCTCCATTAACTGTTCCTATTTTTTATCATCTCTACCAGTTCAAAGGATATATAACTTGAGAGTTATGGTTTTTTTTTTACTTTTAATAATTTGGAAAGAGGAGAAGAGGAAGGGAGAGAGAAGGAGAACAAGAGGGAAGAGTAGAAGGCCAGGGGTGGGGAACCAGCAGCCTTGAGGCCACATGTGGCCCTCTAGGTCCTCAATTGTAGCCCTTCAACTGAATCTAAATTTCACAGAACAAATCCCCTTAATAAAAGGATTTGTTCTGTAAAACTTGGACTCAGTGAAAAGGCCAAGCCCAAGGCCCTAGAAGGCTACATGTGGCCTCAAGGCCACAGGTTCCCCACCTCTATGACCAGTCAAGATGCATTTATTAATGACTTACTGATGAGGGTTGGAAGGGGAGGAACTTCAAGACTGGAACTCCCTGTGTGGGTCATCTGGAGAAGAATTCACAGACTCAAGCATTGTTGAGGTCAAGGTAAAGATTTATTATGTTTTTCAGTGGGCAAGAGTTCTTAGGGAACCTGCGACTTTAGAGGGGTACAGGTAAAGTTTACATAGGATATTGTATAGTGAAACATGTGTGCTGACTGGGTGATTCAGAGTGGGATTAGGGAGTGGTTAGTTCTTTAAGGTACATACACTTTTGGTATCTACTGCACAGGTATTTTACCCAGAGTTCATTAGGAAATAGCTCAAGAGGGGGCTACCTGGAGGTACAGTTTTGGGCCTGAAATGTCACTTAAGTCAACTAATGGTCAGGACTGACTAAAGAATACCACGCTGCTCTCATCAATGTCTTGTTAGACAAGAGAAATGTAAAGCAGTATACGTATGTCTAAGTCTAGGATACATATGGTTGTTCAGCAAGTAGTAAATGTCATTATGACCCAGCACACAGCCAGTTCAGCCAGTACACAAGTGGTTCAGACTGATAAGTTCTATAGGTGTAGCTGGCTGCTGTATCAGGAAGGGAGATAATGGTTGTTGTTGGGCCAGGCTGCATCCTTGGGCTGGAAAGAAACTGCCTGGGATAGTGTTTTGAGGGTAGGGAGAAATGTGTTTTTAAAGAGAAATGTGATTTTAGGATTGGAGTCCAAGCACATGCACCCAAGCACTCCATCGTCACTGCTTGCTAGGCACCATGCTAAGCACTGAGGATACAAACAAAGGAGGAGGGGAAAATGTCTCTGTTCTTGAAGGGCTCATTCTAAGTGAGAGACTTATGCAAACAACCACTACATACATGATATTTACAGTGTAAATGGGAGGTTAAAAAGGATTCAATCTATCATTTCAATTAAAAAATAAAAACAAACCAGTTCCTGCTCTGGAGCATATTATTTTTTTTTGGGGGGGGGGGATAATTTGCGATTTTCAAGTTGGAAAGAGTAAGAGCAAACATTTATATATCTCCATACAGTTTACAAAGCATTTATTGCACATTATCACACTTAATTCTCAGAACAGTCTTGTGAGGTAGGCAACATAGATATTATTATCCTCATTTTATTGAAGAGAGAACTGAGGCTCAGGGAGGATAAGTGGTCCTTGCTTGTACAGCTAGTTTTGGAGGGAGCATTTGAACTTAGTTTCCTTCTGATTCCAATTACAGCATACATTCCATTATGTCTTGCTGATACTCATAGAAACAATAATGAAACTTCTCCCACCCCATACTTAGAGTAGTTACTGTATTTGTATGTTATAAAAAGCAGTTACAGAAGGTAAAGATTTAATAAGTATAACATAAGCCAGAGGGTGGAATTGTGATGGAAGAGGAATAAAAAAACTGCCCTTGAAGAGTTTACAGTCTAGTCAGGTGAGTGACAAGCTACATTTTTACAGTTTTAAATGTTGGCAAAGTACTTTCCTGGCAGCAATCCTGTGAGATAGTGCCAGATAAAATAGTGGCTGAAGAGGAAAACAATCTATTCCCTTTTTCTGGCCTTTACAGTGATGGAGTAACCTTTCCTAGTTCCTTCAGGGGTTTGAACCCCAAACTTGACCTTTTGCTTCCTTACTGACCTCCTCAATTGACACCTCTCAGAGTCTCTGGGAAAGTTGATGGTTTTTTTACCTAGTAAAGGCAGAGCAAAGCAAAGCAATTTTGGCCTGAGACCAGCAGTCTCAAAGGGAGCTTAAAGAGGAAGCTTTTCCTTACCAAATTTCCTTGATGCCAGAACACCCCTGCTTAGTTCATTTATGGACTACATCTAGATTCACTGGGCTTCTCTGCTTTTGGGGGACTGAGTAATATGATTTGTTTATTGGTTTGTGTCAAGTACTCAGCAAGACATCTCTTTGTAGCTAAAGGAGAATTATTCCTTCTTTATCGAGTCCCAGGACCATAGTCCCTTACTACACCCAATCCTTTTAATTCCTACAAAGACCAATCCCCCAGACTCCCCAGTATGCCACCCACCTCCCCATAATTTGCTAATCTGATATTTCAGATTTAATATGTTGGACTCTGAACCCACTCCCTGAAAGCCTTTTATATTTTAACTACCTCTCAGTGTTCTCAGTTACCATAAGGGGGTTAAAATTGTCTCTTCTCTGCTACTGATTCAAATCCTCTTTTGTAAACTTACGTATTTTATTTTATGCATTTAAAAATCTCCCTATGGGGGGGGGGGGGGAGAGGGGCAAGATGATGCAGAAAGAATTATGCCTCCAATATGTTTTGTGTGTTTGTTCTGACTATATTTTTGAAGTAAAAATAAAAGCTAATCCAACATTAAGCTGTTAAATGGAACTGTGACACTAATGAACTGGCCCCTTAAAGAGAATAGGATAAACTCTAGAGTGCATAGAAGTCCTTTGTTGTAAGGGACTACACTCATATATTGTCATTTTAGATGTTTCTGACTTCATGTCCTCCTTCCCTCTTGGGAAAGAAGTCTGGTCTAACTAGCTTACATCACCATCCTACCCACTGATATAAAGTTAACTGTCCTAAAGCATATTTATGATCATATTACTGTTGCACAAAGTAAAATGTTCTTTCTATATAGTGAAAACTGGCTGCTCACTGTTCCATTATACCCTGAACTTTCTTGCCTCTTAAAAGGCTGTACTTTCTACCTTTATCACTTCTCCCCTTCCCCCAAGATGTTGCCTCTTCCATAAAACATTCCTTTATCCCCCATCAAATATGATCTCTTCCTCTAGTGAACAATTCACTTTATATTTCTATTATGGCATTTCCCACATCAAACTTTTTGTATTGCCAAGACAATATTCACAGCACTGGTGGTTACTGTCAATATGCCAGCACAGTTTTGAATCACAAAGCATAACAGCCTGTCCATATAGAAGGCAGAAGAAAAACATTTATTCAGACACCAGAAAGCCAAATCCCTCATAGTAACGAAGAAATCCATCATAGTAACCAAGAAGTCTATACACATTATTAGGCCTTCCCACAAAGGAACACTCACAATCCTACTTGCCTACTTCCTTTATCCTTCCCAGCCCTGACTAGGCTGACCAGCTTCCTCTTAGCTCTACTCCAGCTCTGCCTCTTCCTGCTCTACCTCTTCCTGTTCCGCCCCATCCTTCAGCAAGTTCCTCCCAGCAAGGCTTCATGTGACTCAAACTCAGGTGGCTTAGACTTCCATGTGACTTAACAGGTCACACAAACCTGTTAATGGGTGGGAAAGGTCTTTGAATTAACCAAAAAATATGTTAACAGTACAATTTTGTACTAGAATTACTTTTAGGGATAGCTTTAAATGCTGAGTTTAGACCTTTGTAGATCAGAACAATCAATCAATAACTGGCTTCTGAAATTTATGCCAATCAATATAACTATGTCATAGATTCCCTCCTACCTGACTTAGCCAGAACCTTCCTTCCTTCCTTCCTTTTCTTTCTCTTTCTTCCTTCCTTCCTTCCTTCCTTCCTTCCTTCCTTCCTTCCTTCCTTCCTTCCTTCCTTCCTTCCTTCCTTCCTCCTTTTCTTTCTTTCCTTTCCTCCTTTTCTTTCTTTTCTTTCCTTCTTTCCTTCTTTCCTTCTTTCCTTCTTTCTTTCTTTCTTTCCTTTCCTTCCTTCCTTCCTTCCTTCCTTCCTTCCTTCCTTCCTTCCTTCCTTCCTTGTCCCCAAACCTTAAACCCACTACACTCTGAAGACCCTAGATTGGACAACAATAGGTCCCTGCCCAAGTTCCATTTAATGGCTGGCTTAGAGTGATAATCATAGTAGCAGTTTCTCTTTCCCTCTCAGCTTGATTTAGTTATTTTTTTCTTTGGCTCATTAAAGGGGCATTCCCTAGCTACTTCTTAAAGAGGCCTGTTCACTGAATGGGTGTTACCTCCCTCTAAATGAATACCTACAAAAGCCTTAGCCTAAAAAGGCCAAGGTCTCTCATTGCATTCTGGGCCACCTCCAGTCATCCTGATGAATATCTGGTCAGTGCACCCAGATGGCTTAGGAGGAGAAAGTTAGGCTGGTAACCTTGCACAGACCTCCCTCCCTCAAAACAAAGTCAAGTGCAAGTCATGTCATCATTTCTCTGATGTCATGATTTTTTTGATGTCATGGTCTTCTTCAGAAATGAAGGACAAACACAAGGTGGTACAGTGGATAGATAGTCTGGCCTGGAGTCAGGAAGACATCTTCATGAATTCAAATCTGGCATCAGACACTTACTAGCTGTATAATCCTGGGAAAGTCTTGGTTTGCCTCAGTTTCCTCATCTGTAAAATGAGCTGGAGAACAAAATGGCAAACCATTCCAGTATCTTTCACCCCAAAATGGGATCATGGAGTCAGACGAGACTGTAAAATGATTCAACAACATGGTTACTTTTATATGGGTTGAGAGGCATGTTGTTGTAGAGTATGGGTTTTTAACCTTTTTTCAGAATACTGGTGAAACTTTTGGGACCCTTTTTGCTGTTACTCCCTTTTCTTGCCTTACCTACTACCTCTGCTTAGGCTGGCACATTTATAGTCCTTAATTCAGAGTGAATAGTTCAGACTGACTATATCAGAGGACTTTCCACTTCAACCTAAAGGGAAAACCCTTCAGATCCGAACCATAAATAGGAAGATTATCTTCTAGTTGAGGAGAACCTGGGCCATTTCCCCAGAGCATATAAGCCTTTTGAAGGGGCAAAGACCTTGAAGTCCAGACAACTTTGCACATCAGAAAAAAAGAGGGTAGGACTAGAGATAGTCAAATGGAACAATATACAAAAGTAGTTTATTCTTAAATGCCTTCCCAGGGGCTAGATATGAGAATCTGCTGAAATGGAGAGTAGTTAAGTGTTTTGGATATGGCTCCTTGGAGGTGGGACAACCTAACCTGGGAGTTTAGGGCATGAGGACAAAGCTGTTATTGAACTGAGATGGGGAAATAGGACCAATTTGAATGCATGAATGAAAAAAGCATTTATTAAGAATTTACTATGTACAAAGTAGATTAAGTACCATTTGGGACAGGTGGGCATGAGGAGTCCTACTGGCAGAAGTAGCTGTTTTATCAATAGTTAGAGAGATTATATGGTCCTATGCTCCCCACCACATGGTATCATAGCTCCCATGTACAGATTGGCAATAGATCTACTTCCCAACCTCTGCTGCTCCTTTTTGGGGGGTATGTTGGAGGGTCATGGAGTTTTCTCTTCCAACAGTCACTCATGGGTCTCATTTCTGTTTGTCTCAGAAGCGTTGACTTGCTCCAATTCCAAGGGGTCAGTTTGACCATCTTTTATAAGCCTAGCATGCTTCTCCCACCCCTTTCCCAGGGGCTTAACATATTGGTACCAGATTTGGTGTGAATACCTGATTGATTTTAGCCCTTCTACAGTTCAGAACTCCTAAACTCAAGAGGCCCATCAGCTTCAGCTTCTCAGTAGTGTGTATGCTACATCATATCTAGTCTAATCTGTCCTTGTAATGGCACCTACATGATTGTTCCAGTAGGAAGCATTGCTAAAATTTCTACCTTGGTCCTGCTCAATACAGAGGAAGCACCTTTGATTGTCCAGGTTCTGTTCCTCCAGATGCCAGACTACTTGGCTAGACCCATGGCCACTACTCAGGAATCAGGGTAGATGCAGATCTTCTCTGTACTTCTAGTTTCTCTTACAGCAGCCAAGCAGCTCATAATTCAGCCCACTGGGAGGACTTAAAGGAATCCTCATCCCTCATAACATTTTTATTTAATGGATTAATGGCTTTAGAAGTGTAGTTACACATGCCTCTCTCATGGTAGGCAGTGCCTTCATTGAACAAGGCAAAATGGTGCTCCTTAGTTGTGAATCTTTGTAGTTGAGGGCCCATTGAACTAGAGTTGTGACCAGAGACCTTAGCTTCTGGCAGAGTTAAAACCTGTGTTGTAAAGAGTGTTAATACCTGAGAGAGCTAGTGAAATCTTGAATATACCACTTTTATTTAGCAATATATCTTACCTACTCAACATACCACTCAAGGAAGCCTCTGGACTTCTTTTTAGTATGTGAAGTGAGTATTCATAGCTGTTTGATGATCATGTCTATAATTATCTGGGTTTTTCCCATCAATTGTATTTCCCTAAATTTGACAGGGAGCTAGACCCAGGAACTTCTTAGGATCGTTATATTACACCTTACACTCAAAAAAGAGAGGAATCTGTTAATCCCAGTTTAAAGGTTTTTGCCCTGGTTAAAAAGAGCCCTGTAGCACTCTAGCATAAAAGAGCACAGTAATATCCAACCAAGCCATTGACTGAAAATAGTGAAAGACTTTAGCTGCCAATTACAAAGTGAGTCCAGGGAGAGCAGCAGATCAATCTGTCCAATGGAGATGCCAGACCCTGGGCAGTAGAGAGTAATCTACTTAGGCCAATCTAACAGCAGTCCGATGGCTAACTGATTTGTCTGACTCAGCCCAGAAGTAAAAGTCTCTAGGGGCTAACCAACCTTCTAGTTCCTACCCATCATCAGCCAAGCCTGGTGAAGATCAGGCCAAGTGACTTGTTTGATCAGCCCAGCAATGAATTATTTCATCTGGACATGTCTCCAAAATATCTAAGTGAGTCTAAGTGACTCATTTAACTGAGGTGCCTTGCCTTTGGAAAAATAGCTCGTATGAACTCTGGATCCATCACCAACACCAGACCCTAAAGTGAACTTTGCGAGGACTTTCTGGAGAAAGAACATTGAGGCCCTGTAGTTCTGGAATTGCGAATTGCCTTAGCCCTGTTTATTCCTATGTGTGGTTTTTACTACTACTGTACTTTAAATTTGTGTCTACTGTTTCAACCCCACAGGCTCTGTGTATATTTGTGGGACAATATACCTCTGGTTTTGAGGCAAATGCCTTTGTAACTTCTCTTCATTTTATGATATTTGAGTGAATTCTTTTATTAAAGAAGTACTGAGTCTGCTGGAGGTAGGGTTAAGGGGAAGAACGTCAATGAGGGCTCATGGGCTAGAAGATTAGGAAGAGAGCTACCAAAAGGGTTACCTCTAGAATCTTGAAAAGAGTAATAGTTACCCTTCTGGGGTTATCTAACTATCTAACTCAGTAGAAAAAGAGTCTACAGACCTTTTCCCTTTTGTTTTTGATTTCCTGGGCATCCTTTTAATTTCTCAGAAAAGACCAAGAGTGAGTGAGAGGAAAATACATGATTTCTTATACATGAGTAAATGTTCTGCCTGTACTGTATATACTATTAACAAGCTGTGTAGTTAAATTAGAGGTGGGCATGACTGTATCTCTGTTCCTTGAAATCCAAAAGCAGATAAGCCAAATTGATTATGTGGGAGTGGAGATATAAAGAGGACATCGATATTGGAGAAACCAGTTAGAACAATAATGCACTTAATTAGTTAATTTATCAAAAGATAATGACAGCTTGCTCTAAGCTGGTAGTAGTGAGAATAGGACCTGAAATTCAGTGAAGGTAAGTGATTTTACCTATCAAACATCACAGATTACACCCTTGAGACCACGGTGTTTTTTTTTTTTTACTCCAATTATGATCTTTTAATTTAAAAAAAAAAATTGGTAATCCCAACTGCTTTGGAATCCTACTTTTATAGACCAGCGTTCAGATTTAAACCAAAACCACATATTAATGGTGGGAAATCAATGCTGAATTTCTCTTGTTCTGTCTGCCTTAAAAGTGACAATACTGACTCAAAGGTTTCCTTACTTGAAGATGAATTCAGTTAGATGTTTGCCAAAGATGTACGAGTTCTTGCACGAAGTAAAAGTTTATCTTCCCTAAGCAGGGCACAAGATATGCAGAATGTAAAGTGGTTGGAGGTTTCTTTTCCTTTTGGGGTGCCAAATGGTAATTATAAAGTCTTTGCCTCCATCCCTCACTCCAGGGCCTCGACCCATCCTGCATCGGCTCCACGGGCCCGGCCAGGGACGGGCGCAACCCTTTCTACCACCACGTGTAAAGGGCACGCGGGCTGAGCCCCGGGGCAATGGCTAGAACCTCCACGTCCCCACGGCAACGCCATTGTCGGGCGCCCCTGCCGGGCAAGTGGGTAACTACGGACAACGGCCAGGAGAGAACTCCAGGAGAGAGAGGGAGAAAAATGGGGCGCACGTGCCGGCCTCGGTGATTCGAGGGCCCAGCGCGAGGCGCAGTCCATAGAAGGAAGGGGGGGGAGGAGGAAGGGGAAGCGCGCCTATCACTGGAGCGGCTAGGGTTCCCCCCAGCTTGTGATTGGACGGCGCCGGCCCGGGGCGCTGCATTTTGAACCGCGTAGCGTTCTGGGTAGCAAAGGGTTTGGAAGGGTCTTAACCGAAAGGGGGGGTCGCCAACAAACGGCTGAGCTCACAATCCGGGAGCGGGCCGGGCCTCCCCCGCCCCCGCGCAGCCCCATGGAGAGAGCCCGGCCGGAGCCTCCGCCGCAGGCACCGCCACCGCCGCCGCCCCGCCAACTGCCGCGGGGGTCCCTGCCGCGTCCGCTCCGCCCTGCCCTGCCCCCGCTGCTCTCGCAGCCTCCCACCGAGGGCGCCCCCTGCCGCCAGCCCGCCGAACCCCCTCAGCTGCCGACTCCGTGCCCCCCGGCTCCCCGCCTGGGGCCCGGGCCCCGAAGCCCCTCCCCGTGCCAAGCCTCAGGGGATCAGCCCTCGTCGCTGCATCCCCCCTCCAGGGCGGGCGGGCCCCCTTCTCGAGGCCGGCTGCTCCTGCAGGTGAAGGCGGAGCAGCCCCCCCCGCCGCCGCCTCCCCCGCCTCCCCCTCTGCTCCCTCCTCCTCCTTCCATCCTGCTCTTGCATCCGACCCCCGCCGCCGAGGAGGCTGCGACGCCCCTGGCCCTGCCTTCCCACCCCTCCGCGGCCCCTGCGGCGTCTGGCGCGGCCAGGCTGGTGCAAGTGAAGTCCGAGCAGCTCCTGCTCTTGCCCCCTGCCCTGGTGTCCGGGGAGGGGGCGGCTTGTAGGGGGGAGCAGCCGCCGCCGCCCCAGCACATCCCTGCGAGCCGGGTGCTGCAGGTGAAGGCTGAGAAGCAGGAGTCGTCAGCCAGGGAAGGAGCAGGGCAGGAGCCCCCGGGAAGAAGGGGGGCCGAGGGGGGCCAGAGGGCTGCCAGAGGGCTCAAAGGCGAAGGTCCGGGCCCAGCCGCCGATAGCCGCAGAGCGGAGGACAAGAAGGGCAGCAAGGCAGAGGCAGAGGAGAGCAGGCGGGAGATGGCCAAAAACAGCGGGGAGAGCAAGAGCCTTGGGTCTGTGAGAGAAGGAGCCATCAAAACTGAGGAGCCCGAGAGGACGCTTGAGGACTGCCGGCATGGCAAGGACGCTGCGCAAGTCAAGCCACCTGCGTCCAACGGCCTGGTCCACTCCAGCAAGGAGGTCATTTTGGCGCAGCCTCCCGGTGGATTCGGCCCCCATTCCCAAGATCTGAGGATCCCTTTGACTCTTCATACTGTACCCCCCGGGGCCAGAATCCAGTTTCAGGGACCTCCACCTTCAGAGCTGATAAGATTGACTAAGGTGCCTCTGACACCAGTGCCTATAAAAATGCAATCCTTACTGGAGCCTTCAGTAAAGATTGAAACCAAAGATGTCCCTCTCACCGTGCTTCCCTCAGATGCAGGTATTAGACAGCAGGGGAATATGGTTTTCAAAGCTTCGTCCATGTTACCCCATAGCTGACATTTCAGCAATTCAGAAGCAAAAACTAGAAAAAAAAAATTGATGGACCTCTGATTCTTTTGCAATATAAAGTCTGCACAGGTATCACTTCTGAAGATCGAACTGTATATTTTCCAGTAATACACGAAAACAGGTGTATCCTAAAAACATCTATTTCAAGATCTAGAGATAATTTTAAAATGCACCTAAGCAGAAATATAAACACCTTAGTTAGACATAATGTGCATGATGGGTTTTTGTTCAAAGGAGTACTACAGCAAATTGATATATTTTGAAACTGGTAGTTAATATGTAACTATAAACTTTCACATTGTAGCGGGAAGGGTGAAACAAAAATAAGTTTAAGGCAAACTGGTTACAATGAATAGCACACACTTAAGATTATTCCTACATTTTTAAAGATAAATCAATCTTTGATATACTTTCTTCTTAGAACAACACTTGAACCTTGTAGCTAGCATTTATTCCATTTAAAAACAAAATAATTAAGGAATGGAAATATCTCTGTATAAGTTATTGCCAAATTTCTTAAATTAGAAACCTATTCTGAAGGAATAGATTGTAATTACCAGCATCCTGCTAGCAAAGAAGATAAATATTTCCGTCCAGTATTTCAGTACTTAGCAATGATTAATTGTTACTCATTAGTTCAGGCTGAATGTTCTACAATGTTTATATTTATAATACCATTTCTCATGTTAGCTTTACCCCTTCTTTTGTTAGTTTCTATTTTTGTTGTTATTATTTCTAATTTCTCTCTCCATTCCAATTTCCTTTTCTATCAGTCACCTAACATTTATTAAGATTGATTAATTATTATTCTACCACTCTACTTCTTTAATTTGTCCTTAAGCATTCTTGGTTGCTTTTTTTTCTTGTATCCTTGCTTCAGTCAAGATCTCCTTTGTAAAAACAAAACAAAAGTGAGAGGGAGTTGAGGCAATGTTGGTTAATGATCTCTTCCAGAGATGTAGATTCAGTCCTTGCTATGATCAGGGACTTGCTCAAGGACAGTAAATCAGTTCTTTTCATTTGTCTATGATTCAATCAATCTCTGGAAATGAGACTAGTACTACTAATTAAACTTAAGCTGTGAAGAACAGATGATTATAACTCATTTTGCTCCCATAAATACCCACTAGTTTATTGTAAGGGATATTATTAATGGGAAAAAGCTGGACATCAATCATTTTTGAGGTATTGGTATAGCTCATAGAAATAATAAGCCAATAGGTTACTTGTGTTTTCAACAAGTATATTGTTCTCTGTTGAGGAAAAGAAGAGTCATTCTAAGCTACAGTTTAGAATGGTGAGTTCAGGGGTTGTAAGTTCTAGAATACTGGCCGTTCTTTTCCTAAGTATAGTTTGGATTTTCTCCAGATGCTTTATAAATAATAGAGTTGATGGAAATAGTGGTACTTTCTTATCCAAAACCCTATGTTTGTCCTACATTAATTCAGTTTATTGATTTTTATCATGTAGGAATACCTGATACTCCCTTCAGTAAAGACAGAAATGGCCATGTGAAGCGACCCATGAATGCATTTATGGTCTGGGCAAGAATCCATCGGCCAGCACTAGCCAAAGCTAACCCAGCAGCCAACAATGCAGAAATCAGTGTCCAGCTTGGATTAGAGTGGAACAAACTTAGTGAAGAACAAAAGAAACCTTATTATGATGAAGCACAAAAAATTAAAGAAAAGCACAGAGAAGAATTTCCTGGTAATCAAAAGAAAGACAAATCTTTTTTCATATTTTCTTTGAATTCAGATATTGGGTTAATATTTGAGACTGAGATGAAATTTTTTCATTCTTTATCTCATTATTTAATGAGGCTACTAATTCAAGAAGTGGTGCCTAACCTACTGTAGTAGAGATAGGGACAGGACATGTGATTTCATTAGCATATGGGACTTCCAGGTGAGGAAACTCCCTCTATCAATGTAGGCCAGCACTTTCTCTGAAACAGTCTTAATCCTGAGAAGTGACCTGCCCAGAGTCACAAAGTCATAATGTGTCAGAGGCACCACTTAAACAGATCTTAGTTTCCAGGCCAGCTATCCATCTACTATAACTTGCTGCCTTTGGTCACTGTAGTAATTAGATAAAATTTAGCTACCTCAGGCATAAGAAAGCTTGGTAAAACCACACCAAGGGGTATTTATCCTTAAACTTATCAGCTGCTACAGCTGGGAGTGGGGTGGAGTATCATTGTATTATATAGGCTTTCCTAAAATATTGTATACAAGATTAAAGAGTTTCTTGTTAAATCTCTTGAGTAGCTTCTATGTAGAAAAAAAAACACATGGGAAAGATATAAAGGTTTGTTAAATTTTCTTTGGGTTTAGAAAAGTGAAATTTATGTTCCGATTTCAACTTTGCAAAGCTATGTAGGAAGTAAATCGTTAGTTATTGCAAAGGAGAATAATATTTAATGCACCCATATATAAGTGAGCCTGTAAGGGTAAAGGGAGTTGTCATCATATTGCCTTCCAATATCATGTAATTATCAGAACATTGTTTTGCCATTTGAATTGATGCATTTTTCCCAGCTACTACATAATATGGAATGAGTTTGTTTTCCCTCTTACAGTGAGGATAGTAAGATTAAGCTTGTTTAAATCCTCACTGGTATGGCAAATGGGTCTACAAAGTTTGTTGAATTGAAGAATTTGTAGGATATTGATCTCCTTTTTCTTTTAGTCAGACCCCTTCACCCCCAAAAGTGACTAGGCACAAACAACCATTATAAAACATAAGTAGTTATGTTTCATGGAATGAGATAACACAAGGCAAGTAATATTTTATAAATTTGGAACATTGTCTTTTAGGTAGATGAATAACTTCAGAACCCTCACTTATGGTCTTTTATCTTGATTCTACCACTGGCAGTATGTGATTGCATTAGACATTCAACTTTTCTATACTTCAGTTGCTTCTTCTTTAAATATGAATTACAGTGGCTACTACTCAGAAGATTTTAAAAGCCTATATTTGTAAAGTAAGTTTAAGTACACAGAATAGTATATTTGTCTGCTATGGTTAGGATATTTTGCTTTTTTTCAAGTATAAATAACAGTTATGTCAGAGCACAGGTATAGTATATATATTCAAATTACAAGTAGTATCTAATCTTCCATAGGTTGGGTTTATCAACCACGTCCAGGCAAGCGAAAACGCTTCCCCCTAAGTGTGTCCACTGTGTTTTCTGGTACTACGCAGAATATCATCTCTACAAATCCAACAACAATTTATCCTTATCGCTCACCTACATACTCTGTGGTTATCCCCAGCCTACAGAATACTATCACTCATCCAGTTGGTGAGTTAATTTTGTTGTTGAATATCAATTATTTTTATAGCTGTAAATGCAGGTTTTACTTTTAAAATTATAATACACTAACATTTTAGAATTTGATGAAACAACTAGAAATGAGGAAGATAAGATTAACAACTGATTGAAAAATTCCAATAGAATTTGTATCCATATTAAAGCACTAGATTTTCAAATGGGTAACAGACATTTCATGTAAAATAAATTAGATCTTTCAAGAAAATCATGTTTCAGCTAGATGAACACAAGGATTATATACACAGTACAGGGAATGACTAAGGAAATGGGAGTCTCTTCATTCCATATCATTAAAGAAAGAATCCCTTACAATGTGATCTAAAAAACATTCTGAAGATATTTCATGAAAATTCTTATCCTTTGAGATCATGAAAGATTTTTTATTGTCTTAATAAAGTGAGATAATTAACCTGTTATCCAGCTAAATATCTGCTTTGTTCGCTATAGTTGCTTTTGTGTTGTAATTTTACTGGCTACAACATGCCAATCTTTTGCTTATACAAGTTTTCATATTGATTCAGATTAGTGCTGTGTTGGAGGAGAGAGGGAACAGGGGGTGAGTAGGGTAAAACAACTGTTTTACTATTAACTTCAAAAAGTTAGGATAACTAGCTTCTAAATAACAGATTATAGGTTTGCCATATTTTAATTTATTCTTTTTGACTCTGTTTATGTTTTTATTTTCTTTTAAGTTTTAGAATATGCTCCCTGGATTTGCCTAATGTTTCAAACTTTTTTCCATGTTGCAAAACATTTCCTTCAAGTATCAAGTGATATTCCCTAATTACATTAATGTCAAAATGTTGAATAAGACTATATCCACTTTCTTCATGCTTTTCATGACTTTATGGACATTAATCTCATTTCTCTCATCATCTTTCCAGACTAAACTTGAACATTTTACTGTATTTTCTTAGATAATTTATGAGGACTAATTCTATCCAAAATCTTTGCAGGTATCTCATTATTAACACTTATTTATCCAGAAACATGTTCTTCTCTTCCACTAAACTGCATTTAAAGCTGGAACAGATGTTAAGGTAGTCTAGTACAACATTCATTTTATAAGATGAGGAAATTGAAGACTAGAGAAGTTTATTGATTTTTCAAAGTTAAGAGGTACCAAATTGAAAAGTCAGTATTTGAATTGAAGTCCTTGGACTCTAAATCTACGTCTCTTTTCACTGTACCTGACTGCCTCTTCCCTGTCTTTCTTTTGCTTCCTGTCTTTAGCCGTGCATCTATCGATAGTCCTCAATTTTTCATCTCTGCCCCCCAAATAACAGTATAATTAGTGAATTGCAATTCTTCCATATAAAAGTCATTTTACCTTTCTTGTACCAGGTTATGTTCACTGTTGTAATATGATATTGTAAATCTTACTAGCTTTCTAAGCAAGGGAAGTGATATTTATCAGTCTATAGTTTCAAGGATCATATCTGGGGACATTCCTATAGCTAAAAGTCATATTGATATCCCCCTGGTTATCTGGCACAGTGATAATTGGCAACAATAGATTATGTATTTTAGCCAGCAGTTTTGTGGTTGTACTTTTTAGTTCCTCTAAACCATGCAGTTTGCAAATGGGGGCTAGAAAAAGTGTTTTTACTCTGGAAACCACAGACCCCAGGGGTCTATGAATAGATTTCACATGTCTGTGAATTTATTTTTAAAAATATTTTGACGATTCTGTCAGTATAATCAGTTTCTTTGGTAATCCTATCTCTGTATTTTGTTTTATGCCCTTAAAAACATTATTTTAAGAAGGAGTCCAAAGACTTCACCAGAATCTCAGAGGAGTCCAAAAAGTTAAAGATCTTGGATCTAGAACATTTATTTTAATATTTTTGGCTTGATGGCTGTGAAAAATATTAGGAAGTCTTCTGAAGCTTTTTCTTAGTAAAGACTATAGCAAAGAACTTATTGAATCTCTGGTATATCATTTTCATCACTGAGTACTGCCATTTGTGCCATAATGGTCCAGTGAGCCTCCTGCTTGTGATGTCTGCAAAGAACTTTTTAATATTAGCTTTCAAGTTCCTCAGAAAGTCCTCCTTGAATTTGATTTTTTCCCCCAGCTAATTTTCCTTGATCTTTGAGGGCTTTTCTGTTCTCCTTACTTAGGCAGACTTTATTACTTTTTTGGTAGATATCTTTTCCTTTCCCCCTTCTTTTCCAGTTAGCCCAGTCTCTTTGATCTTTGGTATACATTTTGTTTAGATTGCCAGTGTGATATTTTTAAACATTCTCCACATTTCATATGATTTTCTTACTTGAATTATATCTTTTTAGATTTGTTTCTGAAAACACTTTAAAAAATAAACTGAATAATCGTATGATTTTTTTGGGTGTTCTCTCTGATTAGTTACATTGAAATGAGTTATTATTCTCAGATTTATCTTACATTTGACACCAGTTTTTTCTAATACCCAGAATTTAGTGTATTTTCTTTTCTTGTGGACTGTACAATGATTTGTTCTAGAAGCTAATCATTGTCTCATACAAGACATTTTGCTACCTCTATTCAACTTCTTAAAGTACTCAGCCAGTTCATATATATGGATGGTTAAAGTGCTCCTTAGTGCTCTGTAATCCAGCATACTAAATGTCACCAAAGTCCAGCTTAGTTTTATTTTCTTTATCAAGTAGCCAGTGGTGTAATTCTGTTACTACACATTTATCAAATACTTCAAAGTCTTGTAAAAAGATTCTGCAGTACTCTTTCCATCTGTTAAAAGTTTTATGTTATAGTATATTATCATAGAATATATTACCATTTTCCCAGTTGTTCTCCCATCTCTAAATCCATTCCATACAATTTATAGAATGGCAACATCATATCCTAGAGATATTATCTGGGATAACAAATACAGATATTTGATCTTTATAATGCCTCCAACCAGGCATTTTAGTCATTCTGTTTTAAAGAAGTCAGGATTTTTCATTAAGGTATTTAAATATTTTGACTCTGCCTTTTTTTTTTTTGGCCACTTTTTTTTTTTGCCATCTTTCACATCTGATTAGTAGGTCTATTCCTTTGTTTCCTCCATATTTCTCCATCCTGCTGTTGGATTTCTTTCAGACTTCTTCACCACTATCATTATACTTTGTCTTCATTGGCTTTCCATAAATTTTTAGTTTTTAAAACTGCTTTGCTAACCTTTTTATTTATCACTTGTAAAAATTCTGCCATTTTGACTTAGTCCCAGAAGAAGTTACACCTTTCTCAAAAGGTCCACCAGTTTCTTTTTACTGTGTCTATAAAATTCTTTTTCTGCCATTACCTCATCTAAGTACTAAGAAATTGGAGCTGTTTCACAGTTCTTGCATATGGACTGGCATTATTTCAGGGACTACTTCCTAGAAGTTTTAGAATTCATTTTTCTTTATAGCAACCTAAACTGGATCTTAAGGGAGCTCACCATTTTACTACCTTACTCATTGATACTCACATATACTAGAACCATTCAACCTAGGAAAACCCCCAAGTAGTAATTGTGGTAGTGAAGACTTCGTTGTCTGTGCATCTTATGATTGAAACTCTCATTGCCACCTCCTGCTTCTGTCTATTCTTTGGGCTTTTCCTCCCTCAGAAGAACCCTTTTAGTGTAAAAGGGTACTGTGCCATCATGAGTTTCTCTCAGGGAGGTGCTGCAGTACCTCTTAGTATTATTAATGAAGTATTTTATCTTAGGAACTTTGAGTTAGCTGCCCTTCCCTACAGAAAACCATTCTTGTCCAAATGAAAAAGTAAGTCAGCTGAGGAGAAAGTAGGAGACAGCACAGGATTTAGGAACTGGGATACATACACTGTAGAGATCATCTGCTCCAACTCAAGGCTTCAGTACTCCAATTGGTAACCAGGGAGTGTGGGAGGCCTACATTGTGTCTCTGTAAAGTTCTATAGAGTGTCATGACACAGAGGTAAGCGAATGCCCCTCTCAGAGGTGCACCATTCTGGAGATTTAAAGCCTCTTTCTTCTGGAGAATGAGAAGGGAGTACACAGTGAAGCCATGAAGAAGCCATGAGGAAATCCATATACTGAAATACATCCTTATGTTTCCTATATTCCTTCTACCTGTGGTAACAATTTGTGGCAGCAAAAGGAATCCTTGAAATGCCTCTTTCTTGTTACTCTTATTTTACAGGCAAGGAAACAGATACTTAAAATAGGTGCCTTGTCAAAGTTCACATAAATAGTAAGTGATAGAAGCAGGACTCAAACCTGGATAACAGAATCTCAAATTTTTTTGAGGTGAAAGATGCCTTGGTGATCATCTACTCTAACTCATTCCCCAAATAAGTCCCCACTACAGTATCACAGAAGTAGTCCTCCATCTTGTTATCTCTCAAAACAGCACCTTCCACTTTTGAAGGCTCCTGACTAAATAATAGGAAGCTTTTCCTGATATCAAGTCTAGCAATTTCCATCCATTGCTCTGGGTTCTGGCCTTTTGGACCAAAAAGAACAGTTCTAATATTGTTTTCATTTGACATCACATCAGATACTTAAAGAGAGCTATCATGGCCCCCAGGAGTTTTTTCTTCTCCAAGTTAAACATCCCCAAGTTCTTTAGTTCTCTTATAGAACTGGGGCTTAAATGGTTTCATGATCATGGTTTCTCTCCTTTGGGCCTTCTCAGCCTATCAATGCACTTTCTGAATTGGGGGTGTGGTCTCACCCCAGAATAAGATCCAGAGAGCTGGCATCTCCTCCTGGAAGTTATCCCTCTTTTAATGTAACTAAAGATTGCATACACTGCTGACTCATACTGAGTTTATAGTCTGCTGAAGACCCCAGATCTTTTTTTAGATAAATTATACTCCCAATCCTATGTATACTTGTACCTGTGAAATTGATTTTTTGAATCCTAGTATAAGATTTTATCTGTAGTGAAGGTGATCTTTTTAAATTTAGCCTACTCTGCTAGCCTATCAGAATCTTTTTGGATCTTGGCTCTTCTACCCAGTGCATTGGCTATCCCTTCTCGTATTGTTTGTCTGTAAATCTGAACAGGAGGGTGAAACTGTTAGACCTGTGCTTTAGAAATAGCACTTTGGCAGCTGGATGAAAGATGGACCAAAGAAGGAAGAGACTTGTGGCAAACTAACCAGCAAACTACTACAGAAATCCAAGTGTGGTAAGGACCTACACCAGAGTGGTGGCATTCAAAGTCATTTATAACAATCTTCCCTCCTTCTGCATAGCTGTTCTTATACCTCACTCCTCAGTCTAGTGGCATGGACTTTTCCTTACATGAGATATTTCATCTCTCAACACTAAGCATTTTCACTGGTTATCATCCATGCCTGGAATGGCCTCCTTTTTCATCTCTGCCTCCTGGCTTCCCTAATTTCCTTTAAGTCCCAGCTAAAATCCCACCTTCTGCATGGTTTACCATTGCTTTGATTGGAGCTACTTTACTTTGCATCTGTTCATTCAAGTCTTCTCAAGTGTCTTTGAAACTGTCCTCTTCACTGTTTCTTATAGCACAGTGGTCTTCCATTATATTTATGTATCATAGCCTGCAGAAAGTCTTAAAGCCAGTCTACTAAACCATGAAGGAGTTGTAGTCTATATTGATGAAAGGAGTATCTACAACCTTAAAATCATGAATTTTTGAAATGTTAAAGTATTAATTACTTCCCAAATCTACCTTTCTTTTCTCAGGCCTCTATATTCAGTTCCATAGTGATTTTTGAAAAAGCACCTGTACCCGTAATGTCTTCAGTTTCTCAACCAATGCTTCATAATCCTTAGTAATGCTTTCTTGATCCTCTCAGGTAGAATCACTTTTTTCACATCAGTTACCAGAAATGCATAGTCGTCATCAGTTTTGGCAAGTCTGAGGATGCTGTCCATCATGTTCTGGAGACACTTATAGAAAGACAGTATACATTTTCAGTGTTCATGTCAGATGGACCTGTGGCCATCTTGATTCCCTTCAGCAAAGAGTCACCAACTGCCACAATTTTTTCTCTTTCCTTCTGACTAGTAGTGGATATTCTTTCCTGGTGACATTTATGGCTCTGATAAAGAGCTTGTAACGTGTAACCTGAAGAAAAATAAGCTGCTTTATTCTAGCTTCATAAGAAGTGCAGATTCAAAGCCAGCACTGGCAGCTTCTGCTAGACTGGCATCCCTTGAACCCTTGTTCCTCACGGCATTGCTGTTGGGCTGGCTGTAACATCTAATCTAGCTTCCTGGATTCTTAAACTCCTATGGCTTTTGTTCCTAGGCCAGACTAGAGACTCCATTCCTTGCACTTAGAATGGAAAAGAAGAAATGAAAGGATCAAAGACTCTGGTCCATTTTTCAGGTCCAAATGACTCAAAGAGAGAGGGGGAAGGAAGTAGGTACCCTTTAGGTCCTTCCCTCTTACCACGTATTGTGACTCTGCCCTCAGACAGAATGCAGCAAAAGCCCATAACTTGTTTTCAGTGAAGCTGTATTTTGCCTTTGTTTCCTTTTCCAGATATTCACTAAACATCTCAATTAGCCTTGTAGAATTTTCCCATGAATTGAAGGCAAGGTCACTAGCCAATAGTGTGCAAGCTAGTCTCTTCCCTTTTTGGTCTTTTACATTTGTGTCCTGTTTCTGGATTTCTCAGCAGTCATATTTGCCAGTTCTTTTAGTACCTGCAGACATAGTATATAATAGGCCAGGTGACTTGACTTCTTCAAGGGCAGATAGGTGCTTTCTTGGGTATCAACTTTCCCCTTAGCATTTTGTTCTGTTCTGTCCAGTTTTATTTGGCAGCGGAAATAGAAGCAAAATAAGTATTGGGCGCCTTTGTTTTTCTCTGTTGTCAATTATTATCACTCCATGCTTCCCAAGCAGTAATTTTGGCCCTTCTTTGATCTTCTACTCCCATTATAACTTAAAAAAAGAAACACCATCCCCAATCCTTCTTATTGTCTGTAGTTTCCTTGTCAGCTCCAGGTTATTCAGAGCATTAGCACTGCAGACACTTTTAAAATGACCATGCCATGTTTTTGTATTCATCTTCTTACCTGATCTTGCTTCATTCTCTGTTCATACCTTTTTATGATAATAGTTGGCTAGTGAGTTCCCGGTGCTTATGTGTTGATCTCTTTAGGCAATTCCTTTTCTCCTTTCTCATCAGAATTCCTTCCTTTTGTATCTTTAGAATTTCATTCTTCGGCATTTCCCTTCAGTGCTGATTTCTTCTGTAGAATTCTCTGTAGTCCATGGGAATCCATCCTGTTCTTCTTCTGAACCCTTTGAAATCTATTCTCCTGAAATTTAGGGTGCATGTTAGCCTATACTTATTTTTATTCTCCACCACAAACTAAGAGGAAACATTCATTCCCCACCCCCAAGATTCTCATTATTCCCACCCCAACAACCAATTATTTTCTTTTACTGAGAATCCAAAATGGAATTTCTCCATCTTTTGAAGGATGAAATTTTCATGAAGGCAAATTAAGAAATTATTAGCTTCTCTGCTTTTGGCAGATAGAGAGAGAAAGAAAGGGAGTGGGGAGAAGTGAGCACACTCTAGCAAGCTGTCTAGGCAACTGAATTCTCCCACTAATTTTTACCTCTGTGCCAGGCTTATGATCTGTTTCTTGAATTCCTCAACTATTTTCTTTCTGTACAGATGGCCTCGAATATTCTGATTAAAAATTGCTTCTATTTCTACCTCTATTGATCTTAATCCAAATGCTTGCCCCACAGTACAACCTTCTAGTTCCTTAATTTCTTCAGAGGAGGGTATCTTCTTAATATACAAACCTGCCCCTCACCCCTCACTGATCACAATGTCTCCCTCTCTAGATCCCAGATTTCATTACATGAATATTCCTTCTTAATATACAACTTTCTTCCAGCCATTCTCTCCTGCTCTAACTATCCTGTTTCTTTTTAAAGATCATCCATCCAGAGACATATTCCAGCCCTAGATTTCATGCCATTGAGTCTTAGTGATGACTTTGAGGTACAATTTGTCTTTTTGCATTAGGATTTTAATTCATTTTACTTGTTGTGGATATTTATACATAGACATTTGAGGCATGGGTCTTACTTGTTTCCTTTCTTGAATTTTATATTCTGTGAGATTGTGGGGGGAGTCTCAATTTCTTTCCTTCATTGTGATTACTTTCTATGATATCTAGCTTAGTGGACATACATAGGAAATTGGTTTCTTCCTCCATCTTTATTTTTTTATTATTAAAGCCCTTTTTATTAGCTGTACAAGACATGAGGCAAGTAGATTCTTAATGTCTTTGTTATTTTCACTCCATTCTTATAATATTAGCTGTGACCCAGAAATCCAAATTCCACTCTCAATATCTTCTTAGCTAGTTCCTCATTTCCCAAATTGATTTTAATTTTCTATATCTCTTACCATAAATTTGAAAATGTTTTATGCCCCTGTTGTCTTCAGTTCCTTGCCCAAAACTTCATAATCATTGTCAGTACTTTATAGATTTCTTCTGTTATTGTCACTTGCTTATGAGAAGCATTAGAAGTAGGTAGTACTCATTCATTTGGACAAGTCTTGGGAGGTTCTTTGGTATGACTTGGATATATGCCTTGCAAATACAACAGACTTCTCTACTGTTCCTAGGTTGATAGACAGTTGCCTTAGTACCTTTAAATGAGAGTCTCTCCTTTATTTGACTTATTCTACTTATCTCTTGACAGCTTTTGCTGGTCTATTTTTCCTTGTAGGATAACCGACTACATTCTCCTCAAAATTTTTTTTCAGATAGGCCCCTTCTTCTTCATTGTAAGTTGTTTTTCAGTTTGTCCTCAGTGTATCTTAATTTCTTTGAGTTTCTCTCCCTCAGATTCAATTTTTGGTATTCTTCTAAGGTCCAACTCAAAATCGCCTTCATAACCTGACTCCAAATTTATTGCTCTTTCCTCTAGGCTCGGTGACTAGTGAGAATCAAATTTCATATCAGACTAACTGAAC
Organism: Notamacropus eugenii; assembly: GCF_028372415.1. Taxonomy (NCBI): domain Eukaryota; kingdom Metazoa; phylum Chordata; class Mammalia; order Diprotodontia; family Macropodidae; genus Notamacropus; species Notamacropus eugenii. The sequence goes on along the minus strand of NC_092872.1, from coordinate 386,630,861 downwards.
CATATTTACCTCAAACTTTCTACAGCATAGTGCTTGTTATGGTACACTTCCTAGTTGCTGACGGCTGATTGGCAAATTTGCACATTTGTGGGAGAGGAAGGATTAGCAAAATCAAATATAGAATCACAGTTAAAATGAATCAATTCATTCAATAAGCATTCGAGTTAGTTTAGGACTCAAGTATAGTAAAACTAGTATCATCATATCAAGCAAACCAATATTTAACCAAAATCACTCACCCTAGTTTCCTTGAGGAATTGCTCTCAGAAACACTTTTTTCAATTTCTATTCCAAATTGACCTAAGAACGCACATTCTAGTCTAGAAATTTCCTTCTTCTAGAATTTTGGGGAGAAATATAGTTAAGCTATTTACTCTGATTAGTTGTATCTTTATTTTAGTAATGGACACAGGCTATTTTTATTTTTAAAGGTGAAGCCCCACCTACTATCCAGCTTCCCACACCTCCAGTCCAGCGTCCGAGTCCTATTACGCTCTTCCAACCAGGCGTTGCCAGCACTGCTCAGGTGGCCGTCCCGGCTCCAAGCTTGCCTCTTCGTCCAGCTCTTCCACCACAGCGTTTTGCTGGACCTGCCCAAACGGACACTCATCGTCTGCATTCGGGAGCAAATCGCTCTGTCAAGAGACCGACCCCAGTCTCTTTGGAGAGTACCAATAGAAATCCAAATAGTGCAAGTACTGCTCATGCCAGATTTGCCCCCTCTACCATTCAGCCCCCCAAGGAGTACCCCAGCGTTTCTACTTGTCCCCGAAGTGGGCCAATTCCTCAGGCTCCACCCATTCCACATCCTCACGTCTATCAACCCCCTCCCATTGGTCACCCAGCCACATTATTTGGTGCACCTCCTCGATTCTCTTTTCATCACCCTTACTTCTTACCTGGACCTCACTACTTTCCATCAAGGTAACAAATGAGTTTTTCTTTTATATAGAAATAGTTACTTATGTTTTTAATGTAATTCAGAAGTCAAAGACTCCTGCAATATGTAGAATAGGCTTAATGATCTTTGAAAAACTTGGTTAATTATGGGAACATGATTGTACCATTTTCACTCTGAGAAACTGATTTGGCCAAATGTGGTTATACTCTTTATTACTTCACTTATTCTGTGATGCATTGATTTTCAGAACAGAGATATACAGGCATAGTATTTTAGAGTTGGAAGGTATCTTTGAAATAATTTGGTCTAAATCCCTCATTTTATAGATGAGGAAATTGAGGCCCAGTGCAGAGAAGTAGATAGGGTTCGACCTAAAACCTGTTATATCCCCTGGCTCCAAGTCCAGTGCTCTTTTTCACTACACCATATGCTTCCTATATAAATTTTTACATGTAGGTGGATTCTTCTATTAATTTTTATTAAATAGCCTAGAAAGGGAAGTTCATAATTTAGAGAAAGCAACATCAAGTTCACTTGCAAATATACCACTATCCTTTTCATTTATCAAGTATTCTTAAGTTAGTAGGTGTAGGTAGGTTCTGAGCATCACAGAATATTATACTGATACAAGTCTTCACCTGCTCCAATTTCCCCACCTCTATGTTCTCCTTCCAGCTCTACCTCTCTCCACCAAAAGAAAGACCTATTGAAGCAACAAAGTGTTAAATTGAACCTACCCTATCTAGGCTGATTTATTTCAAGTCCTTCCTTCAGGCCTAGCAGGAAAAGGGGAAATTAAAGTGGAAAAGAAGAGAGTTTCAGTTATTGGGGTGGGATAGGGAAGGGAGGGTGTGGACCCTGAGTTTGCTTTCTTGTACCAGGTTCCATGTTTGCTTTAGCAGATGGATCTAAAGTTCAGAGTTGGGGTATATCTTTCTTCCTGGTGTCTTCCTTCTGTGGGATAGTGTTTACATGGGCAAGGCAAGAGTCTATCATTCTATGTAATGTAATATGTTCATCTATGTTCTAAATTTGAGTTTTCCAAGCCAAAATGACTCTCCTTTTTACCTTTTTGTATGTTGTAAAATTAAATACATTGCCAAGACTTGGGCAGTGTTTCCTCCAATGGAGGAAGAAAAGAAGAGGCAGTGGGCAGAGATCATGTCCCTTGTTCTCACGCTCGCTTGCTTATTGTTGCCTTTTTCACTTTCCCAGTGCAGACCTGTAGCCCTCAAATAAGTTGAGTAACTGACCTTCAGCAAATGAGTACCTTCTATAAATTGAGAGGATTTAGCTGAAATGAGTATTATACATGAATAAAGCATTTTATGGAGCCTTAAAAGGTCTTCTAATATTATTTAGTTCATATCCCTTGTTAAAATAGCAGAAACTTCCAGAGCAGGTGGTGAAGATTGATTACTCTGTTTTCTGAAGGTTGGACCCTTAGTACCATTTCAGTCTTTGGGTCCATAAGGCTTTTAGGAGCTACACCGGAAATAATTAAGCATATCAAATGTCAAATGAGATGATACTATAAATATGCTTTGGAAACTGCAAAGCTAGAATTATTATGAACTTAATACTATTATGTTGTGTGAGAGGAACAAAGCGCACCAGGGTTTTGTGGACTTTTTAGAGGACCATAAGATAGAAATTTATTTTAGCTCTCATCTACAATTAAAGCACAGTTTACAAATTACTTTCCTTTGAGCGCATTATTTCATGTGAAATAGGTAGTAAAATTATTATTATGCTCATTTTACAGGTGAGGAAACTGAGAGGTGAATTGATTTGCCTGCAGTCACATGGCTAGTCAATGACTGAGCCAGTGTTTGAATCTTTCAGGGTCTTTTGACTTAAAATGTGGTGCTTTTCCCAACGTACTCCACTGGTACTTCCTGTTAGAGTCCTATAGCCCCATGGTTGAGATGATGATTACCTTAGAGGACTAACAAGGAAGCAAGGAAATATATGGAAAAACCTTGTTGGAAAGTTTAAAATCTGTCATAAATTGCTTATATAGTTAAGTGGTCTTTGTTTAGAGTATTGGCATTCTTGGGCAGAGAATGTTTCCTTCTTTATTAAGCTAATCCATGGTGAGATCTATCTCCCTAACTCTAAATGTATGTGAATTTGAAAGTTCTCAGACATTACAAAGCAGATCACTGGGCATCATTCTGGAGTGTTTTATAGTGGCCTCAAGTACCCTGAGGACTTGAATGTTTATTGTATTTTTTGAAGGACCAAATAGACTGACTTTTTAAAGCAGTATTAACACATTGGACTTCTTTTAATTTAGGGATTTCAAAGGATTGTGTCTAACAGCAAGCCATAGTGGTACAGGGAGAAGTTTATCTTTAGTAAAATATGGATTTCCTAAACAGAAAAATCCAATATTCACATTACTCCCTCATCCTGTTGCTTTCCTGTCTTTTAACTTTTGTATATGCATAATGCTTTAGGGCTTACATTTCACATATGTTGTCTCATGCAGTCCTCAGAAAAACCTTGTAAGGTAAGTAGCAGATATTATTTCCATCTTACAGATGAGAAACTTGAGGATCAAGGTTCCATAGCTGGTTCTATAAGGGGCAGCACTGGTATTGGCACCTTAGCCTTCTGATCCCTAAGGCTCAGTATATGATCCTTTGTACTTTTCTAGAGAAACAGGTTGATATTTTTTATTTTTAATTAGGTGAGATAGGTCAGTAAAACTCAGGTGATATTTAAAATTAATTAAATTATTTCTTTCCCATTTCTCTACTCTTCAAATCCTGTATTTAATATGGGTGAGAGACTTTTCTCCCATAGGATTATGCTTTTTAAAAATTTATCCCATAACTAATCTAATTAGATGTATAAAATTAAAATAGTTTAATCATTGTAGCAGATATGTCTGTAGAGTAAAGGTTCTTAACCTGTGATCTATAAACTTGCTTTAAAAATTTTTTGATAACCATATTTCAAAATATTGGTTTCTTTTGTAGTCTTGTATATTTTATTTTATGCATATAAAAACACCATTCTGAAAAGGATTCCCTAGCTTAATCAGATGCCAGAGGAGCCCATGATACTAAAAAAGCTGAAGAATCCGTGGTTTAGATTAAAAGGCAAAGAGGTGATCAGTGTATTAGTTTGATCACTTTAACACGTCATTTAGCTCAGAAATCCTTATTTCTGCTTTTATGAACCAACATCTCACTTCTTCATTCAGTTTCTATAATAACCTTTTTCATACTGTGTATAATGAATCTTCTTCCATGGTGTGCTAGTTCCTTAGATTAGTTCTTCACTTTCTTTAGCAACTAAGTAAATAAGTTTCCCATGCTAAAAGGAATTATCTAGAGCAATGATGTCAGATTCAAATAGAAATTGTACATGAAGATCCTGGCAGACACATATTGACTTAGAAAACCACATGTTAACACCAACTATGTTTTATTTACTTTGCCAAATGTTTTCCAGTTATATTTTAAAATGGTTTTGACATGTGTTTGATACCTCTGATCTAGAGTGTCTCCTCTTCAAACCACTAAGTGAAGAAATGATACAAAAGACATCTAGAACATTTGGAGATAAAGGTTTCAAATACAGGATATTTGGGAAAATATAGGCATATTCCCCAGAAAAAATAATCTTATGCGTATAAGGATTTTTTTTTTTACTTTGGTCTTCCACTCTATTTTATAATCTCACCACAATAATGTAATCTCATAATTTTTTAAAATTTAAATTTATTTATTTTTAGTTTTCAACATTCGTTTCCACAAGATTTTGAATTCTAAGTTTTCTCCCTATCTTTCCACTCCCTCCTACCCCAAAATGGCATGCATTCTGATTATCCCTTCCCCCAGTCTGCCCTCCCTTAATAATCCCCCTGCTTATCCTCTTCCCCTAAATTTCATAATTTGAACTAAAAACTGTTGGTGGTTTTGGAATAGACTGGGCTTGATGTAAGAATGAATACAAAATTTGCAATTTGAAGTTATAAACAAACAAGTCCACTTGCAAATCTGGAGGAAATTGGAAATGAAAGGAAGGGAAATGAGGAAAAAGAATAATGAAGTTTGAAGTTGGGTCTAATGTCGGTTTAGCTACTGACAGGAAAATGTTACAGAAAAGATTTAGAAAAGACCAGTTGAGTCATTGGTAGGTTGCCTGCTTCAGAGCAGAACCATGCTGAGGGTCTGCAGTTAAAGTGCTAATAGAAAGCACATAGTCCTTCCTCAGTCCTCATAGTTTCCTGTTTCAGGGGTACAGAAGCCACCAGTAAGGCATGCTGCAAACTTCTGCCTTCTGTTCCTTACGATAGATTGTCTGTGGGGTAGCTGATCTATACCTCTTTCTGCTCTTGAGAAGCAAGTGTAAGAGGAAGTTGGCATCTTTGGAAACAGCTATATGATGAGTTCTGGTCATCGAGAGTTGTAAGAGTTACGCTGAATAGCTCTCTTCAGAAGGACAAAGAATTGAGTGCATGTTGTGGACTCATTGTATCAGATCTGAAGTATATTTCATTTTATGTCCTTTTGAAGTAAGCAAATTGAATTCTGTACAGTTTACTTTTTAAGGAATATTTAAGGAGTTTTAAACAGAATTCCTTTATTATGAAAAAATCTACTTATTCTGCACATTCAGAAAGACCTTTATTCCATCTTTGTTTTATGCTTTTTTTTTGTCTTCTATGATTTGACAGGGATGCCAAACCACCTCCCTGTTCCAGTTCCCTTACCATATCTAGGCACATTGTGCTGCCACTTTAGAGAGCTCCCACTAAAGTTGTTCTGTTGCAAGGGTCAGTTACTGCATGTGCTTTCCCTTCCTGCCAAGGGGCAGCTAGGTATCATGTATAGCAGGTAGAGCACTGGGCCTTGAATTAGGAAGACCTGAGTTCAAATCTCATCTCAGATACTTAATAGTTGTGTGACTATTTGCCTCAGTTTCCTCATCTGGAAAATGGGGAAAATAACACCTCCCTCCCAGGGTGGTTGTGAGGATCAAATGAGATCCAAATTGTGAAGCACTTAGCATAGTGCCTGGCACATAGTAAGATGCTAAATAAATGTTAGCTATTATTATTAATCCTATTCACAAACACTACATGATGAAATATGTTGGAATCTTGGCATGTCACTTTTCACAGAAGCTACTGAATCTGGTTTTAGGCCTTTGTTATCTTCACATATGTTTGTGTTCAACACATATTACTTTGGAATGAAATATATCCTACAGTAAAAATAAATGTTTAATGAACCAACTCCCTCCTCCTTAACTTGTAAAAACTACATGAATTTCTGCACATCAGTCTCTGTGTTAATGATGTAGGAAGCCTAACTTGGTTTCTGTGGGCCTCAGTTTCCTTATCTATACAATGAATGGGTTTCCTTATCTATAAAATGAATGAGGCTCTTCCAGTCCTAGATCTGTGATCCTAAGATCTTATGAATAGCCATTCTGCTCCAGTCAGAAACAGAGTGGCATTGCTTATGGCCATTGGACCTTGAATTTCCTGAAGGGCATTACCAGCCACACATGCTTCTGGGCATCATCCTTCCAGCACCACAGCAGGGAGCCCCTGAAACACTTCTTAAGGCTAATGTCTACACAGGAAAGAACTTTTCTTAGATCTTGAGTATTAGTTTTTTTTATGGGGAGAATGCAGGAGGGAAGTGGAAGACTAATAGCTGATATTTGTTTACTGCTTTAGGATTTACAAAGCCTATTATATATGTTATTTAATTTGATCCTCACAGTCTGATGAGGTAAGTACATTATCTGTTCTCAGTAATTTGATTGGATTTGACAAACATATTAGTGCTTAAGCATTAGAGATACAAAGGCAAGCCCAAAACAGCCCTTGAGAGAATTGAGCAGAATGTGAGTGTATTACTGTTTATCTCATGAATACAACATTTAAAATGTGGCTTTCTTTTAGAACTTAAGGACTCTTTACATTTGGATGGCATTTTCACATATGTTATCTCATTTCATCCTCACGTTCAGAGGTAGGCAGGGTAAGAATTAATATTGTCATTTTACAGATGAAGAAACTGAGGTTCAGAAGGGTGAAGTGGTTTGTCCAAAGTTACCCAGATGGCAACAGAGCCAGGACTGGGACTGGGCTCAGTAGACCTGGGCTTTCTCTTCCACCACTTTGGCTCTTGCCTTTAGAGATTGCTTCATAAAGCCTTTTGTCATCACCTCAGATGAAAGGTCTTTCTTCTCTGCAGCTATATGACTTACTCTCCATACCACCCTAAATGGCATTTATTCTATACTAGGTATATTTTGGTCATTTATGTATGTTTTCTCTTCCTCACAGGAAGTGTGAGGAACTCCCAATGTGCTGATATACAGAGATAGGTCTTACTCATGTTTATATCCTTCAGTCCATTAGGTTCAGAGTCAAAAGAGTTGATACTTCTTAACTGTATGGTCTTGGGCAAACCCATTTATTTTGGTGAGCCTCAGTTTTCTTTGAAGATCAAATGAGATAATGTGTATAAAATTCTTTGTAATCATAACGAAAGCCAATATTAATACACTTGATGAATGAACACCAGCTTCCAGCTGTGGTTATAGACTTGTGGGAGGTGGGGTGCAGGGAGGCAGGGAGTGGGGAAGTATGATTTGAATTAAGACTTGAAGGTACAGGTAGGATTTTTTAAATCCTGGTTAGGTAGGGAGAAACTGTATAAGCAGGTAAGAAAGTGAGAATATAAGCAGGCATATTTGACTGTTGTTAAACCGTTATAATAGTCAAGGTGTAATAAGAAGTAATGGTAGTCAGGGAGTAATAAAGACCTACACTAGGGTGGTAACAACTGGAAGAAAAATCTGAAAACATTACTAAGCTAATGGATGATTCTAATAAATTATCCATTTATTGATCAGTTACTAAGGAATTTGGGGTTGGGGTACAGAATTATAAACCACACCCTCCCTGCTATGGAGAGGGTGTGGTTTGGGAAAACCACTAGGGATTGACCACCTACTATGCAGATTACACATAACCCTTTTAAAAGTAAGCAGTTGATTGAGGAGTATTAAAAAAAACACAGCTTCTATTTGCAATTAAAATTTGTTAACATCTTCTTGTCACTAGATGGAGCCCATGAGCACAGGGAACCGTGTGGGTCAGCTCTTCCATACCTTGTAGGATTCCTATTCTGTGCCTCTGAAAAGAGAGAGCAATGTCTCCAACCTTTAATATTTATTCACCTTGAATCAAATGGATTTGAAGGGCAATTATCTGACTTGCTCATTTTGTCTTCCCTTGAGATGTAGTAAAATAATTTTTTTCAGTTCCTCTGAGTTTCTCCTGAACACTGAATCCCACTAAAACCACTGAGTCATGTCAATGAGTTTCAGTTTCTTCTGGTGACATGTAGTAAAATAATTTTTTTTCAGTTCCTCTGAGTTTCTCCTGAACACTGAATCCCACTAAAACCACTGAGTGATGTCAATGAGTTTCAGTTTCTGCTGGTGGTGAATAGATTTTTCATGCTATTTTTTTTTTTGCCCTTTAAAAAATGTCAACCAAATTTTCATCTGCCTTTATTTCCCCAAGAAAATTAATTGACCAAAATTGTGCCAAGTTTTCTCTGTTAGCTTCCTTTAAATGCAAGTAGTAATTAAGAGTTATGTCACACACTTCACTGAGTGTCAAAATTCTTAGCATGCCTTGTACATGCTTTCACCTCCCAAGCCCTAAATGGTGTGTAGCATTAGCAGAGAAAGGCCTGAATCCCTTTTCTTTATCAAGATTGTCAAAAGGTGAGAGGCATGAAGCAGATAATAGGGATGGTGAGTATTTCAGTCACGAGCTTACTTTACCACATTAAAAAAAAAAAAAAGATGAATCCTTGAAGTGATTTCAGAAAAACAACCCTGGTAACAGTCTAGATCCAAATGAGGGTGTAGTCAATTTTCTGTCTTAGTCTTTATGCAAAGCAGTATGTAACAAAAGGTTCAAGTTAACTCCTTTTTGGTATCTTTTTGCTACAGCACGTGTCCTTATAGTCGTCCTCCCTTTGGCTATGGAAATTTCCCAAGTTCAATGCCAGAATGCCTTGGCTATTATGAAGATAGGTACCAAAAGCATGAGGCTATGTTTTCTGCCTTAAATAGAGACTATCCCTTCAGAGACTACCCAGATGAACGTACACACAGTGAAGATTCTCGAAGCTGTGAGAGCCTGGATGGAGCCTCTTACTATAACAGCCATAGCCATAGTGGGGAGGAATATTTAAACCCCATGCCTCAACTGGACATTGGAGCCTTAGAGAATGTATTCACAGCTCCTGCATCTACTCCCTCTAGCATCCAGCAGGTTAATGTAACTGACAGTGATGAGGAGGAAGAAGAGAAAGTGCTCAGGGATTTATAATTTTAAATCAAATGATAAGCACAGAAAATAAACATTTCTTTAAAAATCTTTTGGGTCAATTGGTGTGAGAAAAGCCTAGAGTGCCTTGCTGACAATTTTCAGCCTTGATCTGAGGAGTCGAATTCAAATGCAATTTCTGTTTTAGGAAAGTTTTGACTAGTGAAATTGAATTCTTTCTGTTTCATAGTAGGAATGTTTAGGATATGAAACAGTTTCTTTTTATGTCAGAAATTTGCACACAAGATTTGTTAATATATTTTTGAATATTAGCTCACAATTTTATGTGAGAACATGGAATATTTCTCTGGCGCCATGAGTGATGATTTCCAGTTTCTCTTAGGATACATTTGTTTATTCTAATATATTTATTTTGTTTGACATTTATATATTTATGGATGTTGTCAGTTCTAATGTAATATTTTGAAAATAATTTGATGACTTTTAGCAGTGAACTGAGTAAGTTCCTGAATTTAATTTATGCTAGTAACATTTATAAATTGCTAAATGTATTTTTAATGGCACCTGGGTGATCACTTGGCATACTAGTCATTCTTGTTTCTAAATATTTTTGTCTCCTCTTTTATGGACATTTCTTCCATTTGGTATGCATTGTTATACTTTTGTTACACTTAAATAAACTTAGATAAAATTTTTCTTGTTGGATGTTTCTATTGATAAAACATAAGGGATAGTGGGAGCTTGGGGATGATGCACAAATAAACATTAATATTTTGCAGTATCCTATAAAAAGGAGATGCAAATAAATAAGAATGGTCTCAGGATAAGCAGTTTTCTGACCCTCCAAATGCCACTCTTTTTTTAGTAACTTCCAGAATTGTACATGTAAATTCTATTGGACAAAATTTGTGTCGATATCAAGGAACATGGAGCTTGTATATTCAGATATGTCATTTTCCAACTTGCTATACATATTTGGATGTGATTTTAATTCTTTCATAAAGATTACTTGTCCTAGTCCATTCTCGCAGTTTAAACAATTGGAGGAGATTTTCATGTATGAGTCAGTCAGGCCAATAATGTGCTGCTGCCAGTGAGGCTTTATTATATGGCACATTTTAACTTATTTTAAATTGAAACACCCAAAGTCAGGGGCATAGGTGACCGAAGTTCAAGAAATAAGGACTTTAAGGGCAAGGGAAAAACCAGAGTCTCAGTTGCCAGAAGAGTCCCATGACAACTGGGTTTCAGAATGTGATAGTTTTCAAGACACAATAAAAAGGAAGAAAAGTGGGGACCAGCCATGGTCCTTTGCAGAGCCCATCTTCAGACTGGGCACACATAGATTTTGTCAAATTTTCTACCTCTCAATCTTGTCAGATGGCTGACTCCTTAGTGTCTTCTGCATCAGGGTAGGTCAAGCAGGCCTCTATTTTAAAGGGAAAGAAACAAGTTCTTGGTCAAGTGCATCTGATTTATTTTAAATTTATGACCTTACAGGCAGGTAGCTGCTAGGCATTGACCAATGATTCAAGTAGGGAAAGTAAAAATGGAGTATGAAACTTTACAGAAAAGAGAAGGGAGCTAGAGCATGTCCATATGAGATATGACATGCTGCAAATGAACCAGATGAGTCTCTCCCCACACCACTCCCCCACACCCTCCCAAACTCCAAAACTTTAGAAGGTTTTTTAAAATTATCACGATACCTCATACACATTCAGTTTAAGCAGCTCCTTTTGAACCCTGAGCTTTTAGTGCTTGTATTTAATTAACAGATTTACAAAAATGTGTAATTGTGGTATAACCAATTGAGCAAACCTCTACAAAAAGTATTACACTTATGGTTTGAGGTGATTTTTTTCCTAGTCAAAATTGGGGGTTAAGATGGTTGATAACATGCCTGGAAATACTCAGGTCTATGATGCACAAAAATAATGCAGATAATTCTGGCAAACTATGCCCTCCTCTCCAGAACCCCCAAATCCAATCCCTTTTAAAATGCATATTTCATATAAAATCAAATTTTTTTTACCTGGATAATTGTGGCTCTAGAGACTTTTTCTTGACTTTGTATGATAAAAATATCTATATTATGTACATGTAGAAGACTTCAGTTTTCCAGGTTATTAATGTACTACCTTCCATTAACACCACATTTTTTAAGCATTTCTTTCCTGACTTTTCATAAATTTTTATTTTCATCATCATGTTTCATTCTATTATTTTATAGACAACAGAGGCAGATTTAATTATTCAGTGTTATATTTATGTGATTAAATAACAAAATTGTTTCTTACTTGACCTTAATGATCCAAAGTATTCTACATATTGGATAAAAATCATTATATGATATCACATCTACATTAATCATGTCTTTGTTATAACTTAAAGCTATGTCTGTGTTATTTGGAAAGTATTATCTCTCTGAAAGACTGTTCTCTTGTCATTCAAAATTAATCAGAGTTGGGCCTGGTTAATACTTTGATAGGGCCCTGTGGGATACATGTAGATTAAAATATGAGATGCAGCCTGCATGGTGGGTGGAGGGTCACCACTGGAATTGGGAAGGCTTGGTTTCAAATCCTGCCCCAGACACCTACTACTGCCTGTGTGATCACAGACAACTCACTTACTACTTAATGCCTGAGGCAACTTTATAAGTTTCAGAAAAGTCACTAGAAGTTCCTTATGCTGATTAAAATCAGTTTCACACTTCCCCATCAAAAACGGCTATATCTAACATATAGGGCTAGCTAGATACTGAACTATTCCATTGAATCATAGATTTAAGTTTGTGACTTCAGAGGCTAATTCAACCCATACTTAAATGACACAACTATCTCTAAAATCCCTGACAAATTTGGGACATTCATCCTCCATGGAAGATCTTCAAAGGGAATTTTGGTAGAGAACTAATAATCATATGAGATGGATTTTTTAGATTTTTTTAACTGGCCCACTTTGTTACATCTTATTAAGTTTATATTAGAGGAATTAGAGGTGTTTTGTTACAGAGGTTCACAGTGAGGTGACCCGACCTATCAGGCTTATAATATTTAGAGTTCCTATTTGAGTTAGGGATAGTATTTCTGCTATAGCCGTGACGGTCATATACCTTGGCTCTTGCAAATCAGCCCAATTTCTTTTATAAATATATATTTTGTTTTCATATAATTTCCATTTTTGAATGTATCCCCTCTCCATTCTGCTACTAAATAAGCCATCTCTTGTAATAAAGATTCAAAAAGAAAGAAAAATAAGTAATTCAGCAGACCCAGTAATCCATCTGACATGTTGTTACTCAGCCTTTGTTTTTGAAGAGGACCAGTGACACGACAAAGGTTATATCTTGTGTCTGAATTGGACTGAAGTCATCAGCATGACTCTCTCCTCCAAAGTTCTCAAAGTCCAGTAACAAAGCAGAAGACAATGCATATAATATTCCATGACCTTAATGCCTATCCCTCATCTCCCCGAAGGAAGAAGAGAGGTACATTTTCTCATCTCTTCTTTAGGGCCATACTTGGTCATTGTATTTTTAACAAAATATTCAGAATTTTATTTCTTTGTTTCTGATGTTGCTGTTCTTTGAATTTATATTACTGGAGTTATTTTGTAGCTTGTGGTTCTGCTTATTTCACATTTACATCAGTTCACATATCTTCTTAAAGTTCTTCAAATTCTTCATATTTTCCATCTTTTATTGTCCAGGAATATTCCATTACATGCATGTACCATAATTTGGTTAGCCATTCTTAAATCAATGAGCATCTACTTTGTTTCTAGTTTTTTGCTATCACAGAAGTGTTGATTTGAAAATTTTTTGGTATGTATATGAAACTTTTCTTTTGGTTTTTGATCTTCTTGGGGGTTATTGTTACCAGTGAGACCAAAGGATATGGACATCCTTATTTATTTTTAAGAATAATTCTAAATGTCATGAATGGTTTTTGTCTTTTGTAGAATAATATAAAAAAGAATATATATATCTACTTTGGGGTAGCTTTTAAAAATAACACCAATCATTTGTTTTCTATGCTTCCCTATCTCCCCTTTCCTTGAATAAGAAAAGAACAACAAAAATAAAAGCTTCATAACAAATATGAATAGTCAAAGCAAGTTCTCTTATTGGCCATGTCCAAAAATGTATATCTTATTTTACATTTTTAGTACATTAACTCCCCATCAGGAAGTGAGTAGTATGCTTTATCTTTGGTCCTCTGAAATTGTGGTTTGTTATTACCTTGACTGGAGAAGAGACAATAAGGCTTTACAACAGGAATATTGTTATTCAGACCATGTGTCCTGATTCTTGGTTAGAAAACTATGATAACCAGCAGCCCCTATTTAGAAATGTGCAGAATTGAAAATAAACACAATTATCTGCAATTCTCAAATCAGTATATCTGAAATTATTAAATATTACTATTGGATCTGGCTTAGTGGATACAGAATAAAGAACTTCCTTACCAGTTTACACTACTAGTTGATGGAATTTAGAGCTGAAAGGGAGCTCAGAGAGCAAATCATTTGGTCCAACCTGTGCACTGTGGAGCAGAGGCTGAGTAATGACAAAGACAGGAAGCAGTAAGTGGCAAAGCTGGGATTCAACCTAGGCTTTTTGACAGATACACTCCAAGATCTTTCACTCTTCCATATTGTTTTTCAGCATCATACTTTTAGGCTTTAGGAAAATGGAAGAGTTAATCTAGACATATAGGAATGTTTTCAAATTTGGCTCCTCCGTATCTCAAAATCATCATCACAAGGACAAGTACCTCCTAATGAATTTCATTGTTTTATTGTCTTGTAAAGCAGTATTGAAATTTGTTCACATTAAAAATAGCTCTCTCTGTTGGGGTTGATCAGTCCATTTGCTGATTGGCATCATTTCCTTGCATGAACATGATATGGTTATGTCTATGCTCATTTCCAGATTTGAACTATTTGAGTTATTAGAATTAGGAAAGGCATTGTGTTTAATAGTGTTAGGTTAAAAAATAAATCACTGAAATTCTTGTCTGATTTTCTGTATGGAACACATGATGATTAAAGAAAGAGATGGAAAGTTATAAATAGCTGTAAATTACCATTAGCTCCTAGACCAGCTTCTTACTGAAAGTTGATCTTGTACCCAAGAAAGTAAGTAGGCAAATGTGCTAATTCCCACACAAGTATGTTTTCAACAGTGTAGACCACCTGTCAGTAGGATTATTCTTTGAACCAAAAGAGATGGTGACTCTCTTAGCTCCTTTTGAAACTTAGAGCATTGCACTGGTTTTGAAAGAAAACCAGAAGGATTTCATGATCCTCATACCTTCCTTTGGTTTTATAGCGTAAAGTTGGGAGAGGGCAAAATTATTCTCAAATCTCTTGTCCTGTATTTTGGAATGGTATCTTCTGTGGTATGTAATATTCTAAATTCCTGAAACTGTAACACATTCTATATATATGTATATGTATATGTATATGTATATGTATACGTATATATGTATGTATATGTATGTATATATATGAATATATGCACACATACACTTGCTTAAATAGAATGTTCTTTTTACAATAACAAACCAAGATATAAATGAAAATTTAGAGGCACACAGAAAACAATAGTAACAATACTTTCTTAAAAGTTCCTAGACTGTTACTTTTACCTGAGGAATTTTTTTCAGTGTTATTATCTGTCATCTTAGTTTACTGTATCTTTGTTTGTGGAGCTTATGTCAATTCCTAATCATTCTTAGGAAAAGAAGAAAAAAGGCATTTTTTAAATACCAGTCACTGTGATTAGTGCTTTAAAAATATGTCATCTCATTTGATTTTCATAACAACCCTGGGAGGTAGGTGCTATTATTATCCTCATTTTACGGTTGAGGGAACTGAGGCAGACAGCGATTAAGTGACTTGACCAGATTTATGCAAACTAGGAAGTATTTGAGGCCATATTTGAACTCCAGATCTTCCTGACTCTGGGTGCAGTGCTCTATCTACTGTACCACCTAGCTGCCTGTGGGAGCTTTTAGGAGCCCAATATGCAAAAATATCTTTTTCACTAGAGATATAATAAGTAATACAGAAATAACACAATAAATGTGGTGAATTTTGCTAGAGAGGAGGTGGATGGAGCATTTTTTGACATTTCTCTGCCTTATACTATTTTAAAGTTTAGAAACAAATTATTAAAGTAGAAACTATTCATCACAATTTGAAATACTGCTACTTTTTTATTTTTATTTTTGTATTCCTGGAATGCAATAGGTGCTTAATAAATTCTTATTGATTGATAGACTTTTAAGGAATATATCTGTATATATATATAAACATAAGTATCCATCTGTTTATCTCTATTTTCAGCTTCTACCTAGTGTTTTGAATCTTTGAAGATAATCATCACTCTCTAAATATTCCTTTGTGCTTCTGCTCTTTGTGGTACCTCTCTACAAAAATCAAAATGTGTATGTGTATATAGATATATAGATATTCATATGCTAATCTTATGGTTTTGAATTATCTAGATTGTTAGTTGACTTAGAATGGCCAGATAATAATAGCCTAAGCTTTCACATTTTTGTGGGGTTAAAAGGCCATTATTGTTAAAACACATCCCCCAAATTGGTCCAGCAGTTAAGCCTTAGTAAATTTTATTATAATTTGAGATAGCAGTGGCATAGCAGAAAAGCCACTGGAATTGTAGACAGCTTCACCAATTTCTAGCTGTATGAGTCACTAAATATCTCGGAACTTCAGTTTCCTCATCTATAAAATGAGGGACTTGAGGGACTATGATTAGGGACTCTTAACTTGAGGTCTGTGGACTTGGTTTTGATGAGTATGTGTAAACATAGAAGTTTATATATACAAATCACATAAATGTCATAAACGTAATTCTGTGCATACATAACTCAAATATATATTTATATATACATATTATACAAACACATACACACACTATATATGTGGAGAGACAAAGAGGGAGAGAGTTTTATTTGTAATTCTACGTCTTTTTTTTTTAATGCATTTCAAAACATTATTCCAAGAA
Source organism: Notamacropus eugenii (assembly GCF_028372415.1). Taxonomy (NCBI): domain Eukaryota; kingdom Metazoa; phylum Chordata; class Mammalia; order Diprotodontia; family Macropodidae; genus Notamacropus; species Notamacropus eugenii. The sequence continues at coordinate 386,614,574 of NC_092872.1, read as the reverse complement.
GGGGTCCATGGTCTTTACAGACTGCCAACTAAAGGGGTCTATGATAAATAAAGGGTTAAGAACCCCTGCACTAAATCATCTTCAGGCAAGGTTAAAACATTCCTATCACTACATAATTAGTCATCACCATTAGGAGACAGTCTCATACAATTAGCTGTTTAAGTCAAGGGTTAAGCATTCTAGAGTATACATGATTTCAGGCTGGACCTAAGCTTGAGTATTTATTGAAAAATCAGGATAGGATAGTGATGTCATAGTGGTCAGATGTACATTTTTTCAGTGAGATTTGGTTAATTGCAAACCTGAATGCTAAATTACTGGAATTAAAAAAAAATACCTAAGAGAGAAGAATGGGTGAAGCTGTTCTTATTTGAAATTCTAAGGCAATTATTAAGACATTGAGGCTGTTTTATGGGAGGAGAAGCAGTTTCATCAATCAATCAATCAGCACATCTTTATTATTTGTCAATAAGTATTTATTAACCCAGGCAGTGTGATGATGGAAATATATTGAAGCTTATTACATTCTAATGGTGGGAAAGACAAGGATGTGTGTGTATGCATACATACATACACACACACATATATACAGATACATTGTATACATACACATATACAGTGTGTACATACATATATACATAAATATAAAGAGAACAAAGTCAAATAAATACAAAGTTGTTAAATGCAAGGTAATTTGACAGGGAGAGCACTAGCAGTTGCAGGAATCAGGAAAAACTTCAGGGAAAAGTAGTTCTTGAGTGGCTTCTTGAAGGAAGAGAGGGATTGAATGAGGCAGAAGTGAGAAGGGAGAGCATCCCAGGTATGGGGGACAGCCAGTGTGGAGGAAGGGAGAAGGGGAGTGGAGAAGGCCAGGTTACCTGGATGGCAGATGTGGGAGGACAAAGTAATACAATGAGACAGAAAGATGGGTTGAGGCCAGGTTGTAAAGGACTGTAAAAAGTAGACAGAGGAGTTTTGCATTTGACTCTAGGAACAATAGGCATCCACAGGAATTGATTGAGTAGGGGAGTGACATGGTGGGATATGCAATTAAGGAAAAATCACTTTGGTAGCTGTGTGGAGGATGAACTCAAGTGGGAAAAGATGAGATAGAGAGGCCAATTAGGAGGCTACTGTCATAGTCTACCAGGGTGAGGAACCTGTGGCCTCAAGATCCTCAGATGCGACCTTCTTACAGAATACTAACTTCACAGAACAAATCCCCAGTTCTCTAGATCCTCAAGTACTGCCCTCTGACTGAATCCAAACTTTACACAAAATCTGTTCTGTGAAGTCTGAATTTGGTCAGAGGGCCACATGTAGACTCGAGGCTGTAGATTCCCCACCTCTGCCCTGGCTAGACAGTAGGTGATGAGGACATAGGCTACCACTTAGGTGGTAGTTAGGTGAGTGGAGAAAAATCAAGTGTTAGAGATACTGTGGAGTTCAAAAAGGCACATTTGGCAACTGGTTAGCTGAAGGGGAGGGCGAATATGAAATTAATAATGCCAAGGTTACAAACCTGAAAGACTGGAAGACTGGCAATATCTTTGACAGTAATTGGAAATTTGGAAAGGGAGAGAACTTTGGGAAAAAGATAATGAGCTGTCTTGAACATGTTGAATTTGAATGTCTTTAATACATCCAGTTTGAAATGTCCTACAGGGAACTAGTGATGTGGGATGGAAGCAAAAGGGAGAACCTAGAGTTTGGTATATAGCTCTGGGAGTCATATGCATAAGGATGATAATTAAACCCATGAGAACTGCTCAGGTAACTAAGAAAGAATAGAGAGAAGTAAGAACATGTGGAGGACAACAGCCCTGGGGAATATCCATAATTAAGTGTCTTGATCTGGATAATGAATTTGCAAAGGAGATTAAGAAGGAATGGTTAGACAAATAGGAGGAAAACAAGAAGAGAGGTGTCGTGAAAACCCAGAGAAGAGAGAGTATCCAGGAGAAGAGGGTGGTCAACAATTTCAAATACCACAGGTAATTTGAGGACAATGAAGACTGAAATAAAACCCATCACATTTGGAAACTGAGATCATTCACTGGTTTCTTTGAAGAGAGCTTTTCGGTTGAGTGATAAGAAGCCAGATTACAAAAGGTTGACAGGTGAGAGAAGTGGAAGTAGGGTAGCTGGAGTAGAAAACTTTTTCTAGAGTTTCAGAAAAGGAGTGGTATGGGATGATAGTGTGAGGGGATGGCAGGGTATAGTGAAGGTTTTTTAAGTTTGGAAGAAACTTGGAACTTTTGAAGGCAGAAGAGAAGGAACCACTGGAAAGATTGGGAGGTGGAGGTGATTAAGGTTGCAATCTGTCAGATGAGATGAGAAGGGGTGGACTTGTCAAAGACAGTGAACCTCATTGTCAGAGACTGGGTGAAAGAAAATGGAGTCAGGGATGAAGTCAACTAATTTTGAGATGAAGAGAAGAGAGATTACATGTGAAATGGTCTTAGTTTCCTCAGTCAAGTAAGAAGTGAGGTCTTCAGTGGAAGTGGGAGTGGAAATGAATTATGGGAGATATGAGGAGAGGAGAAAGTTTGGAAAAGTTTTGTAGGGAGTGAGATAGGGAGGAATTCAATTTGGCAAGAATCAAAAAATAACCTTGCCACCTTACAGTTGAATTTGTATATAATGTGAATTTTTAATGGACCCAATTAGTACAGTTGGGTATCTTCCTTTGGCAGCACATGGAGTGGAATAGGGGAAGGGGGCAGTAATTGATTAGAATGGAAGTTTCTTGAGGGCAGGAACTTTTTTTTCTTTGTATCTCCAGTGTCTGCATAGCACAATAACTAGCACATAGTAGGCGTTCAATACATAATTGTTATACAAATGAACACCACAACATTGCCTAAATGATAACTGTGCATTTTACAGGCTGATTGATGACTATGAACTTAATGTCTTTTTTTTTAAGCTGCTAAAATCTCATTTCCCCTTTTTTCTTTACCTCAATCCCACCAAATCATTGTTTTAAGGCCGAGGGAAACTGTCCTATTTTTCATACCCAGGGACTGTTCTGTGGATAAAGAGAAGAGTGCTTTTTTTCATGTAAAGGAAAGAAGAACATAATATCCTGCTGAAGTATACATCTGTAACTTCCATACTAGTTCCCTCCATCTGCCAGACTTTGGAGTTCTTAGGTGGAGTCTGAGGCTAGATTGGAAAGAAAGATCCCCGAGGAAATTGAGAAGGTAAAGATATGAGTTAAGGATGATGAAGAGAAATTTGAGAGATTTGGAAGAGATAAGGCATCACCCCCTCAAATCCTTTCATTTCCTCCTGTTCTGTGGACAAGAAATGAAGAGCTCCCCTTTGGGGACCTACAAAGGGACACTTCCCAACAGCACTGTGTGGAGGTGGGAGGAATTTTGAGATTCCAGGTCATGCTCTCTCACTTGAGATTCTTCACCTTCAGCGCACCCCATTATTTTTACCATCCTATGTTTTTAGCAACAGCACATGGCATCTAGTCTCAAATGAAGCTCATGTCAGTGTCTATAATAGTCTGTCCTGAAAGGACCTAAGGACATGGAAACTTTACAATTTGTAAATGATATAGAACAAGGCCAATCCTTGACAAAATAGTGACCTAGGCAAGATGCCCTTAAGTTGCCTTAAATGTCTCTCTATTCTTATTTTTGAATGCCTCCTCTTTAAAGGTTTGATAGTATGATCTTATACCTATTATTGCTCCTTTCTAAAATCTTAATTTTTTAAAATAAAATCTTATTGGCAGCTTGTTTTTATATGACCTAAATTTCATCTATATTTCTCCTCCTCCCTTTGTCAGAAAGCCACCCCTTAGGAAAAAAAGGATCTTTTTAAAAAGAGAAAAAGAGGAAATAAAGAAAAGAAATCAACAAAACCAATGAAAAAAATTGAAAAAATGTGAAAACAGTGTTCTACACCTGTGGATCCCCCACCTCTGCAAAGAAGTAGAGGTAGGTGTTTTCTCATATCTCTTCTTTGGGGCCGAGTTTGTTCTTTGTAATTTTGCAACATTCACTTTTTATTATTTGGTGGTGGTTGTTCTTTCCATTTACATTGTTGCAGTCCTTGTTTAAATTGTTTTCTTATCTCTACTTCCATCACACCATTCTTCTGATTCTCTTTCTTCTTGTCTGACTCTTAGGTCTCTGGCTAGATCATCACACATATGCAACCCAAGTCTCTAGCCTTAGAGAGGCTTAGAGAGAAAAGTGAAGATATTTTTCTCCTTATATTTTCCCTTAGTGATCTCATGAGCTCCCATGGGTCCGGTGATAAGCTCTATGTGTTGTTGTTCAGGCATTTTCAGTCATGTCTGACTCTTTGTGACCCTGTTTGGGACTTTCTTGGCAAAGATGCTGGAGTGGTTTGCCATTCCTTTTCCAGATAATTTTATACATGAGGAAATTGAGGCAAACAGGGTGAAGTGACTTGCCTAGGGTCACAGAGATAGGCCAGATTTGAACTCAAATCTTCCTGACTCCAGGTTCAGCACTCTATCTACTACTCCACCTAATAGATGACTACTAGATCCTACACTAATCCCTACATTGAACTACAGTCCCACATTGCTATCTGTCATGGGCCTCTCCCCTGGATCAGTACCTCAACTGTAACATGTCCAAAAAAGAACTCATTATCTGCCCCCTCCTCTATATGTGCCTTCTTTCTTATTTCCGTCAAGGGCACTGCCATCCTTCTAATCATCCAGGTTTGTAAACCTTAAGGATCATCCTTGACCCTATCCTCTTACTCTCCTTGTCTAAATTTTGTAGATCCTACCTCCATAATCTCTTTCTTATCCGTCCCTTTCTCTCCATTTATACTCTCACTCTCTTGGTCCAGTCCCTTATGATTTCTTCCCTGAACTATTGTAATATTGATCTCCTTGTTGTTAGCTTTTTCCATCTCCCACTCACCACACAACTTTGAAGAGTAATTGTCCTAAGGCATAAATCTGATGGTTCAGTGCACAGTTCTTAATAAAGACATACCTTGCTTTGGAATGGAGTCTCTCCTTACTTTAGCCTCCTAGATAAAACTACAAACTCCTCAGTTTAGAATGTATAATTCCACATAATCTGGCATCATCCCATTTTTCTAGAGTTGCTCCATCATATTGCCTTTGACTTATTCTACCTGGCAGCCAAACTGGGCTCCTAACTCTTCTGCAACCTCAGCATTCTACTTCCTGTCTCTGAGAGGACATACCCTGCTTTGAAATGGAGTCCCTCCTTACCTTAGCCTCTTAAGAGTCTAATTTCTTTTACAGCTCCACTTGGGAGACATCTTCTATGTGAAGGTTTTCTTCAGCTTCCCAATTCAGTGCCCACTTAAATTGCTTTACGTTTATTTGTGTACATGGTGTGTCTTCCCTCCCCTGCCTCCAGGGAAATGTAAGTACCTTGAAGGTAGGTACTATTTAGCATTTGTCTTTGCATCTAGAGTGCCTAGCACCTATGACTTGATGCATATTCTGATATCCCCCTTCCAAAGCTCCTAGCTGTTTCTCCTCATTACCTTATATTTACTTTGCATATATACTGTATATATTTATATGTGTATACGCTGTTCCCCCTATTGAATGTAACATCTAGTGAGACAGATTGTTTTAAGGTGTTTTTTTCTTCTTTTTGGCATTGTTTTCTGGGGCCTACTACAGTGTCTAGCACATAACTGGTATTACACACATGAAGGAGTTGCCTCAGTGGATAGAGCCCTGGGCCTGGAGTCAGGAAAACCTGAATTCAAATTGATTTCAGACACTTACTATCTGGGTGATCCTGGGAAGGTCCCTTAACCTCTGTTTGCCTTGATCCACTGGAGAAAGAAATGATAGATCACTCCAATAGCTTTGCCAAGAAAACCCCATGAGCAGTATGGTTTGGAGTCACATAGAGTCAGTCATACATGACTGAACAGTAACAACATATGAAGGACTGACCTCACAAGGGCTATTACTTGAAATTTTCTCTCTGCTGCAGTAATCCTTTCAAGGAATTTACAAAATAGAAGAGGGTGATAAAAGGGATATATATATATATATATATATATATATATATATGTATATACACACACATACAATACATACATATATATATATATATATATCTCTGTATATATGTAAATAAATGTGGTATAGATTAGAATATGACATGTAAAAGAGAAATACAAAGTATTATGAGCTGAGATGAAGGAGAGTTTAATTTGAGCTGAGCTTCTGGAAATGATTTCTGATGGGGTGTTCTTTGAGTTGGACCTTGAAAGATGAACAGGATGATAGCCATGAATGAAACAGAGGCTAGCTAAGTATAAAAAACAGTGTGAGTAAAGGTATGGAAATGAATGGGACATGTTTAGATGTAGGGATTTGCTTTGTTTGTCTAGAGCATGGTTCATGAGAAGGTGGACTAGGTATGAAAAGGCAGATGTCTCCTTGATCATTTAGGAGAATTAACTTTATTGGTCAGGGAAAGCATTAAAATAGGATTCTACTATATTATATAAATTGTTACCTTCCTCCATGGAGGAGGGAATATGAGCTTCCTGTAGACAGGGATTGTTTCACTTTTGTATTTTTATCTCCCTGCACCAATCATTGTGACTGACCCACTTAATAATTCCATGTTGATTGCTTGATTGATATATGCAACATGAAGCTATAATGCTGCATATTGGTTCTTTAGGCAAAACTCTAGGGCAGAGCTTGGTAGTGACTGAGTTTGGTTTTGCCTTATAAAACTGGACAGAACAAATTCCCTAGGAGCAGCCTAGTTTGTCACCAACAGGCCCAACAAGTAGGGTCCTGACTATGTTAGATATCTGTGCATTTTGACTTTTTAGTCTTGGTCACCAGCCAAATTTAAATTGAACACTTGGAACTCCTCAGTCATTCATCATGCTTTAGCCACGCGCAGGGTTAGTGCCCAGTCTTTAAAAAGCACACAAAGAGCACTTTGACTAGGAAAGCCCCACTAAGCTGAGCTAAAATCCACAACCCACATTGGTTTCATCTTACTGAACAGCTCCTTGGTTTGGAAGACACAGCTGTTGTTGGCTTCTCTGAATACAGCCTGCTAGTCTTCACCCGGGCTGGAACAGATGAGAAGAGTTAACACTGGATGAATTAAAACAGTCCACTTCCCCAAATAATGAAACTGCTGTGAGCAAGACGCTAATTTCCTCTGAAGGATGTATGTCTTCCTGCACTGTACGGATTTCCAAATCACAAATCCAGATGGAAGCCATCCTGGCTCAGACCAAGAATGGGTTTTCTGCTTCAGTCTTGGAAAGTCCCTGTGAAATCATTCTCTAGAGAATATTTTTGGTTGTTGGGAGTGTGAAAGTTTGAATACTTAAATGGTCCCACTCTTATGTTTTACAATAATAATAACAAAGATGAAAAGGTCTCCTTACTATGATACTTTACAATTTATAAAGCACTTTTCTCTCACCTATTCTGTGATATAGGTAGTGAAATTATTGTTGTGCCCATTTTACACATTAGGGAACTGAGGCCAGGGAAGGGAAGTGACTTGCTCCAGGTTATATGGCTAGTAAGTAGGGAGAAACAAGACTTAAACCGTTCCAGCTCCAAATCTTATCTGCTTTCTAGTACACCACACTGTCTTCATTATAATAATGATATATTTTATCTGTCTAGTGCTTTACAACTTAGGAAGAGTATTGCATATGTTGTACCATTTGATCCTGTTGTATAGTGGAAAGAATACTGAAATTGGATTTAGAGGAATTGGTTCAAATGCCAGCTCTTCTACATATTAGCAGTGTAAAGGAGCTTGGTCATTTAGACTCTCACAGCCTTAGTTTTTCTTCTGTAAAATAAGAATAATAATATCTACGCTACCTATTTCACAGGTTAGCTTTGAGGATGAAATGGGGTTGTCCATCCAAGAAGCTTTTTAAATCATAAAGTGCTACATAAGTTTCAGCAATTATTGTTGTCCTACTGGCAACTCTGTGACTGTGGTAATGAAGAGTTATCATCATCATTTCACCAATGAGGCTATAGGATAAGAGGGATGGAGGGACATGGCAAGTAAGTGGCAGAGATGAGCTGAAATCCATGACATCTATAAGCCCAGAAGTTCTTTGAATCTTCCCAGAGGCCTTTCTGTTATAGATTTACATTGACAAAAAGAAAGATATGGATCAGGAACAAATCCCAGAACAGGTTTTCTATCCAAATAACCGTGGTCCATGCCAATATTTCTGAACAGTTTTAGGTTTCAAAGTTGAAAAAACAATGATGTATTCTTTCTTTCCTACAACTTGCCACCCAGGTCAGTGGGATGGGAAACAATGAAGACAAAATCACCCTGATTTTTTTTCTCTCTCTACAAATTGAGAGGATCATAGAATTTAGAGCAATAAAGAACTTCTAAGGTCATCTAGTTCAGTCCTCTCATTTTATAGTTGAGGAAACTGAAAAGTTTCTAAGAAGAAGTTAAAGAAGTTGACTGACTTCTGCAAATTTACACAGGCAATAAATGTCAGAGCCAGGATTTGAACCTGAGTGCTTTGAATTCTAAATTTAGTATTCTTTCCATTTTACCATGTGGTGAGTTTACTGAGATCTCATAGTTTCATGAGTGGCTATTGAAAAGCCATCAAACCGAGTGACAATTAATTGCCTTGATCACAGTCTTGTCATCTGTGACTTCTCAGCATCTGTTAATTTGGTTTGTTTGACCTCAGGAAGCTGAATAAAGAAGTCATGAATAAGACCTTTCACTAAGCCCCTCCAAATGGGTTCAATTTTAGAGACTCTGCCAGCAGAAGGTAACCTGTGGTAGGTCTGACTCAGCTAGAAAGAGTCTGTGTATGGACCAAGTGATGTACAGGGACTATCTTTTGCCTGGCAACCAGATCAAATCAAGAAGCTTGTAACCAGAATATTGGCCACTAGGAATGATGAATTGTTTTGGCTATCAAAATTCAAAAAGGCAGTTTACACATGATCTTTACTGGTGGAAAGAATGCTCATAATGTTGAAATTGCAGATCTTTTGAAATATTGAAATATGTCTTAGCAATGTAGAGTAAAATAAAGTTTGTACTTAACATACTACCTAGTATTATTCTGAAATCCAGAGTTGGTAACTAGGGCTAGACAATCCAGAATTGTCCCTAGAGTGTCAAATTTAGAGGGTGCTGACAGCCTTTGGTATCCTTCAGAAGCCTAGAAACAACAAAGTTTGTAATCTAATTAGCAAGAATAATTAGTTGAAACAAAAATTACCACATGACATGATGGAGTAAACTTCTCTTCCCAATTCCTGGCATTGTACCGATGTCCTAGAGCCCCTTGTATTTCTCCCATGGGTTAGTGCTTGCCACCCCTCTCATGGAGTCTGCCCTAGGCATGGTGTAGAGTCCTAGCCCTCGAACAAAAATATTTATTTATGCCTTTGCTCTAATTCTTTCAGAGATACTCTTTTCCTCCCCAAAGTACTGAAAGATCCTTTGAGGCAGATAATGAATCATACTTATTTGTAGCCCTCAGCCCCCAAAAGCCTGGAAAAGTACTGACCATATGATATATCCCCAGTGAGAATTTGTTGACTTCCTGAATTGGCTTGGTGAAATTGCAAACAAAATGAACATTATATATATATATATATTTCTACACCCCCCCCCCCCAAGAATGAATAACCATGTTAAAGCTGTTGGAGACTAGAAATAAATTAAGAAATCTCAGTTCTTTCAGCCCATCTAAATTTGAAGCATCCTAAAAGATTTCAAAAATGTTCAACTGGGCTTGAGGGTATGACCTTAGGTAGTATTTTTATTAAGGATTTCTTGTGACTGTGAGCTCTAAGAGAAGATTCAATTACTCCTAGTCTAAAAATATAATCATCTAAGATAAGATTATCAGCTGGACTTCCTTCTTTTTTAAAAACTGCCTTCAGCACTAACAATAACCGTAAGCTATCTGTCATAACTGTCTTACTCTTTCCAGGACATTGCTATATGATTGACTCCACCATCATAATGAATGAATGAAATATGAAGCCATGAAAAGAGGACTGCACTTGAGTCAAAGGGCTTGTGCTCAAATCCCAGTTCTACTAATTACTGACATGGTGACCTTAAGCAAGTCACTTAACCTCTTTGGTTTTCTTTTGGTTTATGAGCTTCTTCTGAGTTTTTTGCTTGTTCGTTTTGGGTTATTTTGGTTTATTTGGTTTGTTTCCCTTTTATAAAATACAAAATATATATATAAATATATTATATATATTATAATATATAAATATAAATATATAAATATAATATATATAAATAATAAAATATAAAATATATATAAAATATAAAATAATATATAAAATAGTATTTTTTCCAAAATTACATGTAATGATAGTTTTCATTATCATTTTTTAAATAAGATTTTGAGTTCCAAATTTTTCTCCCTCCCTCCCTCTCTTCTCCCCAGGACACCAAGTTATCTGATATAGGTTATTCATGTGCAATTATGTTAAACACATTTTCACATTAGTCATGTTATGAAAGAAGAAATAGAACAAAAGGGAAAAAAACATGAAAAACCAAAATAAGATAAAAAGTGAAAGTAGTATGCTTTGAATCTGCATTCATACTTCATAGTTCATTCTCTGGATGTAGATAGCATTTTCCATCATGAGTCTTTTGGAATTGTCTTGGATTGCTGAGATGAGCCAAGTCTATCATAGTTGATCATTGCACAATATTGATTTGGATGTGTTCAATCTTCTCCTGATTCTCCTCACTTCTCTCAGCTTCAGCTCATGCGAGTCCAGGTTTTTCTGAAATTATTTGGTTTAACTCTCTGTAAAATGAGAAGATTAGAACTCATCTCTGAAGTCCTTTTCTGCTCTAAACATTATGATCCTATGAACCAGTGTGTTAAATTCTATTTTATCTTCACTGGCTAGTAATAAAAAGGAATAATCAATTCATCAACAAACTTTGATTAAACAGTGTGCTGGGTGGTTGTGGTGGTATGGAGAAGAGATACAAATCTTAGTTAAGACATGCTTCCTCCCTTGATGGAGCTAACATTCCAGTAGGGTGAAAAGACCTGTACTCTGATAAGAAGAATGCACAGTATTGCATGATAAGTTAATTAGATACATGCAAAAAAAAAAAGTAACTCTTGGGCAAACCCCTTATTTTAATGTGTTTCCTTATCAGAGCTACCCTCAATTTCTTTCTTTTTTTAAAGCAATCCCAATTTTAAGGTATTTGTTGGGCTCAAAACTATTCAAAAGCTGTAGCTCAAGAGCTGCCATTAATATGATTACATTTACTTATCAACTATAGGAGACAATTTGTTCAAAGCAAAGGGATTTTATGAAATAGCATGTTAATAGAAATAGCAACAAAACATTTCCCCCTTCTAACCTGGGACACACTCTTCTATAACTATAGATATCATCAGTGGGAAATTGACTCCTATAAGACCATGTGTAGGCAGCTAGGTGGTACCGTGGACAGAGGGATGGATCTTGAGATGGGAATACCTGAGTTCAAATCTGCCCTCAGACACTAGCTATGTGAGTCACTCAACCCTGTTCGCGCCAGTTTCCTCATCTGTCAAATGAGCTGGAGAAGGAAATGGCAAACCACTCTAGTATCTTTGGTAAGAAAATTCCCAATGGGGTCACAATGAGGAGGACATGACTGAAATGACTCAACAGCAGGACCACACATAGTCAGGGAAAAGCCCTCTGTTGATGTAAGACCTCTGATGTCTTCTGATGATATTGTTATGTTACCACCTACCACTCTTACATGCCATACAGGGTCCTCCGTGTTTGTGGTTGTGGCATGTAGTCTCTGCCAACCATTGTTCCCTGCTAGTCTCAGGTTGCCACTGTTTTCTTCATCCTATTGATCACTGCTTATTAGTGTTAGATGCAACTCCTCTTGACACATGGCTTGAAGTTTCTCTTTGCTTCTAACTTTCGGCTTTAGTGAAAGTCTTTAACTGAGAGGCTACCTCCTTTCTAGGAAGATATTCAATCTCGCTTTTATCTTAAAATTCAGACATGGTCTGTTTGTTTGGGCTGTAGCTCTTTTAGAATGACAGGGCCTTCATATACTCAGTCATTGAAATAGAGGGGGGCATAAAATGTAACAGTTAGCATTGTTAACTACTCACCTGATTCTCTTTCCCCAAAAAAACTTTCCTTGGAAAGTTTTATTATCTATTACTCTGGTGGTCATGTGTTCTACTCACTGAGAGGGAGTGTTGGTGAAATACCTAATTTTCTTTGTTTTTTATAGAATATAAAACTTTTTTTATCTCTTTGACTTCATCTCTGCCATTGCCTGGATCTTTGTTCTTATCTTGTTAGTCTGATGGGTGTGGTTAATGTAAATTTAACCAATTAGAATAGCTCAGAGCCCCCACCTACCAGAAACCCAGTGTCTCTTCACTTTGCTGTATTTCACTGAGACTTCGTCAAATCAAATAGTCTTGGTATAATGGCCTGCCATGTGGCTAGATAGATAAACTCCACTACATATACTGCTTTATGCTTTTTGCATAGAACTAATAGAAGGCATAAGTAAGACATGATAGATAGATATGTGTATAGATATCTCTATAATGATATGCTCTTGTAACTTCTATATCCAAGTTGCCTCTAAATAGTACATCAGTGCTCTCTGAACTGAGAAGTTCCAAGAAAGATATAGTTCAGGTTTTTAGTCCCCACACAGCCTTTGTCCCTGTGAGCAGGCAAAGGAGTATCTTTAGATAAAACACTGGAGGGCTCTAGATTCAGGTCTTGGATTGTCTTTGCAGCACAGGGCACTACCTTAGGAAATACCCTTCATTGCAAACAGAGACTCCTCTGGCTGGTACTTTTCTGTTTGCTTCTGTCTGGTGCTTTTCTGTGGTCCTGTGGTTGGTGGAGACCTATGATTGCTTCTTGACATGGCTAGCTCATACCTCATGTAACTAGGAGGGTTGGACTCAAGGGCAGACTCCAGGAAGGAGAGTCTGTCTTTGCCATTCTGCCTTCTTTTCTTTCTGACTTGATGTCCAGTGAGTTCAACATAGGTTCAACTCTAACCCTTTGACTCTCCTGGTCTTCATAGCTTTTCAGGTAGAGCCCCTCTAAGGTACAGAGCTATGGTAGTCAGAAAAGGTATAGATATTTACACATTTCTCTCTCTCCCTCATATACAGAAATTTTTCTACATGAGAATTGCCAAACTACGTCGGACTTATGCTCTTCCTGGTCTAGAATTCCATCTCAGAAAGGAGAACCAAAGGATCTGTAACTAGAGGCTGTAGTGGTCCTCCTATCAACCTCAAGATAGAAAACTGAAAAGTCACAAGTACTAAAAGCTTCTTTAAGATCAGGGTCTTTGACTATTAGATTATAGATGATAAGTTTTAGAGTGCAAAAAATCTTAGAAAGTATCCATTTAAAACTCTACTGAGTGTGGTGGAACACCCCTTTATTCTTTACTACTGGGGAAGGCTGAGATTGATAGATCTCTTGAGTTCAGGAGTTCTGAACTGAAGTAGGGCTAAAGCCCATTTGGTGTATGAACTAAGTCTGGCATTAGTATGGTCAGTCTCTGGGAGTGGAGGTTTTGCCTACAGAGGGGAGAACTGGCCCATGCCAGGCCTAGAGGCCTGAGGGCTACCCGAGTCTTACCTTACCTATCGCAGGTCTTCGGCTGGCCAGACCGGATAAACGTATGAGAGAAGAGACTTTCCAGAGTCGAACAAGGGTTAGGCTTTATTCAGGGTCTTGGTTACATGTGCAGGGGGATTTCTTCCTGAGGAGAGAGGAATCTCCCCAGGAGGCAAAGATCTTACAGTAAGAGAATGAAAGCAGAAGTGGAAGTGGGGAGAGAGGGGGGAGGGAAGAGCGAAGAGAGGAAAAGGGGAAGAGGGGCCTTCTGTCCTCTAAGGGCCCCTCAGTCCTAAGAGTGCCTTCAGGCTTTCCTGACCCTACTTAAGCTCTCCTGATGCATAGTTTGCACCTGAATACCGTGCCTGTTAGATAACAATAGGTGTGCCCAGATCTGGGCCAATCTCGAGGGCGGGGATGCTCTCTCCCATCACGTTCTCACGGGAAGAGGCGGAAATACATGAGATCTCACTCCTCAATTCCCTGCTGTTTCCTGGGGGGCCTCATGAGAACTCTAAGGTTTAGAAGCTCTCACCTTTACCCGCCCGAGACTGTCCACATGGAACTGAGCTTACACCCCCAACGGGCCCAGGTCAGAAAAATGGAACCAGTCAAGGCTTCCATGTCAATCAGTATTGGGATCAGGCCTGGGAATGTCCACTGCACTTTCAGACTTGGTAAGATTGGGAAACCCAACATGAAATCAACCCCTGCTCTCCAACCTTGTTCTTTCTTTCCACTGCCTTACTGAATTTTTTATCCTGTACTTCAGAATCCTTCACAGAGTCTAACATAGATCTTGAATTTATTGGCCACTTAATAAGTATTTTTTTGTTTTGCTTTGATAACTTTGTGAAACTGTCTCTTACAAATTTGTCTGAACCTTTTAGTAAGGTCATGATTGAACTATTGCAATAACCTCCTATCTGGTTTCCTGGAAGGTAGTTATTTACATCTTCCTGAAGCTTTGATTATGTTGTATGAAAAATGATTTCTCGATTCAGAGTTCTACACCCCCACCCCCACCCCTACCTCCCAGATGTCTTCTGAAAAGTTCTTCAGAAGGACATTACTGATAATAAGGTTGCATTGAGTATTTTTCTGGTCAAACTCCAACCCAGGCCGGAAATTGATTAAATCTACTCAGGTTTGGGTGGAGACAGATTCTTCTACCCAGAGAGCCAAAACTAGGGGTGGTCTGGTATGGGTGGCTGGGCGGTCTGATACAACAGATATCTCTGAAGATGGAATGATGGCAGGTGATATCAACCCCTGTTGAAAAGGTATTGTACCAAGATTAAGTGACCTAAATCACATACTCAAGACCTCATTTTAATATAGCCCACCTCCTAGTGCGTTGACCAATCAGAGCTGATTGGCACCCCCTTGGGAATATCTACTCTTTGAAGAGCTTATAACACTGTAACCCCAAATCTCAAAGGGAGCCAGACTAGACTGGCCCTCTTGGAGGGGTGAGTTAATTCTGGATTATAACTAACTCCCATGCAATGCATGTCTCCAACTAGTAAGAGAAATAAAAATGTGGACCTGACCTAATCATTTGTCTCTTTCTTAGAACAAATTCTCTCATTTTGCCAAAAGAACCTAAACTCCAAGACAACAGACACTCCTATTCACATTTGGATCGCTCATATCGTCTAGGACACAGAGGAGAGGCTCCAATACTTTCCTATAATCATCTGTAACTATTCAAATATTGGTGGGTTTCGATGCAAAAGACTTTTAATGATCATCTCAGTCCACTCTCTATCCTTTTGTGAGACAGAAAATCATGACTTCTGCTCTGATAAAGGTTTTCTCCAAATGGGATGTTAATTCTGCATTGTGCTGATGTATGAACATTCAAAAGCAGGCACTTGCTGAAACCCATTTTGTATTTCTAATCTTTTGGCAAATCATTCCTTTTTAAGTATTTTCCCCCTCGGCTTTTCTCTCTGGAGAACTTTGGTTTACAGGGAAAGGACAGAGCAGATAGAAATCGATAAGCTTTTGAAGACTTTGGAGAGGAAATGATGAATTTAATTGGTCTCCTGAGACCCTTCAATTCACTTTCAAGGTATCTACAGTAGCTGCTGTTTATCTCTCAGTGTCTGTGACCTTTGCTGTTTCTGGTGTAAAACCCAGATCACTTAAAAAACAAAAAAGGATAATCCTTTGCAAATATTACATTCTTTGTGCTGAATGACACTTCTGAGTTTTCAAAGAAAACACCTAGATGCCTAATCTCCATACAATGGAGATGATATCTGTTAAAATTGCCATTGTCCTGTGGGCAAACAAAACCAGACAAAGCCAAGTAGATAGGGACTGGAACTAGGGACAAGATGTTGATTGAGTGTTCTATGTAGGGTGCACAGGCCTACCCTTCTTTTCTGGCTCTACTCACCTGGTCAATCCTAATATTCCTGCCCTCTGCCCCCACACCTCTCCCACTTTATCTTCTAACTCTTTCTAAAATTGTGTTATTTTAGGCAAGACTCTACATCTCCTAAGAAGGATGTGGTGTTCCATCAGAAGATAGTAGACCTATTCCGTGCTTGGTGTCCATTGTTTATAGGTGAAGAGCTGAAGGAGGAGGAGAATGAAGGAAAGGAGGAGAGAAAGAGGGATAGAAAGTGGAGGAGGAGGCATCCTTCTAACAATCATAGTGGCTCCTATTAATTTGCTATATCTTATAATGCATTACAGTACATCCCATGAAGTATTACAGGACAACTCTGCGAGGGAGTTAATGCAAATATTAGTTTCCCTCATTTTATGCTTGAAGAAACTTTGGCTAATATCAGTATAATGAAATAACAGCCCAACGAGATCTGTCTGGGAAGTAATGGAGATTAGCAACCAGGTCCACTGCTTTTTCTACCACACTAGACTGTCATTATTAGTACATTAACAAATATCAGAAATTAGTATTAGCTTTTCAAATGAACTAATTGTCATCTTGAGTTGCAGCACAGGTTTATTTAAGGAATGGTGGTTGAGACCATGTTGTGATCGTGTGTGTGAACTCATACTCACTTCTGTGGCAGAGAGATACAGGCTGGGAAAGCAATGATTTGTGTAGTATGAGGGTAGTGGGCCAGAAAGGACAGGCTTAGAATGATGGAGGTGGCTATAATAGTGTGAAAAATAAGGAAAGAAAAGAAATTTATCTTTCAGACAAACTAGAATGGTTAAAACACTAGCTGTTCCTCTATTTCACTCTCTCATACCTCTGTGCATTTGTACAGGTCATTTCCCTCTTCTGCTGCTGAAATCCTTTCTGCCTTCAAGGCCCATCTAATATATTACTTCATTCAAGAAGCCTTGCATATCCCCTGTGTAAAAGTGATTTCTTCCTCCTTGAATTTTCCTTTAGTCATTTGAACATCTTTGCCCTTATATCCTACTACTTAGAATCAGGCTTCTTTGTGTTTATTTCTGTTACATCTATTGAATGGTAAGTTCCTTGAAGGCCTGACAACAAATGTAGAATTAATTAGCATTCAATTGATGATCTCAGTCTTTGTAATTTTTTCCTTAAGATACATACTGAAACTAGTGATAGCAATGAAGAATTTACTTAGGAATTCTGAATGAACTGCTTTGGGGGCCCAAAAGTGTGGAAAAAAAACCTCTGATATTGAAAGGCGTATCTTCCAATCTTCCCCTTGCTTCTCTCTTTCCCAGTCCATTCCATCCCTAAACTAAAACTTAAATGGCAATAGCTTGACAAGGGCAGGAAAAATGCTTGGGGGAGGAGAGAGTGAAAAAAGGTTGGTAGTTTGAAGGGGAAGCAGCTGCAGGATGCTCAGCCCTGGCCTCGGATCCTTCTAGACACTTTGACATCATTATCCTTTTCAACATTGTTAAAAATACTTTTCTGGGTCAAATGAGAGAAAACACGGATTGACTCCCCTTCCTGGCTTGTGATGTCAGCCAAAGGGCCACGCCAGAATCTGAGTTCTTCCCCAAGTTCAGAGGGTGCAGTGCACCAGAGGGCATATGAAAATATAATTGCTCACAACTTTTGGATGGAAAGGATGAATAAGTAGAAAAGTTTTATGAAGAATCTTCCCCACCAAATCAACATATACCTTGGTACTTGGTGGATTCATTGTATAGGATGGCACAGGGGAATATGTACAAACTATGTTGGACAGTTTAAGATCAAGAAATAAAATGATTGTAGACTACTTAGAAATCTCATGTCTATATGTCATGAATACTTTGCTTAAGAGGGTTTGAAGGTGTTGGAAGTGACAAATCAACATACAACATAAAAAATGAAACTTTTAATATCTTTTTAAAAAACATTATTTTTTATTAAAAACTCAAACATGAACATCTCAGTGTATAAAGAACAGAAAAAAGGATTAAATACAGAACTCTGAACTTCTGCAATGTAGATTTTATGTATTGTATCTAATACAATAGTAACAAAACTGCCCTCTTGGTATTTTTATATTTCATTGATGCTCCTTTCTTTTCCTTTCTTTTTGGCATAATTGTTACTTCTCACCAACTCCTTCCTCACCCCTACTAGAAGCTCTCCTTTGCAGTCAAGAAGTATAATAAAACAAAATAAAACCCCTCACTGGCCATGTCTGTAAATATATGTCTATCTCTACATCTTGACTTTATCACCTTCATTGTCAGTCTTTTGAAACTGTGATGAGCTGCTTTATTGGTTAGTGTTTTAAAAACTTTCAGGGTTGTTTTCCTTGACATTATTGTGGTATCTGTAATTTCTCCTGGTCCTGAGCACCTCACTTCATATCAGTTCACAAAAGTCTCAGGTTTTTTAGAATCTTTTTATTTCTCAGTGTCTAATTTCTTATGGTACAATAATATTCAATTATATTCATATTCATATTCATATTCATATATATCATAATGATATCAGCCGTTGTCCAATAATGGGCCCTTTGTTTTCAGTTCTGTGCTACAACAAAAAGCTGTCATATTTTTGTACACATATGAGTCCTTTTCTTCTGTTTTTAACCTCCTCAGGGTATATGCCTAGCAGCAGTATTGCTAGGACATTGTTAGAGTATGCACAGTTTTAGTGACTTTTGATTGCTTTTCACAACTCAAATTTCCATCCACAATTTAGTGATGTACCTTTTCTTCTGTAATCCTTCTAGCAATTGCTATTTTCTTCTTTTGTTTTTCCAATCTCATGGATGTGACTTGAAACCTGAGAGTTGTTTTAATTTGTAGTTCTCTTATTAATGATTTTGAACATTTTTTCATATACTTGGTGATAGCTTACATTTCTTCCTTTGAAAACTACGACGTATAGGAATGCCAGTGATTTATGTGGATTTACTTTATATCCTGCTACTTTGTTACAATTATTATTTCAGACTTTTGTAGTCTTTGGGATTTTCCAAGCATATCGTCATATCATCTGCAAAAAGAGATATTTTGATTACCTCATTGCCAATTCAGAATCCTTCTCTTTCTCTTTCGTTTCTTTTTGCTATTGCTAGGATTTGCAATACTATATTGAATAATATTGGTGATGGTGGGCACCCTTATTTCACACATGATCTTACTGGGAAGACTTCTAGTTTATCTCCATTCTAAATAATGCTTACTGATGGTTGTTGGGTGCAAGGTGGTGCAGTGGATAGAGCACCAGT
This sequence comes from Notamacropus eugenii, assembly GCF_028372415.1. Classification (NCBI taxonomy): domain Eukaryota; kingdom Metazoa; phylum Chordata; class Mammalia; order Diprotodontia; family Macropodidae; genus Notamacropus; species Notamacropus eugenii. Next base: position 386,595,272 of record NC_092872.1, on the reverse strand, counting down.
GCAGGAGTCAGGAGGACCTGAGTTCAAATCTCACCTCAGACACTTGACACTCACTAGCTGTGTGACCTTGGGCAAGTCACTTAACCCCAATTGCCTCATCCTGGGTCATCTCCAGTCATCCTGATGAATATCTGGTCACTGGATTCAGATGGTTGTGGAGGAGAAGTGAGGTTGGTGACCTGCACAGCCCTCCCTCACTCAAAACAAAGTCAAGTGCAAGTCATGTCATAATTTCTCTGATGGCATGTTCTTCTTTGGCAATGAAGGACGAACACACATACACATTCATATTTTTTAATCATTTGTCCTTTGTTTAATGGCTTTTGATCTTATATATTTGTTTCATTTCACTAAACATCTTAAGTATCAGATCTTTATCAGAGAAGTTTGCTATAAAGATTTTTTTCTCAACTATTTTCTTCTAAAGTTAACTGCATTGATTTTGCTTGTGTAAAATCTTTTCAATTTTATGTAATTGAAATTAACCTTTTATCTTTTATGATAATCTCTATTTTTGGTTGCTTGGTTCAGAATTTTTCTCCTATACATAGCTGTGAAAGGCATCTCCTCTTTTCATTTGTTTATGATATGATCTTTTGAAATTTAGTTTATGTAATCATTTGGAGCTTATTATATTTTATAGTATGAAATATTAGTCTAAATTTAATTTCTTTCAGACTGCTTTCTGACAGGTTTTGTCACAGAATGAGTTATTACCCCAGAATTTGGCATATCCCTGGGATTGCTGAACACCAGGCTATGTTTGATTGCATTTGGGTCTTGCTTACCTAATTTGTTCCACTAATCAATTTTTCTATTTTTTTAACTAACAGATCATTTTGATGATTACTGTCTTTTGTAAAGTTTGAGAACTAGTACATTAAGCTCTCTTCATTCTGTCTTTTTTATTGACTTTCTTCAAATGAATTTTGTCATTTTTACTTTTCTAAAATAATTTTTCAATAGTTTGATTGGAATGACACTTAAACCTATAAATTAATTTATACAATGTTACATGTTAGCAGATAGGAAAAGAGTAGTTACTATAGTAATAATTTAAGAATTTTCTTTGTATTTGTTGTAAGGATTTTGTTTTTCTTCTTTCTTTTCAATGGGGGAGAGGTGGATAGATAGAATAGTTTTTTATTAATTGAAAAAATGACAGAACACAAAATTCACAGTTGTTCATTAAAAATGTATAAAACATTTGGAATAGTCACATATTCATTAAGATTCCCCCAGAAAGTAGAGACAACATTGTGGGACATTGAACAGATATTTCTCATTCATCTTAGACCTGTATTGTCAGAGTAACTCATAAGGTAAAGATTTCCTGACCAGCCAAAAGGATCCACATGTATGTCTTTATTTAGGTCTTAAACTACAAGATTACCTCAACAGTGATCATCTTCTCCTCCAGGAAGTGTGCTGGTAAGGAAGTCTTCTGTTGGGCAGCCAGCACCCAACATAAGAATTCTTGAACTCATGAGGTAACCACCAAAGCTAGAGATTTTCATTTCTCAGGATTGCTAGTGGCTAACTTGTGCTCAAGGAATGAAACAGAAAGGCATAAGATGTCATCTAGGGACTTGAGGTCCGATTTTAGACCCACTTAGCCAAAGTGCATGTTCCTGCTTTTGCGTGTTTGTGCAGTAAGCTGTCTTTGTCAAATATTGCTGGAAATTCAGGAAAAAGCATTATACAAAATGCTTAGAAATAAGGGGAAGACATTTGCCCAACTATGATAGACCACAGAGAAGGGAGATTCTTCTAACAAAAGTAAATCCCCTCTGACACTGTCATCAATAATTTTCTCTTTTTTTAACTTAAAAAATTTTTTTCATTTTCAATTCCAAAATCTCTTCCTCCCTTCTGCCCCTCCCCCATGCACTGAAAAGGCAAGAAGTACAATATCCATTATACAGCAAGGTTGTGCAACACATAGTCAATCATTTTCAATTTTTCCCTAGTCACTGGGGACCAATCAGGACTTTAGCAGTTATCCCAGCAAGATGTATGTCCCTAATTAAGAAGTCACTTCATGTTTCCAGATCCATGAGATCTGCCTAACAAATCAGGGGTTCCCCTCATCAGTCCTGCTGAACATGATTATAGTTGCTCCATTACAACTTGCTTAAACAAGTGATCAACTTAGAAGAATGGGAAAAGATAAAAGCAAAGATACTGACTCTGTCACCATCTCTTAAAGAAGTTAAATAATGCAACACACTTGTCTCCAAAAGGTTGAAAGACTACAGAAAGTATCTCTTCAGGCTAATATTTCTGTTCTTGGCAAGCAGAGGCATGGCAACCAAGAACAACATTGGCTGAATTTTAAACTCATTTCAAAAATATTTTAGGGAAGAATAATGGCAGTTTATGAAAAGTATTATTTCACAAAGTAGTGAAAAGCAGACAAGTGGAAAACTAGATTGCTGAGAGCTTAGAATGAGACTTAGTTGGGCCAGATCATCCCAGAACTTTTGTTATTGAAACTTGGAGGACACCAAATGTTCATGAAATACAACATATCTGCATATGATACTAAAATGATCTGTTCTCATTGGTGACGATGGTGGGAGCACAATATTTTCCTTTCACTACTTTGGTACCCCATTAACTCTTTGAGAAAGAGACAATTTCACTCAACATGATGATGTTGGGAAGTACAGCCAAATTTAATCAATTTCATACAGAAGAAATCTAAGCTGGTGGTGACATGGTTTTAAATGATAAATGTTGGAGAAGACGTGTGAGAGTTGCAACATTAATTCATTGTTGGTGGAGCTGTGAGCTGATTCCACCATACTGGAGAACAATTTGAAACTATGTCCAAAGGGCTATAAAGATGTGCACATCCTTTGACCCAGCAATATCTCTTCTAAGGTTGTTTCCCAAAGAAATCAGAAAAATGGAGAAAAGACCTACATGTACAAAAATATTTATAGCACCTCTCTTTGTGGTGGCCAAGAACTAGAAATTGAGGGAATGCCCATCAGTTGGGGAATGGCTGAGCAAGTTGTGGTATGTGAATGGAAGGGAATACTATTGTGCTATAAGAAATGAAGAACAGGCAGACTTCAGAAATACCTGGATGGACTTATATGAACTGATGCTGAATGAAGTGAGCAGAACCAGGAGAACCTTATACACAGGAACAGTCACAGTGTTAGAGGATTGTTTTTGATAGGCTTAGTCCTCCACAGCAAGACAAGGACCTAAAACATTTCCAAAAGACTCATGATGCAAAAACCTATCAACATCCAAAGGAAGAGCTATGGAATCAGAACACAGAATGAAGCAGACTGTTTTCTCTTTTGTTATGTTTGGTTTTGATTAGTTCTACTTATGCTTTCTGCCCTTCATATTAATTCTTCTATGCAACATGACTAATGTGAAAATGTGTTTAATAAGAATGTATGTGTAGAGCCCATAAAAGATTGCATGCCATCTTTGGGAGGGAGTGAGAAGGGAGAGGGAGAAAATTTAAAACTTATGGAAAAGATTGTTGAAAGTTGAAAACAAATAAATAAATAAATAAAATTGAAAAACAAAAAAATCAATTTTCAATGTGTTTCAAAGAAAAGTAGATTCTAAAAGAAGGGAAAGTAAAAAGAATGCAACATTGCCCAGAAAAGAGTGAATGAGGGGATGTTAGCAACTATCTATTCACATGTTTGATTTCCTGTGTCTACAAAACCTTTATGGGAATGGCTTCTGCAAGTATTGAGGACATCCTTAATGAAAGCATGAGAAAGGATGAAGCAGGCACTTGCAGACAGTTTTCTATAGCAGACCACATATTCACAATCCTACACCTTCCTTAAAAGATATAGAGAATAAAAGACATTACGGCAGTTATAGTTTGTTGAATTTTTTTAAAAAATCATTTGACTTCACAAAATAAAGTGTAAGCTTTTGGTTCTTCTCCAAAAAAGTTTCTGCCATATACATGTTAAAATCATGTAAGACTTTAACAGATATGGCCACAATGGAATATATTTGTTCAAACATCTGCTGAGTTTCTACATCAAGGGAGTTATAAAACAAGGAAACATATGTAGTCATCCAAGGTCATATGTCATGGAACATGTCCAGCTCTGAGACTAAATAGGATCACTTTCAGTGATTGCAAACATTTTGCTGATGCCAGAGTCCATCTTTATAAGACTATTATTATTCTGGTGATGTCATCTGGTTTTAAATAATGGTATGTCATGATTTTAGAAGAATCAAAGTTGTAGCCAATCTGAAGGGAAATATAGTCAATAATGGAAAAATAGTTAATAAACATTTATTAAGGGTCTACTGCATGCCAGGCACTGTACTAAGCACTAGGGTTTCAAATAAAGAGACAGTCCTTGCCCTCAAGGATCTTATAATCTAAGCAGGAAAGACAGTCCCCAAAGGAAGCTTAAAAGGTGTGTGTGGGGGGAGGGAAAAGATACACAGTGGGTATAATTAGACTATAGTATATGACCAGAAAAGAAGGGAGTGAAGCACACAGTATATGGAGGGATCAGGGAGAGCTTCATGGAAGAAGTGGTCCTTAACCTGAGCCTTGAAGGATGAGTTACTGTGAAAGGCAGAAAGAGGGAGTGTATTCCAGGCATGAGGAGTGGTCTGAAGGAATGCATAGAGGTGAGAGATAGCTTGTCAATTTTGGATAACATCTAGTAGTAAACCAGAACCTAGGGTGTGTGAAGGGGAATAGGAGAAATGAGATTAGTCTAGAATGGTAATGAGTCAAAAAAGAAGGGACTTTATAGAGCATCAAGTCCAACCTATTCATTTGAAGTTTAATTTTGAAGATAAAGCTGAATGAGTCAGGTGGCCTGAGATCTAATCAGAGCTCTGCTGTGGCCTTGGTGGATACGTCATTCCACTCCTGGACCTCGTGCTCATCTGTAAAATGAAGAAGTTGGATTATATTATCTCCAGGTCCTAAAATTCTATAATCTGTGTTCTTATCAGAAAACTTGGACATTCTGTGATTCCATAGCAAAGGCCCATCTTTTATCTCCTTTGATCATTCCCACAGTACTCAGTGCATGGGTCTGCACTCAATGGGTACTCACTCTGTAGAGAGACATGACTTTGCAGAGTCCCTCATGCTCCAAAGGTGGCCACTACTCTGGCTGAAAGGAGAGCATCCTATAGCTATATTCATGGTGCTGGGGAGTGAGGATGAATGGTAAAGCCAAAATCTCCTCTTCTTACATACTGATGAAGAAACAGAGGCCCAGGGAGATTGTGATTTGCCCAGGGTCACAAAGCAAGTAGCGGAGCTGGGGATCCCCACCATAAACAGCATATTCTGGTTGCCTGTTTGTTTTCATCCTCTTTCTAGACTGAGGATTCATGGGGGTGGGGTGGGAAGCAGGTTAATCTAAGCTTTTTAGCCCTCATCACACTCTGATCTCATATAACAAGTGCTTAATAAATCACAGGATCTCCAAATTGAAAGGAGTTGTAGTTATTTAGTCTTTTTTAGTCATATTACTCTTTTTGTGACCCCATTTGGGGTTTCTTGGCAAGGATACTGCAGTGTTTTGACATTTCCTCCTCCAGCTCATTTCAAAGATGAGGAAACTAAGGCAAACAGGGTTAAGTGACTTGCTCAGGGTTACATAGCTGATAAATGTCTGAGGCTAGATTTGAACTCAGGAAGATGACTCTTTCTGACTCCAGGCCCAACACTGTATCTACTGCACTACCTAGCTGCCCTCTGAGAGGAGTTTTTGAAACCGCTTAATTCAGGCCATACCTAGCAAAAAATTCTTCCAACAATATCCCCAACAGTGTTTATCCAGCATTTACTTTAAAACCACCATTGACCTGGAACCCATTTCTATATCTTTCTAGTTAGGTGGCACAGTGGAAAGACAGAATGTTGGGCTTGGGTGTCAGGAGGATTTTTCTAATTTGGCCTCAGACACTCACTAGTTATGTGACTCTTGTCATACCACTTAGCTGCTTTGTGCCTCAGTTTCCTCATTTGTAAAATAGGGATATTAATAACACTTACCTCACAGGGCTGTTTTGAGGATCAAATAAAATAATGTTTGTAAAGTGCTCTGCAAACTTTAAGGCACCATCCTGGTTACCAACCTCTGGATTTTCTCTAGCTTGTCAATGTCTTTCCAAAACGGGGCACTCACCTCTAGCCATGGTCATTGGGATGTCGTCTCACAAGGTCTGCGTGCAGAGCAACAGCCCATACAGGGCCCTGGGAAGCAGTTAGCTTTTTGTTAGGCTGCCATATCACACTATTGACTGACTTATTTTAAGCCTGCGTTCCACTAAAAACTCCTACCTAGATCATTTTTACACGAACGGTGAACCCTCCCTAATCTTGTGTTTTTTAAATAGATTGAAAAAAATCCAAACACAAATGGAGAACTATATTTATCCTTATTAAATTTCATCCTTATTCCATTTGAAATCTTGGAGCTTGTTGATTCTATCCTCCATTGTTAGGGTTCCCCCCCCCCCCCATCTTCGATTTGACAAACGTGCTTTCTATGCTCTAAGTCAACGATATAATGTTTAAGAGCCAGGGACTAAGGGTGGATCTCTCCGGCACTTCACTAGAGACTTCCCTGAAAGTAGTCATCAACTACTCTTTGCATCCGGTCACTTAACTAGTTCTGACTTCATCTAATTGCCCCATCTTTCACCTTTTGGTGTCTATCCATCCCTCCCTTCCTAAATCACACCTGCCTGGACTCTGTCCATTGCAGTCCCTCCCTTCCAGCACTCAATTTCCCCTACAATATCCCTGACTGGTTAGCGGTCCGATTCAATCGGGGGTGGAGCATCACAGCTGTGAAAGAAAGGCAGCGGCAGGGGGAAGGCGGAGAGCTAGCTAGGAGCAGCGGAGGAGGGGAAAAGCAGGCGCCTCAGTCAGAATGGATATGGCTTTGTAAAGGCTTGGGAGAAGCCATGCTGGGGGTCGCGGGGAGAGACTGGCTTTGCTTTCTCTTCTTTTCACTGCCTGTCCTAGGGCTGCTGGCGGCTCAGGATCCGAGATGGAGAAGTAAGTGTGTGTGTGTGTGTGTGTGTGTGTGTGTGTGTGTGTGTGTGTGTGTGTGTGTGTGTGTGTGTGTGTGTGTGTGTTCGTGCAGTGGGGCTGGGGCTTTGAAAGAAGGGGCTGGAAGCTCTGATTAGCAGGGAACTTGGAGAAATCTCTTTATTACCCGAAATGCGGGCAGAAGTGTGGGGGAGTGGGTGGTGGCTTGGAGCAAGAACGGAAAATAACATCCTTCATTCTGCTTTCTGATTGGGAACTTTTCTCAGGATGCCGGAGCTCGTCCTGTGCGGGTGGCTCCTCTACTTGATTCCCTGCTACGGGCTGGGTACAGCTGGGCTTTGTTCAGTTGGGTACGTCTCCTGCAGAGGGACTGTACTGAGCTCAGGATACTGTCAGCCCAGACCATCCATATCCTCGCTTACCCTGGATTCTTCCCGAGCTTTGTCCCGGGGGCATCCTCAGCGCCCCGCACAGTGTTAGACTCACAGCGGGCACTGAGGCAGTTCTGGCAGACTGTACTTCCCTCGAGACCTCTTCGGGGACGAGCTATCTCCACTCTTAACCACTAACATCTCCCTGGATACGCCCAGTCTTCTATCGGTTCCTGAAATAATCGTGGTCTAAGGTTGCTCTCAGCTCAGTCATTCTACGTTCTAGGGTTCTTTTATAGCTCTAACGGTTCTGGGGTTTTTTAAACTGTGCTATTGAACGTTCCAAGATCTTTTCTAGCACTACAAGGCATTCTGTGCTTTAAGATTCTTTTCGTCCGGGTATTCTGTGTACTAAGGTCCTTTCCTTAGTGACTTGTCATTCTGTGTTCTGTAGTCCTGGGTGAGTAAGTAACTCGCTACCCTCATTCATTACAGCCCCTCCCGACTTAAGATAATTGATAAGCTCCAAACCTTTCGCTGGAGAAGGGGCTGGGTGCAGGAACCTCACTCTTAAAGGGAGGGCTGAGTTGATCTGAGCTGAGTCAAGCTGGCACTGTCCTGGGAAGTCCACAAGAGAAGCTTTGGAAGGGAGCAGTCTAATCCCTTTCATGTTTATGGAGTGCTCACAGTCCTGGAAACTGAGCAGAGCATTCCAGGCAGGAGTTATGCCCTAGAGTAGCTGACCAATACAGAGTTGAAAAACATAGGTCCTCTGCATTTTGAATTTTGTCTCAACTCCCTACTCTTATCTGTCATCCTTCCCCACAACACAAACACTTTTGTGTCCTGGAATGTCTGAGATAACAGGGTTATTTATTTATTTATTTGGTGAGGGATGCTCTAGGGAGAATGGAATCATGTTCCTCATCCCATAGAGTTTGGGTGGCCTTCCTGGAAATCATGAAGGGGGGGTAGGGGAGGTGGGAGTGGGGGTGGAGATTGGGGGAATATTTGATTGAGTAGAAAACTATCCCTGCCTTGTGAGTGCTGAGCATTTATAATACAGAGAAGGAAAACCCCTTTACTTCCTTTAATGACCACTAAGTGAGGCTGTCTGGGATCCATAACCCTTTAAGAGGATGTCTTTATAATGAGCAGTACCATTCAATACACTATGTATTTCCTGTCTGGATAAAGTATAGGAATTGTGTGAGGTAAAGTCAAGTAGAAATCAAAGCACAATCCCTACTCTTTGGGAACATACAATTTAATTGATGAGTCAGCAAGACTCAGGTTCATAGAACAATGAAAGGTAGTTTTTGTGTGTAAGAAGGTAACACCTCCAGTAAAAGAATGTAAAGCTTCTTGAGGGCACAGGCTGCTTCATTATTGTCTTAACACTTAGCTCAGTCCTTTTATGTATAGTAGATGCTTAACAGAAGCTTACTTCATAGAGTCAGCCCCCAAAAGAAGCCTCAGAAGTCATCTGTTTCAATCCCCCTTATTTTACAGATGAGCATACTGAGGCAGAAAGGGTTACTGACTTGTCTAAGGTCACACACAGGTAGGTGAAAAACAGAACAGGTCCTTGAATGGGTATTTTGTGTGGGCCCCTCTCCTTCACCTACCCCCATAGTGTTCTACTCTGATGCCTCATCTTGGCCTACTTGCTATAGCAACAGAACACTGGATCTGGAGGGATTTAAGCAAGCTGAAAAGAATGCCAAAATAGGCCCAAGGATTCAATTGAATTTAATTGAAGAGATGGGTCTGGTAAGAACTGAAAGTACTTGTTCAGTTCAGATTAGTACCTTAAGGCAGTGCTTCTTAAACACCTTCTCCATTCCCTGGAAAAACAACCCTAAGTATATAGGAATATAAAACAGGCATACAAATCAAACATTTACTGATAATAAATCATAAAGAAATTTATTTTAAAGCAATTCTTTGGTACACATACAATTTTACCATTTATTAAAGATGAAAGCAAATTTGCATACTAAGTACATGGATATGCTTATTTACTTTTACATAAAGAATTAAATTTTAGTGGAATATTTGATAGTGTAGGACATAGAGCATCTTCAACATTTTTCAGAGTTAATTGATATTTTGTTTTTACAGTTGTGTCTGAGAATACCACTTTGCATAAATATGTAGTACAAAATGACAGAAATATATTTAGGGCCATTTCTTGGAAATTCCGTCCTAATCCCAAGCCAAAATTCATTTAACAATTTTGTACGTGTAGCAAAAACACTGCAATTCAAAACACACAATAATCTCGAATCTGAGCTGAGGTGTTCCTGCCAGCGTTTGTTGGCATTTTGTGACTGGTGGCATGAGAAAAGTGCACATATTGTGTGTTCAGAACCAAGGCTGCAGCGAAGTTATGCAATGCAACACAGGCGAGTGCTGCCAGAAACACCTCCGATTCATTTTAGGCATTGGATTTTGAATGAGTTTTTGGACATTGTGTGTTCAGAAACCTCTTACTGTTGCCAAATTTTTTTGACTCCCACATTCAGTTATGTGACCCCATATGAGGGGAAAGTGCTGCTCTAAACCATTTGGAAGGATAGTCTGATGCTTAAAACATACCATTTCCTTCATCCTGGACTTATAGGGGTGGATGTTGCTACACAAAATACTTTGAAGCTCTACTGTCCACACAGGTGGAAGCATTACCCTAATCACATCATTGTCTTTATTTTCTATGACTATTATAAGGCCTGCCTGTGATTTTAAAGTCTAGTTCATGATAAACCAGGTGTGAAATCTCCTTTATCTTCTGCTCCTCAACAGTTTATGTTCTTTTATAAAGGATAATTTGCTGCAAAAGGCAGGAATGGTTTCAAGAAATGAAATGCAAGGATTAGCCATGGTTGTCACAGAATCACAGATTTGGACTTAGAAGAGAACTTGGGCTGTCACAAGTAGTAAATGACAGAGCTGGGATTCGAACCCAGGTCCTCCCATTGTGGCATGCTGACTTGACCTGTTGGGGAAGCCCAGCCTTTCACTGAAGTTTATAACTTTTGTTCTGCAGGAGGAGAAAGTGAAGCAAATCCCTTGCCACAGCATGAATTGATAATACCTCAGTGGAGATCAGAGAGCCCAGAGAGAGAGAAGGTAAGACTCAGAGGCCCTGACTTGAGTTGCCAGCATTGTATGAATATATTGAAATTAGTATCTTAATGCATTTTCTTTTTAATAGAATGGCCTCTGTTAATTGGATAATGATGAATGCAAATTGAAGGCATGGTTTTACTTATCAAATCAGAAATCAGAAGAAATTAGCACATTACCACAATGTTCTTCTCTAAGCAATCCTACTTTCTCTTTCCTGGGTTGATACCACCTCTCAGCTCACATAGGAATGCTAACGTCCTCCGTTGTCAGATTTTGCCTACTAACATCTCGGAATTGGCAGCTGTTCAAGCATTGCTTTCTTTTTATGGTTAAGGGGTTTAATAAGATCCAGGTGCCAAATCTCTTTATTTTACAGATGAGAAAATTGAGGCCTAGAAAAGTTTAAGTGACTTGTCCAGAGCTGGGATTTGAACCCAATTCTCTGACTCCAAATATAGAACTCTTTCCGTTATGTACATGGTATGAAGCCAGATTTGGAAAGAGGCACAACAGCTGTTTAGTAATGCCCAGCAAGTCCCTGAGCAGTGATGGACTTGGGGGAATTTTAGCCACATGGCAGTCATTGATATGAAGAGATAGGAAGAGAGGGGCACTAAGGGCTTGCTGTGCTTATGCTCTCCTGGGAGGATCCTCAGGTTCTTCAGGTCAGAATGGGAAATTGGAATAATCTTTGAGATCATCTGCAGCCTTGGGTATGAAGACTTCAAAGCAGGGCTCAGATCCTAGCTCTGCTTCTACCTGAGTGACTTGGGATGAATCCCTTAACTTTGTTGGACTCAGTTTTCTCACTTGTACAAGGAAGAGTTTATACTAGGAAATAATAATAAATGTTAGCATTTGTCTATTTTGGAATACCAGGTGACGTGGGTTACTAATGTTCTGTGGACAGCAATGCATGAGTATTGCCTAGGGTACACAGATGCTTTCTCTGGGCTTTGCTCCACTGGCATAATTTTCTGTCTTTGGAGACCTTTGAACTGTTACTCTTGCCCTTAGTCAGGCATTTGCCTCACTTCCCTTTCTGAGGCAATGTGGTGTAATGGGTAGAGAATTTGACTTAAATGAAGACCTAGATTTGATTGTTTTTTTATTTTTATTTTTAGTTAACAGGTATTTTTTCTCTCCCTCCCATTCTCCCCTCTTAGGCACATTGTAAATGTTTAAAAACTCTTTCCTTCCTTCCATCCTTCTTTCTCCTTTCTTTCTTCCTTCATCCCATAGGAAAATGAAAAAAGAAAAATAAACTTTTGTAATAAGTATGCATAATAAAACCAAAAAATTCTCACATTGGTCATGAGCAAAAATATATGTCTCATTCAGTATTTTGAGTCTATCACCTGTTCGTCAGGAGGTATGTATCATGCATCACCACTGGTCCCATGGTAGAGTGATTGGTCATTGTGTTGATCAGTTGGTTGACTTCACAGTGGTATTGCCATTGTGTAAATTGTTCTCCTGATGCTGGTCACTTCACTCTGCATCAGTTAATACAAGTCCCCTGAAGGCCTGGGTTAGAATCCTTCCTCAGAGACATACTTACTAACTGTGGGATCCTGGGCATTTGACTTAACTTTCCTGTCTATAAAATGAGGGAGTTGTCCTGGATGATGCCCTATAAAACCCTTTCCAGCTTTAAAACTATGATCCTTTGATCTGATTCTCACCTAGTTCAATGACCAGGCATCTGTGTGCTGACATCTTGTCACTACCATGTTTCATTCTCCATCTTCCTCCCTCTACCACTTTGGGGTCAAAGTTTACTTTGACTCATTATTTTGAAGTTGCCATATAATAGTCATTCCTATCCCTTACCTCACCTTGAGTCCAAATCCTGGCTCTGTTTCTTCCTACATGATCCTGGGTAAGTCACTTCTCCTTCTCTGAGTTTTGGTCTCCTCATGTGTTCAGTGGGGGATTTAGACATGACATCGAACATCCCATCCAATTCTAAATCCCCTGATCGTATCTGTGTTTTTTTGTTGGAGTTTTCTGGATACAACAACCCCTGAGGTGTATGTGTATATGTGTGTGTGTGTGGTTATCTAGACCTGTGATCTTAGTGACATATGGAACTTCTGGAATAGAAACTGTACCCAACAATGCAGATCAGCCTGGGGCCCTCAGAGGTTAGGAGACTATGGTTACACAGCTATCATGTGTCAGAAGAACCCTTTGATACCAAAGATCTTGCTTTATTCACTATACTACTGTCATCTCCCTGTAGATATTGCCTATGTCTTACAGATAAATAAACTGAAACTCACAGAGGTTCAGTGACCGTGTTCATATGACTAGTATCAGATTCAAATCCAGATCCTGAGTTCTCAAAAATGATACAAGTAAGATGCAAGGTCAGTTAATTTCATGTCAGAAGGCTTTGAATATACATCCCAGTAATAGACCATCTCTGCTTCCCAGGATCTGCCTAAGTATAGAGAGACCCATCACCGGTAGGCTAATGTCAATGCAAAGGTAGCCTAAGGGGTAGATGGTGAAAATTATATTGGAACATATGTCTCAGGAGTCAGAAACCAGAGACTTGTGATTACATTGAACAACAACACATGTCCTTGTTCAGTTACGTCTGGCTCTTTGTGGCCCCATTTGGGGTTTTCTTTTCTTTTTTTTTTGGTTTGTATTTATTTATTTATTTTTAGATTTCAACATTCATTTCCACGAAATTTTTGTAGGGAAAGAAAAATTTCTATACCTCATTACCTGTGTTTCTTATTTTCCAGTTATATTCAATAATAATTCTCAACATTTGTTTCTAAGACTTTGAATTCCAACTTCTCTCCCTCCCTCCCTACCCATCCCCACTGAGAAGGCAAGCAATTCAATACAGGTTATATATGTGTCGTTTTGCAAAAGACTTCCATAATAGTCATGTTGTGTAAGACTAATTGTATTGCCCTCTAGCCTACCCTGTCCCCCCCCTTTTTTATTCTTTCATTTGACCTTTTCCCTTCCCAAAAGTTTTTACTTCTAGTTACTCCCTTCTCCCATTTGCCCTCCCTTCTATCATCCCCCTCACCCCACTTGTCCCTTCCTCCCCTACTTTCCTGTAGCGTAAGATAGATTTTCGTACCAAATTTAGTGAGCATGTTATTCCCTCCTTAAGCCATATGTGAAGAGAGTAAGCTTCACTTTTCCCCTCTCACCTTCTCCCTTTTCTCCTCCATTGAACAAGATTTTTCTTATCTCTTTTATGAGTTACAGCCTGCCCCATTCCATTTCTTCCTTTCTCCTCCCAGTATTTTCCTCTCTCACCCCTTAATTTTTGTTTTATTTATTTTTTATGGGTATCATCTCTTCTCATTCAATTCACCCTGTACTCTCTGTCTATGTGTGTGTGTGTGTGTGTGTGTGTGTGTGTGTGTGTGTATAATCTCTCCACCTACCCAACTGCTAAGAAAAGTCTCAAGAGTTACAAATATTATCTTTCCATGTAGGAATGTAAACAGTTCAACTTAAGAAAGTCCCTTGTGATTTCTTTCCTCTTTACTTTTTCATGCTTCTCTTGATTCTTGTGTTTGAAAGTCAAATTTTCTATTCAGTTCTGGTCTTTTCTTCATGAATGCTTGAAAGTCCTCTATATCATTGAACTACCATTTATTCCCTTGAAGTATTATACCCAGTTTTGCTGGGTAGGTGATTCTTGGTTTTAATCCCAGTTCTTTTGTCTTCTGGAATATCCTGTTGCAAGCCCTTCAATTCCTTAACATAGAAGCTGCCAGATCCTGTGTTACCATGATCACACTGTGATATCCTGTCACTGAGTAGTTCCATAGTACTTGAATTGTTTCTTTCTAGTTGCTTGCAATATTTTCTCCTTGACCTGAGAACTCTGAAATTTGGTCACAATATTCCTAGGAGTTTCTCTTTTTGGGTCTCTTTCAGGAGGTGATTGGTGGATTCTTTCAATATTTATTTTGCCCTCTGGGTCTAGAATATCAGGGCAGTTTTCCTTGATCATTTCATGGAAGATAATGTCTAGACTCTTGTTTTGATCATGACTTTCAGGTAGTCCCATAATTTTTAAATTATCTCTCCTGGATCTATTTTCCAGGTCATTTGTTTTTCCAATGAGATGTTTCACATTATCTTCTGTTTTTTCAACTTTTTTTTGTTTTTTAATTTCTTGGTTTATCTCATAGTCATTAACTTCCCTGAACTCCAGTCTCTCTTTTAAAGAACTATTTTGTCCAGTGAGCTTTGGAACCTTCTTTTCCATTTGGCTAATTCTGCTTTTTAAAGCCTCCTTCTCCTGATTGGCTTTTTGGACCTCTTTTTCCAATTGAGTTAGCCTCTTTTTAAAGGTATTATTTTCCTCAGCATATTTTTGGTTCTCCTTTAGCAGGCTGCTGACATGCTGTTCAAGCTCTTCTATGACCTGAGCCCATTTCATATTCATTTTGGAGGAACTGGAGGCAGAGGCCTTGACTTGACTTCCTCTGACAATATGCCTTATTCTTCCTCATCTGAAAGGATGGAAAGAGACACCTGTTCACCAAGAAAGTAACCTTTTATGGTCTTATTTTTTTTTCTTTTTGGTCATTTTCCCAGCCAGTTACTTGACTTCTGAATCCTTTGTCAAGAGGAGGGTCCCAGTGCTCCTCCTCTCCCTAGTACCGTGCTCAAGGTTGAGATTCAGATCAGCTATTCAACTCCCCCAGGGACTTTGAGTTGGGGCAGGGCTGCCACTGAAGGCTGAGGTTCAGATCAGCTGCTCAATTCCTCCAGAGGCTTTTAAGCTGAGCTGCCTGGACAGCGGACCCAGGCTGCTTCCACAGCCACCACAGCCTCTTGCCTGCTGCTACTGCTGCTGCTGCTGCCTAGGGCTGGTGCTGGGGGAACCCTGTTCCCCTCTTGCCCAGCTGGGAAAGCCTTCCCACACTGACCTTTGGAGCTTTCTTTTTTGCTTGTGAGTTGAGGGATCTGGGATCCTCCCTGCTGGGAATTCTGCCCTGGTGGTCTGTTCAGGTCCTGTTCCTCCCAATTCCATGTGGCTAGGGCTGAGCTCAGCTCTGCTTAGCATCCCTTGAGATAGACCTTTCCTGTTGGCCTTCCAGGTTACCTTTGGTTGGAAACCTCTTTCACTCTGTTGTTCTACGGCTTCTGCTGCTCTAGAATTTGTTGAGAGTCATTTTTTACAGGTATTTTGTGGACTGTGGGGGAAGCCCTAAAATATATGCATCTTTCTACTTTGCTATCTTGGCTCCACACTCGGGGTTTTCTTACAAAGATGCTGGAGTGGTTTGCCATGTCCTTCTCCAGTTCATTTTACAGAAAAGGAAACTGAGGCAAATAGGGTTACATAACTTGCCCAAGGTCACACAGCTAGTAAGTATCTGAGGTCAGATTTGAACTCAGGAAGATGAGTCTTTCTGACTCTAGGCCTGCCACTCTATCCTCTGAACCACCTAGCTGTCTTCCTGAAGCCTTATATTTACATGCACTAACTTCCTCTGAGATATGCTGAATGTAACAGACACAAATAAAAATAAAACTGATTGATTTTTAAAAGACAGTAAATGACTATCTTGTTGATATGGAATGCATTTCTGAATCAACTGCTTGCTTTACAATCAGATCACCAACATGCTGGAGCAAAGACCAAAACCAACACCTCTCTTTTTTGGGAGAAAGATTAAAAACAAGAAAGTCTCCTAACTGTAGTGACTTCAGTTGGACTTGTTTAAATAAGCTAATGGTGCCCCCAAATAGGAACACAAATGATCACAGTTTCCTAAGGAAATTTTACTGCTGTAAATCACAAGAACAAAAGAAGTCAGACCCTGCTACAGCCAGCAAAGACTTCATCACCTCAACAAACTGAAAGAGAATGCAGTGTATGTAGTACAGTGGAAAGAGTTTCTGTCAAATCAGAGGATTGACTTCTGAGGTCCCTTTTTGCTCTAAACCTGGGAGCCATAAAAATCTATGGGCAGCCAACTGAAATACTGGTTCAGAACGTAAACTTGTTTGTAAAATCTTATGGAGGGCAAGAATATCAATTGGGTTACCACATAAAGTAGTGGAGAGGAAAATGAGTCTACTGAAAGCTTGGTTAGAGAACCCACTAAGCAAAATTTTCCCAAGGGTGTGAAGGATGAAATTGTAACAAAAAATTACAAAACAGACAGAAAATGGAAAAAAAAAGTCTATAAAGATTTGTATACCAAACTCTTTTCACAATAAATAAAGCATTTATTGAACTTTATTATATGTCAGGTGTCTTGCTAGGTACTATGTATACAAATACCAAATGTTCACTGATAATTAAATATCAAAGATGTTAAAAATGGGCATTAAAAAGTGGGACAGTCAGTTGAAGGAGATGACACCTGGCCTAGGAAACTAAGATTCCAAGAGGTGGAGGTGAGGAGGGTGAGCTTCCTGTACATCAGGAACAGCCTGCACAAAGGCACTGAGTTAGGAGACACAATTTTGTATATAGCAAGTAGCCGATTTGGCTAGAGCATAAGAGTGTGTGAAGTAATGTGTAATCATCCTGGAGAGAGATGCTAGGGCAAGATCGTGAAGGGGTTTAAATGTTCAGCAGAGGTATTTGAAAATTATCTTAGAGGTAAGAGGAAGCTCTCAGAGCTGCTTGAGGAGAGAGTGGCAGGTTCCAACTATATTTCAGAAATAACACATTTCATCAGTTGTGTGGAGAATGAATTGGAGATGGTAGAGGCATTTTTTAGGAAACTATTGCAGGTAGTTCAAGCAAGAGGCACAGAGGTCCTGGACTAAGGTGGTTTGTGGCTGTGAGTGGCAAGAAGGTGACAGATGTGAGAGGCTTTGAGGAGGTAGAACCAAGGTGACTTGGCTACAAGACTGAAAGGGAATAATCAGGGAGGACTCCTAGGTTGCAAACCTGGGTAACTAGAAGAGTGTTGGGGGCCTTGATGGAAATAGAGAAACCAAAAGCAGTAGTGGGCTTGGCTAGGAAGAGAACTACTTCTGCTTTGGGCATGTTGAGTTTGAGATGCGTTTGGGAAATACAGGTGGATGAGTCTGGCAGACTGTTGAAGATGTGGGGACTGGAGTCCAGGAGAGAGATGAATATGTATATGGAAATCCACTACATAGCAATGATATCTAAACATGTGGTACTAGTGAGATCACCAGTAAAGAGACTATAAATAGAGGGCAGAGAGGGTCCAGGACAAAGCCCTGGAGTATACCCACACAAAGGGCATGGAACCTGGATGAGGATCCTGCAAAGGAGACTG
This sequence comes from Notamacropus eugenii, assembly GCF_028372415.1. Lineage (NCBI taxonomy): Eukaryota > Metazoa > Chordata > Mammalia > Diprotodontia > Macropodidae > Notamacropus > Notamacropus eugenii. Next base: position 386,577,474 of record NC_092872.1, on the reverse strand, counting down.
AAGAGTAAGACGTAGGATGAGTCACAAAAACTCAGGGAGGAGAGAGTGCCCAGAGGGAAGGGGTATATATCAGTGTCAAACACTTCAGGAAGATGAAGAAGGATAGAGACTAAGAAAAAGACCATTGGACTTAGAAATAAGGGATCATTGGTGATCTTACAGAGAGTGATTTTCATAGAGCAGTGGAGATGGAAACTAGTTTGCATCAGTAAAAGTGCAGCTACCATATTTGAATTTTAACATTAGAATCCCAGATACACTACATGAGGAAGTAGAAAAAACACTGAGGAAAGTAGAAATGGCACAAAATTGGGAGGAGTAGATGACAAAATATATACAGAGAAAGTCCATGTTGGAGGTGGCGTACCTTTGTGGGAATTGATAGATTCATTCTCAAGGTATCTCAGAAAATAATGATAAAGTCTTGGAAAAAATCTTGGATTTCTTTTGACTAAGAGAGTATCAATAATTACTGTTACATATACATACCTTCCAAATTACAAAACTCTTATGAGAATATATCTATCTGTATATTTATGAGAACATATCTATCTATTGATCCATCCATCCATCCATAAATCTATGTATCCACCAAGGTCATCAACTACTATGATAGCCTCCTGATTAAGTGTCTTTGCCTCAAGTCTCTCCCTGTTCTATTCCATTCTCCACACAGCTGCCAAAATGATTTTCCTTAAGTCTTGTTCCAATCATGTCACTCCTCTGCTCAAAAAACCTTAGCGGCTTCCTGTTGTCTCCAGGATAAAATATAAGCCCGTCTGTTTAGCTTTTGAAGTGCTTCAAAAGTAAGCATAGCCCAGAAAACACTATACAGAGTGATCACAACAATGTAAATGGAAAAAAGAACAATTTCAAAATCATAAAATGAATGTTGCAAAATTATAAAGAACAAGCGTGACCCCCAAAGAAGAGACATGAGAAGATACTTCTCTACTCTTCTTTGCAAAGGTGGAGGGATAGTTCATGAATATGGAACATTGCCTATTATTGGCAGATTTTTTTCATGTATTGATCAGTTTTACTGATTTTCTTCCTTAGCCTTTTATTCCTTCAAAAGTAAATTCTTTGATATATGAGATGGCTCTCCAGAAGAGGGAATCAATATTATATCAATCAATTTATATCAATAAAATTTATTTAAAAGAATAAAGTGAGTCATCACCTATCTTTCCAGACTTGTTATACGCTACTCCCCATTCCACACTCTACGATCTAGCCAGACTGGCCTTTCTCTGTTCCTCACACATAGAATTTCTTCTCCTATTCTCTGTACTTTGGTCACCTTCTCTTATCCTTGGAATGCACTCTCTCCTTACCTCTGCCTCAGAGAATCCTCTTCCTTCAAGATTCAAACCAAGCACCAGCTTCTATGTGAAGCCCTTTCTGATGTTCCCAATTTCTAGTGCCCTTTCTACAAATACCTTGTATTTTATTGATATTTACTCTGTATATACTTATGAGTATACCTGTTTTCTCCCCCAATAGAATCTAGATTCCTTGAGAGAAGTGATTGTTTCGTGCCTTGTATTTGTATCCCAAGGTCTCGCATAGTGCCTGGTATGTTATGGGCACTTAATTCTTTTTGATTAATTGATTTATCCTTGAAAAAGATATGATAAGGGAAGTCAGACTTTTGCAAATAATATTATATAGCTGATCTTTGCAGTAACACAACTGACTGAAAGGTGTAGAGAATATTTGATCCCCCTGTACTACTTGTTTTTGATGATTAAAAAAGCATTTGATTTAGTGGAAAAAAATGCAATCAACACCTTGATTTTGTTCTGGGCCCTCTTTTTCTTCTCTTTTCATATTCTCTTGGTGGCCTCATCAACTTCCATGTCTAGAATTATCCTCTTTATGCGGATGATTCCAGCCCTAGTTTCTCTCTCAATTGTTGCTTCCAAATTACCCATCATTTACTAGGAATTTACATCTAAATATCCCATAGGCATCTCAAACACAATATGTCCAAAGTAAAGGTAATTATCTTTTCCCCAAAATCAGCCCCTCTTCCTACTTTTCCTATTTTCTTGGAGGACACCATCATCTTTCCAATCACTCTTTCCAATCTTTCTAATCAGGTGCTAAACCTCAGAGTCATCTTTGACTCTTCACTTTTGCTCACTCCCCCACACCTAAGTCTTTTTAATTCTACCTCCAAGACATTTGTCTGTGTCCCCTTCTTTCCACTTGTGCAGCTACCACTGCTCTCCCCATGTCTCCTAGAGCTAGACTGTTGTAACAGCCTCCAAATTGGTTTCCCTTGCCTTCATTCATTCACTCCAGTCCATGATCTGCACACCTGCTGGTGAGATAGTCTTAAAGCGCAGATCTGACCACATATTTACATTTTTGTAGCGTTTTAAGGTTTGCAAAGCATTTTGCATGTATTGGATCCTCAGCAGTATCTCTGCAAAGTGGATATTACAAGTTTTATTATCTCCGTTTTGCAGACAAGATTCTCAGACAGGGTAAGTACCTTGCCCCTAGTCACAAACTAGTATTTGAGGTAGGTCTTCTAGAGGTGAAGTCCTGAACTCTGTCTACTAAACCTGTTTGTAATACATTCTCTGCTTTTCTTCCATGTAGACACAGATACAATATTCTGTCTTTCCATTTTTAAAAATAAATTGCATTAATACCTTTTACTTTTATCCTAGTCAGTCCCAGATACATACCTACCTCAATCAAAAGAACCCTCCTTATAACAAAGACAAAGTGTTCATCAAAATCAACCTACACAGTGACTCTATTTAACAGTGTGTTGCATTTAATTATAATCCTCCAGTTTTCTACTGCAAACAGGAGGCACTTTTATACATTTTTTTCGCTGTTTAAGATCTGTACAATTCTCAGCATTTGATTTCTCTGTAAAGTTCTTTTCATTCCTATTACTATAGGGATTGTACCTCCCCTGCCACAACATGGTTTAAGCAGTCTTTTCTCCTCTCCCTTGTAACTCTCAATTAGCTGTGTGTGTGTCCACTTTGAGTACTTTATGAGACAAATAGAAAAGTCCAAGACCAGCTTTCTTTCATCACATTGCCGACTTTTGGGCCATTTCTCAACACTGGCTCCTCAGCTGCCCAGTTTACTGTGTGATCATGGAGGATGATGAATGAATTCCTGGTCCTCAGTTTCCTCTCCTGTAAATAAGGAATTTAGTCATCTAGTGCTTCTATGAAGCTATCATGCACATTTGGTTTGCTTAAGGGATTGCAAATTTATCCCAATATTAGCACAAGTTAAAGGAAGAATCTTATACTATCCAAGTTTAATTGGACATTCTTTTGAGCACCTGCTGTGCACAAAATGTGGACTGTGCTAAGAGCTAGAAGCACAAAGACAAACAATGAAGTAATTCCTGCCTTCAGGGAGCTGCTGTTCTAGGGGGGAGGCAGGTATACATGTATACATTAGACATGTATACAATTAGTATAATTCAAAGTAAAAAGAAACGGGTGCAAAGGAGAGAGCCAGGCAAGTGTTCTAGGAAAATATGAGGCAGAGAAAATGCTTTTAGTTGGGGGAGAGAAGAGATGTCAGGAAAAGTTTAATGAAAGAAATGGCACCTGAGCACATCTAGAAGAAGGAGACAGATTTAACAGGCAGAGATGAGGTCCCCAAGAATCTTGCAGGTCAGTAAATAGATGACTTTACACAAGAAAATAGCTTTAGAAAATATTATTATATTGATGGATGATTACCAGATAGTCATCTATTATTGATGGAAGTTAGGAGTGTGCATTGAACATTATAGTTTGCTGTAGACTCTTCCCTGAAGACTCTTTGTATATTTCTGTAGTCAGATGACTAGCAGAGTTACTAAGGCTCATCAGAAAGGGAATTATCAACAAAAGAGAAAATGTTGTTCTGTCTTTTTACCAAACTACAGTACGTCCAAATGAGAGATATTGTCTTCTGCAAGGGACAAAGGGTGCATACAACTTGGTAATGATCCTTCTTGGAGTCTTATGCTATAAATAAGATCTTGTTACATCTAGTTCAACAAGAGCTGACAAAAAGGCTTTTAAAGAAAAATACCGGAAGTCTTGGGAGATATGTTCTTTGAAGGCAAGGTATGAATCTTTTCTACCTTTGTATATCCCCCACTGTACTTAGCAAAGGGTCACACATACAGATACTCAGCAAGTAATAATAATAGCTAACATTTGTATAGTACTTATAATGTGTGAAGTACTGGGCAGAGTGCTTTGCAATTATTCTCTCTTTGGATACTCACAACAATCCTGGAAGGTGGGTGCTATTATTATCCCCCTTTTACAGATTGTAAAACTGAGGCAGATAAAGGTAAAGTGACTTGCCTGGGGTGATCCATTTAGTAAGTGTCTAAGGTCAGATTTGGTTTGTTAACTGAAGGAGGCAGCACATTTGTGAGGGTAGGATGGGGGTGAAGTGCAGCTCTTCTGTGGATCCTTCTTAAGGCATCAATATGAGAAGTCATGCAGTCTCTCCCTAGTATAAGGTAGGGTTGAAATAGATGAAAAAGGTGAAAAGAACATTACAAAGTTGTTTAGTTGTTTTGTTTGAAGTATTCCTCATATATCAGGAATGTCACATTTGAATTTAAGTATAGGGACATTTTCCAAAATCAAAGAGAATTGATTTTTAAATAAGATGCTTTTCTTTGGGAATTATCTATACCATCCCTCCATGAGTGAGGATGCTCCTTTGAACTCTTTGTAACATCTCTTAACAGGATAATGCTATTGGCCAGGGAGACTATCACGCCCTGTTGCCGCTCATCCATCCTACTTGTTGGCCCCTGAGACACCTTGAAATGACTTTAGAAAGTTGGTGCTATGTGGATAGCTTAGAGTTTGCCTGTGAGAGAACTACAGAGTAACCATCAGAGGCACAGGGGCTGAGAAGTGATGGCAGAGGGCACTTGAACTGGTAAATGCCTCTTCACTTGGGGAGAGTTAAGCAGCCAATTTTATCAGCTTTCTTGTTTTCTAAGTGTGAATTTCTCCTGCTTGTGATTAGGTAACTGAAAAGTTTAAGCAATGTACCCTGTTGTCATTTCTCAAGAGTTGTGGGTTAGATGATTCAGATCTCAGGGGATGCCTGACCTGGGGCTCTTGGGAAAGTGGAATTTGGGGGAAGTGGGGTGGGGGTGGGTAGGGGAAAGACAGAGCCTGAACTATATAGACAGCAGGGTTGGAAAATGAGATCCAAACTAAGAGAAGCAAGGAGCTTCACTTGACTTCTGATCTGGCAGGAATCTCCTGGAGCTGCAAGAAACCTTGGCAGATCACCTATTGGATAGTCCTGAGTAATCAAGATCGTGTTAAAACCATCCTGGACCCCCTTTCTTTTGTAGACTTTGAAAGAATTGGTGGTTCTATAAGCCTCTGAGATGGGTGTCTCTCTCACTTTTATCCTCACTCTCTGTGTTATATTTACTTACATATCACGTGTAGCCTTCTGGGCAGACTGTGAGCTCCTGGAGGGATGTTCATTTTTAGATCTTGTTTTGGCAAGGCTTGCCAATGTGAGCTTCATGTAGGTTGCATGTAATGCTTATTGAATTGGAGATGACTTCTTCCAGTGTCTAACAATACTCATAGTTAGGAAGTTTTGCCTTTTCACTAATTTAAGTCCCCCAAGCCACAGCTCAGACCTGGTTTCTCTTGGGTAGAGATGGATAACAAAAGGACATCACTTCCAATAGAAACAAAAATACTTGCAATTACATGCTTCGTGGTTCACATTGCGTTTGATCAGTAATACAGGAAATGTCCTTTGAATTATAGGCATAAAATGTCAGTCCTGGAAGGCTCCTTCGAGGTTTTCCAATCCACACTGTTCATTTAACAATGTAGAAAACTGGGGTAAAAAGAGGAAAAGTGACTTTCCTTGCTATACTGTAAGTTTCCCAAGTTCAGAGGGCATGTATTATTCAAGCCTTTTTGAGAGGTAGCTTGGGTAGAACACTGTATTTTGTAGTCAAGAGGAGCAGAGGTCAAATCTCACCCTCAGCTGTGTCACCCTAGGCAAGTCATTTAACTTCTCTAGATTGAGAAGGTAAAAAAGAAGGGCAATAAATACAAAAGTCTGACTCTAAAGGGGAAAATGATATAGAATAATAACTTGAGGAAATAGCAAAGTCAAAGGAAGATTATTAAGGGTAGAAAATATTTATAAGTACTGGACAAGGAACCAATAGATAAGATGAGGTGGAAGATCAGAGGTAATAATTTAAGAAAAGGACCAAGCTTCTGGTAAGAAATGGCAGGTTATTGGGTCAAGGATACAAGTAGAGTAATTAGTCTTGGCAAGGAGAAGGACTAGTTCTTTGGAGGAGTAAAAGAGGAGTAAATGTGAAATGATACAAAAAGATTTTGAAGTGCAAAATAAGGGAGGAATGTAGTTTAGAATTCATGGTCTGGGTTTTCTCAGCAAAGTAGGAGCTGAGGTTGTTTACTTAAAAGGAGGAGGGGTGGGGAGAAACAGAGCAGCAAAGGAAGGCTGAGGGACAAGAAGATTTAGAAGGGCCTCTGCAAGGAGTGTTAATTGAGAATTAATCAGGAAGAAGGAATAAGTATCTATGCAGCAAATGAGGCCCTTGTTGAGATCAGATAATGTGAATTTGAAATGAAAGTCTCATTGGCATAGTTGTGTGACTTTTCCCAATGTGTTCAGAAACATGGGAGCACGAATGCAGAAAACTAACGATAGGGGAAAAGAGATTTGTCAAGATATCAATTCAAGGGAGGAGGACAATGATTAATTAAACCAATCACTTGTGTAGGGTCAAGATTGAATAGAGGAAAGGGAGCTAGAGATGGAATAAATGAATGAATGGACAAGAATGTCTTAGAAGTTTCAATGAGAGTGAAGAATACATTTAAGAGGAATGAGACATAGAAAGAAATAAAAGGACGGAAATTTGGTGTCAGAGATAGGAATTTCAGGCATCATAATTACAGTTTATAGTGAAAGCTAAGGCATACTTCTTCCTGGTGAAGATTTAGGTCTTGGGAGATGATGAACTTGAAGGTCAGAGTGTTTATGGGAACACCAGCATGTTCTGAAATATTAGGTGTTAGGGTGGAGTGGAAGACTATGAACAAAGTATTAAACTCCTTCAGAAAGGAGGGTCAGTGACCCAGGGGTCAGTAGGTTGGAGCAAAAGGATTCTGGATAAGGTGATATAGCTGAATGGAGATGGCTGAAGGATAGGTGGTAGTCAAGAGAATGAGTAGACCTGCTAGTCCACCTGGTCCAGTGGGCCAAGAGGCACAAGAGGAGCATCCTGTGATGGAGACAGTAGCCAAGATGCACTGTCTTCAGAAGGGAACCAGGTTTCTGTGAGGATAAAAAGATGGAAAGAAGATGAATGGAACTAGTCTAAGATCAAGTGGGAGTTTCAGAGGACACAATTGAAAAGAAAAGGTAGAATAGAATAGGGATGTGTGTATGTGTGTGTGTGTGAGAGAGAGAGAGAGACACACACACACAAACACACACACACAGAGAAAGAGAGAGAGAGAGATGAGAGGAGTGACAGAGTGAAGTATGTTAAAAGGATTGGGTTTTCAGAATTATCATAGATATTAGGGAAGGAGGTGAGAGTTTTTTGCCATTCACAGGATAGAGGAAGTACCACTTGATTGGGATCCAGAATTTCCAGGGTCCTGTGATGATGGATTCCAGGGCCGTATCATTATCCTGTTCTCTCTCCAAACACTGGGAAATTGAGGTGAAAGACAACAGGAGAATCCTTGGTTTCTAGGGCTGTGACAACTCACACTTAGCGTTTGTTTCTTTGCCCATCCTGTGGTGGGTGGCCTCTGACACACCCAGGAGATACCCCACATGTGTAAGGCCTCCTGGGTGAAGAGGCTTCTAAAATAAGTCATTGAGATGGGCTAGGCCTTGGGCTTTATCCTTCTTGGTTCAGTGATGTTTTAGGGTGGAGCAAGTACTGGAGCAGTGGGTACCTCCATCTATCTGGCCGCTCAGTCATTGCAGAGGTCATACAGTCAGTGATTTGCAGAGCCAGATTTTGACTCAGGGATTCTGATTTCTAGTCTAATGCTCATGGATACCATACTGCCTTCCAGTATGAATTCATTTAATTTGACAAGCACTTATTAAGTACATACTGTCTATAAAGCACTTCCATCTTCTAGGCATTGGAAATACAAAAATGAGGAATGGTTGAATACTTGTCTTCAAGAAAGTATATTTGGGGCAGGGGGAGGTATGCATGTATACAGGTACACATAAAATGTGTATAAAAAGCTATCACTGTCAGGTGATAGGAAGGGACCCATGACTAGAATATGGCTCTAGAAGGGTATCCTTATAAGGATATAAGGGTATATAAGGGTATCCCTTATTCCAAGGCTGCTTCCAAAGTGACCTGGGGGCAGTACGTTGTGCAAGCCTGCCTTATTCAAAATGAATAGAACAGAGAAGGTGGAGGTAAGGTTGTGAGACAATGTGGATGCCCAGAAAACTCTTGGGCAAACTTAATTTCTAATAAAAACATGTAAAGAAAACAGAACCAAGAGCATATAATGGAGAAAAAACTTAAAAAAATTATATAAGCCTATGGAGTAATAATGTCAGAAGTCTTAAAGTTCAGTTGAAGCACAAAAGGAATGCTTAGAATAACAAATGGGATAGTATGGTTTCAAAAACATATATTGGGGAAAAGAATATTTTATTTTTTTTATTATTTTAATTAATTAATTTATTTAACTTTTAACATTCATTTTCACAGAATTTTTGGGCTCCAAATTTTCTCCCCCTTTGTCCCCTCCCCCCACCCCAAAACACCGAGCCTTCCAATTGCCCCCATCACCAATCTGCTCTCTCCTCTATCATCCCTCTCTGCCCTTGTCTCCATCCTCTCCTCTGTCCTGTTGGGCCAAATAACTTTCTATACCCCTTTACCTGTATTTCTTATTTCCTAGTGGCAAGAACGGTACTCGACAGTTATTCCTAAGACTTTGAGTTCCAACTTCGAAAAGAACATTTTAAAAACAAGAAAAGCCTTCTGCTTGAGTTAGATGGAAACATTCTTATAGATTACAGAGGAACTACAGAATTATGACTCTTGCTTTTGTTTTCTCTATCAAGAAGAATGATTTTTGTACTGGAAAGTGCATAGCAAAAAGTGGCTATTAGGGAGTTAAAATCTAAGATAAGTGAGGAGAAAATGAAGAATATCTAGCTGCCTTGGATGAATTCATGTCATCAGGCCTAGATGGACCAAATCTCGTGGTATGCAAAAGCACTAGCAAAGATGATTGCTGAGTCATCGAAAGTTCATGGGAGACAGGAGACTTACAGTGGGGCCGGAGAAGAGCAAATGTTACCATTTCAAAAGAAGGAAGAGCTGAGTCAACAAAGTTTAGCCACTGAACCTGACATTGGTTGCTGGCAAAACTCTAGAATGTAACATTAAAGGAATAGTTTGTGAACATCAAGGTAAAAAGAGACCACATGGCTTCGTTCAGAATAGATCACGTCAACTTAACCTCATTTGTTTTTGATGAAGTTTGATTTGGTTTTCATGGGGTTATGCTGGTAGATGAGGGGAATGTGTGTAGATATGGTTTATCTAGCTTTCAACAATCTACCTTGACAAAACTGGATCAAGATCATGGGGATCAAGGGGAAGAAGGCAATTGTAGGATCCTAGATTTAGGATTGGGAAGGACCTCAGTCTCCTAAAGGACAAGATTAAAAGATGGAGTGGAAAATAAGATTTAGAATTGGTTGAATGGCCAGAACCAAAAAATGGTTATTAAAGGTTTTATGTTTTAAAGACCATGAAGGGGCTTTAGTGGAGTCCCATCTTTGACTCTGTGCTGTTGGCAATTATTTTTTATCAATGATTTGGATAAAGGCATAAAGGACATACATGAAGAATGTCAGATGATCCCAAGCTGGGCGGGAAGGTTAATACACAATGTGATAGAAGCCAGATCCAACAAGATATTGACAGGCGAAGATGATGGACTAAATCTAATAAGATTAAATTTAATTAGAATAAACTTGAAGTTGGGTTATAAAAGTCAACTTTACAAATATAAGATAGGGGAAGGTTGACTAGATAGCAATTTGTTTGGAAAAGATGTGATTAAAGGATTGCAAATTCAGAGCATCATAGCATCACAGGATTTGGGAGTTGAAAGATCTCTGTCAGTGACTATCTGGTCCAACCCATACTATATAAATGAATGATGTGACATAGCAGTCAAAACAATTAATTTATCTTATGCAGCATTGAAGAGAGTTAAGTGTCTGAAATAAAGGAGATGATAACCCCACTGTATCCTGCTCAATAAGTCACATCTGGAAGGACATAAATAAACTAAAATATTCAGAAAAGAATAGCTCTTATGATGAAGTGTCTCAAAATCCTATCATATGAGGATAAGCTGATGAACCTGGGAAGGTTTTGCCCAGAATGAAGACTTAGAGTGGAGGGGGGAGGTGGAGGAGAATATAATAGCTGTTTTCAAGCTTGTGAATCACTTTCTTGTGGATTAGGTTTTTTCTCTTTGGCCCCAGAAGCAAATTAGGAACAATGGGAGAGGCAGCTTGGTTGGTATATGGGAATGAACCCTGAATTTGAGGACCTGGATACAAATTTCAGTTCTGCTGATTACTAGCTTTATAACCTTGGGTGAGTTGCCCAAGAGAGACATTTCTGTCTCTACCCCCACATTCCTCATAAGGAGATTGGACTAGGTGATCTTTCAGGTCCTTTTTGGTTCAAGATCTTGGATCATGTGATTTTAAGCTCAAGAGTAACAGATCTGAGCTAGATATCAGGAAAAACTTTCTAACAATTAGAGGTATCCCAAAGAAAAATGGGCTGCCTCAGAAAATGGTGAGTTTCCCCTCAGAAGAGCAATTGCATCAAGCAAACGTGGCATGATCACTTGTTGAGGGTGCAGTCTTTGGGATGCCTTCCAATTCTGAGATTCTGTAATTCTCATAAAATACAAAATGGAATCAGATGGAATCCAAGGGACAACAGGCAAAGTGCTATGAGAAGGTTGAGAAGGGAGAGATTGCTTTCATCTGGCGTGGAGGAAACAATCAGGGAGGCTTCATAGAGGGGATGGCATCTGAGTTGTGCCTTAAAGAAAAGAAGGGACTTCACTAAATGGAGATGGGATAGGGTGTTAGGAGTGGTGCTGGTGGGGCTCTGTTCCCAACATGGGCTATGGCATGAGCCAAGGCATGGAGCTAAGGGAGGGCAGGAGAAGAAGAGAGGGCAGAGAGTAGTCTATAGGATACATGAAGAGTAGTAGCATGAAATCAGGCTGGAAAGATCAATTGGATCCAGATTATACACAGCCTTGGCCAGTGGGGTCAGGCCTTTATTTATTAGACTGTGTGGAGATACTGAAGATTTTTGAGTAATAGAACGACCTCGTTGTAGTGATCATGAAGACGATTATTCAGGGGGTTGTATGGATTAGAGAGGGGATGGACTGAAGGAACAAAGCCAGTAGAGAGGCTTGTAGTTATTTAGTTGGAAAGAAATGATTACCTGAACTGAGGTAGCTGCAGAGGGGGTAGACAAGTGACCCAAAAGGACAGATTTGCCATACTAGGCTGAGATAGTGACACCAAAATACATATTGGTGGGAGGCACAATTATTCATTATTCCACTTGTTGCCTCGTGTAAAATATGGCTTAATTTTCTTTCTGGAAAATTTACCTTTTACATTTGTCTAAGTAACTGAATAATATAATGGAGATATGGATATAATTATATATTTAGAATAATATATGGTAAAAGGTTCTTCATGCCTTATTTGTTCCTTGTAACCAGTTTGAGGTATTTTTCAGCTTCTTCTTCTGAACTTGGCACAGTGGAAAAAGTGATGGGCTTTGACTGAGTTCTGGATACTTGAACCCTCCAAACAGATTGCTAGCTCCAAACTATGGTGATTAACTTCCTAGCTCTCCCCAGGTCTGCTCTTTCTACCTTGCAGCTTATACCTGTGTACCCTTGCCCCAGTATCTCTTCTGATGCATAGATGATTTATGCCCCTCATCTGTTTAAAGATAGTAACTCCCTATCTCCCTTACCAAATAAAGTCTGAGCTCCTTTAATCGTCATTCCGCCCCCCCCCTCCCCCCCCCGCATAACACAATGCCTTCAACTTGTCTTCTCTCCTATCTGATATTTCTCCTCTTATAGCCTCTGAGCTCTAGCTAAACCTGACAGCTCTGCCCCTGCCAAAAAGCTCTGTGATCTCATGTCTGTGTTCTTTGCTCACACTGCTCCCTGGGCCTGGGATGCTTTTCCTCTTCTTGCTTGCCTGTTAAATTTCTGCCTAGTTTTACAACCCAGCTTGAATGTCATCTTTTCCAAGAAGCCTTTTCTGATCTTCCTCACCACCTCTCCCACCCCCAGTTTATTAATCGCAGTCCTCCTTAGGCCTTACAGAGGACTCTGTTTAGCAACTCTCAGATGCACTTATATCAATCATAAAATGTGTGTCACTCTGCGCCAGGTATCTCTGACCAGTGACCAGTGACTGTGAATGTTCTGGAGAGTAGTATCTCTGGCACATTGCTCTGCATACAGAAGGTGTTTAATAAATACTTGTACTATATTTTATCACTGGGCTGTTGTGAAGCTTACCTGAAACAATGTAGGTGAGGCCCTTTACAACCAGAAAGTACAAAATTAATGTGTTTCTATTAATAATGATATTTATAATTTTAATCAGTATTTATATTATAATTATATTATAAATAGTTATTTTAACATATTCATTATTATATATTATTTATTATATGTTATATAAAATATAATGTATTAATTATATTATATTTATTAACATATACTACATTTATTATAATTTATTAATATACATTTATTTATAAAAACTATTGCCATTAAGTGCCAGATCAGCTATGAATACTATATTTATTTATAATTATTGTTAGCTGCTAACATTGATCACGTAAAATATCAAATCAATGTCAGCTAACAATATTTTCTTTATACTTATGATTAATAGTAACTGTCATTGATTTAAAATTTTGTGGTTACAAAGAGCCCACATTATATCGTGTAAGTCTTGCAATAACCCCATAAGGAAGGTATAGTACAATACTAACAGTGTGACCCTGGCAAGTCACTCAACTCTGTTTGCCTCAGTCTCCTCATCTGTAAAATGAGCTGAAAAAGGAAATGGCAAACCACTGCAGCATCCTTGTCATGAAAACCCTAAAAGGGGTCACAAAGAACCGAATGTGATTGAAAACATCTTAACAACAGCAACAAAAATTCTCCATAGCACTTAGAATCATAGAATTGTGGAATCCTAGAATTTTAAAGCTGATACTCGTTAAATATCTACTGCGTGTGAAGCACGTGTGGTAGACGCTGGTAGAGATACAAAGCTTGAATAAGACATGATCATATTTCTCATTAACACTGAAGCTTCTGTCTAATTGTGGATTGTTCCTAATAATTATAGGAACAGTAATACTCAAGCTGAGTACAAAAATGTGTTGCAACCAAATGTGGGATTTGGTTGTCTTTGTCCCTAGTGAGGCATGCTTGTCTATACAATAAGACTTTTCTCTTTTCTAACATTTTCTCTCGATAGCCCTGGTCCCCTGTGCACCTCGACAATATCGGCATCTGTTGTACTGAATTTCTTGTTTTATGTTTCCTTTGTCTTTTAGGGAAAGGTGTATAGAAGTCTCTGGTGGTTGCTTGTCTGGGCTGCTTTTTATTAAGGAAGTTTGGTCAGCTGGGGAGCCAATTGTCCCTTTCTTGCTCACCATCACTTGGTGTCGAACCCCTGTGTCTGGCCCTGCCTTGAACATCTGTGGGATCCAGGCCCTCCTCTCAAGGAGATGACATTCTTTCTTTATTGTTTTCAGCATCCCCTCAAAGCTGAACTCAGGATAACTGCAGAAGGGAAAGACCTCATCTTGGACCTGGAGAAGAATGAGTAAGTGGATCACTACAATGTCTAGGAAATGAACCAATTACCTTTTGTAACCCTGCGTGTCAAATAGAGGAAGCAGGTGTTTGTATTTTAGAGTGGAAATGGCTAAGTTCATAACAAGAGTTCACAGCTCCTCTGAGGAAGCAGATTGGAGTGGCAAGACTGAGTTCCTAGTACCTTGATTCTAGTGCAGTGGAAGGGGCGTTAACTTTGAAGTCAGAGGACCCAAGTTCCAGTTCTGCCTCTCATGCTTGTGTATGTTCATGACCTCAGAGTGAGTTCCTCATCTGTAAAGTAAGAGTATTAAGGGAGTCTTTGTGGCTCACTGGAAAGCATGTTAGATTTGAAGTCAGAGGAAGTAGGTTCAAATCCCAGTTTTGCCACTTATTATCTATGTTACCTTGGCAAGTCGCTTAACCAGCATAGGCCTCAGATTAGACAGCCTCTTCCATTTCTAGGTTTATGAGTGATGCAGCTAGGAACTAGATCAAAAGTGTCAGCTGGTTCCCTATGAGCTGCTACAAAATTTCTGAGTGAGGCAAGAACCAGATTAAAATGCAATTGGGAAATATTTAGCGAAATACGTAAAAATACAGCACAACACAATGTTAATTTGTGATATTCTAAATCAATATGTGGACAATTTGAGTTTGACGCCACTGAACTGGATGATCCCCAAGACCCTAAATCTTATGTTGCATGCTTACTGTACTGCTTAGCGACTCATCATTGGATTTTTCTTTTAGTTTTTTAGTTTTGGGATCCCTTGGAGTTCACAATAACCCCATTGATAAAGGTTGTTGTAGAGAAAATATTACAAAGCCACAGCAGTTGTTTCACTGCCTACAGCCAAGCTCCAACCCACCATATGGAAAGAAGCAAAGGAGATTGTGGAAACGAGTAGAGCTGAGCAGGGGCCAGCAAGACATGTGCTGGGATTTAGATCCAGGGACCCTGGTTTGTCTGTGTTCTGTAACAGGACTCTGTCCCCGAACAAAGGGATTAGGTTCTGCTGCTAGTGGCTGTCAGCAGTCTGGAGGTCACATCTGCTCTGCGCTCATCTGTCTACCTAATGCCATTGATTTTGGGTGGTGGAGTGGCTCAGGAATGTTTATGTATTGATTTCCCATCTGGCCTTAGAATATCTTGATTCAGGCTGTTGTGCTGGTGAGCAGAAATACACTGCCCTGATATTCCCCAATGATAACTGGAGAGCAATCCCTGACCAGGTGATCTCCCTTCTTCTTTCAGCAAGAAGGAATGAAGTACTTTGGTATAATTCTACCAAAGGAACCAGGCTTCATTGTGACATGTAAACATAGCTGATAAGACTGCATGGCTTGGATCGCTGCCGGCTTCTTCTTGGCAGCTCCCTGAGCCCCCTGAAAGCAGATGAGTAATCAGATCAAATGCTTCCAAGAAAGGGATGGATGAGGACTTTGCCATATTCAGCTTGATGAGAATTGTTGCTAGAGTCTAGTAGCAAGGGAGAAAATGAATTATTCCTAATTTGGGCTTTTTTGTCCTTTTAAGAGGAAGGAGAAGAATGTCTGAAGCAAGGTAAAAGTTATTTTGATGCAATGGGCTTGAATATGGTGGGGTGGGGGAAATCACAGAGGCAGATGGGGGATTTCGAGTTTGAATGGGACCTCAGAGTTCATGAAGGCCATGCTTTACCTAAGCAGATGTCACCTGTAGAGTACATTTCACCTACATTATTGCAACGGCCTCATTTATCTCCCTGTCCCAAGGCTCTCTCCACTCCAGTTTACCCTTTGCACTGCCATCAAAGTGATTTTACTTTAGTGTAGATCTGACCAATCACTCCTCTGTTCAGTAAATTTCAGTTGGCTCACTTTTGCCTCTAGGATAAAATATAAATTTCTCTGTTGGGTTTTTTAAAGCTTTCCATGACATTGTCTCAACTTATCTTTACCAACTTCATTTCACATTACTACCCCTCCTATATACCATATGATCCAACGTAACTGGCCTTCTTTGTTCCTCACACATAACACTCATCTCCCATCTCTATGCCTTTGTACTGGCTGTTCTCCATGCCTGGAATGCACTCCCTCCTCACCTCTGCCTCACAGAATCCCTTCTTTTCCTTCAAGAAGCAGCTCAAGCTTTAGTAGTATCTCTAATCTGATTTTACTGATCTGTGACTTTAATTGTAAAGCATACCAATTTAATTCTGATCTCACATTTGACAGAAATGCAAATCCTTTCATGGACCTTTCTAAAAGCAAAAAGCCTTGTTTTAGCAACTTCATCTGTAAAAATGGAAATATTATGTCATTGAAAGTACCTGCTGTACAGTGAAAAAAAAAAGAAGCAGCTCAAACACCACCTTTTACATAAAACCTTTCCTAATCTCTTCTGTGCCCTCCTTCCCTCATAAACTTTTGTCTTTGTTCAGTCATGTCTGACCCTATTTGCAGTTTTCTTGGCAAGGATACTGGAGTGGTTTGCTATTTCCTTCTCCTGATCATTTTACAGAGGGGAGGAGAGAGAGGAGAAAGAGGGAAAGAGACCTTGAAGGAGGGAGAGGGAAATATAACTAGAAAATAAAAGTCCCCCATTACTACAATATCAGAACTCTGTACCTGATTTCAAATCTATTTCCCAAATTCTAATCAATTTCTTTTTTCTGTCCAGGTTATGACACCATCATGTCGTTTATTCCCTTCATTGATCTTTACCCAAAAGTTCTTCATCAGGGCTCTCCTTTCTAATAAATGAATTTATTCAAGTTTATATATATTCTTATTTTTAAAAATTCTTTTAAAGGTATTATGAACTTGAAAAACATCAGTAAAGCTTATTTCCATATGTAAAGAAGTGCTGTAGGAAATGTGAATAATAATAATGATAATGGAAATAATAATAATTAACATTTACCTAATACTTTTAAGGTTTGCAAAACACTTTAGATAGGTTATCTCATTTCTCCAGGATCACACAGCTATCAAGAGAAAGATTGTCTTTGAATCTGCCAAGCTCTAGTGTGCATATTTATAAAAAAAAATAGTAAGAAATTCAACATGTTAGTTCCAAAACTGTCCTGTTCTATTTCTCCCTCCCAACTTCTTTCTGTTCTTTTCTGTGATTTAAAAAAAAATTTATTGACATTTTCCTCCCCCCATTTTTTGGTTTCATCCTTACCACTCTTCTCTTTGCCATAACTACCACCAGCCTCCTGCCAAAGGAAAAATAGTCTTGGGGAAAAAAAAGCAATGTTATTTTGGTGGCCCTTTTTATCTCTTCTATTTCTCATGAAAAGGGGTTGCTCTTCTAGAACCATTTTCTTTCTTTTTTTCTTTATTTTTAGATTTCAACATTCATTTCCACAAAATTTTGAGTTCCAATTTTTCTCCCCATCTCTCCTCTCCCCCCAACCCCATAATATCTTGCATTCTGATTACCCCTTCTCTCAATATATCTTTCCTTCTATCACACCCCACCCTTCCCTTATCCCCATCTTCTCTCTTTTCTTGTAGGGAAAGATAAATTTCTATACCCCATTACCTGTGTTTCTTATTTTCCAGTTATATGCAATAATAATTCTCAACATTTGTTTCTGATACTTTGAATTCCAACTTCTCTCCCTCCCTTCCTCCCTACCCATCCCCACTGGGAGGGCAAGCAATTCAATACAGGCTACATATGTGTCATTTTTCAAAAGACTTCCATAATAGTCATGTTGTGTAAGACTAACTATATTGCCCTCCAGCCTACCCTGCCCCCCCCCTTTTTTCTATTCTCTCATTTGACCTTGGCCCTTCTCAAAAATGTTTGCTTCTAGTTTCTCCCTTCTCCCATTTGCCCTCCTTTCTATCATTCCCCTCACCCCACTTGTCCCCTTCTCCCCTACTTTCCTGTACTGTAAGATAGATTTTCTTACCAAATTTAGTGAGCATGTTACTCCCTCCTTAAGCCATATGTGAAGAGAGTAAGCTTCACTTCTTCCCTCTCACCTTCTCCCTTTTCTCCTCCATTGAACAAGATTTTTCTTATCTCTTTTGAGTGATAGCTTTCTCCATTCCATTTCTCCCTTTCTCTTCCCAATATTTTCCTCTCTCACCCCTTAATTTAATTTTATTTTTTTTATAGATATCATCTCTTCTGATTAAACTCAATCTGTACTCTGTGTGTGTGTGTGTGTGTGTGTGTGTGTGTGTGTGTGTGTGTGTGTGTATAATCCCTCCACCTACTCAAATACTGAGAAAAGTCTCAAAAGTTTTCCATTTAGGAATGTAAACAGTTCAGCTTTAGAAAGTCCTGTATGATTTTTCTTTCCTGTTTACCTTTTCATGCTTCTCTTGATTTTTGTGTCTGAAAGTCAAATTTTCTATTCAGTTCTGGTCTTTTCATCATGAATGCTTGAAAGTCCTCTATATCATTGAACAACCATTTATTCCCTTGAAGTATTATACTCAGTTTTTCTGGGTAGGTGATTCTTGGTTTTAAACCCAGTTCCTTTGACTTCTGGAATATGCTGTTGCAAGCCTTTCGATCCCTTAATGTAGAAGCTGCCAGATCCTGTGTAATCCTGATTGTATTTCCACAATACTTGAATTGTTTCTTTCTAGCTGCTTGCAATATTTTCTCCTTGACCTGGGAACTCTGAAATTTGGCCATAATATTCTTAGGAGTTTCTCTTTTTGGGTCTCTTTCAGGAGGTGATTGGTGGATTCTTTCAATATTTTTTTGCCCTCTGGTTCTAGAATGTCAGGGCAGTTTTCCTTGATAATTTCATGAAAGATAATGTCTAGGCTCTGTTTTTGATCATGACTTTCAGGTAGTCCCATAATTTTTAAATTATCTCTCCTGGATCTATTTTCCAGATCAGTTGTTTTTCCAATGAGATGTTTCATATTGTCTTCTGTTTTTTCAATCTTTTGGTTTGTTTTTATCTTCTTGGTTTATCTCATAGTCATTAGCTTCCTTGAACTCCAGTCTCTCTTTTAAAGAACTATGTTGTCCAGTGAGCTTTGGAACCTTCTTTTCCATTTGGCTAATTCTGCTTTTAAAGCCTCCTTCTCCTGATTGGCTTTTTGGACCTCTTTTTCCAATTGAGTTAGCCTCTTTTTAAAGGTATTATTTTCCTCAGCATATTTTGGTTCTCCTTTAGCAGCCTGCTGACATGCTGTTCAAGCTCTTCTATGGCCTGAGCCCATTTCATGTTCATTTTGAAGGAACTGGAGGCAGAGGCCTTGACTTGACTTCCTCTGACAGTATGCCTGTCATCTGAAAGGATGGAAGGAGACACCTGTTCACCAAGAAAGTAACCTTCTATGGTCTTATTTTTTTCTTTTTTGGTCATTTTCCCAGCCAGTTACTTGACTTCTGAATCCTTTGTCTAGAGGAGGGTCCCAGTGCTCCTCCTTTCCCCAGTACTGTGCTCAAGGCTGAGATTCATATCAGCTGCTTAATTCCCCCAAGGGCTTTGGGTAAGGGTGGGGCTGCCACTGAGAGGTGAGGTTCAGATCAGCTGCTTAATTCCCCCAGAGGTTTTAAGCTGAGCTGCCTGGACAATGGACCCAGGCTGCTTCCTCAGCCACTGTAGCCTCCTGCCTGCTGCTGCTGCCACCTCTGCTGGGGGAGACCTTGCTCCTCTCTTGCCCAGCTGGGAAACTCCTCCCACAGTGACCTTTGGAGTTTTCTTTTTTGCTTGTAGGTTGAGGGATCTGGGACCCTCCCTGCTGAGAATTCTGTCCTGGAGGTCTGTTTAGGTCCTGTTCCTCCCAGTGCTGGGCAGCCAGGGCTGGGCTTTGCTCTTCTCAGCATCCCATGAGATAGACCCTTCCTGTCAGCCTTCCAGGTTACCTTTGGCTGAAAACCTCTTTTACTCTGTTGTTCTATGGCTTCTGCTGCTCTAGAATTTGTTGAGTCATTTTTTACAGGTATTTTGTGGGCTGTGGGGGAAGCACTAAAGTACATGCATCTTTCTACTCCACCATCTTGACTCCGCCCTAGAACCATTTTTTAGCTATGAGTCCCTTTTCATCAAATCTCGATGAGACCCACAGGTCTCAACTTGCCTCTTTCTTCAGATCTCACCCTGTTTACTATCCCTAGTAGGTGCATTTGTGCATAGGAATCTTAGGCTATGTGTTATTTATGGCTGGTTTTCTTAAATTTGGCTCCTTGATACTAATAGTCTTTCTATGGATATCCTTCTTTCTGTATTTCACTGACTAATCTTCTCTCTGACTTGTCAGATCATGGGAGTAGTTTCCTCTCTCTCTCTCTCTCTCTCTCTCTCTCTCTCTCTGTTTTTACTTTAAAGTCCTCTCAATCAGATTTTCAAGATTCCAGTAAAATATGTATGTTACTGGACCTCATTAGCTATGTTCTGTATCTGGCAAGAGCTGCTCCTTTCTGTATTTTAATATGTGCTCCAGAAATCCAGATCCCACCTTTAGGCACCACTTCCTTAACCACTTTTTCAATTCTTGAATCTGCCTCTATCTTCCTCTATTCTGTCTCCTTTTTCCTTCAGTACCTGTGATGAAAGTACCACTTGTGCTCCTAAGGTCTTCAGTTTTTCCTCAGGATTTCATCATCCCTAACAAATTTTTCTAGATTCTTTCTAATGCTATGACTTTTCCCATGCATACCTGTGTATCCATGATAAGTCTCAGGAGACCCTCTTTTGCATTCAGCTCATGCACCCTGAAAAGATGAAGATGGCTGACCTTGCTCATGCTTATGTCAGACTGATTCATGGTTGCCCTTATGCCCTTCAACAATGAGTCAACAGCACCACTATTCATCTCTACTTCCTCTAATATGAT
The DNA here is from genome assembly GCF_028372415.1 of Notamacropus eugenii. Taxonomy (NCBI): domain Eukaryota; kingdom Metazoa; phylum Chordata; class Mammalia; order Diprotodontia; family Macropodidae; genus Notamacropus; species Notamacropus eugenii. The sequence continues at coordinate 386,556,673 of NC_092872.1, read as the reverse complement.
TATTTCTGAATGATCTGTCTAGTCATGGCATCTGTGCTTCCATATCATTAATCCTTGGAGTTTCTTTCCTCTTGAGGCAGTCCACCTCTTCCATTCTGTAGGAAATGATTCACACACATTGTTATTCATTAGTTTTCAGTTATGTCCTACTCTTTATGACTCCATTTGGGATTTTCTTGACAAAGATATTGGTTTGTCATTTCCTTCTCCAGCTCATTTTAAAGATGAAGAAACTGAGGCAAACAGGGTTAAATGACTTGCCCGAGGTCACACATCTAGTAAGTGTCTGAGGCTGAATTTGAATTCAGGAAGAAGAGTCTTCCTGATTCCAAGCTCACTCAGCTGCCCATCACACATTCTACAACTCCAAATGTTCTGGGCATCTTCTTCCTCGCTTCCTTCTCTGTATTTCATTTTTTCCTCCCTCTCCATCTTGCCCATTTAGGATTCTCCTCTTCTTCATAATTTTTATTTTCTCTTTGAAGAACTTCCCCCAATCTTTCTAGGAACACTTCTTCCTCCTTGATAACCGGGAGGTTCTCAAGAGCACTCTACATTTGAGAGAGCTGTCCTACTCCTCTTGTTTTCTATCTCCTGTGTTCACACATAGCTGTTACTTGTCCCTAATGCCTATACTCTGCAATTTGGTACACATTTCTCCTTTTCCTTCTGCAATTGCTAGATCTTTAGTCCCCAAGTGTTTTTGTTGGTAGCTTTCGTGACTCACTTGGAGAAGAAAGTTGTTAACCACTCCATTGTCTTTACCAAGAAGACCTAGAAATGACTGAACAACAGTTTGTGGCTAACTGATGAACTGATATAGTGCAAGCTTCTTGTTAGCCATGCTAGGAGCTTCTTAGCAACTTAGGTTATTTGCAGAACATTTATTGCTTTTCTCACCTGCTTTTGTTCAGTAATTAGCAGGTGTGATTTTTTTCTCTTATATCTCTTATATCTCTAATCCAAACATTGACTAACGTTATCTCTTAAAAAGAAATTTTGCTGTATACACTTTGAACCTGTGTGTACTTCTTTTCTCCTTTCTGATCAGATGTCTCCATTTGTTTTGCTGATTTTTTGCCTCCACTTCCTTCCTCTGCCCCAGTCTTTTTGTCTATTCCCCTGCATCTAAGTAGGACTGCTCCCACTGTACCTCATAGAAAGCTAGGGATCACCCTCTTTTCATTACTAATATATACCCAAAACCTTCATAACCTCTAGTGCAAAACTTCCTTCATCTGCAAAGTGAAAGAATGTCACATACATTAGCCACTTTTTTTGACTTACTTATTTTTTTCTGTTAAAAGGGATAGTCTAATGTGGGAGTGGGAGATATCCAGAAATGATTGTGATGTAAAAATTTTTAGCAAAGCATTAATATATAAAATATAAAATTTTTAAAAAAGTTTTTTAAAGGGAAGCAGTGGAGGTGGACTAACTGACCTATCAGCTCTAGTTCTTTCTAGCTCTAAATATTGGGATCCTTCACTCTCACATTCCAGTGTAGGAAGCTCACCTTGAGACACAGTCAACTCTTTTGATTACTACTTATCATCTGCCTATTCTATGTCGGGGTTTGTTCTAAGTCCTGTGGAAATTGTGAATAATGATAATAGTGGTAGTAGAGGGAGTAATAATACAATAAACAACTAATATTTATAAAGCACTTTCAGGTTTGCAAAAACTCTACATATAATCTCATTTCATCCTTACAACCCGGTGAGGTAGGTGTTATTATGATTCTTTTTTTATAGGTGAGAACCTGAGACTGAGAGATTTTAAGTGAGTTACTCAGGGTCACAGAACTAGCAAATATCAGAGGTGGGATTTGAGCTTAGGTCTTCTGGATTCCAAATCTAATGGCTCTGTCCATTGCAGAAACTCTCTAAGAAGACTGCTAAGTCCCTGCTCTCATAGGATTTAAATTCTAGTAAGAGATATAACAAAACTCTATGGTACAGGATAGAATGTGCAGGAGGAAGGAGGGAAGTACAATGGGCTATGTTAGTTCAGCCTGTGCTCCCTTGAGAAATGCCTGGACATCACGTTTTCTCTTGTATTTGATGGGCTCACCTTCCACTGACATCTTCTTTGATTCCCCATCATGGCATGGAGATCATTCTATATTTGAGGAGAAAACTATTCCTCCAAGCATAAACACTAATATTCTACCAGACTTAAAGAAGAAACCTTCAAATATAGGCCCAATGAGAGGTTGACTATCAGTCTTTTGAAGACCAGCCTAGTTGGTCTTACTCCAAGAAGGCTGGCTACTAGAGTAAAACTTTCTGGTTTCATTGCAATTCATGAAGACCATTTCTTTAGTAGTGCATGGGGCACCCATATGAAATTAATGATGAAATCATGGAGGATTATGAGAATACTGATAAACTTGAGTTTTCTGTCTGAGTGGGAGAATGCAAAAGATTTCTTGTTGTCTCTCTGAGCAATTTTTTTTCAGATTTCTTTTTCTTTTCTTTTTTTTTTTTAAATTGAATTGGTTTTTCAGTTATAATTGGAAGGTTTCCTTCCTCAAGGTAGACTAGACAGACCTTTAGGACTCTAGGATGCCAAATAGTTTCCAGGTTCTCAGACCTTTGTTCTTCCTTTCCCTCCTAGAAAAGCATTCAAAGATCACTCTGCAGACATGGGCATAGGTCCCCTACATTTTGGGGGCTGCTCTTGTGTTTTATGGTAAGCAGTAAAATGATGAATCTAAGAGACATTTATTAAACACCAACTGTATGCAGAATTTTGTACTGTACATTAGTGAGATACAGAGTTTAGGTAAGACACTGTCCCTCTTATCTCAGAGCTTTTGCACTGGCTGTAGACCCTCTGTTTGGAATCTGGGTTTTTTTGGGGGGTGCTATGACATCTCCATGTATATAACATTTAGAATCCTTAGGTCTGTTCCCATTCACTCCCTTCTCCTCACCTCTGCCTTTTAGAATCTCTAGTTTCCTTCAAAACTAAGCTTTAGCTTCTATATGATCCCTTCCACCCCAGTTACTAGAGCCTTCACCTCCAAAATAAAACTGCATTTTAAAAAAGTGACTATGGATGTATTATGTCTTCTGACAGAATTTAAACACCTTAAGGAAAAGAACAGATTCACTTCTATCTTGATATTCTCAGTGCCTGTTTACACAGAAGGTACTCAATACATGCTTTTTGATCAATTGTTGATTGATGGAGCTTATAATCTAGCAGGGGGATGAGACACAAAAACAGAAATCTGCAGCACACAATTTTATGTGGCACATGCATTACAGAAGCATGAAATAAAAAACAGTGTTGAGCATGTTGTTTGCTGCATCAACAGGTTGGCAAGAGCCAAATTTCTTGACAGAAATGGAAGCAGCAGAGCTGGGCACCATGACTTCACCTGGATCCCTTGTGGGAATGGCTTCCTGCAATTTTGTTCTGAATTTGGCTTTTTAGCTCTTACCATGTGTTAGAGAGGAACTTACAAAACTCATGAATATCTATTGTGTATGTTTACTAAAGTGTTTCTTATTTGTGATGTGTAGACATGCAGATGCTAATCAGCCCTCTGAGAAGAAATGACTTCCTGATTTAAAATTTGGTTTGTCACTTTTTTTACAGTTACATTTGGAGAAAAATAGACAATATTTCTCAACATCAAATTGTAATCCTTTCCATTGTCCAAATCAAAGAATTCTTTGCTTTTTCTTCTACTCATTCACCCTGTTGCCCCTGAGAATTATAGAATCTCAGAGTTGAAAGAGACTTTAGAAGTCACTTCAGTTCCACTCACACCTGACCAAGAATTCTCTTTATAACACACCCCAAAAGTGGGCATCCAGACTTTGATGCCCTCTAGAAGACCTCTAGTGAGCAGACATCAGCTCAAGCCCAAGGATGCCCATTTCAATTTGGCATAGCTCTAATTTCATGAATTTTTTCCTTTTATCAAGCTGATATAATTTGCTCTTCACTCTGCCCCTAATTCTTCTAATTCTGACTTTAGGACAAGCAGAAACAATTCTTTTTCCATATGAAAATACCTTAAGTACCTGAGGAAGGCTATTATACTGCTCCTTCCCAAGGCTTCTTTCTCTTCTCAGGCTACATATCTCTTCTTCCTTCAATGCATATGTTTATACCATAGTCTTTTTGCCATCCTGGTTACCTTCCAGTGAACATGATTTCATTTGTCAATGGCCTTCCTTGTATGTGGTGGCCAGACCTGAACACAATCCTCCAAATGTGGTCTGACCAGGGCAGAGTACAGAGTACATCTATCCTTGTGCATACTATGCCTCTCTTAAAGATACATAAAGTTATGTTAGTGGTTTTGGCTGCCATATTATAAATATGACTTATTTTGATGTTGTAGTCCACTAAAAAATAGCAGAGATGATATTTGAACTCTGGTCTTCTGACTCTGGGTCCATCCCCCCTTTTTGCTGTGTCACGTAAGGTTTAAGGGCCAATGTTTTCCAATAATAAAGAGGAATATTAAATGGGAATAGGAGGAAAGTTGCTCAAAATTAGGTGCTGGGAAATACATAGGAAATAAACAAATGAGATAATATTTGTAAAACACTCAACACAGCACATAGTAGGCACTATATAATTACTTTTCCCTTCTTCTCCTAAACGTAATCTAATCAAAATAGTATTCTCACGATCGTCCTGATGATTTGCTTCCTACAGTCTGACTTGATGAGTCCTAGTGTAGGGAGCTTCTTTTCTGACTTCTTTGTCCATCATCCCTAGGTTGTTCAGTTATTTCAGTTGTCTGTGACTCTTCATGACCCCATTTAAGGTTTTCTTGGCAAAGATACTGGACTAGTTTGTCATTTCCTCCTCCATTTCATTTTGCAGATGAAGGAACTGAGGCAAACAAGGTTTAGTGACTTGCCCAGGGTCACACAACTCGTAAGTGTCTGAGTCCGACTTTGAGCTCAGGTCATCCTGTCTCCAAGCCCAGCTCTCTCTCCACTGTACCACCCAGCTGCCCAATCCCTGTACCTAATAACCAATTGTCACTTTGTAGGTTTCTTCTGCTACCAACTAGTGAAATGAAAATGCTAACTTAAAGATAACTTCCTAAGCATAGTGAGGAGCAGAGTCAGGATTGAACCCAGATCTCCTTTGACTCCAAATTCAAGTACATTTTTTATCCCACCATTCTACCTTGTCTGTACTAAATTATTAATTACTTGAAGGCTATGGCTCTGTCTTAGAAAACTTTTCATCACCCCCCTCACCTAGCACCATGCCTTGTACATATCAGGCACCCAATAAATATTTATTGAATGAAAGAAAATACGTAGAGCTTCGTTGAATATCTGCTCTGTTTTCTCCCCACATCCCTTACTTCTTCTGGGCTATGTGTTCTTATTCTCAGGCTATATCATTATTTATACCACCCTATGTGCAAATTCCACTAAAGTGCTGTTACCTTTCTATTCTAGTGACTACTTAATAATTGATTTTGATGTGGTATTGTCGATCATAAGACCACAGATTTATAGCTGGAAAGGACAAAAGACTTGTCTCAATTCATACGGTTGGTGAAGTAACGTAGCCAAGATTCAAGCCTTTTGACTACAAGTCAAGTGTCCTTTCCACTGGCCCCTCTAGAGTGAAAAGGGCCAGATTCCATATGATCATGTTTCCTCAAGTTACTTTCTGCTTTGCCAGGGTCAAGAAGTCTTAACCCTAACAAGTACGATATTTGAACTGCATCCCAGGATACTAACAGAGAAGCGGATGTGATTACTGGCTTGCAATCTTTGAAAGTTCAAGGGAATGGCAGAAGTGCTGTGGAACTAGAAAAAGGGGGGGGGGGAGATATCTTAAAAAGAGGAAAAAGGGTGGATTCCCCAAACTGCAGGCTGGCGAGCTCTACTTTGCTTCTTGAAAAAATTCCAAGACATTATTAAAAGGAATGATTTCTGAGCATTCAGAAAGAGAAGCAGTGATTACCAAAAGCCAACATGGCCTCATCAAGGACAAATCGTAATTAATCTCATTCCCTTTTTTGGATAGCATCACTAGATGAGTAGATGAGGGACTACTGTAGATATCATCCATCTAGATTTCAATAAGACATTGCACAAATTCTCTCATGACTCCATTACTCATCCCACATCTATTCAGCTGCCAAATTTTTCCTTTTCCAACTCCACTGAATCCCTCTTATATGCCTCTTTTCCTCTACTTACATGGATACCAGCTTTGTTTAGTCCCCCATCACCTTTTAATTGGACTATTATGATAGCCTCCTAATCGGTCTCCCTGTCTCAATCATCCATTTTCTAAGAGCTTCTCCTAAAAAGCAGATCTGATCATGTCACTTCCTCATTCAGTAAATTCCAGCAGCTTCGAGGATTCATTTGAGTGGTGTCCCATTCTGCAGAGAGGCAAACAGAGCCCCAGAGAATAAGTGACCTAAATATTTTGCAGAGCAAATAGGTTGGAATTAGAGAATTTACTTCAGACTTCTCTAATCAAACCTCCTCATTTTGTAGCTAAGGAAACCAAGGGTCAAAGAAATGAAGTGACTTATTCAAGGTCACACAGTGTTTAGCAGAGTCAAGATCTGAACCCAGGTCTTCTGATTCCAAATTGAGTACCCCGTCTAGTGCCATATAGAAGGTTCAGAACTAGAGAGCTCCTGTCTTTCTCGAAGTCACAACACACCCATCTGCACACAGTGATAGCTCACATTTTACTTAGGACCTCACAACCTGTAAGGTATCTACTACAGGTTTTATTATCCCCATTTTACAGATAAGGAAAGTAAGCCTCAGACATAAGTGACTTGTCCCTAGTCACACAGCTGGTATTTGAGGCTGGATTTCCACAAAGGTCTTTGCTGACTCTTAAGTTCAATACTCTCTATCTGATACCACTCTTATCTCTCAGCAGTCTTTGTTTTTGGAAGACAACACTTTCCCAAGACGTCATCTTCCCTGTGTACAGTGTGACTAAAAGGGAAACATTTTTTAGAAATATTCCACAAATTCTGCGGTTGTTCATCATTCATTAATATTGCTCAAGCACACATAAAGTGCTCTTTGTGATTCCAAGAAGGCAATGTGGTATAGTGAAGAGGGATCATTTCAATTCAGTTCAATTCAACTCAATAAATAATTAAGTGCCTACTATGTGCCATGCATGGGCGCAGGACAGAGTGCTGGGTCTAAAGTCAGGAAGATTCTTCTTCCTGAGTTCAAATCTGGCCTCAGATATTTACTGGCTGTGTGGCACTAGGAAAGTCGCTTAACCCTGTTTGCCTCAGTTTTCTCAGATGTAGAATGAGCTAGAGAAGGAAAAGGCAAACCACTTTAGTGTCCCTGCCAAGAGAATCCCAGATGGGGTCATGAAGAGTTAGACACAACAGAAAAGAGACTGAACAACAGTGGGTCAGGCACTATGCTAAGTGCGAGGGAAACAAAGAGGCAAAAGATAGTCTCTACCTTTAAGGAGCTTACAAGCTAATGATCTGGAGTCAAAGATTCTGGGTTCAAATCCCACCTCTGATGCTTGCTCCCTGTGTAACCTTGGATAAGTCATTTAACTTTCTTGCCTCTCAGTTTCTTCAGCTGTAAGATGAGATGATTTGATTGGAGAACCTCTGAGATCCCTTTTAACTTAAAAACCTTGATCCCTCCGGTAACTCCTGCTTATAACCTAAAAAATTCTGAAGCACCCCATCACACTCTGGATGGAGCTAATGGGGTTCCCTGAGTCTGCCAGTGGGATGCTTCTCCCTGGCCTGTGAAAACTCAGATGGTGTCTGGAATTCCTTTCAGCTCCAGATCTGTGGTTCTCCAACTTGTCCATAGTTTTTTGATTCTTTCTCTGGTCGCCTCAGCTGTTTTTAGCCCTTCCTCTTTTCTTTTTTCCTTCACTCCACCCTTTCCTTTTCCCCTTCCTACATAGCTTTACATTTTGCTTGGTCTCATAGCCCTTAAAAGTGGAATCAGAGGGAAATCCCTTGAGCTGTTGCCAAATGTAATTAAGAATTGACCTGAAAATCCAGTGCCCCAGCGAGAACTCACTGTTGAAGAGACTGGCCCTCATGCCTTAAGTTGAGATGAGTACAGGTATCCAGCTTTGCAGATGGGCATGGGATACCTCTTCTCTGTGCCTGAAATAACAAACATTCCCTCCTTTACAAAACACTAAACTGTCTGATAAGGCATTAGGGGTTCATCTTTTGGTCACAGTTTCTAGCTTTATCTCATTGAGCAGGCTTGTAAAAGTTGGGGGTGGGGTGAGAAATCAAAGCCAGAGGTTGCTGTACAGGCCTGAGCAGGAAGGATAGTCTATATTTTCTTTTGCCCCATTGATGTTACTGCAGCCTGGGAATAAGGGGCGGTGAAAGAATAATGGAAAGTGAACAACTTCCTGTAATGGACTTAGCCAGGTGCTTTGTACTGCAAAGGAAAGCCTGGTGGCCTTGAGAGTGGTCTGTGGATTTCGTTGGATTTGAGTGGACTATAACCTTTAGAAGGGGAAGCTTGGTGGTGCAGTGGATAGAGTGCTGGATCTCAAGTCAGTAAGGCTTATTATTCCTGAATTCAAATCTAGTTTCAGACACTTACCAACTGAATGACCCTGTGCAAGTTACTTAAACTTTTTTGCCTCAGTTTCCTCATCTGTAAAATGAACTAGAGAAGAAAATGATACACCACTAGTATCTGCCAAGAAAACCCCAAATGGGGTCATGAAGAGTTGAACACAACTGAAAAATGAGTGAACAACAAATTGTTCTTTGAACAAAAAACTATTTTTCTTCTTAAGGCCCATGGTAATGGTGATTCTCTTTATGCTATTTCCCCTTTGTATTTGTGTGTCCAGGGCATAACATAATGCCTGGCACATATTAGTGTTTAACAAGTGCTTGTTGAATGATTGATTGCAGTCCTTGTGCAGCAGACATTCATTCTCTCACTAATCCTGAACTTGCAGCCTTTCCATTAGAAAGACCTTTCAGGCATTACATTTCACTGGCATGAATTTAATGACACGGGGTTACCTCCACACTACCGTGAGGCATTGAATGAACATGGTCATGAAGTAAGAGTGATGGATAAGCCATGGGGTGCCCTACTAGCCATGAAATACTAACGAAATCAGATTGTACCACACTGGGTGGATCTTCTGGTCTATTTGTGAAAAGATATGAACAAGATTTACCCAGAACAGGAGGGAGTAGATGAACTGTAATCTGTTTTGGTGTAGGGAATAACCCTATGAATGAGGTTGTGGATTTACTGAAATCTGGCAGAGGGTATATATGGAGGGAGACAATGATTCCATTTTTTTTTTTTTTTTTTACTTATTTGATGTATGATAATTCAATACCTTCCCATGGTCCTGATAGAACCATGGACTTGTAGGAGCTGAAAGAGAGCTGACTGTCATTAAACTTTAAAAAGCTCTGAGGGGCTTATCTTATCTTGCCTGGAACCAGACCTCCATGCTGGGCTCCTTATCATGCTGCCTACACTCTGCCTATTATCATTTCTCCACTTCTGCAACCTTGGGTTCTACCCTTTTGTCTCCCCAGCTCTGATAAAAAATAGCTTTTGTCTTATCTTGCCAGGAACCAAGCCACCACACTACTTCATGGCCCTCTCTATATCTGTAACAGCAAGGACCCCAGCATACATAGGAAGACCTGCTGTACAGGTTCTTAGATCTGCTTTTCTAAAAGGAAAGCAACTTTTGAGGGGTCAACAATTACTTTAATCAAACACATATATCAACAGAAAAAATACAAACAGAGAAATAAAGACCAACAGATAGGGCTTCCAACTGTCTGACTATAAGCAATACATACATCATAGATCAACAGACAGATCCAGCTGTCTGACCATTAGATACATACATAGTTACCGGAGAGAGAAGCACCAGTATCTGGATTTTCAAAGCTGGGAGGCTCCTTAGAGGCTACCCAGAGTCTCATCTGGGCAAACAAACACTTCCAGTGAGTAAGCCCCAAAACAAAACCTCACCTCAGAGTATATTTGCACTTTTCAGAGCCAGAAGACAGACCTTCTGACGCAGGGACTCAGTAGAGATTAACTAAAGGTATTGAGGCCTATTAATGGGCAGGGATGATCTTTAAGTCTTTCCCCTACCCCCCGTTAACATTACCATATCGTGTACATCTTCTTCCCTTTTCTAGTACCCTTTTATGTGCTATCTTCCCCTATTGGAATATAAACTTCATGAAGGCAGGTACTACCTTGATTGTTCATTTTTGTTTTCCCTAAGGCTTAATACAGTGCCCAATAGACACCAGGTGCTTAATGAATGTTCTACTTTATTTATGCTGGACCTCTTTTAGAGCAAGCAGGACACTGAAGCCCATAGGATTCGTGGGATCGTAGATTTAGTGCTCAGTGATTATTAGTGCTCATCTTTCTGCTGGATGTCTTTTGGAAAGGCAAACTGGTCTGTCTTTTGACCCCTCTCTTACCTATTCTTAATCACTCAATGGGTGTTGCCTCAGACAAACTGAGACCTGGGAAAGATCTTAGTTTAAAAAGTCCAAGATCTCCCACCGCACCCAGGGTCATTTCTAGTCATCCTGATCTATGTCTTGCCTCTGGACTCAGATGGGTCTTGTAGAGAGAGTGAGGCTGGTGACCGTGCACAGCCCTGCCTCACCTAAATCTAATTCACTTGCAAGTTAAGACATCACCTTCCTGATGTCATGGTCCTCTTCAAGAATGAAGGGCACACAATGACAATAGATTGAGTACTGGAATGGACCTTAATTAATTAAAGGTAATATAGTCCAACCCTTCATTTTACAGAGAAGAAAATAAAGGCTGGTGATTTGCCCCAGCTCAGATTGTTGTTGCTGTTGTGTTCATCCTTCATTGCTGAAGAAGACCATGCCATCAGAGAAATGATGACATGACTTGCACTTGACTTTGTTTTGAGTGAGGGAGGGCTGTGCAAGGTTACCAGCCTCACTTTCTCATCCTAGGCCATCTGGATTCAGTGACCAGATATTCATCAGGATGACTGGAGACAGCCCCGGATGCAATTTGAGACCTTGGCCTTTTTAGGTTAAGGCCTTTTCAGGTGCTCAGTTAGAGTGAGGTAATGCCCATTTAGTGAATAGGCCTTTTAAAGAAGTAGTTAGAGAATGGCTCCTTTAATGAGCAAAAAAAAAAAAAATAACTAAATCAACCAGACTCAGATAGTTAAGTTAGCAAGAACCAGGACTCAAACTCAAGTCTCTTGGCTACTGATCAAATATTATTTCCCATGACTACATTGCATCTTGGGACATGCTTCATGACTTAGACTGTACCAGCAAGGTTTGTGGCATGGTGGTGTTTCTTTCCATGTTACACCAGACTCCAGAAGGGTCACAAAGAATGAATGCCTTCTAGCACTATGGAGTGGGGTAAGCTGGAGAAAATGGTATAGGAAAGTTCTGGGCCCGACAAACTGAAGGATTTTGGCAGTTCTGAAAATTAACCCTCCCTGGGCTGCCCTTAGCCAGAGTGCTAAGCCATATTTATACTTCCTCCAGAAGATATTTTGATTTTGAGAAAGTGAGATTTACACTTTCTGGATTTAGAGTCAATGACTCATGCAGCCTTTTGGAGAAACCTTGAATCCTAAATGAGATGAATGAGGGCCAGAGCATGGAGGAGAAAACTTGGAGCCCAAGTTCCTACTTAGCTTTTGTTAGTCTGTGCACAAAATGCAACCCATCTCCTATGGACATAGTAGAAGCTTCTTGTTTTTCTCAAAGCATTCTCTGCAATGGATTCGCGTCTTTGGAGAAGGAATCAGAAAGACAAGCTCTGTGTTTAGGTAATTCATTATGTTACCTTCCACTCCCATGGAAGGATTATGACCTTTGGAGTTAGAAGATCTAGGTTTAAACCCTGAACTTGAGCAAATTGCTTACGGCCTACTTCCCTGGGCCTCAGTTTCTTCCACTGTAGAATGAGGAGGTTGGATTATAATGCTTCTGAGGTCCCATTCAGCTAGACCTAGATCTGTCGAATGAGTCTGATAAGTGGCTGCCCTACTTCATGTACCTTGCAGGGTTGATGTAAGACCTTCTCATTGTGCTAATGTATGTGAACATGCCTTGAAGGCCTAAGTCTCTTACCCCTAATCTAGCATAATCTCCCCCTACACACTTGCCAAGAGGAAAATCTGTTTTCAGTCTTTAATTTGGGCCTCCTACATAATCTTCATCTAAAATTTTAAACATTTGACCTCTACTCTCAAGTAACTGGAGGCCAGTAGTGGAACTCCCCTTGCCACAGCCCCACCCCCACTTCACCAACCAATTCTACCAGTAGAAGCCTTTCACTGGGGACCTTTTCATGGGTTCTCAAGCTGCTCTTAAGATTTGGTTCTTGTGGAAAACAATGATATCATTGAGTGGGTGGAGCAGGGCCAAGATGACTGCAAGCCATTTTAAGGAGAAACAGGGTCTTTAGAACATCTTTACATCATGGACTCTTTCCAGCCCTTCTCTCACCAGCTCTGATATGACCCCTCTTTTGCTGCCTCGAAGAAAATTGGCAGCCTCAGCCTTTTTCCCCTTGTGCACCCCAGCCTCCTTGGAGAGCAGCTGAGTGGGTCTATGGGACTGTCAATGGCTACATTATATACCAGAGAGGGTTTCTTCTTTTTTCCACTGTCCCCTTTCTAGTGATGGGTAAGGGGAGTTATGAAAAAGGGTGATGTCAAGACTGCTAAGGGCAGGGATGAGCTAAGGACAGCAGAGGCCTGTGTAGACTTTAGTTGCTGATGTTCATTCTGTGAATCTGAGGGTGTGCCAAGCCTAGAGGCCTGTATTGGGCTACCCGAGTCTTTCTTACCTCACCTCCCGAGGTCTTCGGCTGGCCACGCCGGATGCACGTATGAGAGAAAGGTCGTTCCAGAGTCGAACAGGGGTTGAGCTTTATTACAGGGTTTCGGTTACAAGTGCAGGGGGATCTTCTTTCTTAGGAGGAAGAGGGGGAGATTTCCTAAGGAGGCTAAGCTTAAGGGATTGGAAGTAGAAGTACAAGCGGGGAGAGAGGGGGAGGGGAGAGAAAAAAGAAAAGAAGCGGAGCCCTACTTTTCTCTTTGGCTCCACACGTGCTAAGAGAGCTTTTAGGCTTCCTCAATCCTACTTAATCTTCAGCCACACAGTTTGCATCTCAATACCATGCTGTTAGGTAACTAGGTGTGCTCCAATCCGGGACGACCTCGAGGGCAGGGAGACTCCACCCATCAGGTGTCTCCGGGGGAGAGGCGGAAATACCCGAGCTAGCTGAGCTAGCTCGGTCTGACCTTCTCGAACCCCCGCTGTTCATGGAGGGCCTCGTAAGACTCTAAGATTTAGAAGTCCCACTTTTACCTGCCCGAGACTGTCCACACGGAATTGAGCTTCCAGTCCCAACAAGGGTGGGAGGGCATGTTGGATGCTATAGCAAGGGTCAGATTGGCCTTTTAGAGTTATAGGTGGGTGAAGAGTAGAATGTGAAAGGTGAATGATGAGAGCTCCTTGGGCCCTGTCATTCTTTGTCTTGTCCCTGCCCCAAGTCTGTAGTGATGGCCTGTTGTGATTGTTCTAGGGGTGGGGAAGGGTAGTGGTGATTACATACACGCTTTATAACAATTTTGAGAAGGAAGGAAGGAGCACTGTGCAACACTAGATGGTCTATCTATTCAGCAAATCGGAACCATATCACTGATTAGGTCAGAGAAACAAGGCAGTATTTTAAAAAAATTTTAACATTTTTATCTAAAATTTTGAATTCCAAATTTTACCCCTTCCTCTGTCCCTTCCTCCTCTTCCCTTCTCAGAGACAGTAAGCAATCAGATTTAGGTTATATGTGTGGAATTATGTAAAATAGCATGCTTCAGTCAGTATTCAGTCAATATCAGTTCTTTCTCTAGAGGAGGGTAGTATGCTTCATCCTTTGAGATTGTCTTGGATCATTGTATTGCTGAGAATAGCTAAGTCATTCACAATTCTTCATCAAACAGTATTGCTATTACTGTGTACAATGTTCTCCTTGTTCTTTTCACTTCACTTTGCATCAGTTCATTTAAGTCTTTCTAGGTTTACAGTCATATACTACAGCTTGTTTATCCATTCCCCAAGTGATGGGCCTCCCTTTGATTTCCAAATCCTAGTTACCACGAAAAGAGCTGCTATAAATATTTTTTATACAAATAGGTCCTTTTTTTTGGATGTCTTTGGGATGTAAACCTAGTAGTGGTATAGTGGGGTCAAAGGATATGCATGTTATGCACTTTGGGCATAATACAAAATTTTTCTCCAGAATGGTTGAATCAATTTACAACTATACCAACAGTGCATTAGTGTCTTAGTTTTCTCACATCCCCTCTGACCTTCAATGCCACTTGTTGAGTGGGTGTGTGTGTGTGTGTATGTGTGTGTGTGTGTGTGTGTGTATAGATCCTCACTATCCTCGTTCTCAGCTCTACAGTCGGGTGACATCCTGACCACCCAGAAGTAGCTTGGTCCTTATTAACCACTGCAGCCTCATCCCTTCCTGTGCTGTGACTTCTTCTGTGGGTACCACCAGGGCCTCCATGGGAGGAAGTCCAGTTAGCTTAACCCTCTGTTGTATTTTACTCTTCAATTTTCCTCCTTTCTAGCTTTAGCATAATTTGTTGATTTACTTGATGGTTGTGGCTGTTCACCTGTATCTGACTCTTTGTGACCCCATCTGGGATTTTCTTGGTAAAGATACTGGAGTGGTTTGTGATTTCCTTCTCCAGTTCATTTTATGGATGAGGAAACTGAGATAAACTGGGCTAAGTGACTTGCTCAGAGTCACATAGCTAGTAAGTGTCTGAGGCCAGATTTGAACTCAAGATGAGTCTTCCTGATTTCAGGCCTGTCACTCTATCCACTGTGCCAACTAACTGCCTATTTTAGCATATGCAGATTAATAAAATAAAACTGGGGACAAAGGGACATGGTTTGGGTTCCATAGTAGCCCAGACTCTGAGAAGCAATGGTCAAGACCGGAAAGAGTTGAACAAATCTCTGAGAGAGTCAAATGCTAAAAGGAGAACATAGGCAAGGCAGAACTCTGGGGAAAGAATCAACCCTGGGGGAAATCAGTTAACAAATCAAGTTTGTGCCTTTTGTTCTTGGATTTGAAAATGACCTTAGAAGCCATGTGCTACAATTCCTCTATCCTGAGCATGAGGAAAATGAGGCTCATTCTAACAAAGGAGCCAGAACTCAAAGCTAGGCCCTTTGACTCCACATGTAAAGGTCCTTCCTTGTGGGCACCACCTCTTCTTTTGGGGCTACCTCTCTCACAGGCAGACCCTAAGGTCTGTTCTCAATTGCTTTATGCTGTCTTTTCCCCCATTATTCAGGGCTTCCTATCCCTTGTTCCTTCTCCCTTTCTCCTCCCACCAGCTACAGTTCATTTTGGCTTGTACCTGACTTCCCCCCTCAGAACATAAGGTGCCAGTTAATTAAGTTTTACTTTAGTAGTCGAACTTCTGGAGACAGTTTGATTTTTATTGTCTAATTCAGAGCAATGAATTGGGCTGCCTTTGCACATCAGCATATTAGACCTAGGGGGAATCTTAGATATCATCTAGTCTATTACATAGAAGAAGAAACTGAAACCTGAAGAAGTAAAAGGATTTATCCAGGCTGATCACTACTAGCAAGTAGAAGATCTGGGTTTTGAACCCAGACTGTCTGACCTTAAGTCCAGGCACTCGTCACTGTACCATGCTGACTGGCTAGAGAGGCAATGCTGGATACTGAGAGCATTTTATAATCAGCCCTGATTTGGGTCCGTAAATAAGTTGCTTACCCTTTGTACTGGTCAGTCTGTCAGCTCAAGGAATTGCCCACAAAGCCTCTGAGGTTAAATAAAGATCATACTGCTGATGGAGTAAACAGGATTAGTGAAAACATCCTATGGTGTATAATGCAGAAACAAAACAAAGAAATCTGGGCTGACAGAAGCAGGGCAGAGGCCGTTGTAAGAGTTGAGGGCAGATATAATGGGAAATAGTTTGTGAAAAAAAGTGTTGACTTAATGCATTGTTTGAAATTTCCTGCATAGAGGAGTTAAGGAAAACATACCTCCTAGGTTTGGCTCTTGGCCAGGGCTTCTGGGTGGCGCCATTTTCTTTTTCATTATTATCTTTTCCAGCTCTGGTTCCTCTGAGGTAATGTGAGTATGGTAGACTGAAAAACTGCAACAATTTTATGTCTAAGAGTGAGACCTTAAAAAATTGGGACCATTAGCAATCAGAGCTTGGGATGCTCATGTAACCTCAAAATGACCCTTCTCTAACTCAGGGCCCTTGGACTACTTTTGTTTTAGGGCCATAGATTTGTTGGTTTGTGCTAATTCTTGAGAAGTCAGGAACTTCCAAATTCTGATCCTGGAATTTCTTTTTGTCCTTGCCTTGTCTTTCTTCTTTCTCCTCCAGGACTATTCAAAGTAAACTCCTTTGGGGAGACTGAGAGGTTTGATGACCTTCCCCAAAGCAGCTCTTTCACATTCCTAGGAGAGAGAGCCTTGAAGTGTATCTTTGATCTTCCTTCCCTGTCAGATTTTCAGTGTTTCTAAGGAACCCCCTGCCAAGATTTCCCTTAATAGTCACCTTTCCCTGACCGTTCTAGGCCAGAATTCAATCAATACCCTGGACATTTACATCTAAAAATTGGGTATGAATAGAGGATTACATTTAAAGCTTAAAGGGACCTTTGAGATCCTTAAGTCAAACCCTTCCCTTTGACAGATGAGAAAACTGAGGTCTGGAGAACTTAAGTGATTTGCCCAAGGTCACTCAGTAGTGAAGCTATGTGTTTAATTCAGGTCTTCTGATTATAAATCAGACTATACCACAGTGTCTCTCAGGTAATGTATTTGTATTACCCTTCCCAGATAATGCTGGGGTCCTACTTAGTCCATAGGAGTAAATACTGAGTTGCTGAGAGGGGATGTGATTTGCCTAAGGCCATAAAAGCAGTAAATTGCAGACCTGAGATTTGATGTTTTGTCTTTGGACTCCAAAGCCAGTGCTTTAGGTCTTGACCCCTTTTCTCATTGCTTATAGTGCTCTTCTCCTCTCCTGGCTTTCAAAAAGCCTTAATTAAGAGCCTACTTGGCCTATGCAAACACAAATAATGAGGTATGCTCTGCCTCCTAGGACATGCTGACTTAAGAACAGAAAGATGTGTAGAAGGGACTATAAGCTCTGCAGGGATTCTTAACCATTTTTGTGTCATGGATACCTTTGGCAGTCTGGTGAAGCCTATGGACCCCATCCTCAGGATGATTATAAATGCATAAAATAAAATACATCCTGACTTCAAATCTGGCTTTTGACACTTATTACCTGTGCAATCCTGGGCAAGTCATTTAACCCTATTTGCCTCAGTTTCCTCATCTGTAAAATGAAATAGGGAAGGAAATGACAAATCACTCCACTGTTTTAGCCAAGAAAACCCCAAATGGAGTCACAAAGAGTCAGACACAACTGAAACAACTCAACAACAACAAAATACAAAGGAAGCTAATTATTCTGAAATAGTTATCAACTTTTCTTTTAAAAACAAGTTCTGGAACTTCAGGTTAAGACTTCCTTCTTCTTGTTAAGAGCACAATTCAAGTCAATCTGAGGCCAGATTTCCCTGAGAAGCCTAGAGAAAAAACGAACAAAAAAACTCGTTAGCTTTTCTCTTCAATATTAGGAATGACATAGGATGATACCATTTGTGCAGCATTTTATACTCCTCAAAGTTCTTTGGCCCTGATCCTCTTTTATTCTCATAGAAGTCCTTGGGGAGTTAGGTGAGAGTTCCTTGGGGGATGGGATAGGAAGAGGGAGAGGGTCAGATAATATTTGTCTTTGTATCCTCAGGAACTGGCACATAAGCACTTAAATACTTGATAAATTGATTTGAAATCAAATGGAGAGGTAGGCAAAGCTAGAATTATCATTCTGTTGAGGTTCGGGTGCTGGGGACCCCAAAATACCAACACACTGGATTATGATTGATTGAATTTGACACAAGCCTTCTTAAAGCCAAAGAAAAGCAAAGTTTATTAAAGATTCGCCATATTGGGTTGACTCTTAAGGAACCTAAGCACTTGTGACACTTGTATTCTCAAGTGGGCCAGATAGAATCCCAGCTAGACGGAGTCTGAGCTGGACTGAATCTGAGTGCCTTCATGGAGACGAGATGAAACTTAAAAACAGAAAAGACTGAGGGAAGACTCCAGGTGCAGGCAAGTAGTCTGGGGTCCCAGGGGTGGTCTTGATAGGAGAGGACAGCCTAGAATGTACATCAGATCTAGGAAGGATCTTGAAGGGAGTGGCCAGTAACCCAGATAATAGGATTTTGATGGGATTAGAGGTGGGGAGTATTTGGGCTAGGTGATATGGACCTTTAGACAATGCCAGATCAAATAAGGGGCATCCAAGGAGACCCCTCAAGGTGAGGCCCTTCAGACAGTAGGACCAAAACTCCCCTGGACCTAGGGACAAAGGTCTCTGCTTGGGCTCCTACCTGTCATTTCCTCCCTTGACAGAAGAGGGTGAGGGCCAGGGAATGAGTGACACAAAGGGAACAGATAGTTGGTGAGACAGGGCTCAAACCCAGGTCCCCTAGCCCCTAGACTAGTGTTGTTTCCAGCTACAGCCTGTCTCCATCTGGCTTTAGGGGTTATGCAAAGAAAGAAGTTACACTGATCAGATCACAAAACATAGAACAGAAAGTGCCATTGTCCAGGGTTTACTAAAACCAGGAGGTTATGTTTGGGAATTCCTCATTGCAATCCGTCCATCAAGCAAACAAGCATTTATCAAGCCCCTACCATGTGGTAGGCACTGTGCTAGCTTCTAGGAAACTGTCCAGAGTTCTTGGACCCAAGGAGCTTACATTATACCTAGAAAGAGGCAGGAAGCAGAAAGAGATGACCTACAAGTCTGTGTCTGGCTTGCCTACTGAAGCCTTCCAGCTTAGTCATCATAGAATAGGTTCTTAACCTAAATGGTGGTGGATGAATTTCAGGAGGCCAGAAAACTTGGATGGGAAATTTTTTTTTTCATTAAACTCTAACTGAAATTTGGCATTTGCTTCAATTATTTTAAAATGTTATTCTGAAAAGGGGTCCATGCTTAGCTAGACTGCCAAATGGGCCTTTAATACAAAGATTAAGAACTCCTGCCATAGAAGAAGTAGATAAAAATGACTTCCAGAGTCCCCCAGAATCTGTAATGAATATAAGCATTCTTAGGGAGATGGTTATAGAATCTTCTGTGATATGGAAGGGACCTTAAAAATAATTCCTGTATTATAAGAAAACTGAGGCCCAGGAAAGTTTCCTGTCCAAGAGTTGGAGTCAGCAGGGAGCTTTCCTGGTTCTCCAAACCAGGCTCATAATTAGAATGATAGTGACAATAACTTTTATTTCTGTTGAGTCTGTCTGTGAGAACTTTTTATGTTTTAGAGCTGTTGGAAATTGTTTATCAGATTATCTTAAGAGCCTACGGTTCTTCCAGTTTATCGGCTCATCAGACTAAAAAAGGAGGGGGATGTGAGCTAAAAGAGGATATGGTGCAAATCTTTTAAGGTCCCAGCCTTGGAGTCCAACTCGGAAAAGGGGGCTTTGTAGATTAGATACTAAAAGAGCCATCGGTAATATATAGAGGCTTCAAAGGGTCTACAGAAGAGCCTTACTGTTTGATGTCCTGTATCATGGAAACGAGGGAGCTGTTTTTAGACTAGTTTATGGTTGGGGTGCTTGATGGAAAGTAGTAACACTGCTAATTTTGTGCTTAAAATTTGCCATCCCAGTATGATTTATACTCTGTACTTCAATAAAGAAGCATTTCTTTAGCCCTCCATGTGTGCCAGGCCCAGTGCTAAGTGCTAATATGTGGGGACTAGCTTATCCCAGCAAGATGCTTCGAGAGTAGAGACAATTTTCTAAACATGTTCCAGGAAGATTCAGAGAAACAGAACTATCCATCCTCAGTGGTGAGTAAGCATGAGGAACTAGTTAGAGAAAAACAAAGGGGAGCCAGTTGACCATTGAGAAATATAGCAGGCTATTTCCTCCCCCATCCCCATTTCCTTTTTCATTAGGTCAAATACTTCTATAAAAGTGTGTGTGTGTAAGGTGGGAGGGCAGGGGAGGACGTAGAATAATGGGAAGGGGTAAAGGTGAGGTGATTTTCCGGGACACACATTATTCAGGACTGTTTCTTGAAAATCCTAATTCAGTTGAGTGATGAAAGACTAGTTTCCTGTGGATTCCTGCTGAGCCAGCTAATGTGAGGAAGGAGAGTAGAAAAAAAGAGATGGGCTGAGAAGGGGAAGTGTTTCATGACTGATTCTATATGCTATTTTCTCCTTGGAAGCACTGGTGTCAATAGCAGCCCTGCTAGACCTAGACCCCCCATCAGGAGCTTCTGAGTGATGCATATCTTTGAATTGTAGGACTCAGAGCTGTAAGGGATTTTAGCAATTATCTATTCTAAGGTCTTCATTTTACAGATGAAAAAGCTGAAGCCCAGAGGCAGGAAATGAATCCCTTGCCTAAAGTCACATAGGTAATCACATAGGTAATCAGTAGACAAACTCAAATTTGAACTAAGGTCCCCTGGCCCCTTTCCGTTGTACCACACAGCCTCCTTACTATTCCCATTTTACATCTGAGGAAACTGAGGCACAGACAGAGGAAGTGATTTGCTTTGAACTGCACAGATATTCAGTGGAAGAGTCCAAATTGAAATTTGTCACAAGATCGTTGGTCTTAAACTAGAAGGAAACCTTAGCTTTAGGAGTCTATTCCAGGGCCTTTTTTAAAGGGGAAGAGACTGAAGAAAGAGAAGTAAGTGACCTGACTGTGGTCTTCATTGTTGTTGTTGTTGGGGATATGTGTGTGATTTTTTTTTGAAACTGAGATTTCATTGGTTTAAGGAACTCCTTCAGAGCAAAGTCCTTCTACTAATTCCCATCATTATCTCTTCTGTAATCACAGTCTTTGGAAGTTGCTTCAGGTATTGAGAAGTTCAGTGACTAGCCCAATCTCACAACTGTGATATGTCATAAGAAAGACTTGGACCTCGGTCGTCCTGACTCCTGTCTACCTAAGGTCCTAAATGTTGTGAAAGAAGAAGTAAAAGACAAAGGCCCTGGAGGCAGAGCTTGACTGACTTTATCTCTATGCTCTGTGATTTGTTGTAATCATCCAATAGCTATTTGGAGTGCTCTCCTCTGTCTCAGTCCTCTCTTGGGGGTGAGAGGTAAGGTGATAGTGGAGGAGCACAGTAGGGAGACATTGTGCAGCCATTATAATTCAGGGATTTATGTTTCTTTGGATGGAGCTTTGGTCTGACTGAGATTCTAGGCAGCCTTGCAGTAAACTCCCTATAGTGTCTGGGCTGCCTCAGTAGGGGTGAGGATGAGTTCCACTGGAGATGGTTTATCTCAGTGCCAATCACCATGCCTATGGTGGTCTGTGGCATTTCAGTGCTTTCCATCGTAGTACTGCTTGTTGCCAAGACTATAGGATCATTTTACAGATGAGGAAACTGAGGTTAAGAGAGGGTAAATAACTTGCCTAAGGTCCTATAAATAGTAATGGCTATTGCTTTGACTTTTCCACGATCTCCTTTCTTTTATATTTTCTGGTTTGGACCCTTGGCAACTTAACTTAACAGTCATTCAACAGTCATTTACTAGGTGCTTAATAAGTGCTAGGGATATAAAGAAAGGCAAAATACATCTGCTCTCCAGAAGCATACATTCTAATGTATGCTCATTGGGACAATAACATGTAAATAACTGTATGCATACAAGATAATTACAGAGTTCAGTCATTTTTTCAGTCATGTCTGACTGTATGTGACCCATTTGGGGTTTTCTTGGCCAAGATATGGAGTGGTTTGCCATTTCTTTCTTCAAGAGGCAGAATAGATGAAGGTAGTTTGAAAGAGGAAGGTCAGAGCAGCTGGGGGAAACCAGGAAAGGCCACCTGCAGGAGGTGAGATTTGAGCTTAATCTTTAAGGAAGCCAGAGAAATAGAGGCAGAGGATTATAGGAATGGAATACAGCCAGTGCAAAAGCACGTAGATGGACACTGAAAGTGGGGAAGAGTAGACTAGTGAAGCTGGATCATGGACAGGGGTGTAAGGTATGAGAATGCTCATGGGGTAAGAAGGGACCAGGTCAGGGCCGATTGAGTCAAAGGGCTGCACTTAAGGAACTAGCGGGCCGCCTGTGGCCTCAAGACCACAAGTTCCCTGAGCCAGGTTATAAAGAGCTTTAAATGCTGAACACAGACATTTGATCCTGGAGGTAATTGGGAGCTACTAGAACTCAAAGAGCAGGAAAAAGATGTGTCAGAGCTCTGCTTTTGGTATGGCAGCTGAATGGAGGATGAGTTGGAGTGAGGGAAAGATTTGAGGCAATGAGACCAGTTAGTAGTAGGTTACTTCAATAGTCCCAACAAGAGGAGGGTCTGAACTAGGGTCACAAGTAGTGAGGAGACAAACATGAGAGATGTTTGAAGGTAGATACAAGATTTGGAAATGGATTGGATATGTGGGATGAGGGAGAATTTGGAATTGAATGAGACACCTAGGTTAGGAGCCTGGGCAACTGGGAGCAAATATTTGTGGAGCAAGAGTTCTGTAGCCAACCATTCCTGCAGCAGATGCTGTTGAGGATGTGGGACTCTACCAGGCTCTACCAACTGGCTTTGTCAGCATCAGTTTTGGGTCTATTGATCCAGAGAAGAACAGTATTTGAACACCTGAAAAGAGATTAGATTATATTATGGGGAAGATAGGAATCTGAGAAAATTGGGGGTGGTATTTGGAGTATTTGAGGAAGAGTGACTTTCTTTGGATCATCTTAATTTCACTTGATGAACGTTTTTTTTCAGGGCCCTTGGGTTCACTTATATTTATATAGGGTATCATGGCTAATCAGAGCTTTCTTTACAGCTTTCTGCCCATGTGAAATGGATGGTAGAAGTATCCCCATTTTATAGGTGATAACACTAAGACTCAGAGAGATGAATTGACAACTCCACACTCTCACAGTTAATAAATTTCAGTCTGAATGTGAATCCAGATCTCTTGATTCCAAGTCTAAAACTTATCCCACTGCTATAAATTCTTGCAGAATAGCTATTCTAAATGCTAGTTATTTATATAACCAAGGATACATTTCCTAAAGGATAGAGCTTTGCTGGAGGTCCTGGAGAGAGACCATTAATCTGTGAACTATTAACCAGGCTCCCTGACTTTTGTCTTGCCTCTGGACTTTGATGACTATGGAAGAGAGAGTAAGGCTGACCACTTTGTGCACTTCTGCCTCACTTAAATCCAATTCAAGTGTAAGTCAAGACATGAACCCATGATGTCATTGGTCCTTTTCGAAAACAAAGGACAAACAAAAACCACAGCAACCTATATTCTATTAAACAGTCAGGACTCAACAGAGAATGGAGAAAAATGCTGCTTATTGGCACACTTGCTAACTTCCCCAGGCCGCTTCTCTTCTATGAGAGTCTGCCAAATCTCGTATATGATCTCCTCAATGTGGATTCTTTATCCATTGGTATAGATCACACCTACTCATCATGTGTAGTTCTTGTCTGTAATTCTCAAATGTATATGCCCAATGTGCCAGAGGCCTTCTTCTGTATCCTTTAATATTTATGGGCATCTTTTTTTCCAGTTATATTTTCCTTTAATATATTGTTTCTTACATTGTTCATGGGTCCCAGTGATGGATAGTATCTCAGAGGACCAACCTTGCTAGAGCGGGGAACCTTATCATCAGCAAGTTGACTTGAAAGTGATGAATTCTATGACCATGGCAATCTATGAAACAAGAATAAGCTAGAGAAATCTAAAAGTTAAGAATAAATTCTCCCAACATACATTTGCCACATTTTTGATGGGCGCCTTTATTTGCTGGGCCTAATTAGGGTTTGTTGGGGTAACCTGATGCCAGAGATAGAGTGCTGGATTTGGTCACAGGAGACATGGGTTCTAATTCCACCTCCAGTATACATACCAGCTCTTTGACTATGGCCAAATCCTTTCTTTCCTCTGAGACTCTTTTCTTGTCTGTAAAATGTAGATAATACTACCTGTACTACCTACTTCAGAGAGGCATTGTAAAGGAAGCACTCTGCAAAACTTAAAGTAACATGTAAATGGGAATTAACTATTAGTATTAGAACTCTTTAGGGAGTGGGTACTCCATCTATTGGACATTCCATTCAATTCAGCAGGTATTTATGTTACTTCTATGTACCAGGAACTGTGCTAGGAGGTAGAGGTAAAAATACAAAAATGAAAGTAGACATGGTCCTCAAAAAACTCACAGTTTACTGGTAATGTGGAGGGATGGAGGGAGAGAGGAATAAATAACACGGGCATGGTACAATTAAGAAGACTCACAATATTTGCAAAGTAAAGTCAAAGTAATTTAGGGAGTAGAGGGTGGGATGAGACCTACCAACTGGGACAATCGTGGAGTCTTTTATAGGATGTGGCACTTGACCTGAGCTTTCAATCAGGCTCAGGATTTAAAGAGGAAAGGATGAAGAGGGAGAGCATTCTGGCCATGGGTGTCAGATCTGGGAGTTGGAATGGATCCATCATCCTGGACTCTTCGTTATCCTCATAGCTAGTGTTGGCAAGGCCTGTCAATTTCACCTTTGCAGCATTTCTCCAGTACCATCCCCCCTTCTCTCCTCTGACTCTGCCACTGCTCTGGTCCAGACCTTCATCACTTCATTCCTGGACTGGTGGAGTAGCTACTGGTGGATCTGTCTGCCTCGTCTCTCCTTACTCCAATCCATCCTCCATTCATTCACTAAAGTGATTTTCTTACAGTGCAGGTCCTACCATATCATTCTCCCTACTACCTGTCACCTCAAGGATCAACTACAAAATGCTCTGTTTGCCATTTAAAGTTTTTCATAAACTAGCCCCCCTCTACCTTTCTAGTCTTCTTATACCACACTCCCTAACACGTACACTTCTATCCAGTGACACCAATCTCCTGGCTGTTCCATGTCTCAGCTCTAGGCATTTTCTCTGCCTGTCTCCCATGTCTGGAATGCTCTCCCTCCAGTGCTCAGACTACTGACCATCTGGGCTTCCATCTTTTACAGGAAGCTTTCCCTAGCCTTCCCTGAGTCTAGTGCCTTCTCTCTGTTAAACATTCTCCATTTATCCTATATATTGCTTGCTTTGTATATGTTTGTTTGTATGTCTTTCTTGTTGGATTGTAAGCACCTTGGGGGCAGGAGCTGTCTTTTTCCTCTTTTGTATCCTAAGTGCTTAGTATAGTGCCTGGCACATAGAAGACACTCCAATAAATGTGTGAAGGGGAAGAGAAGTGAGAAAATTCTGGAAGGAAAAGTTAGAGTTAGATTGTGAAGGGCTTCAAATGCCAAGTAGAGTTTTTATTTTGACCTAGAGGTGATAATAAGGAACCTTTGAAGCCTCTTCATCAGGAGAGTAATATGGTCAGATCTCTGATTTAAGAAAAATCAGTCTGGTGACAGACTAGAGAGAGAGAAACTAGAGTCAAGCAGATCAGTTAGGAGGGCATTGCAATCGCCCATGCAAGAAATAATAGTAGCCTGAACTATGATTATGACTGTGACTGTGGGTGGAGAAGAGGGGGCAATTGGTAGAGATATTCTTTTTTTTTTTTTTTTTTAGTTTTGTTTCTTAACAAATATTTTATTAATCCTTTAGGGAAAACTTGGGCTAGGTGGCCATAAAGTCTAGCTACAATCCTAAATGCATCAAGTTAAATTTAATATCACTTCCAAGTCAAATGCAATGTAAAGAGTTTCCAACTTAGCTTGAGAAATGCATTTAAATGTACATAAATTGGTATCAAACACAGAAATAAATGTTTAAAGACATTTGAATGTTTAAGATATTTTAATATTACCAAGGGACAAATTATTTCAGCTTTAATTATTCCATAATTATTTAGTAATTAATATGTTAAGAAATAATCATATTAGGGAAACTAGGAAAGTAACTTCTCCCCCAAACGATATATTTTCATGTTTTTCTTATATTCAGTGAGGGCTTGATAATCTTAAGATGATGTTTCTTAGATAAAGGTAGCTAAGCAGTTAAATGTAAAATAATACTACACAAAATGGAAGTTTTTTAATCCTTCAGAAAAAGTCGTTTTTAAATCTATAACTCTATACTAGTCTTCTGTGACAGTGGCACTATAGGACACTTTAAAAAAATTGTGATATCTCATTTAATTCAATGAACATTAGCTGCATGGTAGAGATATTCTGAGAGAATAAATGAATAAAGAGCGAAGCACTGTGCGTGTATCAGGTACTATATAAAATGCTTTAGAAATAGAATTGACAAGACTTGGTAACTTCCTGGATGTGAGGGGTACAGAGAGAAGAGCTAAGTCTGACCAAGGTTTCAAGCCTGAAGTGACTGGAAGGATGGTGGGGTTTTCAAAGAAACACGGAAGGAAGAAGGAGGTGTGGGTTTAGGGGAAAAGAGATTGAATTTGGCTTTGGACACGCTGAGTTTTAATTGCTCGTGGGTCTTCCAGGTGGAAATGTTCAATAGACAGTTAGGGATGTGATACAGGAGCTTAGCAGAGACATGAAGGATGGAGATAGAAACATGGGGAGTCACCTGCAAGGACTTGGGAGAGGATTAGAGAGATTCTGACATGGTAAGAACCCTTTCCATTAAACCAGAGCTTCTGTACACAAATGGTTCTTGTGTTTTTTATATTTAATCTCTCTGCTGGCTCTTATTTTCTGGCCAAAGTGTGGAAGCAGAAGGGGGGTGAAATATGACAAGAGAGACCATTCTTAAGCATCTTG
Source organism: Notamacropus eugenii (assembly GCF_028372415.1). Classification (NCBI taxonomy): domain Eukaryota; kingdom Metazoa; phylum Chordata; class Mammalia; order Diprotodontia; family Macropodidae; genus Notamacropus; species Notamacropus eugenii. The sequence goes on along the minus strand of NC_092872.1, from coordinate 386,529,769 downwards.
TTCCATCTGGCCACAAAGAAGGGAATGGGGGTGGGAGGGAGACCAAGAATCTTGGCTTGGAAATGCTGTTTCTTCAGAAGCTCTGGTCACTGCGGTGGATTCCTAAGCTGGGTTCAACATCCAGCTTTTCATGGCATCCCCAGAGGAGAATCCCTGGACCTCTTATTATGGCCTTACTGTAGTGTGAATGGGCTGGTGAGAATATATATTTGCTATATGGATCATCTTTTTGTGTTTTTGCATTAGTGGGGGCATTTTAGATTCTGGAAGTGCTGTCATCTAATTGTATTTCCTTTTCTCTCCCATGTTAAGAAGCGATCTAAAGACTAACCAATTTACCCACAAGCAGTTTTAAGTGTCTACTGTGTGTTGGATACTTTGCCAGGCACTAGGGATACAAAGTCCCCACCATCAAGGAACTTCTCAGGGGACAAACATATGCAAATCAGCATATACGAAATAAATGTAAGGTAAATTTTTGACGAGGAGGGCACTCAACTGGAGGGATCAGGAAAGGCCTCATTTATGTATAGCAGCCTTTCTGGGCTCATTCACTTTTTTCAAATCCCACTGAACTAACTGGCTAAGTCCCCTAGAAGGCAGTGACCACTGTTCTCAGGGTTTTGGGGGCAACCCTGAGGGGTTAGGGTTTCTTTTACTGTCATCCACAAGCCCTGATAATGTGCACTCCACAGTATTGATCAACCAATTGACATCAGTTGACAACCAGTTGACAACATTTAGCTCTTACAAAAGGGGTCTTTACTGAGAACATTTAGCAAAGAAAGAAGTCACAAAACACTTTCCAGACTAGAAGTTCCCTCTCCCCTCTGCACATGCATCGTAGCTGGGGAGGGTGGGTTCAAAGATAACAAGGCACACGGGGAGAGAACACTTGGGGCAAGGGCTACCTTTCCTCTTCCATAGAGTTACCACCCAGTTTGTTTTGAGGAGAATTTTCAGCAATGGATAACTTGCTCCTCTTGCTCAGCTGGGCTGGTGCTTTGCACTGTCTTAGCTGATGAGTCAGTTCACAGCTGGGCAGGGTCAAGTAGTCACTTGGCTGCAGAGCTGGTTCCTTGCTGGACTTGGTTGCTGCTGCTGCTGCCACCAACAACTCTGCTTGCTAGTTGGACCTCTGATATCTTAATGGATTGCCTGGTCTCACCATTCGCCTGGATATTGCCATTTCAAAATACCCAAGATCAAGAAAGAAAAAACCTTAAAGAAACACACATTCTTGTGTTCACAAACACAAGGTGGCAGGGTGGGAGATAGGGTACCACTGTCCCTCTCCAAGGAAAAAAGCACAAAAATGAACTGAGGTGGGCATAGTGATCCTTTTGTATGCACACTCAGCTCCAGTTCCATGCTAGAATACTCATGTAGTCAAATATGGATGGAGGAATGGGAGAGAACAGCTTCAGTGGGCAAAACCCTTGTTATCCTCATGGGATTACCTAGAAGGGCTCATGAAGGTAAACCTAGACCTAAGAGATTCTAATTAAACATTAGGTTTCAAAGTTTAAGTACCATAATTAGGATTAGAGTTGAAAAGGAACGTAGGAAACATCTAGTCCAACTTCCTAGAGTTTTCTATGTGGAAAATGAGGCCCAGAAAGGCACATAGTAGTCACTTAAATGTTTTTTGAATTGAATCAAAGGACCATGACTACTGAAGTAGGTGGGTAGCATACTAGATGGAGTGTTAGATATGGAATCAGCAAGACTTGAGTTGAAATTTTGCTTTAGACACCTGCTACCTTTTTGAACCTCAATTTCCTCATCTGTAAAATGATGAAAATAATATCTGCTTCATAATATGAGATAATGTTTGCAAATAATGGTGTGTAAATAACTTTGCCAACCTTAAAGTACAGCATACATGCTATCTATTATTTTTAACACTCAGGGTTACGCTGACAGTAATTAGCACAGCTTGGATTCATGCTCAGATCCCCTGATTCCCAATCTCCTGTAGTTTCCCATATACCACACTGCCTCTGGGGTAACCTTCTTTTATGTGTGGTTAAGCCCTTACCTTGGTTGATTGTTTCTGACTGTGTCATTCATTTCTTCCAATATTTAATCTACTTCCCAAGGGAAGGGAAATCTTGTTCCTTCTCCTCTAATGGTTTTGTCTGTCTGTCTTTTTTCTTTGATGTTCATAGAAAGTGCAGATTGTCTCCTTCTGGCTTTGGGGAACCTCTACCACATCACACACTGGCCATCCCTGGGAACGTAGAGTTAACAGCCACATCTCCTGTTTCCCTCCTCACTTCTCAGGCCCTTTGTGTCTGACAGGATCCTTGAAGGGAGCTGCCATCTATCTGGGTCTATTCTAAGGGTATTTTTCAGCCAGAAAAGCCAGAGAGGGCAACTTGTGCTTTCCAAGTCCTTTAGAAGTATCCTTAAAGGGATATTGCTACTTCTTTCCAAATCCCTTTGAAATGAAATCTTAGAACTACCCTGATATGAGATAAGCCCCGTCATGTTCTTTTTAAGTTTTGGCTTATTTCTACCACTGCTACAAAGCTGATACAAGAATTTAGTTCCATTTAACAGAAATTTCCTGTTTCCTATGTGGGAGAGCATGGTGTTAGGCAATGAGGCTACTCAGCTCACTTTCCCTTGTATCAGAGTTATTTGGCTACTATAAAAGAATGGAAAGGGAATAAGCCTACTATATGACAGGTACTTTGTTAAGCATGTTATAAATATGATCTCATTTGATCCTCACAACAACCCTGTGAAGTAGGTGCTATTATTATCACCACTTAACAGATGAGGAAACTGAGGCAAACAGAGTTGAAGTGACTTGCCCAAGGTCACATAGCTAGTAAATGTCTGAAGTCAGATTTTAATTCCAGTCTTCCTGGCTTCAGGCCCGGTTCTCTAACCACAGTGTCACCTAGCTTCCTCTTTGCCTTTTTCTGATCGTGTTGTAAGTTCCTTTGGAGCTAGCCTGTGTTGTCCATCTCTTTTTGCCCCTGGGAGCTAACGTAGCATGTTGTTTATAGAAGGTGTTTATGAATGTTTGCTGATTAAATGAATGAGTGACACATGCCTAACAACATAATGCTTTCCCCTGTAATTTTGAACACTCAAGATATTCTCCAGAGGAGAACCCGTTTTGAGTGTGCTCTGGAAATGTTTAAGGTCAGTAAATGATGTTGCTGGGAAAATGGCATTCCTAGTCTCACAAAGCCTGGTTCTGCTTTTGCCATCTGCAGGTACCTCTTTGCCCCCGGCTTCACAGAAACCCAATACACACCAAATGGAAGCCATCAAGTCACAGCATTGAAAGCTGAGGTGAGTACTCTTGCTCACCCCACAGATCTAGTCAGTTGCCTAGTCTATTTATTCTACCTTCACAATGGGTCTCATGTCAAACACCTTCTCACTAATCAAATAGCCACCACTTTGGTTCAGATTTTCATCACCTTTCCTCAATTGCAATATTTTCCCACTTGTCTCAAAATCTTTCTCCTCTCTAATTCATTCTCTATACAATTAGCAATTGCCAAAATGTCATCTGACCATATCATTCCCCTACTGAGTAAATGTCAGTGGCTCTGTGTTGTCTCTAGGGACAAAGGCAAATACCTCTGTTTGATATTCAAAGCCCTTCATAACTTGGCCCCTTCCTACCTTCCATTCCTCCTCATACGCATTGCTCTTCCTACACTCTGTGGTCTGGCCAGGCTGTCTGCCATCCTGTTCCTTACGCATGATGCTCCTCCACCCGTCCCTCTGCTCTAGCATTCTGGAATGAACTCCCTCCTCACCTCTGGTTCCTTCTTCCCTATGTGTTAGTGCTCTCCTTCCCCAAACCATCTTTGATTTATTTTGTATGTGATCTGTCTGCACATATGTGTGTATATATGTTATATATGTATCTATATTTATCTATCCATCTATCTTTCTATATCGTCCTCTGATAGAATGTAAGTTTCTTTGTGTTTGTATCATCTTTGTGTATTGTAGCACAATACAGAACATACAGTAGGTGCTCAATAAATGCTTGTTGATTGATTGAATGCCACACAACTAATGAGGGTCAGAGTCAGAATTCAAACCTGTGTTTTATGACTTCAACTCACAGATGACATCATAGATTTGGAGTAAGAAGGGAACCTAGGGGGTATCTCACCCAACACCTTCATTTTTTACAGACAGAGAACTCTGACCCAGATATGAAGTAATTTTTCCCAGGTCACACAGATTGTAAATGGTAGAGTCAGGTTCAGGTCCTGCAGCTCCTTAAGGCAACACTCTTCCTGCTATATGCTCCTGCCTCTAATGTGCCATATGGCTTTGCCAGTGACTGGGGCTTGAGCTGCATGGAGATCTGGGTAGAGTGGTCTGTGTGTTGTGATTTAGGGATAACCAGGAAAGCCCTTAGCTGCTTGTAGCCTGAAATTACCCCACTGCTTATTCCTTGGTGTACTGAAAATGTTAAGATAAAAATGGTATCTTGGAAGAATAAAACATTAAATCATAAGGACAAGAACACCGTGGTCAGGAGGCCCTTAGTAAATGTTGAATGAATGGATGAAGCCATTATTGACCATTATCAACTCTTTAGTTTGGAATAGTTTCTCAAATTAATTCTAGTACCTTCCACTAACAGGATTGGTAAGTTTGAGTAGAAGCAAAAAAAGGCCAGAGCTGGGTCAGTGCAGGTCTCCTGATTCCCAGGAAGGAAAGAGTATAGAAAGAGGAGTGGAGAGACACTGAAGATAATAAACTCTATCCTTACTACAATTTTCTGAGGGCTAGTGCTGATGGTGAGGGGCTCTTTTAAGAGGGCACTTTCAAGAATAATACAGTCTGTAGTGTTATCCAGCTTTCCAGGAGGCTGTCCAGCTGTGACTGGAGTTCTAGGAATCTGCTCCTTCCTCTTGCCCTTCTGCTGGAGCTTTTCACTTCGGGGTGAGCTCAGTTCCCGGCCTTTTGGAGAGGTCATGGGCTAGACCAAATGGCTTCCATTCATTAACAAAGACTTCATGATATTGCCTTCTTCTTTGCTGCCAGCCAAGTGCTTCTGCCACTGGTGCTCCACATTGATCAGAATGGGTCACAGTCTTAGAAACACAGATTGGCAAAAGTTGGTGAGCTCATCCTTCCTGGTGTAGTTGGCTCCCCCAGGGATTAGGAACAGGGTATGGAATTCTGTGACTTCATAGACCCTAATGATTTACTTGTTCTCTGTGCCCTTGGCATCTGCATTCACAGGAGATGTCATGCAATTCCTCTGGAGACACAGACCTCTCTCTTTTGCTCCTCTCCAGCTCCCCAATATCTTTCTTTTGAGTCTTTTTTCCAAGAATGCTATTGAATAATACACAATTGAGTGATGGGACTAGATTCATGAGATGGTAGGGAACCCACAAAGATACATACATTTCCTGAGTTAGTGATCCAGAAGGTACAATGTTGACCATTCTTTCCTCCAAACCTATCATTTAAGGTTCTTATAAATTCTTTCCCCTGGCCTGTCAGAGTGGGTTCTTAAATTAATTCCTTTTTTTTTTTTTTGAGAAACAAAGGATAAAATGAACTTGGAATAATTCATTCTTCTTTTGACTTTAACCTTAAGGATCAGAGAATTTCAGAGCTAGAAGGAACCTCAGAGACCATATTAATAAACTCATATCTGACTAATAATTCCTCTACAACATCCCTGACAAATGTTCACCCAGATTCCATGTGAAAAATTCTACTGAGAGAGAACCTTTCATTTGTCTCCTGAGTCTGGCAGCTATGATGACTTGTAAGTTTTTCCATACATTAAGTTGAAATCTGCCTTTCTGTAACTTCTACTTATTTAGCCTAGTTCTGCCCTCTAGGATGATGAGAATAACCCCAATCCTTGTGCATGATAGCTCTTTAGAGAGCTGAAGACAGTTGTCATGTCCTCCCACCTTCCCCAAATCTCCTTTTTTCTAGGTTAAACCTGCACGATTCCCTCAGTCTTTGTATGAAATGTTCTCTAGGCCCCTCAACATTGAGGCCCTGCTCTTTGTGTATGGAAGTGCCAATGCCTTCCTTTCAATATAAAACTTAGATATGCATTCAGTATTTTACCTGTGCTATGGCAGGGGTGGAGTGCAGGACTATTAACTCTCTCATTCCAGGCATCCTCTTATTGTAGACTAAAATCACATTAGATTTTTCGGGCTGCTGTAGTATCATATAATTAGATCTTGGATGGACCTCATTTTTTGTGGGTGAGGTGCAGGAAGATGAGGCCCAGAGAGGGGAAACCAAGAAAGGGGAAAAGATTGGCCATGGTCCATGTCATGCTGTTGCCTCATTTTGAATTTATGGTTTACCAAAATCCTTAGATCTTTTTCATATGAACTCTTGTCTAACTAAGTCTCCTCCATTCTATGCTTATGCCATTGATATTTTTTGATCCAAGTATAGAACATTATATTTATCCTTACTAAATTCATCTCATTAGGCTCCTTCCCTGCTGCTTAAAACATGCCCATGTTTCCCACATCCTCAGGGAGCCTGCACTTGATCCTTCCATTTCTCCTAACTCTCACCCTGTATCTCTTCTGCTTTTTGTAAAAAGGTTGTCTAAAATAGGTGCCTCCACTTCCTTTCATCTTATTCTTAACACCTTGTAATTTGGCTTCCGACCTTATCATTCCATTCACATTGCTCTCTTCAGAGTTACTGATGATATCTTAGTTGCCAAATCCATTGACTTTGTCTCCTTGACCTTACTGCAGCCTTTGGCACTGTTGATCACTCTCTACCTTGATATTCTCTTTCCTCTAGATTTTTGGGGCACTGCTATCTCCTGATTCTTCTCCTATCTATCAGACCATTTTCTCAATCTTTGCTGGATCCTCATCCACATCATACCCTCTAACCCCAGGCTTCTGTCCCTGGATCCTCTTCTCTTCTCTGTTAATACTTCTTCACTTGGTGATTTCATCAGCTCCCTTGGATTTAATTATCATCTCTATGCTGATGATTCTTAAAACTACCTGTTCTGCTCACCTATCTGCTGACTTCCAATCTCAAATCTCCAGCTGCTTTTCAGACATCTCAAACTAAACAGCAAATATCTTGAATTCAGTGTGTTCAAAATTGAACTCATTATCTTTAATACCCAACCCTCTAAATGTCCAAACTTCACTATTACTGTTGAAGTACAACACCATCTTCTTAGTTCCCCAGGCTCACAACCTAAGTGTCATCCTTGATTCCTCACTATCTCTCATTCCCCATATCCAAGCTGTTGGCAAGGACTATTTTCACCTTTAAATGTCTCCTGCATATGCCTGCTTTTGTATTCTGAATTGAATCAGTGGGGGAGGGTGTGTGTGTGTGTGTGTGTGTGTGTGTGTGTGTGTGTGTGTGTGTGTGTGTGTGTGTGTTGGGAGCCAAAGAAACTATATGTGGAAATAATTTGGATAGATAGAGAGTAAATTAAGGGCAAAAAACGTTGTGGGTAGTTCCCAAACACCACACCCAGACACACAAGATGAATGCTATAGCATCTAAGTTACCTGGCTGAACACTTCATGGAGTTCAGAGACAGATCTCTAGTCAAGGACAGCTTTAGGAGATTGTACTGACTCTAAATGACACCCCCCCACCCCCCACCCCCCGCGCTACAGTCTTGCCTTGAAATAATTTCTCTTTTTCCCTTGGCTTGGCTGAAGGCAATGTTCTTCTGTATCCAATGACCAAATCCCATTGTCTCTACGTGTTTTCTTGGGAAGGGACATTAGGTCCTCTCTCTTGAGGGACAGATATGGAGTTGGGAATGGGGAGAGGATGGATTGTTGCTTTCTTCTAGTCCAGTGTCATTAGCCCAGAGAACCTGAGGGATTGAGATTCAATAGTTCAGTACAGTGAACAGAGAAACTTATCAGGGAAATTAAATGAAAGAAAGTTCAGATGATGTGCCCACTTTGAGAAGGGAATTTTCCCAAGAGGCTTCCATGCTGCTGGGAATACTGGAAACAACTATCATGAAGATGGTTAATTGCTTTGGCATCTTCTTCTAGGATTGTTCTAGACAGGAAATTTAAGGAAAGCAGACAGTGGGGACAGGGTATGTATTCATTGCACAACTGGATATGATATTCTATGGGTTTCAGAAGGTTTATATAGGAAGATAGAGCAAAGGAGGAACCAGGGGAGGTTGGCAGGCACAGTTACACTTCTGGTTGTATCTCTTGAGAGAGGACAGACCAGAGCTTAACACAGTGCCTGACACATAGTAGGTACTTTGAAATGTTTGCTAATTGATTATTTATTGATAGAAACAAGAAAGTTAGTAGTATAGTTAAAAACCCCTGAAACCTCTGCCCAGATTCAGGGAACCCTTTGGGGAATCTATTCAAAAAACACAGGTTATGAGCTATGATCTTATACTTCTTTCTTTAAGACATAAACAATATCAAACCTGAGGTCTCATTGCAAAAGACATTTAATTAACATAAAATATTTGGTTCCATAACATGGGAAATCTCCGCTATGTGTGCAGAGTCATACTTTCTTGCTCCTAGGTTTTAGTGCCTGCTATAGAACCTTTCTGCCTCTAAAGCTGCTTGCTATTTTCCTTCAGAGCTGTAGGTTTGCTGATGTCATCTCTTGCATTGTTTTTCTTCACTGCAGTACCATCCATTGGTGATATATTGCACTTAAACGTTGATAAGTGGGCACTTCGGTGAAAGTGATTGGTTACAGCTCTTCTGTGAAATCATAGGTTCATAAATCATGTGTAACTTTATGGCTATTTTAGCTCTTTTGTGTGTCAAATGCACTGCCACACTCAGTCAGCTCAACAAGATTCTCTGAGATCCAAGTTATCTTTTTGATTCTTTTTTTGCTACTGAGAAACAACTCTTTCAGTGTCAATGCTCTCAGGTCTGCCTGATATTTGAGTTGAAGTGAGAAATTTGAATGTATTTAGTGGTATCATTCATATTTCTTTAGCTAGGGATGGGGAACTGTAACTGCTTTTCTGAAAGGAAAGCAACTTTTGAGGGGTCAACAATCTATTTTAATTGAGCATATATGTCATCCACTTGGTTCGAAAGAAAAAGTCAGCACGTGAACTTCAGAGAAAATACAAACAGAAATAAAGATCAACAGACAGGGCTTCCAACTGTCTAACTACAAGCAATACATACATACATCACAGATCAACAGATAGATCCAACTATCTGACCATAAGCAACACATATATAGTTACCAGAGAGAGAAGCACCAAGGTCTGGGTTTTCAAAGTTGGGAGACTCCTTAGAGGCTTCCCAGAGTCTCATCTGGGCAAACACTTCCAATGAGTACACCTCAGAGTATTTATATACTTTTTAGAGCTGGAGGGCAGGACCCTCTGACCTAGTACCTCAGTAGAAATCAACAAAAGGTGTTGAGGCCTATTAATGAGTGGGGAACCCATTCAGTGTGTTCAAAATAGGTGACCTAGAAGGTCACCTTGAGGCCACAGGTTCCCCAACCCTCCCTTAGACCTTTATACTTAGCAAGACTAGAGGTGGATGGTGGAGCTGGCTCACCTTTTTCTGTGTTCTTATAACTCCATTTAAATTGTTGCTTGGTTGACACTTCATAATTGATAATGGTGGTCATTTTGTGGATAGAGATAAGGGGAAGACTATGAAGAAAGTTTGTAAGGGTTAAATTGATAAAACTTGGCAGTTGATTGAATTTGAGGGGTAAGAATCCAAAATGACTCTGAGGTTGCAACCATATGTGACTGGAAGAGATGACATTGTCTTAAGCAGAAATAAGGAAATTTGGGAGAGGAGTGGGTTTATGGGATAATATCATGAGTGCTGTTTTAGACATGGTGAGGTTATGATACCAATGGGATATCTAGGTGAAGATATCTAATAGGTAGTTGGCAATGAGAGATTAGAGATTAGGAGAGAAATTAGGGCTAGGTATATGGATTTGTGCATCATTTACATAAATATAGTAATAGAAACTATTGGAGCAGATGAGATCATTAAGAGAAATCATAGGGAAGGAAGAGGCTCTGGGCAGAAGGTTGGAAGACACCTCTAATTAGGAGACAATTCAGCAAAGGAGACTGAGAAAGAATAGTCTACCCATATGAAGAGAGAGCAATATCATGGAAGCCAAAGGAAGAGAGAGAGTACAGGACGACTGTGCGGTTAGCATTGTCAAAAACTCCCATGAGGTCAAATAGTGGGAACTGGTTTAGCTGTTAAGAGATCATGGGTAACCATGAAATAAGTAGTATCGGTCAAGAGTGGGTTTAAAAGTCAAATTACTAAGGACTGAGAAATGAGTTGGAGGTGAGAAAGTGTAGGCAACAAGTTTAGACAGATTTTTTTCCAGCATTTTGATCATTAAAGGAAGAGGAGACTATGTCATGACAGCTTGAAAAGATGGCAGGCGTAAGTGAAGAATTGTAAAGAATAGGGGTGATTGTTCAATGGGGAGAAATTTCCTTATGGACTTGGTGGTAAGGCAAAGCTAGCCCTTTTCTTTTGAAGGTCATTAATTGCTAGTCTTGCCAAGATCAATTGGGGTTGGGGAAGAGAGAGAGAGAGAGAGAGAGAGAGAGAGAATGATATCTTTCCTTCCTACTGTCTGCTAGAGTTATGTGTAATGGAATGAAAACATATTAGTCCCAGATGTTGAAGAAATTTCACCACGAGCTAGCATCTTAAAATCCAGAAAATGAGGTTGCAGCTAAGATAACTATGCAACCTGGGAAGGTAATTTCCCACAAAGCTATAACTAGGGAAAGGGGACCAGGGTGCGGAAATCTGGGGGTTACCTTTTCTTGATGGTATTCCAACTCACAACCTCTAACCCTCACTCACTCTTGATTGCCCCAGTCCTGGGTGTTCCCAGGCCTTACCTGTCTTCATCACTGAATCCCCTATCTTCCTCCTCCTCTTCCTGTTTTGTCTCCCGCTGATGAGTGGGGTATGGGGGTTAGCAGTTAAAGGTCATGGACCATGTCTTGGAGACTGGAGACAGACTCTTGGGAGAAGCTGGATATTACCTCTCCTAGTGTGATTGTACCCAACTGTCACTCAATAAATTTGTCCCAGATATCAGAATTCCTAGTAATAGCTCTGCTGCCCAAATAGCCTTCATCTTCCATCTGTAGTTGGTTTACTTGGTTGATTAGAGCCTGTTATTAAAACAAAAGGTCAAAGTTATGAGTTCAATCTCCTTGTGGACCAGTTAGCTGTGCTCTGTCGCCAGGCTATGGTCTGCAGCTCAAACTTAGGACTGGTCTTTATTCAACTGAGAGAGTCTTGGGCTGCAGTAAGAAAAATGGCTAGTTAAGATGGTAATTTGAAGAATTCTAAGCAGACCTAGGTCTCCTGAGGAACACCTATTACCACTGAATTAAAATTACAAATAGAATTTTAAAGCAACATAAAAAAGGCACTGAGTTTCTTCATCCTATAAATGATAGTGTAAGGAAATGTGATCTGAAGCAAGGGCAGCTCCTGGAGTTGAGGACTTAGGTGATGATGATGATAACAGGTTTGTAAAGTGCTTAATATATGCTATCTCATTTGATCCCTGCAACAAACCAATGAAGTAGGTGTTATTATTATCCCCATTTTACAGATGAGGAAACTAAGGCTGTCAGAGTTTAACTGACTTGCGTAAGGCTGAGGCACTAGCAAGTGTCTGAGGCAATATCTGAATTCATGTCTTCTGACTCTAAGTCTGGTTCTCTCTCCACTACTAATGTAACGCCAGCACACCCAGACCATGGAGATGTCCTAAGAAGTTAGCTTCAATCCAGCATCCTTTCCATGGGCCTTTTCCTTCTCTAGTAGGTGATTGCTCAGGAAACTGAAAGATCAGTGTTATCAGGTGAAAATGGCCCTTTCCATCCCTTTCAACAGGATGAAAAGGGGCGGGTCCGAGGCTTGGCCCAGGTTCCTAATGAAGAAACTGAAGCTGAAGATATGAGCAAACAAAAAATTAGAAACAAACCTTTCCACAACATGGAAATATTATCAGTTAATGTAATCCCATAATAAAATCCCCAAGTAAGAAAATAACTTTGAAATAATAGCATATACACTATGAATGAATATAACCATCCTGGACAGCAATTTGTAATTATACACAGAACATTTCATGCCCTTTGATCTACTTATACCACTGCTAAGCCTACATCCCAGAAAGAGCAGAGAAAGAGGAAAGGATATTCTATGTAAAAAATATTAATAGCAGTTCTTTTTATGGTGGCAAAAAAATTGAAAACCAAAGAAATGCCCATGAATTTTGGAACGGTTAAATAAGTTGTGGAATATAAATGTAATGGAAAACTATTAATGTGTGAGAAATGAGGAAATAGATGATTTCAAAGAGACATGAAAAGCCATATGAATTGATGTAGAGTGAAATAATCAGAACCAAAAGAACAATTTATACTATGTCAATATTATAAAACTCAACATTTTTGACTTTTATAAGCTGAAGAATGAAGTAAGCAGAAATTGAAGAACAATGTATATAATACAATATTGCAAAGACATATAATTTTGAATACTGTGTGAGCTGTGATCGATACATTAACCATCCATGATTCTAGAGGGCCAATGATATGTCATGCTTTCCATCCTAATAGAGAAGTGATGGATTTAGGATACATAATGAGACATCTATCAGTCATTTATCTCTCTCTCTCGTACATGTGTATGTATAATATACTGTTGAGGGAATTTGTTTTGCTTGACTATGCATTTTTTTTTACAAGAAATGCTTTATATCTATTTTCAATGTAATTAGGGGGTCAGAGGAAGAGAAAATAAATTTCCACTATTTTTTTAAAATAGAGAGGTAGGAGGTACTGCAAATGTGGAATGATGCAAGCATCTTGAGATGACATAACTGTATTGTTTGTTTTTGCTTTGTGTTTGTTACAAGAGACCTCTTACGAAATGGAAGCAATCTGTAAATGTTTGTCAATATAAAAACAAAGCGCATCAATAATAAATGTTAGAAGAAATGATCATGTAATTCTCAGAAAAAAAAGAATGGATTAGCCACAAAGAATTCCAAGCATGAAAGGAAGAAATGAAGAGCTTAAGCAAGAAATAAAAAATGACATCGCTTAAAGCAAAAAGTAAACACACCTTAACCAAGTATTTGATATCCTAAGAATTAGGTGGAGTGAAGAGAATTCAGTGATTCAATGATGTAGCAAGAAATATTAGAACTAAATTGAAAAATTAAAAGAACAAGTGGACTATTTACTATCAAAACAAGTAACCCCCAAAACACAGTTACTGAACTTCCTAAAATTAGGATCAAACAAAATATTTGAATACCATAGTCCAAAAAATAGTAAAAGTGCCTATAACTAATAGAGCCAGAAGAAAAAGTAAAAATGGAAAGAATCTACTAGTCACCTGAAAGTTTTCTTCAATTGAACATACGTAGAAATGTCATAGCCAAAATCTAAAGTTTTCAGGTCAAAAGAAAATATACTTCAGGCAGCCATGGAGTTAGAGATCAGGCAGCCACAGTAAGAATCCTATAAAACCTAACAGCAAATACTGTAAAAGACTTTCAAGTACTTCTGTGGCAATAACAGAGTTAAGTAGAATTTTTAAAATATAAATTCGGAAGACAAAGGAAATGCGCAAAGGCTGTTTTTTGACCTGCCTAACAAAATAGAAGCATTCGCTATCTTGATATAAAAAGAGGAAAACTAAATTACCAAACCGAAAAAAGAGAAGCAGATGAAGAGGAAACTGTTAGCACCTATTTCTCCCTTTACATGCTCAAAATATTGATAACTTAAAAGATACAGATGAATAATTACAAATAATATAAAGCATTCACATTAGCAAAACCAGATTGGCTTTCAATAAAAGAATTTGAACAAGTAAACTCCCAAAGAAAAGAACCTCAAGCTCAGAGAGATTTACAAATGGATTCTATTATATATTCAAAGGAGGTAGCTAGGTGGCACAGTGGATAAAATGCCAGTCCTGTATTCAGGAAGACTCATCTCCTTGAGTTCAAATTTGACCTCAGACACTAGCTGTGTGACGCTGGGCAAGTCACTTTACCCTGTTTGCCTCAGTTTCCTCTTCTGTAAAATGAGCTGGAGGAGGAAATGGCAAACCACTTCAGTATCTTTGCCAAGAAAACCCCAACAGAGAGTCAGACATGACTGAAATGACTGAACCACAACAACAAAACATATTCAAAGAATTAATTAAATTCAATATTGTACACATTTTTTGAGAAATAGAGGTGGAAGGCAATCTACCAAATTCCTATTATGAAACAAATATGGTTCTAAGTCCTAAAATTGAGATATAAATCAGAGAAACTATCTCTAATGAATATTGACCCTAAAATATTGATTAAAATGTTAACTATTAATAAAATTAGTAAATTAGTAAAAATAAAGAAGATGTTAGTAAAGTAAAGCAACATATACAGAAGATTATTCACCTCGGTCAGACTGGATTGTCAGAAAGGAATGGTGAGTTCAATATTAGGAAAACTAAAAACAAATTGACCATGTAATATTTTTAAAATCAATAAAATAATGATTAGATCAATAGATGCAGGCATATTTTTTTTGTCAAAATATATCTCATTTATATTTAAAATACCAGAAAGTATTAGGATGAACAAAATTCTTTGTTCAATGTTCAAATATCTTCATACACCTCTGCTCTCCTGCCTTTCCAGTCTTCTTATATCTTACTCACCCCCATGTACTCTGGGATCCATTGATACCAGCCTCCCTGCTGTTTCTCAGACAAGACACCCTATTTTCCAACTTTGCATTTTCACTGGCTATTCCCTGGACCTGGGATTCTCTTCTTCCTCTTCACCACCTCCTGGCTTCCTTCAAGTCCCAGCTAACTCCCACTTTTTATAAGACGTCTTTCCCAATGTCCCTTAATGCTAATGCCTTCTTTCTGCTGATATTTCCAATTTATTCTGTGTATATTTTGTTTGTACATGGTTATTTGCATGCTTTGTTGATCTCTTTGAGGGGAAGGACTGCTTTTTGCATTTCTTTGTATCCCCATTGCTTAGCATTGTGCCATAGGCACTAAATAAATGCTTATTGACCAAATGGCTTTTCTTAGTGTGGTTAAACGGCATTGATAAACAACAAGGATGATGGTGGTGACAGCAATAACCACCCAAGGACTAGCGGACTGTTATGAAGAAACAGCACAGTCTTTTCTAATTTAAAGCTATGAGTTAAAGCAAGACTTGTGTTGTTGTCACTCAGTCATTTCAGTCATGTCTGACTCTTGGGTTTTCTTGGCAAAAGATCCTGAAGTGGTTTGCCATTTCCTTTTCCAGTTTGTTTTACAGGTGAGAAAACTGAGTCAAACAGGGTTCATTGACTTGCCCAGGGTCACACAGCTAGCAAGTGTCCAAGGCCAGATTTGAACTCATTTGACTCAGCATAAGATAAGGTGGAATCAGGAAATGGAGGAGGTTTGAGTCTTGATTCTCTCATTTACTGGCTGTGTGACCTTGGACAAGTTATTTCTCCTACCTGGACCTCAGATTACTCTTCTGTAAAATGAGAGCTTTAGATTAACAATTTTTATAGTCCTGTCCAATTCTTATAATCTACAATTCCACACTACATCCAGGATTATAAAAATAGGTAAAGATCTGAGGAGTTTAAAGGAGGGAGAAGTCATTGTGGTCTGGAGATGTCAAGGAAATCTTCAGGGAAGGACGATGGGAGTTAGTAGAATTACCTCTGGAATGAGAAGGGCACCTTGGTGTAAAAGCAAGCACCCAGACAAACACAGGAGGGGCTGCTGTATGGGTTCTCAAATCTACATTTCTATAGGGAAAGCAACTTTTGAAGAGTCAACAATCACTTTAATCAAGTACTTGTATTATTCACTTAGTTCAGGGGAAAAAGCACCCTGAACTTCAGAGAAAATACAGAGAAATCAAAATCAACAGACAGATAATTGTCTGGCTATATATTTATAGTTACCATAGAGAGAAGCAGCAACATCTGGGTTTTCAAAAGGGGAGAGGTGGGGGGTGGGGGGTGGGGTCCAGAGTCTCATCTGGACAAACCAACACCTCCAATGAGGAAGCCCCTAAGTAAAACCTCACCTCAGTGTATTTATACATTTTTCAGAGACAGAGGGCATCCCAACCCTTGAGAACCAGTGCCACATTAACAAAAGGTGTGGGCCTTCAGCAAATCTCCCCTAATCAAACTCCTTTTAATGGGCAGGCCCATTCATGGATGGGGAAGATCTTTAATATCATTAGCATTACACTTTGATACCATTCTTATTTTTTCTTTATCTTAACCAAGTTTTTTGATCCTACCAGGATGACTGTTTTTACCATGGAAAAGTGAGAAAGGAAGAACAATCCAGTGTTACACTCAGCACCTGCAGAGGCATCAGGTAAGTAGATAGGGGCCCCCCACTCCAGTCCCTTGGTCTGGTAGAGAATGGCAAACCCACTCCCACAACGCATTACTCCACTGAGGCCTCCCATCCTTCCTTTCTGCAAACTGGATTAAAAAAAAGTCTTGAGATTTGTTTGGTCACTTCCATTGAGGAAGCTCCTTGTAGCAATGCAGAGTAGAACCTGTTCTTTTCCTTAGAGTCTTAGAGATTTGTCAGGGTACTGAGAAGTGACTTGTGCTGGATCACATAGTCAGTCTGATTCTGAGGTCTTAAATGCAGTCTTCACACCTCTGAGACCAGCCCTCCATTGCCTTTCTTCAAATTAGGTAGGAGAAATATGGGCTATCCTTTTACACCATTTTTATTGCATCAGGTAAACATTTGAGTAATTTCTTCTTGGGACAAAGCCAACTAGCCTGGAAAACCCACAGACTGACTTGAAAGACTTGACCAGAGAAGACTTTGAAAAGGGCATGATACATTTAGCCTTAGTGTAGAAACAGCTAGGTGCTGTGGTGCAGAGGTAACAAACTCACTTGGGGCTATAAAAATCCAAAGCTCTGCTCCAACCAGATTAAAATATAATTGGGAAATCTTTAACAAAATAAATTAAATGTAATGCATAAATAATGTTAACTTGTGGTTTTCTAGGTCAAAATGCAGCCTGCAGAGATCCATTTCTATTTGGGTTTAACAGCACAGGTGAAGTGTGTAGCACTGGACCTGGATTCAAATGTATCCTCAGATACTTAGCTATGTGATCCTGGGCAATCACTTAACCACTTACTGCCTCAGTTTCCTCATCTGTAAAATAGGGATAATAATAACCCCTACCTGCCAGCATTGTTGTGAGGATAAAGTGAGATATTTGTAAAACACTTCACAGAACCTTAGAGCGCTATATAAAACGTTACTCTTGTTTAGTCATTTCAGTCGTATCTGACTCTTCATGACTCCATGTGGGTTGCTTGTTTATTTTTTTTGGCAGAGATACTGGAGTGGTTTGCTATTTCCTTCTCCAGCCCATTTTACAGATGAGGAGGGTTAAGTGACTTGCTCAGCGTCACACAGCTAGCAAGTATCTGAGGTCACATTTGAACTCAGGTCTTCCTGATTCCAGGACCATCCACTATGCTTGCTACCTAGCTGCCCCATATAAATGTTAGCTATTATGATTCGTCAGTTAGTCACTAAACATTTCTTGAGCACCTGCTCGGTGATTGGCATTGTACTAAGCACAGGGGATATAAGGAAAAGCAAAAGACAATTCCCATGTTAGAAGAATTCGCAGTCTAATGGAGACAGAATGAGAGCAACTTTGTACAAATGAACCATATACAGGATAAGTTGGAAATAATCAACAGAGAGAAGGTCCTACAACTTAGAGGGATCAAGAAAGGCTTCTTGTAGAAAGTGGGATTTTGGTGAGGACTTGAAGGGAACCAGGGAGGAGGACATGAGGAGTGAGAGCATTCCGGACATGGAGGATAGCAAGGAAAATGCCTGGAGCTGAGAGATGGAATGCCTTGTTTGAGGCGCAGCTCAGAGGCCAATGGATGGAAGAGGACATGGAGGGCAGTAAGGTGTAAGGAGACTGGAAAGGTATTTGGGGGTAGGTTATGAAGGACCTTGAATGTCAACCAGAGAATTTTGTATTTTATCTGGAGATGATAGGGAACTACTGGAGTTTTTTGAGGAAGGGGGTGATATGGTCAGGCCTGTGCTTTAGGAAAATAACTTTGGTGGCTAAATGGAGGGGGGACATCATCATCATCATCATCTTCATCATCATCTTCATCATCTTCATCATCTTCATCATCTTCATCATCATTTCTTTGCTGACCCTGTTCTCAGAATCCATCTTCCTTATTCCTCCCTTACTCTTCCTTACTCCTCCCTCACCTTTTTTTTTTTTTTAAGGCATCTGGCTCCTTGCCTGTAGATGACCTTTCTAATATGGCACCTTGTCACCCATCCACCCAATCTTGCTACTATGCTATCTGTGTTGGTTTGTCTGATCCAATATCCGTGGTTCGTACTTTAGCATGCAACACAGTAAGCACTTAATAAATGCTTGTTACTTTGCATGTTCTGAAGAAGGAGACATATTCTTCATTCCCTACATTGGGGCCCCCACGTTTGTTTATAAATAGGACACTGAGTGTTTAGTGCTGTCTCCATCCTAATATTGTTTGGCAAAGCTACCTAATGGGAATAGAAGCAGTCAGGAAATGAGGTTTGGCCAAGGGGCTGGAATGAAACGCTCCCTGTATCCCCTCAGTGACTTGAGCCCATTAGCTGGATCAGCATGTTGGCAAACCAAGGCTGAGCCACAGCCACCTGTGGTTCTCAAATAAATAAGATACTTCCCCAGAAGAAGGGAAGGCGCAGGTGTGACCTGGTTCCCTTTAGTTGTTCTCTGTCTACTCTGGCAGGAGCTGCCGGAATTTGGCTTGGGCTCCAAAGTCTCTTATAAATCATTCTGGGAGCCTTGACAGTGTGTGCAAACCAGCAGAAGCTTCCATATGTTTTCACTTTGCCTTCCCAGCTCATTGGGGGTGGCCAGTCCTTACCTTCCTCCCTGCCCCCATATTCTCTTCTAGCTCTTTCCTCTCCCTTCCCCAGGAACCCAAATAGTGCTTCCAGACCAGACACTACCCCTATGAGGCTGATTTAAGAGCGAGTGGTCCAGGGCCAGATGGCTCTAAGCTAACCTTAGAGCAGGACTATAGCTGTAGCAACTCTCCAGCTTCCTGCACTAACTCATATAACACCACTGTTACCCCTGAGTCTTATTAAAGGAGCTCTGTAATGGAAAATTTCCATAGCAATTGCTTTTCCTCTACTAGAAACATGTTGCCTGTGATTTGGGAGAAATGGGCCTGATTTATACCATAAGAAATCTTCAGGCCCCATGAAACAAGTGTGGAGGAATTCAGCCCTATTTCTTTTGGGGCCTGTTCTGTGACACAGAGGCTGTTGCTAGCCTCCCTTGAGTTCTACTTTTCCAGGGCTGTTTACAAGACATGAGGCAGATGAGTTGCCAGTGTAGGACTAGGAAGAGGAAGGGTTCATTCTTTTATAGTGTAGGAGGATGGGAAAAGCTCTCAAGGAGTCAGTGGATTTAGGATTTCATGGATTCAGCTCTGAGAGTAGCCATGTGACCCTGGGCTACTTCACTTTCTTTAAGAAAAAAAAAAGAGTATCTTATTACTCCTTGTCCAGTCTACCTCACAGGTTGTTGGGTTGAATAGACAATGGATGTAAACTGGAAAGGGCTACAAAAATGGAAGGTGCTGTTGTTAGCTTCTGCTTCTTGGCTCCTGGCCCTGGAAATACTGGCTGGCCGGATTTGGCTCCAAGCCCTGCTCTGCTGGGAGATTTTTATTAATGGCTTACTTGGGTCTCAGATCAGAATGTGTCCAAGGTAGGACTGGATTCCTTAACTGTTGTTGCTAGCTCTGGGCTCTGCTTAAGCTAGTAACACCTCTTACTCTCTGTGGGAGCCAAAATCTACATTCCTCACCCCTTTTGTCTGGTTCTGGTTTCAGAGATCAGGCGAAAGAGATGATTCTGGTTCTCAAAGATCAGGGAACATGAATGCCTCCTTTTTCTTTTCCTCCTTCCCCTCGAATCCCCAGGCTGGTTGAGACACATAGTACCCATGAGCCTCCCTCGTTTCCCACCTTTCCTCTTTTTTGAGCCCTTCCCCTCTGGGCACCATTGCTGTTTCACCTCACTTTAGGAGAAGATGTTAACAGCAACAAGGAATTGCTATGAGGGTGTGAAATAGTTAAAATGACAAAACTGGAACCTTTCCCAGGAAAATTATCAGTCCATGAGAAGCAGCTCTTTCCTTCTCTTGCTCTCTTGCTTTAATCTTGTTTTTGTCAATAGTTTTTGTTTTTTATCACCTTTATATCCAAATATAACCTTTTCCGCTCTCCTCCCAGTGAGCCATCTCTTATAACGAAGAACAAAAAAGAATAAGAAAACAATGGTTTAGGAAAACCAACCATATAGGCAATATTCCGTAACAATAACCTCCTGTCTCTGCAAAGAAGGCACATGGGGCACATTTTCTCAACTTTTCCCTGGGACTGAACTTGGTCATTACAATTATACAGCATTCACTTTTATTTTTCTAAACAACTCTCTAAGAAACATAGTTTTACTGAAGACTGGGAATAAAATCTTCAAAAAGAATGAATTGATTCCTGGGCTAGGTAACCTGTGGGAAAGGCAATTATCTCTCATTTTCAGCAGGAGCATCGCCATCCATGGCTGAGCGCCTACCATGGAGGATGGATCATTGCTATGCTAGATAATGGAGAATGCAGAAAAGTGAGATCATAGATTCTGAGCTGGAACAAACCATAGAGGTCTTTTAGTCTATTCCCCTGAGATGAGAAAACTGAGGTTAAATGACACATCCAAGGTCACACAAGTAGTAAGTAGCAATTTAGGATCTGAACCTAGGTCCCCTGTATTTAAATCCTTCATTCTTTCTTCCAAAACACACTGTCTTCCAATAACAGAGATTCTTAATCTTTTTTGTGTGTATATGTTACAGGCCCTTTGGCAGCCTAGGGAAGTCTAAGGACCACTTCTCAGAATGTTCTTAAATGAATAAAATTCATAAGTATTTAGGATTACAAAGGAAACCAATTATACTGAAATAGTTATCAAACTATTTTAAAAGTTGATGCCTTAAGTTAAAAAATCCCTGCCTTACAGAAGATATAGAAGATTTACCAATACCATGCTATTCAACAACTATTTATTCAGTGCCTCCTATGTACTCCCTCTTGTTTCTTTCCCTACATCTGAAAATATTCCCACCTTCCCCCTTTTTATGTCTAGTCTCGAATAATGGAGTGGCCCTTGCTCTTGTCAAGGCCAGTTCCTCTATATGTGACCTTAATCCCAACTCTTCACCCTTCAGCAGATTGGCCTTTGACAACTAGACTTCCCTTTCTAAACTTCCGCCTCTTCCTATCTCTGGTTCTTTATCTATTATCTTCAGACATGCCCAAATCCTGTCATATTCAAAAAAAAAAACAACACACCTTTATTAGACCCTACCATGCCCTCAAGTTATCCTTGTATCTCTCTTTTCTGAAACTCCTGGAGAAGGCTGTTTGCTCTTTCTCCCTTCCCTTCTGTTCCTTTCATTCACTCCTCAACCCTTTGCAATCTGGCTCCCACCCTCATAATAAACTGAAACTGCTCTCTCCAAGGTTTTCAACAATTTCCTTTTGTAAAAAAATTTTTTTTCCTGTCTTTTTTAACATCATTTATATTTCCCACCGTATTTTTCCCTTACCTCCCAGAGAGCTATTTTTTATAATAAAGCATGAAGAAAAGGAAGCAAGAAAAAGAAAGTTCAGCAAAATGAAACAATTTATCAAAAAAGTCTATTTTATGCAGTTTCCCACACTCGTGGTCGCCTATTTCTACAAAGGAGTGGTGGAGGAATCTTTTCATATACCTTCTTTGGGGCTAAGCTTGGTCATTATAATTTCTATAATATTCAGTTTCAGTTGTTTCAAAGAATGATTTTTTTTTTTTAACCAAACCTGATGGTTTTCCCCCACTCTATCCTCTTACTTCTTGACCTCTCTGATGCTTTTGACAGTGCTGACCACCCTCTCTTCCTAAATCTCTGCCCTCTCTGAGTTTTGTATAGTACTGCTTTCCCCTGGTTCTTCTTTAATGTCTGAGCACTCTTTTTCAGCCTTCTTTTCTGGTTTATCATCCATATCACACTGTCTAACTGTAGGTGTGCCCCAAGGTTTTGTCCTGTTCCTCTCCTCCCTCTGCTATACATTCCCCTTTTTCTCCGCTTCTCTCTTCTGTTTCTCTCTATACCCACCACCCCTTTAGTCTCATCAGCTCCCATGAGTTTAATTATTATGTCTATGCGGATAACTCTCTGATATAACCAGCCCTGGTCTTACTTGAGCTCCTCAGTCCTGTATCACCAACTGGTCATTGGACATTTCAAATAGGGTGTCCCAGAGGCTTCTCAATCTCAGCATGTCCAATAGCAAACCCACGATCTTTCCCTCCTAATCCAAGTAACCCTTTATAAAACACCCCTATTTCTGGTGTGGCCTTCTCACTTGTCCTTACATAACAGCACCCTCACCTTCTGTTTCCATATCTTTTGCTTGCTCATGTCTAAAATAGACCCCCTCCTCACCTACATCTCATGGAATCCCTTACTTCTTTGAAAACTGACTTCAGGTACCACCTTCTAATGAAGCCTTTTGGATCTCCCCAACTGTTCATTCTCCCTGTGTTAGAATGTAACATGTTTAATTGCCTTATTTTTATTTTGTGTTTATTCTCCATCTGCTTATAGATGTAACTGGTGGCTTCCTATGTAGAATACAAGAATTTTGAGAAGAGTGATTGTTTTATTTTTATTTTTATCTCTAGTACCCGGCACAGTGCTTGACTCATAGTAGGCACTTTATTAAAATGTTTGTTGATTTTATTGCTTTCAGGACACTATACTTGTTACTGGGGATAAAGAGAAGAGGCAGACAAGGCAAGGAATGAAGTACTAAGTGAATAGTATGGAACAGAAATATCCCAGGGTTTTAGAGAAGGGAATGGTCATGAAGGGCTGGCTGGCATGGTCAGGAAAGACTTCCTATCCCTCTTTACCCTGGCTAGCTAGGTGGCACAGCAGATTGAATGATGTATCTGGAGACAGAGAGATCTGCATTGAAATCCTGCTTTAAATACTTCCTAGCTGTGTGACCTTGGACAGATCATTTAAATCTGTCTGCCTTAGTTTCCTTCTTTGTAAAAAATCTCTCCTAAGGTTATTGTGAGAATTGAGTAGGATAAAATAAGACAATATTTGTAAGATGCTTAGCAAACCTTTGTATAAATGCTACCTATTTTTCATCTGCAAGTTTTATTTACTCTGTGTACCATAAATTGACATTATATATTATATATATAGAGAGAGTATATACATATTCACATATGTAAATGTGATCTCTAACATAAGCTGCTGTTATTCTTATTTTAAGAGTGAGAAAATTTTATTCTTAACACAGTGTTATTCCCCAGAAGATGTTATTTTTAACACAAAAGAATGACTCTAATTGTAAAAATTTAGGCACTGTGGCAGATGAGTATGGACTAAAATACAACCAATGAGCAACTGTTTCCTCCTTATAAGGACAATTACCATAACTCATTTTTCTATAGTCTGTTAAGCTTAACAAAATGATTTCCTGCCATCAGACCTATGAGGTAGATAGGCCAAGTATTATTAATCTCCATTTCCCAGATAAATTGAAGTACAGAGTGGGTAAGCAATTTGCCCAGGGTCACATACAGTTAATAAGCATAAGAGCCAAGATTCATACTTGTGTCTTCTGCCTCAAATTCCAGTGCTCCTTGCCCTATGCCAAGTTGTCTGTTGTAGATGGGTCCATTATGAACCCGATTGACTCTTGCAGCTTTTGAGAATTTAGGGCAGTGAATGACTCAGTGAGTAGAGTGTAAGACCATAGTTCAAATTCAGCCTTAAATGCTTACTACCTGTGTGAGTCACTTAAAATCTCTTTGCCTCAGTTTCCTCATCTGTAAAATGGGGATAATAATAGTACTTTCTTCACAGAAGGCCTCTGGGCAGGCTGTGAGGATCAATGAGATAATAATTGTAAAGCCTCCTACCCAAATGCCTGGCATATAGTAAGCCTTATATAAATAGTAGCTATTACTAGTAGTAGTAGTAGTAGTAGTAGTATTTTGAGAGAGGCGTCCCCAGAACCTGGGCTTTGCACATTTTGAAGTTATCTTCCATTGAAGGTATGCATAGCATATGTTGCCTCCATACCTGGAACACATTCCCCTGTTACCTCCAATTCTTAAATTCCCTAGTTTCCTTCAAAGCTCAATTCAAAAACCGTCTCTTACATGAAACTTTTTCTGGATCCCCTTTAGAGTGCTAGTGCCTCCCCTCCAAACTGACCCTGTGTTTGTTTTCTATGTATTTTTCTTAGATGTGTATGCATTATTTCTAATTATAAAAATAACAAATACCTAACATTTATGTAGTGTTTGCTATATGACAAGCACCGTGCTAAGCATTTTACAATTACTATGTCACTGAATGCTCATGCTAGCCCTGGTAAGTCGATACTATTCTTATCTCCATTTTACAGATGAGAAAACTGAGGCAAAGAGAGGTTAAGTCACTTACCAAGAGTCACACAGATAGTAAGTGTCTGAGACTGGATTTGAACTTAGGTCTTCTTGACTATGGGCCTGGTGCTCTGTCTGTTTACTGTGCCACCTTCCCACTCCAGTAATAATAGTAATAATTAGAATTTATATAGCTTTAAGGTCGATAATACACTTTATAAATATTATCTCATTTTATTCTCACAACAATTCTGTGAGGTAGGTGCTATTCCTATCCTCATTTGCAGAGGAGGAAACTGAGGCAGAAGTTAAGGGACTTGTCCAAGGTCGCACTGCTAACAACTGAGCTGCAACCTCCTTGGAGATGAGGGACTGGGATTGTTTCCTATTTGTTTTTGTATCCTTAGTGCTTTGTATAAAATCTTGTTGATTGAAAGAGTGAGTGAGTCAGGGTAGAGATGGTGAAACAACTAAGTGACTTTTGCAACTAGTGTTTTCTTTTTTTAAAAAGACTCTGTGTCAGTGTTATGCAGTTCTGTAAGAAGTACCTTTCCTCATTCACCAAGATAAGGGGAAGGTACTCTTCCCCCCACCCCCACTTCCCGACATACACGCAAGGGTACACTTTGTCCTTTTGTGGCTTCTGTTCTTAAAGACTGCTCCTGACATTGATTTAACTTGAAGTTACCTTCAAAAGCTAAAGATGAGGTTAAGGATGTCCAGTGCATCTTACACCAGGCTCTGTTCCCCTTAGGACTAACCCTGGTTTTGTTACTTATTCATTCCTTGATGATAACCCCTCTGTGAAGACCCTTGAGAGAGCCCTCTGCAGAACTGCCTGGACCTCAGCTGTAGGAGATGCCCTCAGCCATGCGGAGATTAAACATACATAGCCTCACCAGCCCCCATGCACATGGTTTCCATGGCCCCATTTGGATTCATTCTGTTGGATTTCGTTTTCAGAGAACACTTCATGATGAAAGATGGTGTGTGAGGTCTCCCGCCTGCCCAGAGGCCTGGCTTCTCTCTCTCTCCCTCTCCCAATCTTTGTCTGCCAGCACTAATATTTAGCAAATTAGATCAACGGAATCTCCTAATAGAATAAACAACTGGTTTGTGTTCAGGGGGAAGGGTAGCTGAGCTGAATGGGTACTAGCAGCAGGGAAGGGCTCTGGGAGGAAGATTCTGAAGAATTCTCCCAAACTCAAAGCCTCTGTAACAGGGCAAAATCCTGGATCCTATCCATAGTATTTCTGTAATAACAAGCATGTCTAGAAGGGGAGCTGTTGGCTTGGAGTGGGGTGGCTGGGAGGGGACTCCAGTCAGGAGTGGAAGAAAAGGTCTAGAAGGTGTATGTCATGATAATCATGGGAGGTCCCAATTTCTACTAGTGCAGTTATGTCCAACTAATTGTGACTCCATTTGGGGTTTTCTTGGCAACTGGTGGAGTGGTTTGCCGTTTTCTTCTCCAGCTCATTTTACATATGAGGAAACTGAGGCTATCCAGGATCAAGTGACTTGCCTAGGGCTACACAACTAGTAAATGGGTGAAGCTAGCTTTGAATTCAGGAAGATGAATCTCTCTGATCCATGCTTGGCATTCTATCTACAATGCCACCTAGCTGCCCTGTGATTAACAAAAGGATCAGTAACAGTAAAATAGTAATGCTCATTAGTGTGGCATCTTTAACTTTACAGAGAGTTGTCCTCACAGTAAACCTTTGAGGCAGAGTGTAAGTGTTGTTTCCTACCTCCATTTTGCCACTGAGGCTGAGGTCTGAATAACTCAATAACACTTTCTTGCTATACATATTGTTTGCCTCACAATAGCCTTGTGAGACAAGTGGATCAAATCTTATCATCCTCATTTTACAGATGGGGAAACAGAGACCCAGAGAGGTAAAGTGATGTGGCCAGGGTCATTCATCTAATAAATGTCATAGTCAGGACTCAAGCCTAGATCTTCTGATTCCCCAAAATGTGGTGTTCTTTATGTCTGACTATGTTATAGAGCTGGCAGTGGGTAAGTATGGAGAACTCAGCAATCTTCATAATGCACACTGAATAAATTCCCAGGGATGTTGGGACCCAGGAGAGGTTCTTAGAACAGCAGATGCTACTACCTACCTCAGTGATATGGTAGATAGAGCACTGGGTGGGGAGTTAAGAAGGTCTGAGTTCAAATGTGACCTTAGACACTTGCTCACTGTGTCGCTGAAACCCCTATTTGCTTTAAAAAAAAAATGGGGACACATTAGAGAAGGAAATGGCAAACTGCTCCATTATGTTCACACACACAAAAAAATCATCCATGGACAGGAGTCCATGGAGTCACGTAGAGTCAGACACAACTGAACAACACCTCCAACCATGCCATCCTTGTCAATATTAACAATAACAACCTTTTTTATTTCTCTTCCTATTCTCCTATCTCTGGGAAAAGTGCTTACTCCAGACCATGACTGACCCTCAGACAGATGGTACAGTATTAAGTTAGTCTTGGTGCCTTCAGCATTCCCCTCATACACCCCTTTCTCTTCTTTTCCCCATTTACCAGATACCTCATACCATTATCTCCATAATGTCCCCATCATTTTCTCCTCCTATCAAAACCTGTTCTTTGAGAAGAATCTGATAAATTCATTCTCATTAAGGAATAAATGACTGATAGGCTTAACGTGTGATTTTCTTTCAGTCCCATTCCACATTAAAGTCTATGATACAATTTCTGATCTGTTGTAAATATTTATCTATTCTATACTGTTATTCTGCTGACATGGATTGGTCACCATGCCTTCCCCTTTCCTCTCCCCTCTCCCCACTCCATGTCAGTGTGCCCTAGAAGCATCAATGGTTATTTGCTCAGGCCTTTGTAGGGCGGTTCTGCATTTCCAGTTTTCCAGGCAGCTAAGGGAAGTTGAGGAAATTGACAAGAGCTGATTTGTTGCCCCAGCACTTTTTTGAGATCAGTACTGGGAAGATTACTCAGACAACAGGATACGCAGATCAGTTCCCCTTCCTCTGTTCTTTCCTGCTTTTTGGGTTTCCAGCCTGAGAAAACACTACGAATGATATAACCTTGACTTTTGCCCTTCAGCTAAGAAAGAGAGAACCCAGGGATTTTGCTCTTATTGCTGCAGCAGGTTGGGTGAGGCAGTCTTGGCTACCAGCCCATAATAATGATTAAGTTCCCTGGCACCAGAATGGAATTAGCCTGGGACAAGAT
Source organism: Notamacropus eugenii (assembly GCF_028372415.1). Taxonomy (NCBI): domain Eukaryota; kingdom Metazoa; phylum Chordata; class Mammalia; order Diprotodontia; family Macropodidae; genus Notamacropus; species Notamacropus eugenii. The sequence goes on along the minus strand of NC_092872.1, from coordinate 386,501,935 downwards.
CTGGGAAGAGCTCCTACCTCAACACCGCTGACCTCTAAAAGCCTGACAGTCCTCTCTGGAAGGGTTGGGACTTCCCAAAACCCTAGCTACTTTGTAGGTCTCCTATGGAGTAAAGAGAGTTCTGTATTGATCTGGTTAAGCACTTTTATATTGTGTCTCTTATCTGCTTTTCAGAGCAGTCCTGTGAGTTTGGATTATCATTCCCATTTTTCAGATGGGAAAAATGAGGCACAGAAAGATTAAGCAAGGTCCAAGATGGTACAAGGTATTAACAGCAGAGTTGGAACTAGAAACCAGCTCTCCTGTTTGCTAGGCCAGCGCTATCTTTTCTTGATTCCATGCTAATTATTTATCGTGTCAAAAGTGTGATCCAAGCTATGCTTCAGTTTACTCATCTTCATAGGTTGTCATATGCCCCTTTGGCATTTGGGAAGTTCTTTGGATTCTTGGGTGGGCTGCTGATAGGGTATTAAGAATGTCAATTCTGAATGTACTTCTCTTTGACTGAGGTTCTATTGACTTCTCCTTTCAACAGAGGCCTGATTGTGGTGAGCAGCAACCTTAGTTATCTCATCGAACCCCTTGCAGACGGGCAGGGTCAGCATCTTATTTACAGATCAGAGCATCTCAGGTTGTCTGCTGGGAGTTGTGGTCATGAACATTCCCAGCTCAATGCCATGGACTGGGTCCTGCAGTTCACAAACCAAACCAGGAAGCATCAACGCAGGGTGAGTTTTCCACAGCGGAATCTGGGATGCTGGACTCTGGCTGAGGTCTTGCTTTTTAGAATGGAAATGTGCCATGGCCTGCCATAGGACCCTCACCTTAGAGTAGGTGGCCTTCCAAATACCAACTAGAAAAGGAGACATGCAGAAATAGAAAGAGAGAAGGAGGGAAAACCTATAATGTCCTTTCTTTCTTTTCCTTCTCTGAAATTCTAACTTGATTTATTGTATGGGTAGAAATGCCTTATTCACCAAATGGGAGATTGTTGATGACTAAGCATGTGTAGACAGCCTTTCACTAGCAGGTAGCCATTATTCCTCCCTTAAATTGCAACATCTGCCTCAGGTTATTACTGCCCAGAGAGACCAAGTCTGCCTTGCTTGGAATGTTGGATTATGCACATAATCACTGGAATAAATGCTTTTAGTGGCAATGATCATAAGATCGTAAAACTGGAACTGAAGGAATCTTTGAGGCCTCGAGGAGAAAGCTGAGTCTCAGAGGTTAGTTAAGTGACTTCCCCATGGTCACATGGCTAGAAAGTATCAGATACAGGGTTTGAATCCAGGTCTTTATGGTTCCTAGTCCAACAATTTGAACACTTGGGATCCAATTGCAAATTACTGGGAATCCACAGTCTCTTCTGATTCACAGCTGAGCTCTGTGGGCTTCATGTGCCTTGCCAGACTTTTTGTCTGAATTCTGCCCCTTCCCTGTGATGCAGTCCTTGAAAGAAAATAGTTTACATGTCAGAGAGCTTCCCCTTTCTCACTAGGGAATGACTGAGGGCAACAGTACTAACAATTGGGTGGCAATTAGAGGGCCCTGAGGGAAAGAAGTTGGGAATCAAGAGTGTAAACAAGAAATTCTACAGTCAGGAAAGAATTCGCAGGGTAACCAAGGGGCTGAGTGGAGATAGAAACAGGAGCTTGAAACCAAGGTCCAGATTTAGGATGTGGGCCTGGAGTGGAGAAGATCACGCTCTGAAGAGAGGCATTGACTGCATGACCATCTGCATCCTCCATGTTTCAGACATTATCCTTTTTGGGCAGTCGTGGCTTTCCGGGATCCCTCCTACTCCCACAAGATCAGTGTTACTGTGGTTTTAACCTCTCTGGACTTCAGTTCCTTCATTTCTAAATAGAACAGATGATCTCTTGAGATCCTACGCATGCCCAGGAATTCTGATTCTGACCTTGAGAATACAATCAGAGAATATTTCTTTAGCTGAAGAGGCATATTGAAGTGGCCCTCTGACCTCTGGGGTGGTCTCACTGTTGTTACCTCTGGTGAAAGTTAACTTTGCCTGATAGACTTGGGAGGTCCCTAGTTGGAAAGTATACAAGGACAGAAACAGAGAACCTTGGAATTAGAATTAAAAGGAACTTTAGAAGTTTAACAGCTTCATTTTTCAATATAAAAACTTGAGGCACAGAGAAGTTAGATGACCCCTTGAGGTCACTCATTTAAGTAGCTAAGATTTGAACCAAGCACTCTTTTCATCCATTTGTGCGGAGTCCAGATGGCAAAGGTGCTTTTTTCTCATTGATGCTACTTACTTACTTACTTGGTGAGTGATGTTCATTCAGAGCTCATACTTTTCCTGTTCTTTACTGTCTTATCTGATCAGAGAAATTAAATCAATTGTTATATTCTCTCTGTCTCTGTCTCTGTCTTTCTGTCTCTGTCTCTTTGTCTGTCTCATTTTTGAAGAAGGTGCATTTGAGGATGGGGAAAAGTTCAAGCTGTATTTACTTTAACACTCTTCCACTTAAAGAGAGCAGGCAGCCATAGTTTGGCGTCAAGAACACAACCTTTTCAGGTAGTGTTCTGCTATCCTGTGTGACCTCAGAGAAGATACTTGGATTTCCTTGCCTTCATTTGTAAAATGAATTGGTCAACTAGATAATCTTAAAGGCTTCTTCCAGCTCGAAATCTTGTGGTCTCATTCATATCTGTGCCAATATCTCAGTGCATTCCCCAACAATAACCAAGGGGAAGGAGGACATGGTAAAATACCCAACTACAATGAGCACAAAGCTCCAGACTTCATTGCTGAGCACTTCTTTTGAAATGATGATAAGTTCTACCAAGACTCTAACCCATTTTGTGCCCCTCATAGGTCAGGAGGGAAGATTTACAGTCTATGAAGTATGTGGAGCTCTACCTGGTAGCAGATTATGCAGAGGTAAGAAGGAAAGGGACTCTGCTAATTATTTCTGAGTTTCATCTTTCCTATTGTTGCTAAACAAAGGGAATTAAGTGGCCTTTACTTTTGTTTCTTTCATTGAACATTTAAAGTCTTATCCTTAAAGGTGTTTTTTAAAATCTCCTTTGTCATCTAGAGAACATGGTGAAAAAAATGAGGGGAAGTCCCCTCTATAAATCTATCTGTAGGTACACATAATAAAGTCAATTATCCAGATAGTTCAGGCATAAAGCATCTACCTTCATTTGAATTATCATAATAATTTCTAGTTTTGTACAATGATACAACCAAATTAAAAAGTATCATGGTCAACTTCATATTAGAGTGGGATTGAATAAAAAATAAGTATATTTTGAGCCCTCATCTAAAGAAGTTTAATTCCTGAAGAACTCCAGAGACCTCATTACATAGTAGTCTCACCACTATTGATGAAAATGGACCCTGAGGAGGGAGTTATTAATTTTGTCAGTTCCTGGTCAAATCTAGACCTCAACATTTCATAATTGTACCATCTCCAAGATCTGGAACTTTGAAATGATATCGTGTGGACCCAGGCTCTGACCCTTTTCACTTTTTCATGTTTGTGAAGCCTATTTAACTTAATTATAATTTCTGTTTCCTTTAACTGTCCCTGCTCTTCCAGTTCATTTCCCCTGCTCTGACTTCAGTTGGCTTCATTCCCAGCCTTGACCCCATGATTTAATGCTTTTTAAAAAAAAAAAATTTTTTATTTTTAATATATTTTTTTTAAAATATTGAGTCCCAAATTCTCCCCCTCCCTCTGGTTCCTCTACCACCCACTGAGAAGACAAGCAATATGGTATCAATTATATATGTGGCATAATGCTAAAGGTATTTCCATATTATAAATGCTACAAAAAAAAGAAAGAAAATAAAAAGATTATACTTCAGTTTGCACACAGAGTTCATCAGTTCTCTCTCTGGAGGTGGATAGCATTTTTCATAACGAATCCTTTGGAATTGTCTTGGATCATTGTATTGATGAAAATGGCTAAGTTATTCATAATTGATCATCATATAATATTGCTATTACTATGTTCAATGTTCACTTTGCATCAGTTCACATAAGTCTTCCCAGGTTTTTCTGAAACCATCCTGCTTGTCATTTCTTAAAATACAGTTGTATTTCATCACAGTAATGTACCACAATTTGTTCAGCCTATCTGCTACTTTAAAGTTTTACTATCTAGTATCTTAGAATCCTAGAGTGCCAAGCCTGGAATCAGGAGGATTTATCTCCCTGAGTTCAAATCTGGCCTCAGACACTTACTAGCTATGTGATCCTAAGCAAATCACTTCACCCTGTTTGCCTTAGTCTCCTCATCTATAAAATGAGTTGGAGAAGGAAATGGCAAACCATTCCAGTATCTTCAGAGAAAACCCCAAATGGGGTCACAAAGAATTGGACCTAACTGAACAACAACAGTCTTGCTTTCTCAGCAGTGGCCAGTCCTTCATCAGTATAGAAACCTCCAAGGGTTTTGGGGTATGCTACCTCCTCCTGGGCCACACTCCAGGAGAGTATCTTTTGAATCCACTTTCTCTGGTGCAAAAATTGTTAGTTATGGCTCTGCAGCCGTCATTCCAGACACTAAATCAACATTGAAAATAGCAGCCCTAAGATTTCTGTGAGCAACTTCAAACCATGCAGCTCCATATCCAATTTAACTATCCCCAGGGGAGAACCCTCCAACAGCAGCAATGACATCACTCTCAGAATCAAGCTCCCAGCATGGAAATGATTGGTGCAGCAACATATGATAGGAGGATATTCTCATTTCTCTGGGCCCTACCCAACCCTTCATTCCCTTTGGCAGCTCTGAATGATCCATGGAAAGGGGAGTGTCAAAGGCTAAGCTTTTCTTTTTGCTTTTTAAACTAAGATTCTTGAGCTAGGTATCTTCAACCACATTTGATTTTTCTCACCTTCCCCTGGCATAATTATATTACTAATTAATTAAATACTTAGCCTTGAGGAGAGGAGAAGGACAAGGGAAGGTCTGCCTCATTCATGATTTACAACCTGGTACTGAAACCAAACAGGGTTCTTAAGGTTGTGAGCTGAGTGTGATATACTGCCTCAGGAGAAATGTAGATCATTAGGGAAAATCTGGTGACTCATTCCTTCTCTCTTCTTTTGTCTCCTCAGTAAGATTACTGAGGGTTTCCCATCCTTGCATTCTTCTGGGAATTCAAGGAGAGAGAGAGAGAGAGACAGACAGACAGACGGAGACAAACAGAGGCAGAGAAGATGAGAGAGGCATTGTCAGGGGGGCTGTGATTGGAATTGATATAGATAGTCATCAAAGATTATTTGTTTGAAGATATGGTAAACATAAATCAATAAATGCCTACTCTGTGCCTGACACTATGCAAAGTGCTGAGATTCCAAGAAAAATATGAAAGAATTCTTCCTGACCAGGAGCTTACCTTCTATCAGGGAAAACTAGAAGATAGATAGATAGATAGATAGATAGATAGATAGATAGATAGATAGATAGATAGATAGATATAGACATTGGTATCTATATCTATTTAGGTATTTAGGGAGATATCTATATCGGTATATATATATGTATATATATGTACACAAATATATGTACATACACATATATACACTAACATATATGCACACATATACATACATGCATGCATACAGAATAAATACACAATAAATGCAAGAGAATTGCATAAAAGGTAGTGTGGTTGGGAAGGTCAGAAAGGGATTTTCATAGAAGGTGGTTCCTGTGCTTCATTTGGAAGGTGATGAGGGACCTGTGGAGACTGAATTGAAAAGGACATACATTCCAGGGATGGGGGATGAGGATGCCCAGAGCACAGGCTTGGGAAGGTGTTTAATCAAGCTGTGGTGGGCAGAGGACAATGAAAATACCATGAGGTGTCTTCCTCTAACACTGCCCCTGCTCTAACACTCACTGTACCAGGATTCTGCAGTGTAGGTCAGCAGTTTGGGTAATATGGGGATACAAGGACACTAAAGAAACTGTCCCTACTCTCAAGGAGCTTAAAGTATTCTATAGATACAGAGATGAGATTATATTATAGTGATGTCCTTCAGCAATGAAAGTATTTTGGAAGGGACTGAGCTGGAATAGAGCCCCGTATTTCCACACTGTAGTTGTTGTTGTTCATTTGTTTGCAATTGTGTTGACTCTTCATGACCCCATTTGGGGTTTTCTTGGCAAAGATATGGGAATGGTTTGCCATTTCCTTCTCTAGCTCATTTGACAGATGAGAAACTTAGGCAAACAAGGTTAAATGACTTGCCCAGGATCACATCGCTAGTAAGTGTCTGAGACCAGATTTGAACTCAGGTCTTCCTGTCCAAGCCAGTGGTTTATCCACTACACCATCATGTAGCCATACCATAATAATCAGTATTACTGTGAGATTCTGCTATCATTATGGGGCAACTAGGTGGTGTGGTGGATAGAGTGTCAGGTCGAAAGTTAGGAAGACCTGAATTCAAATCTGACCTCAGACACTACTTCTGTGATAACCCTGTTTGCCTCAGTTTCCTCATCTGTAAAATGAGCTGGAGAAGAAAAATGGGAAAGCACTTTAGTATCTTTGCAAAAAAGAAAAAAAAGAAGAAGAAAAATCCCAAAAGGAGTCATGAAGAGTCAGACACGACTGAAATGCCTCAACAACAAGAAAAAAGCTGGTATCAGACTTGTAGTTTCATTGATCTGAGGAGATCCTTCTACCAATTCAAGTTTCACTTTCCCTACAACTCATACTCCTCTTAGGGAATTGTCTGGGTCACTGAGTTGTTTTGTGACTTGTCCAGGGTTACACAGCTACATAGCAAATAGAAAAATGTCCTTGAAATCATGATGGTCTAAGTATAAATCCTATCTTGGACTTACATGGGCTCTGTAACCCTGAACAAGTCACTTAAAGTCTCAGTGCTCTAGGCAACTCCTTAAGGTGATAAGTTGCAGAGAAAGGGCTCTCTTGAATTGGCAGAGGGATTTTCCTTATCTAGGAGTTCCCTATGCCAACAAAATCATCAGTCTACTCTTTATTCTCCTTTCACTGATGTTAGTTCCCATTGTGGCATATAGTGGGCACTTAATAAATCTTTATTGATTGGTTATTGAAGCTCTAGGATTCTCATAGGTCTTTGAGAGTTGAGCTAAAGTTGGATGTCCCTTTCTGGCATATCAATTTTACTAATCATTTTCATGTTTTCTATTAATAATGTTTATCTCTTGGGATAGATATTTATTGGGGAAATAAAGAAGAAGGAATAGGGAGAAGGAATAGTGTGTTTTGAATTGGAACAACCCATGCAGTCGCTCTCACATAAATATCAAGGTGGTTTGTCTTTGCTCTGTCATGTCCTAAGGACCACTTACCAGGCTGCTCTCATTTCTTGAGAAAATAAGACTGAGTGAGAGAAAATCCCCACCTGCCAAGGCATAAAATGCTTGGTGACACTGGCTTGAGGGGAATATTGTTCTCCGAGATCTCATAGCCCTTGTTGTCTGTGTCTCTCATCTGGTACTACATAGAATCACAGGATTTCAAAGCTGGAAGGAACCAGAGAAGTCATTTTCCCCAAACCTTACCTGCCTGAATACCTTGTCTATGATCTGCCCAACAAATGGTAATCCAGCTTCTGCTTAAAGGCCTCTCTTGGGTCCCACTCGCTTCAGGGAGCTCCCCACTGCCTCACAAGACAACCCAGTTCCACTCTGGGATGGCTCTAATTATTAGGAAATTACTTCTTTCAATAAACCTAAATCTAACTCTACACCTTCCCCCTATTGCTCCTCATTATGTCTCCGGGGCCACTCAGAACAAATGCCCCTTCCTTGGGATAACCCTTCAGATTCTTCAGTTCAATTCAACATTTATTAAAATACCAACTATGTGTAAGACTCCATGCTTAGTGTTGAGAATACAAAGACAAAAATGAAAAACCGTAGCTTCCTTCAAGGAGATCACGTTCTACTGCAACACAACTAACCTTTTCCCACCTGATGGCTTCTTTTGCCTGAATGTCCCCAGTTCCTTAAACCAAATCTAAACATAAGGGAAACAAAGAAGTTACTATTCTGCTTTTCTGGTGGGGTGGGGAAAGAGAGAGAGAGAGAGAGAGAGAGAGAGAGAGAGAGAGAGAGAGAGAGAGAGAGAGAGAGAGAGAGAGAGAGAGAGAGAGAGAAGGGAGAGAGAATAGGAGAGAAAGAGAGAAGAAAGGAGAGAGAGAGAGAAGGAGAAAGAGAGGGAGAGAGAGAAGGAGAGAGAAAGAGGGAGAGAGAAAGAATAGGAGAGAGAGAAGAAGGGAGAGAGAGACGAAGGGAGAGAGAGAATAGGAGAGAGGAGAGAGAGAAGAAAGGAGAGAGAATAGGAGAGAGAGAGAGAGAAGGAGAAAGAGAGGGAGAGAGAGGAGGAGAGAGAAAGAGGGAGAGAGAAAGAATAGGAGAGAGAGAGAAGAAGGGAGAGAGAGAGAATAGGAGAGAAAGAGATGAACCAAGAAAGGGAAGGAAGGGAGGGAGGGAGAGAGGACCAGCAGATGTCTGAATAATTGAAGTCCCCTATCACTGCTATATCATGACTGTGCCAAGACGTCTTAATACATTTCCTCTTTTTGTCCAGGTCATCTGTAGTATATTCCGCTTAGAATATTACTTCTATTCCTGCTTATATTGATCATCACTCAAATATTCTTTATCACATTTCTCCCTCTCGTCCTTGGACTTTTTCCCATGAGTCTATCTTCTTTATTAAATGTTGTTCTTTTTTTTTTATCATGAACTTAATAGACACGAACATTTCAATTTGCAAGGAAAAGAAAAGAGAGGTTTATAGATGAAACTGAACTTTTATACAATTTTAGAAGTACCTACTGAATTTAACACAATAGTATCCAAATTGCTCCGCTTGTCTGTGTTCCCTTCTCAACTTACCTCTGTTCTCACATGGTTGGATTTTTTTTGAGACTTGGTTTCCTTATGTCACCCAAGCTGGAAGGGCAACATCCAGTCATGGGACTGATCCCACAAATGATCAGCCCCAGAACTCTCACCTGCTTCATTTTTTTTTTTTTGGATCTGGGCTCCTCTGCCCCTCCTAAAGTGACCTGTTGACCTTTTGCTTCTGTGGGGCTCACCATATTGGTGCTGAACTTAGTGTGAACACCTGATTGGTTTATCCCATTGCAGCCCAGGAGCCCTGAACTTGAGAGACTCACCAGCTTCAGCCTCCTCAGCACCAGAGACTATAGGCATTTTCAATTTTTAAATTTTTATTCTAAAAATATTTTTAATTTTTTTGAATTTAATTTTTAAAGTAATTCTTCATTAATGCTCTTTTCATCTTTTTTTGTATCTTTATCACTACCTCTGCACTTGCCTACCATAACTCTCTCATTCTCAAAATAAAAGCCAGAGTCCTCAAGTAACAAATATGTATAATCAAGCCAAATATATCCACATAGTGACCATGTCTCAAATTTTTTTCTCATGCTATCTACCTAGTCCATCATTTCTCTGCCGAGTGGGAAGCATGCCTCATCATCAATTCTTCTGGAATCATGAAGGGTCTTTAGTATAATTTTTATAATCCTCAGGGCATTATTTATCTATTCCTTCCCTTTTAAATATAGTATACCTGTCTAGAGCCAACCAGTCTGGGTCTTGTCTCATCAGGTATAAAGGATATCTGGGATGTCAAATTTTCCTTCTTTGGTAGGTTACCTTATTTGTTATCCATACTTTGTGAATTTGTATATAGATATCTGAGATCATGTATCATTACCACTTCTTTTCTTAAATTTTGTCTCCATTGAATTTCTGTGTGTCTCTACTGATATTCCTCTTTACAAACCATAATTATTTTCTATGGTATGTAGGCAGGTCTTTTTTCTCAGTTTAAAGTCCTTTTGATTCAGTTGGTCAAAGTACATTCAAATATTAATATTGTTTTTTAATCATCGCTGGCTAGAAGCCCATCATTTCTATATTTGTAGTTATGATCTAGACATCCAAAACCCTGTTCTCAGATACCATCTCCTTAATCAAGCTGTTCAATTCCTGAATCTGCCTTTCTCTTCTTAAGTATGGTCTTTGATTTACAGCAGGGATGAAAAATGCCACCTGTGCTCCCAAAGTATTTTTTGTTTGCTGATGACTTCCTAATCTAGAATAATACTTTCATATTCTTTCTGGCAATATTATTTGTGCCCACATGCATCACCAGAAGTAGGTAGTAATCATAAAGTTTGATTAACTTTAGGAGGTCCTTTGTCTCTTACTAAATACATGGTCCAAAAAAGTAACAGACTTCTCTGTTGTTAAAATGAACTTCTTTGTTTTGAAGCCATCCCTCTGAATCATTTATAAACCTTCATAAATACCTCCATGTAGTATTTTTCATGACCTCCATAGCACCTAGCTCAATACCCTACCCAGAGATAATTTGGGATGGAGTGAATAAAGTCCAGGCTACTTGGGTTTGAATCCTAGGGCTACCACTTACTGTGACCTCAGGCAAATCATTTCAATTCTTCAGTCCTCACTTTCCTCATATGTAAAAAGAGAATAATAGCACCTGTACTCCTTACCTCAAGGGGTTATTGGCAACAAATTCTTTGCAAAACTTCAAGTGCTATGTTAATTTGAACTACTACTATGATGATGACTACTTCTACTACTACTGCTGTTGTTGTTTAATTGTTTTCAGTTGTGTCCAACTCTTAGTGACTCCATTGGGGTTTTCTTGGAAGATAATGGAGTGGTTTCCCTTTTTTGTCTCCAGCTCATTTTACAGATGAGGAAACTGAGGCAATCAGGGTTAAGTGACTTGCCCAGGGTTACATAGCTTGTAAGTGTCTGAGACTGAATTTGATCTCAGGTCTTCCTGACTTTAGGCCTGGTGCCCTATCCACTACACCACATAGCTGCTCTTCTCCTCCTTCTCCTTCCTCTTTTCCTTCTCCTCCTACTCCTTCTCTTTCTCCTTTCTCTTCCTCTTCTTTCTCTTCTTCTTCTCCTTCTTCTACTACTACTACTACTTCTTCTTCTCCTACTACTGCTACCTCTACTACTACTTCTTCTATTACTACTACTGCTACTACTACTACTACTACTTCTACTACTACTACTATTACTACTACTTCTCTTTCTCCTTTTCCTCCTCCTCCTCTTCATCCCCTCTTATCCTCCTCTTGCTCCTCTGACTTATTCTTTCTTTGGCATATAGAACCCCGTTCCTCTACCACTGCAGAATGTCTGAAACTTCCAAGTCCTAGACTCTTGTTTCAAAACAGTGAAAGACTGTGACTTGCCTAGCATTATGTAGCTGTGTCAGAGGCAGGAATCACCGAATCACAGAATGTGGGATGTGGGAGGGTCCTCAGCAGCCATTAGATCCATTATAGCATGTGATCATCAAGGCGGGAGAACCCACCACTTTGTGAGGCAGCCTGTTCTACTTGTATACAGTTCTAATTGTTAGGACATTTTTTCTTACATTGAGCCTAAATTAGATCCCGGTTATTCCTCTGGGGCCAAATAGGATAAGACTAATCCCTTTTCCATATGGTAGCCCATCATATATATATTTGAAGACAACAATCATGTCACCCCTTAGTCTTCCCTTCTCAAGACTAAATGTGATTTAATTCCTTCAACCAGTCCTCATATGATCTGGTCTCAAAACCTTTTACCATGCAGGTTGCCTTGCTCTGGACATTCTTCAACCTATCAGTGTCATTGTTAACCTCATCTGGTGTTCAGAATTCAATACGGTCTTTCCTGATTTCAAAGTTAGTTTTCTACCTACTATGCCACACTCACTCTAAAGTTTTCAGTATTATTATACTTGCTTCCTTGAATGGTTATATTTGGTGATATCTCCTGAGCAACATGGGGGTGATGATCCTAGCCATGGATAGTCTTGAGAATGTCAAGATTGAATATATCTTTCCCTGCTCTGAGTCCTAGTGTAAAGTTTGATGAACTTGTCACAGTTTGGTAAAAGATAGAACCTATAAGGTGCTAAGTTGTCATGGGTATCAGTGGGGAAAAGGGGACAGACATTCTAAGCCTATTTCTGAGGAAACATCTGATTTTTTGTTTGTTCCTTTTAGTTTCAGAAGAACCGTCATGACCAGGTTGCCACCAAATACAAACTCATGGAGATCGCTAATTATGTTGATAAGGTGAGACCAGGTGTGTAGAATGGATCATTAAACAGTGTATGAGAATTTTAGAAATTTTAGAAAAGGAAGCAGTAGTCACTGTGAGCCATCATGTCTTCATTAAGAGCAAACTATGCCAGGGTAATCTCATTTTCTTTGATCTAGCTACCAAATGAGTAATAAATCAGAGGAATATGACATAAATAATTGGATAGAATTTCAACAAGGCATTTTACAAAATAACACATAATGTTTCAATGGACAAGATGGAGACATTCAGGTTAGGAAATAAAATAGATAGGTTTAAAACTTAGAGATACACAAAAGTGATGACTAATGGATCAGTGTCAACGTGGAGGGTTGTGGAATGCTACGGGACTGTCTTGCTCTATGTTTTTAACAGTGGCATCAATGGAGTCACAGATAGCAGATTATCAAATCTTCAGATGACATAAATCAATGAGGGTTAGCTAATCCTTTGAATAGAAGAATTTCAATGAAAAAATATCCCAAAGGGCTAAAATGTGAGTTTTAATTATGAACATATGTAATTAAAAAAGATTAAATTTAATATGGATAAGTGTAAAGTGCATAGACCTATGTCCTCTTTTGTTCTATACATTATGTTTGCCTAATCACTTATTGACTTTTTTGGTTACCAAAAAACAGTATTGATTCCTATTGAGTTTCAGGCCATGAAAACCCCCAGTTTTTTTCACATGAACTCTAATTCCATCTGAATTATTGTATACAGTTATGAGCAATACATTTGGAGAAAGGCCTTGACAAGTTGGAGTATGTCTAAAGGAGGGTGACTCTCCTAGTGAAAGAACCACTAAACCAGCTGAAGGCCTGGAGATATCTGGATTAGAGAAGAAAAAGCTTGGAGTTAGGATCTGGGAAGCTGATAACTGAGCCTTTAAGAATTTATTTTTCTTAACACTAGAATGGAGAACGAGAGGCAAAGGGTGAAAGATATAGAGAGATAGATTTCAATTTGATAGATTAGGGATAGGGACTGAGCCAGTGATTTCATTGGTATAGGGGGACTCCCAGATGAAGAAGACTCCCTCTTCCAATGTAGGTAGGCACCTTCCCTTCAAATTATAGTCTTGGAGATTTGACTAGAGCTGAGGTGTCTAGTCCATGCCAGATTGAAATGCAATTGGGAAATATTTAGCAAAACAAAAAAAAATACATTTAAAAATTCATGTACAGTTCTTCATTTTAGTGTCAAGAACAGAACAGATAGTGTTAATATGCAATTTTCTAGGTTGGTATGTGACTGGCAGGGACCCTTATGTACAGTCTAGTGATCCTCATTTCCATTTCAGTTTAACACCATTGACCTAGAGTACTGAAAGTGTAAGTGACTTGTCCAAGGCCAACATGTGTCAGAGATGGGAACTGAACCCAGGTCTTCTTGATTCCAAGGCCAGCTGGTTATCCATTATACCACACTTTCTCTTCTCTTAATATAAGAAAAAAATCAACAACAAAAATTATTCAAAAATAGAATAAATTGCCTCAGGAGGTGTTGAGTTTCCTTTTACTGGAAGTCTTCAAGAGGAAACCAAATGAATGCTTGTCAGGGATATTGTAGGAGGAAGTTTGAGCCTCAAAGGTATTTTCCAACTCTAATTGGAAAATTTTGCTGGGCCTAAAGTCAGGAAGACTCATCTTCCTGAGTTCAAATCTGGCCTCAGACACTTACTAGCTGTGTGGCCCTAGGCAAGTCACTTAACTCTGTTTGCCTCAATTTCCTCATCTGTCAAATGAACTTGAGAAGAAAATGGCAAACCATTCCAGTATCTTTGCCAAGAAAACCCCAAATAGGGTGTACGTTGGACATGACCAATACTACTGAACAACAACAAGATTTTGGTAGATTCTTATACATAATCTACATGGCACAGAGCAAGTTAATCTGGCAACACATAGTCCTTTCCCAGTGGAATTTTACAATTTTTAAAATTATACAGTCTTAGAACTGGAAAGGAACTCAAAAGTCACTAGGATCAATGCCATACCTAGCATAGGAATCTCTTCTGCACCATCCTTGGCAGTTTCTATTTGAACACCTCCAGAGACAGTAACTCATCCCTTCCTGAGCCATTTAAGGAGAGTTCTCATTGTCTGGAAATTTTATATTTTATAGAACCAGAACTCTCGCTTTTAATTTCCACCCGTAATCTGATTTCTGGATCCAAGCAGAACTAGTCTGCTCCCTCTTACATATGACAGTCCTTTAGATATTTGAAGATGGTCCTTATATCACTTGGAAAGTCTAAACACCTTTATGTGGCATATTTTCCAGTCCTATTTACTCCCCTGGTTAATCCCTCTAATTTCATTTTGCTTATCAGTATCCTTCCTTAAAAATGAAACATCCAGAACTAAACACCAAACTTGAGGAGGGGGAGGCAAGATGACCAGGCAGAGCACAGTAGGACAATCATCTCCATCACTTAATTTTTTTTATGCTGAACTTAACCAACTCCAAATAAAATGAGCATTTCCATCTATGAAGCAGAACAGAAAAGGAGACTTGAATATGAGACTGTGATTCTCTATCACAAGTATCTTGTTTTTCCTTTTAAGTGTATAATAAATTCTGTACATAACTTTCAAAGCTGTCCTGTTGGTCTGTATTTCCTTCACCTCCCTCGTTTTGAACACTAGAATTCTGCTCATGTACCCTAATATGGCTTTGGTCTCTGGGGCCTCTCATGGAGCTTGAAATCAGTTAAATCCAGTTTGTTTTTTTTTCAACATAACTGCTGTCCTGCCTTATCCCCCTCATTCTGTTACTTTCACAGCTGATTAAAAAAAAAACAAAAAACTTGAACCCAATGTGGGACTTTACTTTTCTCCCAATTAAATGACTTATCCATGAGTGAGACCCAAACCTACTCCCTCTGGTTGGCTTCAGGGAGGAAAGGGGACCTGGAAGGAAGAAACCCATGATTCCATTAAAAGCTTGGACAAGGAATGGCTAGAGAAATCAGTCCCCTGGGTCGTTATTCTAGCGCCTTTGCTCTTCCCTCAGTCTATTTTACAATACTGTTGGGACAATTCCCAAACCGAAACAAGAAAAACATCTGGAAAAAATGAGAAAACATGGCTTCCCTGGAGCCACTGGAAGAGGCAAATTCTGCTGCTTTTCATTGAATATCCATTGTTCTCAGACTTCAGCAGGTGGGAAGTTTGGCTGTCTTTTCCAGTTACCAGATTGTTATGGTTCAGTTATTTTTCAGTCTTGTCCTGTGACCCCATTGGAGGTTTTCTTGGCAAAGATTCCAGAGTGGTCTGCCATTTCCTTTTCCAGGTTATTTGACAGATGAAGAAACTGAGGCAAATAGGGTTAAGTGACTTGTCCAGCTAGGAAGTGACATAGCTAGGAAGTATCTGAAGCCAGATTTGAACTTCCCATCATTACCTAGTGAGTAAGGATGAGAGTCAAGGAATAAATAATAGAGTTGGTATTCTAATCCCAGTCCTCTGATTCCAGGTTCTTTCCACTCCTCCACCTTGCCTCTACTTAACCTCTCTGATTCTCAATTGTCATGTCTTTCAGACCAATAGGATGATCTCTGAGGACCTTTTTAGCCCTTATTCCTGAGGTCCTTGTGTTCTTTCTTGGTTCAAGAACTTTGTCTTAGTTGAACCTTGGTTCAGCCTTTCATCTCTTTGTTTCTTTTTCCCCATCTAAAAGACAGGCCTAATGCCTGTTTCTTTTTTCCCCAAGAAATGCTGAGAAAACCAATATGATCACTGATGTTTTGACTAATCAGGAGGAAAAAGATGGTATAAATCCAAAGCAATTCTATTTTAAAAGGTAGTGAAAAGATACCAAGGGCAGCTAGGTGGTGCAGTGGATAGAATGCCAGATCTGGAGTCAGAAAGACTCGTCTTCTTGTGTTTAAATATGGCCCAAGGCATTTACTATCTGTGTGACCCTAGGCAATTACTTCACCTTATTTGTCTCAGTTTCCTCATCTATCAAATGAGCTGGAAAAGGAAATGGCAGACCAGTCCAATATCTTTGCCAAGAAAACCCCAAGTGGAGTCACAAAGAGTCAGACATGACTGAAACAGCTGAACAATAAGAAGAGATACCAATGTTTTTTCCCCCTTATACTTTCAGTTTTATCGCTCCCTGAACATCCGCATTGCCCTCGTGGGCTTAGAAGTCTGGACTCATGGAAACATGTGTGAAGTCTCAGAGAATCCCTATTCTACTCTCTGGTCCTTTCTCAGCTGGAGACGCAAGCTACTTGTACAGAAGAACCATGACAATGCCCAGTTGATCACGTATGTGCCTTATTCTTGAGCTAAGATATGCTGTCTTCCCTCTATGAAGAGGACAGTACCCACCACTGTTGGTAGGCAAGTTGCTTAATTTGTCTGAGCCTCCCCTTCCTCTTCTATAAAATGGGGATAATAATACTACTTTCTGGAAGTATTGTGAGAACCAAAAGACATTAGTAAAGCAGTTTATGGGCAACCATTTTTAAAAGACTACACGATTCAAATGATGAATACCTGTAAGACAAAGGATGGGCTGGGTTAGCTGGCTGAAGAGATGTAGACATTCTTTACAAGAATACATAGGGGGTTGAGTACAGAGAGCCAAGTCTACAGTGATCATGAGTCAGGCAGATGCTTAGTTAATAGGCTACTTTTGAGACCAGGAGCTCTAAGAAAGTAGGTAAGGCAGCAGGAGGGCCAAGGTCAGACTTCAGAGGCCACAGCCAGGAGTGTTCTCTGAAATGTGAATTGTACTGACAGGGGTTTGCTACCAAGAACTGCTCAGAAACTTTTCACTTGACCTGTTGACTTTAGGTGCTTTTTCCTGATCTTTAAAGGAGTTGGCCTGTGTGGTTTTGATGGGGTAATAAATTTGTCTTCTTTAGCCCAGGATCAAAATCTGTCTCCAAATCTATTTAGGAAGGTCTAAGGTCTAAGGTCTAAGTCCTCAGGACAAATAGAAGAGTCTCAAACAAATGATGAATGCAGAATCCCTTGATGCCTTAAGATGGTCAAAATGGTATCATTATGTTGGGGACAAAATACAATGTGTCTGACTGAGGCTGATCAGACCAATACAAGCTTGGAAGGGTCTGCCACAAGTTGGGCACAAATGGTCTGGATGAACATTTGGAGTGGAAATGTCTCTAAATTTGTGCATTTCACTTTTCTTTTGAGCTATTGCAATTCTACTTTGCTCACAGAACACAGCACTTACCTTGATGTGGGCATGCCATGCTGGGCAGTCCTGTGCCAGTGTCTCCCATGTCCCATAATCAATCCCAAAGCTCTTCAAAGAGACCCTGAGAGTGTTATTTTATCACTTCTTCTGACCTCTGTGAATTCTTGCTTCATGTGAGTTCTCTTTAAGATAGTCTTTTAGATAAAATTATAGTTGACATTCAAACAACGTGGCCAACCCATTGGAGTTATTCTCTCTGTAGTAGAGTTTGAATGCTTGGCAGTTCAGCTTGAGAAAGGACCTCAGTGTCCAGTACCTTATCATTTTTTAAGATTTAAATTTATTTATTTATTTTTAATTTTCAACATTCATTTCCACAAGATTTTGAGTTCTAAATTTTCTCCCCATCTTTCTCCTCCCCCACCTTGAGATGGCATGCATTCTGATTACCCCTTCTCTCAGTCTGCCCTCTCTTTTATCATCTCCCCCCCCCCACTTCTCCCCTTTCCCTTTACTTTCTTGAAGGGCAATATAGGTTTCTTTACCCTATTGTCTGTATATATTATTTCCCAGTTGCATGTAAAAACAATTTTTTTAACATTTGTTTTTAAAGTTTTTGAGTTTCAAATTCTCTCCCTTCTTCCCTCCTCACCCACCCCCGTTGAGAAGGCAAGCAATTCAATATAGGTTATACATACGTAGTTATGTAAAACACTTCCATAATAGTCAAGTTGTTGAAAGACTAACTATATTTCCCTCCATCCTATCTCACCTCCCAATTATTGTTCTCTCCTTTAACCTTGTCTCTTTTCTAAAGGCAAGCTTCTGACCACCCCCTGCCCCAATCTGCTCTCCCTTCTGTCATCCCCCTCTCTTCACCCTTTCCCCCCTACTTTCTTGTAGGGTAAGATACCCAGTTGAGTGTGTATATTATTCCTTCCTTAAGCCAAATCTGATGAGAGTAAGGTTCACTCATTCCTTCTCACCTTCCCCCCTTCCCCTCCATTGTGAAACCTTTTTCTTGCCTCTTTTATGTGAGATAATTTGCCCCATCCTGTCTCTTCCTTTCTCCTTCTCCCAATATTTTCCTCTCTTGCCCCCTAATTTAATTTTTTTAGATATCATCCCTTCATATTCAACTCACCTTGTGCGCATTCTCTCTCTCTTTCCTCCAACTACCCTAATACTGAATAAGATCTTATGAGTTACAAATATAATCTTTCCATGTAGGAATATAAACAGTTCAACTTTAATGAGTCTCTTATGATTTCTCTTTCTTTTTTACCTTTTCATGATTCTATTGATTCTTGTGTTTGAGTCAAATTTTCTATTCAGCTCTGGTCTTTTCATCAAGAATGTTTGAAACTCCTCTATTTCATTGAATATCCATTTTTTTCCCCTTAAAGATTATACCTAGTTTTGCTGGGTAGGTGATTCTTGGTTTTAATCCTAGCTCCTCTGACCTCCAGAATATCATATTCCAAGCCCTTCAATCCCTTAATGTAGAAGCTGCTAGATCTTGTATTATCCTAATTGTATTTCCATAATACTCGAATTGTTTCTTTCTGGCTGCTTGCAATATTTTCTCCTTGGCCTGGGAACTCTGGAATTTGGCTACAATATTCCTAGGACTTCCCCTTTTAGTATCTCTTTCCAGAGGCAATTGGTGAATTCTTTCAATTTCTCTTTTACCCTCTGGTTCTAGAATATCAGAGCAGTTTCCTTGATAATTTCTTGAAAGATGATGTCTAAGCTCTTTTTTTGATCATGGTTTTCAGATAGTCCAATAATTTTTAAATTATCCCTCCTGGATCTGTTTTCCAGGTCAGTGATTTTTCCCATGAGATATTCACCTTGTCTTCTATCTTTTCATTCTTTTCATTCTGTTTGATAATTTCTTGATTTCTCATAAAATCATTTGCTCCATTCTAATTTTGAAGGAATTATTTTCTTCCACAAGCTTTTGGACCTCCTTTTCCATTTGACCAATCCTGCTTTTTAAAGTATTCTTCTCCTTATTGGCTTTCTGTACTTCTTTTGCCATTTGAGTTAGTTTATTTTTTAAGATGTTATTTTCTTCAGTATTTTGGGGGTCTCCTTTAGCAAGCTGTTGACTCAATTTTCATGATTTTTTTTTGCAACACTTTCATTTCTCTTCCCAATTTTTCCTCTACTTCTCTTACTTGATTTTCAAAATCTTATTTGAGCTCTTCCATGGACTGTGATTAATTCCTATCCCGTTGGAGGTTTTTGATGTAGGAGCTTTGACTCTGCTATCCTCCTCTGGTTGTATGCTCTGATCTTCCTTGTCATCAAAGTAAGATTCTGTAGTCTAAGTTCTTTTATGATGTTTGCTTATCTTCTCAGTAAAACACTTGACTTTCTAACTCTTTGTCAAGGTATAACTCTGCTTCCAGTGGGGTTGGGAGTCGGGATTGGTGTACTGTCCCAGGCTTCAGGGATTTTGTATCAGCTGCTCAATTCCCCTACTGTCTGTGGCCCCAGAGCTCTGGAAGCAGCCTCTCTCACCACCTCTACTGCTGCTGTTGCTCTCCAGTACCTTATCTTGATAGGTGATCTTCAAAATCTTGCTAAGACAGTTCAGATGAAAGCCATCCAGTTTCCTGGCATGGTGCTGATGTACTCTCCAGGTTTCACAGGCATACAACAATGAGGTCAGAATAACAACTCTGTAGACTTCCCTTAAAACAGAAGGGTCCTAAACAAGTGATGGATTCAGGATCCTTTAATCCCTTATCTGATTTATAGAATATAAGCAAGATCCTCAAGGATACTGACTATTTCATTTTTGTCCTTACATCTCCATTGTGCAGCACAATGTCTGGGAGACAGCAGGCACTTCATAAATGCTTGTTAATTGGAATTTCTCAAAGTCCCCATTGGTGTTGGGCTCATCCCCTGGAGCTATCAGCAGGATATGCTGTGGTGGGGTGTTTGCCCATGCCTCTGAAATGATTAAGCACATACTGTCAGGCCATGAGGGGGAGTGGAGTGAGCACTAGATTTGCAGTCAGATGGCTTGAGTTAAAGTCTGGACTTTACTACCTACTACTTGACCAAATCACTTCCTGTTTCTGGACTGTGGGTTCCTCATCTATAAAATGGGAGTCTTGGACTAGATTCAATCCAGTATTTATTCAGCATCTTCTGTGTTCAAGGCACTATGCAGAAGCCTTTTCTAGCTAGGAATCCTATCATCCCATGTGTTCAGCACTGTGCCAAGCAGCATAGAAGAAATATAAAACATAGTTCCTGAACATAAGAAGTAGGAAGACATGCCCAGTTAGGGTGTGAAGGAAACCCCTCCTGGAACAGAGAGCACACATTTATCCTGTGGTCAGGAGTTTTCTTTATGTAAAACTAATTGGCACATGCGGTAGGTACCTGCTCCCTGGGGCTTCTTTATCTCTAATTACTTGGGTTGAATGGCCTGATCAGTCATTTACCCCATCATGGAAACTTCTATGCTCATTACCATGATGATCTCTGAGGACATAGAACCAAAGGTCAGTTAATAGACAAGAGCATTAAAGGCAGTGTTACATGGTATGAGAGGAGCCTTGCTGGGGCTCTATCCACAGATAGACTCCAGGGGCATTGAGTAGAACAATCAGGGGACAAAGGGCACCAGCTAATGAGACTCCCATCTCACTTACCTATTCAGAATTGAAATTCTTTGAATCCAAGATATTTGCCAATCAGCCAATTCAAATAATAATTAATATATTTTAATATGATGGTCAGCAAGATGGAATCCATCCTGACAAAGGGCAAGGGGGCAGCCATCCAATGGGGTATCACCTGAAATATTTTCTCCAACTCTTGAAAACTCTCTGGAGTAGGCTGGCATCATGGGTATATGGTCATCCTTCTGTCAATAAATAAGCATCTATTAAGTGCCTGCTATGCACTGTGCTAGTCTCTGGGGACACAAAGAAGAAGGATGAAGCAATCCTTACACTCAAAGACCTTGTATTTGAAAGAGGGAGGCCGTAATACATTTATCAGTATTTCCAGAATAAATATAAAGAGAATAAATACAAATAAATGCAAGGTGGTTAAACATGAAGTGGTTCTGGAGGGAGGAAGAGGGCACTAGGAGTTAGGGATATCAAAAAAGGTGTCATATAGAAAGTGGTGACAGAGCTGTGTCCTTAAGGAAGAGAGGGATTCTATAAGGTGGAATGAGGAAAGAGTACATTTTAAATAGAAGTATTCCAATCTTGGTCTACCCTTGCATCTTCTCAAGCATCTCACCCGGATTATGAAAATATTAGCACACTCACAAGTGGTTTTGAATTTAATATGAGGAGGTAAAAGAAGAAATGGCAGAAAAGCCCTCATCAAGAACCTGTATGGCTAGAAAAGGAGGTGGGCTGACCTTGTAAAATAACAGGGATAAAAGATGGGTGGATAAAAACCTGTGTCTGTTATATACTGCTTGAGTGCTTGTTTGGAAATGGTGCTGAATTTGGAGTCAGAGGACATAGGCATGAATCTTGGCTCTACCTCTTACTAATTTGTGCAATAATTATCACTTGACCTCTCTGTAAAATAAGTGCAGATGGATTATCCCACTTCTAAGTCCTTTCTAGCTCTAAAACTATGATATCATGATCCTATGAGAGCTTAAAGGAAGGAGGGAAAGGCCTCCATCACATGGGGGAGATCTTCTGTAGATGATCTAGGGAAAGGAATTGTCTAGGATAAAATGGCATGGAAAGGTTACAATCTACATTAGTGGAAAGAATACACAATAATAAGTTCTCAGATTAATTGGAGCATTTTTTTCTTTTTCTTTTTTTTAAAAAAATTACTGACCAGAGATTGTCATGTTTTGACTTTTTAATATTCCTTAGTTCTTCTTCCCCATTCATTTATCTCTTCTCTCCAGAAGCACATAACGAAGAAAAGGAGATGCCCAGAGCTAAGGAAAAATTTAAAAAGTGAAAGGCTAAGTGAGAGTTAATGACAAGAACTCCCAAGGTGGAAAATTAGAGAAAGTATCTGCAGATCAGAGCTCTGGCCATCCTTAGACTCCTTTGGCCTCAAGCTTTTGAGGAGTTCTCAGTATGGAGTATTTTTTCTCAAGCTCAGCCACAAAATCAGTCAATATGCATTTATTAAGCTTAATAACTATATTAAGCATATTAGCCATAGTAACTATGACTATGTATCAGTCATTGTGCTAAGTGTGGGGCTACAAAGAAAGGCAAAATACATGGTCCTCATCATCAAAGAACTCGTATTCTATGGAGAGAGAGCAAACATACAACTAAGTACACATACAGTATATATAAATTATGTAAATGAGTGTTCATCCTTCATTGCCAAAGAAGACCATGCCATCACAGAAATGATGACGTGACTTGCCCTTGACTTTGTTTTGAGTGAGGGAGGGCTGTGCAAGTCACCAGCCTCACTTCTCCTCCAGAGCCATCTGAATCCAGTGACCAGATATTCATCAGGATGACTAGAGATGGCCCAGGATGAAGCAATTGGAGTTAAGTGACTTGCCCAAGGTCATACAACTAGTGAGTGTCAGGTGTCTGAGGTGAGATTTGAACTCAGGTCCTCCTGACTCCTGAATTGGTGCTCTATCCACTGCACCACCTAGCTGCCCCTGTTATGTAAGTATAAGATAATCTCAGAGGGCAATGGAAGCTATGGCCCAACCTTTCAGGAAAGATGTAATCTTTGCTTCTGGGGGCACTGAGGCTGGTGGGATCACTTGAGTTTGGGGGTTCTAAGCCACAGTAGGCTGATTGGGTATTTGCACAAAGTGGCAGTAATATGCTTAGCTCTCCAGAGCAGAAGGCCACGAGGCTGCCCTAAGGAGGGTTGAGCTGGCCTAGGTCAGAAAAGCTGTAGATCAAAGCTCTTATTACCAATCAGCAATGAGATTAGGTCCATAAATGGTTGCTCTGCTTCTAGCCCAAGTGAGATAGGAAGATTCAGTCTCAAGGGAAAAAAAAAAGAATGTTAGAACTGGAAAGGACCTAAGAACATAGAATGTTGGGACTTGAAGGGACCTTTGGAAAGTAGAATGTAGCATTGAAGAATCTGAGAATTGTAAGGGACCTCAATCAATCCAATTAAAACCATATTTCAAATGAAATCCTGCTATATACCATAGCAGGCAAATAGTCATCTAACCTTTGTTTGAAGAATTCCTTTGAAGGTGATCCCATCCCTTCTAAGGCAGCCCATTCCTCTGGTGACAGCTCCAGTTGTTAGAAGATTTTCCTTAAATCAGTATTAAATTTACCTCTGCATCTTCTACCCATGCTTCTGTCACTATCCTCTGAGGACAAACACAACAAGTCTGGTCCCTTTCCCACATAATGGCACTGCCTTTTAAATATTTAAAGACACCTGTCCTCACTCTCCTTCTCCTGCTCCTGCCAGTCCTTTCTTTAGGCTAAATAAGCTCAATTTCTTCGATTCCTCATATAGAATGAACTCAAAGTCCTTCAGTGTCATGACTGCCCTTCTCTGGATTCTTTCCAGCTTAGCCTCCAGAACTGAACATGAGATCCAGATGTGTTCTTACCAGGAAAGATTCTATAGAGGGACTATCAGCCCCTCATTCCTATAAGTGTGTAATGCAGCCTAAGTTGGCATTAGCTTTGTTGACCCTGAGTGCAACATGGGGGTCACATACCAGAACCTGGGATGCTGATGGGGAAGCTTGGCCCCTGAAGGATATGGGTGTGAATCATCTTGGCATCGTGACCTATGCCACCTTCCCTCTCCTTATTCCCTCCTCCACCCATCTGGCTTCATCCTGTTCAGCAGGAATTGGAAGCAACTTGTAAACCCTGCTCATTTCCTTCCAGTGTAGATTAGGCTATTGGTATATTGTAGGAAGGGGAGGAGAGAGGGAAACTGCATTTTTGTCACTGATTTCTGTCCTTCTCCTCTGTGAGTTTGCCTGGAAGAGACTGAAGGAAAATGGCAATGTGAAGGGATGGGATTGGTTTCTTGAAAACAACAGAGATGGCTCAGAGACCAGAAGGCCTTTATTTGTCTGTAAGTGAGAGGATGGGCTTAAGAAAGTTGACTTTTCAGTGCAACCACTGAAACTGTAATAGGTCATTGATGATTAGGTGTTCCTATATTTGGCTTACTTTTGAAGTGATCTTCTCAAGCCAAGCTTCATTACCCTCTCTTCTCTTTCAGGGGAATGTCTTTCCATGGCACTACAATTGGCCTGGCCCCACTGATGGCCATGTGCTCTGTGTATCAGTCTGGAGGGGTCAATATGGTGAGTCCCATGCAATAAGCCAGGTAGTATGGAAGCTGATTAAATTGTTGCATGACCCAGGAAATTTGCATTTCTGCATATTGAGCTCTATTTTTCCCGTGGATTGAAATAATTGACTTCCACCTCCTTACCCCACCCCCTATCCCTGACCTCCTACTTGGAATTACTGGTGGCAATCAGCAAGTATTGGGGGAGGGCACCTCATGTTTCAGGCCTCCCATGCAACTCCTCTCTGCAATCCCTAATGAGAAAACAGAGGAAAGGAGATAGGAAAGCAATTTCCATATAAGCTAAAAGGCTGGACTCTGATGTGCATTCATCTGAACCATAAATCTGGGTAAATTAATTTAACATTAATTTGAGCTAGATGCTACTCCTAATGTAATAACATTATGCCCTGACCCAGTTAGACTCTCCTGTACATTCTAGCCAAGGAGCTAAGAAAGTAATAGAACTGTTCTTATGCTAAGAACTTCCTCATGAGGATGTTTTGAGGGTTTACTGTTAACCTTTCAGGGTGATATCAAGGAGAACAACCAGGACCTTGTACAACATGTCCCATGGTAGGTACCCTGTCTGAGGCATGACACTGGGCATAGACCATGTGTGTGATCCACTATAGAATATCATAAGTTCATCCTCTTTAAATTATAAGAAAAAAATGACTGCCAAATCATTCTATCATAGGTTCTTAAAGCACCTATTAAATGTCTGCCTGTGTGTTAAAAGGCTGGATCAATAAAGAATGGCAGAGGAGATCTTTAGAGGAGGTCAAGGCTATGAGTGATGGTCTAGAACTGTTCACCTTGACTGAACTCTCTCCTTGCTCAGGATCACTCAGAGAATGCCATTGGGGTTGCTGCCACCATGGCCCATGAGATGGGCCACAACTTTGGAATGAGCCACGACTCTGCAGACTGCTGTTCAGCAAGTGCTGCAGATGGTGGGTGCATCATGGCTGCTGCCACTGGGTGAGTCATGCAGAAAGCTGGAACCGACCTTAGAACA
Source organism: Notamacropus eugenii (assembly GCF_028372415.1). NCBI lineage: Eukaryota > Metazoa > Chordata > Mammalia > Diprotodontia > Macropodidae > Notamacropus > Notamacropus eugenii. Next base: position 386,476,302 of record NC_092872.1, on the reverse strand, counting down.
TTGAATGTCTGAGCTGGAAAGGACACTGGAACATGGAATGTTACAACTTAGCAACCTTAGAACCCAGAGTGCTGGAATATTAGAATTGTAAAGGATCTTAGAACACAGAATTACAACTGGAAGGGACACTAGAGCATAGAACATAGAAGGCTAGAACTGGAAGGGACTTTAGAAGGTAGAATGTTAAAGTTAGAGGGTCCTTTGAACAGAATCTTAGAATTAGAAGAGACCTTTGAAAGTAGAATATGGACCAAGCTAGAAGGGACCTTAAAACATAGAATGTTAGAGCTAGAAGAGATCTGAGAATATACAATATAGACAGAACGAGATAGGACCTTGAAATAGAGAATATTAGAGCTAGAAAAGGTCTTAGAACTTAGAACATTAGAGCTTGGGATCTTGGAAGTCATCCCTAATTTTATAAATTTTATAAAACTGAGAGCAATTTGCCTAAGATAACACAGCTAGTTAGCGACAGATCTTAGACTTAGACCCAGGCCTCTCAACTAAGAAGCCTGTAAGGAGGCAGGTTGGGAGTAGGGGTAGGACAGTGGCTAGTGTTTCTTCATGTATCTTAAAGGCTCCTGTAAGTTCTTTGTTAGAAGTCTAGGCAGAGGGATCTCAGAAGTAATTGTGTAGTTCTGTGACTTTTGGCAGGCAGTTGAAATGTACATAATAATATAATGTAATTAAAGCATTTTCCCACTTCTGATCTCATTCCCTCTCTTCCCCCATTCTCTTCACTTTACATGTGAGAAGAGTGAGACTCAGAGAAATGTATACAATCCAAGGTCCAACAGCTTATTAAGTAGTAGAGTCCCTGTGAATTCCAGTAGTCTGATTCCAAGTCTGGTGTCTCACCTTGGTTCTCATCTTGGCTCTGTCCCTGCTTCCCCTGGCCTCAGGGTCGTCTTTACAAAGGACCATCATATTGCTTGTCCTTCCTGTTATAAGGTGCCAACGAGAAAATAAATGTGATAGCACTGTGAAAACTACAAAAAAACCCCGCAAAACTTTCTTTACAAAAACTGAGCACCCGTATTATCATCATCATGCCTTATTATCGTGGTTATCAAGTATTATTATTATGGTGGTTTAGGGTGTTTGCCAACAACAACCAGTGCCTGAAGTAGCATCAGGGGATCCGGTTCTGTCAGAAGCCCTGCTCTGTTCCTCAGAGAAAGAACAAGGGAGGAGAAGCATTTACAGTCACACAGGGGAAGTGCTGAGGAAAATGTCCTCTCCCCAAAGGAGCAAGTGTTTGCCATGTTTAATTTGCCCAGCTCCAAAATTCACTTCAGTAGAATCTCTTTTGAGCCATGCAATGCAAATATTTTTTAATGTTTATTACTGTCTTTTGCATTTCATTTTTGCATCACTAGCCAGCAGCACTCCATACCCAGAGCTCCTTCTCCCCCGAAAAGAAGCTGTTCCTTTTAATAAATAAGAGCAGTCAAGCCAAGCCAAGCAGCATGTCGGTTGGGTCTAAAAATCCTTGTCTCATTCTGTACCTCTGTCCATTGTAGCTTGGCCAAGAGGTGGGAGGCACGATTCATCAACTGTCTTTTGGAATTGTGACTGATTATTACTTTGATCAGAATTTAGAAGTCTCTCAGTTGTTTTCCAAGACAGAATTATAGTTATTGTATGAATTGTTTGCCTGGTTCTGCTCCCTTCATGGTAACCCATCATTAACAGAACTCAAGCTTTATGTTTTGTTATCTCTCCTTCCCTCCCATACACAGGTAGATATTTTCACTGAATCATCTGCATCCTCTTGACCAGTTCTTGTGATCACTAATATCTATTTATGAGATAACTGACTGGCTCAAGTTATCAAGTCTGTGACCGTGTAACAGAACTAAGCTGTCTGGTATGGCCATTGAATTGAGCCCATGATCTTGGCCTCATTGGTATGGCCCTCTGATCTACTTGAACTATTCCTAAATAGTTTTTTAAAATCTCCCATGGTTACCAGTTGCCTACCTCCTTAATAAAGTTCAGACTTTTATGTCTCGTGTTCAGGATCACTCATAGCCTGGTACCACCTGACAGTTCTGAACCCTCTCACTCACTTCCCTTTCTTCTATGTACTCTTTTCCTAGTAAAATGAACTATCTTTCTTCCCCAAAACATCAGCTGCCCTTTGCCACCATGCCTCTGCACCCCTAGAATGTTTTCCTTTTCCATCTATGCTGGTTGAATTCCTGCTCTTCTTTCAAAGTAAAGTTCAACTTGAATGCTATCTTTACTAGCTAGGTAGCACAGTGGATAGAGCCCTGGCCCTGAGATAGGAAGATTTGAGTTAAAACCTAGCCTCAGACACTTACTAGCTATGTGATCCTAGGCAAGTCACCCAACTTCTGACTGTCTCAGTTGCCTCAACTGTAAAATGAGATCATAATAGCACTACCTCCCAAGGCTGTTGTAAGGATCAAATGAGATGATATTTATGAAGTGCTTACTTGGCATATAGAGTAGGCACTTAATTCATGCGTGTTTACTCTGAGGTACCACGTCTTACCTATCAGATTGGCTAATATGATAGAATGGGAAAATACAAATGTTCAAGTGGATATGGAAAAATTGGAGCACTAATTCACTGTTGGTGGAGTTGTTAACTGATCCAGCCATTCTGGAGAGCAATTTGGAACTATGCCTAAAAAGCTGTAAAACTGTGTATACCTTTTAACCCAGCAATACCACCACTAGGTCTGTATCTCAAAGTGATAAAAGAAAAAGGAAAGAAGACCTTATTTGTACAAGGATATTTATAGTAGCTCTTTTTGTGGGGGCAAAGAACTGGAAATCAAAGAGATTTTTACCATTATTGGGGAATGACTGAACAAGTTGTGGTATATGATGTTGTAATGAAATCTATCATTCTATAAGAAATGACTAGCAGGATGGTTTCGGAAAAAAACCAGGGAAGACTTATATGAATTAATTCAAAGTGAAGTGAGTAGAACCAGGAGAACATTGTACAATGATCAACTGTGAATATAGCTATTCTGATCAATGCAATGATTCAAGACAATTCAAAGAAGTTATGATGAAAAATGATATCTACCTCCAGAGAAATAACTGATGGGAATCTGAATGCAGATTGAAGCATATTTTTTTCACTTTATTTTCCTTGGTGTTGTTTTCATAATGTGGCTAACATGAAAATATGTTTTGTATGACTTCACATGCATAGTTGATATCACATTTCATGCATGGATGGGGGAAGGGTGGGAAGGAGGGAGAGAATTTGGAACTCAATTTAAGAAGAAAAGAATATTTAAAAAATAATAAATTTAAAGCAAATGAAAAAATAAATGCTTGTTCTCTTACCCTTTTCCAAGAAGCTTTTTCTGATCCCTCTTGTCTATAATGACTTCCTCCCTCAGACCTCACATGAACCCTTTGTTTTAAAATCTGTAGCATACCTATTTTGTAATGCTGAGTATTATGACTCTGTATGCTTATGTTTTTATCCCTTTTTTAGACTGTCAGATCCATGACAACAGGGACTAATGCTTATGTTAAAATAGCAATAAAAATAATAATAATAGCTCAAATTTATACAGGATTTTAAGGTTTACAAGGTGTTTTATATGCAGTATCTCATTTGATCTTCACAAAGAGCCTTAGTAGATAGATGCCATTATTCCATATTACTGATGAAAAAACTGAGGCTCAGAGAGGTAAAATAAATAGTGCAGGGTCACAAAGTTAATGAATGTCTGAGGCAGGATTCAAATCCATGCCTTCCAGACTCCAAATCAAGCAGCTATCCACTGTTATATTGCCTTTCCTTTAAACTCTGTATCTCCTTCAGCACCAGAATGGAAATTTTCTGGTAGTAGGCACTTATTAAATATTTATTGAATGAATAAATGAATGAATTGGTAAATAAACTTTTGGAAACTTTTTTTTTTGACTTGTTCATCAGTTTTAAGAGGAGAGCAACCTCCTTAAAATGCTTATAACTCTTCTGTGACATATAGAATCTTTATCATCCATACATAATATTGATATTACTGTCTATGATTTTCAAATACCTATTCTGGTGCTAAATGAAGCAAAAAATAAAGCTAGGAATACCATGCTGTTATAGCCAGCTATTCTAGTGTGGATCTCAGATCACAGTTCTCTAACAATGTCGATCATAGTCAATCAATTAGTGCCCATCCTGTGCTAGTCTTGGCCTTATTCTCCCCTGATTTTGACATAGGGATTCCATGCAAAGTACCAAAGGCCTTCCACACTTTCTCATGATGTGGCAAAGAAAGCAACCAAATGCAGGGGCTGTCTATAGATTATCCCTGAACCATCATAAAAGATAGAAAAGCAAACCTGCACCAGCCCAAAAGGATATAGGAAGCTTGAAATATGGGTCCAGAATTCTGGTAGCCATCATGCAGATGGACTCATGCAAACAGATCTGTGTCACATCTCCGCCATGTTGCTGCCTCAGTTGGTGGGTTCATGCCAGCTTTGTGTTCCTTCCTCTATCAGGCACCCCTTTCCCAAGGTGTTCAACCGGTGCAACCGGAAGGAGCTGGACAGGTACCTACAGTCAGGAGGTGGCATGTGTCTTTCCAACATGCCAGATACTAGGACATTGTATGGCGGCCGGAGGTGTGGAAATGGGTACCTGGAAGATGGGGAAGAGTGTGATTGTGGTGAGGAAGAGGTAAGAATTGGGTGCTGGGGGGAAAGAGGAAGGAAATGTGGTCATAAGGGGAGAAACTGTTTAAAACTCCAAGGGAGAAAAAAGGGGCACTACATTTGATTACTGATTGATCCCACAGGTCGTTTAAAGACAGCCTGGTGTAGTAAAAGACCACTGGGTTTGGAGTCAGTGAATTACTGTCTCTATAAACTTGGGAAAGTCACTTCTCTACCTCCAGCCCCTTGACCTCAATTTTCTCATCGGTAAATTGAGGGATAATCTTGTACAGTAGACAGAGCACTAGAGGGCTGAATATAGCCTCACTAGACCTCAGTTCAAATCTCTGCTCTCTGTTGCTTAGTACTTGTACAACCTTGGGCAAGTCACTTCACTCCTTCTTGATCTCCTCTGTAAAATTGGGGGAGGGTGTTGGATTGGAGAACCTATAAATTCCCTTCCTGTGAAAAAGTTAGACTGGATGATCTCTAGCATCTTTCCAGCTATAGACACTTTGATCCTAAAGATAAGGAATAAGAAGATAATTACCTAAAGATAGGGAATAAGAACCGACAGGAGGAGACTCGGTACTTCTTTTCATGTCCAAACCCAGAGATTCTCTAGATAAGTCCTGCTCTGAACTACCACCCCGCCTTTCCCCCCACTGAATCTCCCAGCTTCCAAGTTATTGTAATGAGGAAGTTTGAAATGTCAACTCAGAGTTTTATCAACTTGCTGTATGTTTCATGCATGAGAAGTTCACATCTGATTAGTAAATTAGGCCCACTGAGGCCAGGGGAAGAAAAGAAGGATTATCTAACACAGGCAACCTACAGGGACACAGCGTTTTAGGGGTGGAAGGGACTAGCTTGACTGAGGTCAGTTTTAATTAGAAGGGAGGTTTCTGAGAAAGAACCCAGAAGATCAATTGAACTATATTTAGGTGCTGCAACCTTCCTAAGGGCCCCATCCTGGGATGTTGTTATGGGCCAGTGAGTGGATTTAAAGGGGCTCTGACAGGTGTGGACTTCTGGGGCCACACTTTCTGGGATCTGTGGCAGGATGGATGGGTGGGGATGTGGAAGGGAGGCAAATGGATTTCGGTATCTCTCTCTACACTTAATGCCTCTTCTTATCAGCCCTATAAACACCTCCTGACTCCTGCTCTCTCCCCCAGGAATGCCAAAATCACTGCTGCAATGCTTCTAATTGTACTCTGAAATCAGGGGCAGAGTGTGCACATGGCTCCTGCTGCCACCAGTGCAAGGTGAGGAGACAGGGCTACTACAGAGGGGCAATGGCGACATCTTCCATTGTGGGAGGGAGAATGCATAGAACAGTCAGAGAAGCTCTCCCCTGAAAGGAACTACCAATGAGCACCGAGTCCATTGCCCTGTCTCTAGATCAGTCTTAGCTCTAAGCATCCCAGGGAATAGTCCCTCCCATTCTTTAAACCTACCAAAATGCATGGGCTCAGCTTTCTTTGGGAGGCTAGTGAAAGACTTGGTTTATTATCCTAGGAGGAACTATTTTACCTGTCCTAGGAATGAACATAGAACCTTGAGCAATGTCCCCCAAGGAAGACATATGTATGTATGAGTGTGTGTTTATATGTACATGTACATGTACATATGTGTATGTACCTATGCATGTATATATGCGTGTAGGTATGTATATGTGTATATGTATGTGTATATATGTGTGTATATATATAAAAAACAGGAGGCAGAATGCTTGAGGCCTGAGACTTAGTGAACATTGATTGCTAACAACCTATTGGTAAAGATCCTCATATCCACTAATGCATCTCCGCTCTTTTTCCAAAATGTGGCTGAGGTTTCATTCATAAAGTCAGTTATAGCCGATGACCCAACTCAGGTTATTATCTCCTATCACATTCAGAGCTTGGGTTTGACAGCATGATGGACTTTGTCCACTTCTCTCCAGAGAAGAAAGTATATGCTGCTTACAGTTGACTGGAAGGTTGCAGAGAAGGGAGTAGTTTCCCTTGTTTTTTCCAAAGCAGCTCCTGAGGTATCATGGATGTCTCTAGGATGGGCCTAGGACCTCCTCAGGGGTATGGAGGTGAACAGAAGGTGTGATCTGGTTGATGATGGAGGAATAAGGAGGAGGAGAGATAGGGGTCTGTTCTGCCTAATACTCCTGCCCACCAGACTTTCCTTGGAATCCCAGTAGGGATGAAATCAGGAAGGAGTTGAGTTAGTAGAGAGTATATGGGCAGTATTGTGGAAATAAATACTTTACTGCCTCAGTGCTGTGCACACTCATTCCCATGGTGTATTGTACAAGTCTTCAGTCTTTATCCTTTTATAAGTACTCCATACAATGTCTACCCAATAAACTGAGGTTGTCCTCCTAAGTCTTTTACTATTTAATGGATATTTTTTGCAACACTTTGAGTGTCCATGACTTCTTGTAATTGGTACTTAACTGATCTACCTCCTTTTCTGTTTCTGTACTTGATGATTTTTGTCCCTACACTGCCCCTTGGATCACCTACAATCTTGATACTTCTGAGGTTATGGGTTTCCAAGATCAACAGCCCTGTTGCATCACCAGAAGAATATTGGGATTAAAAATGGCAAATCAGAAAAGTCTAAAGAAATGTAAAGTGGATGCTGATGACAGGATCCTTGTGATGTGAAAGAGAATTCACTTATTGACTTATCCCTTCTTTCCTTATGACTCAGCTGCTACCTCCAGGCACTCTGTGCCGTGAGCAGTCCCGACAGTGTGACTTCCCGGAGTTCTGTACTGGCAAGTCACCTCATTGTCCTACCAACTTCTACCAGATGGATGGCACCCCATGTGAAGGCGGACAGGCTTACTGTTACAATGGCATGTGTCTTACCTACCAGGAGCAGTGCCAACAACTCTGGGGTCCTGGTAAGGGTATCCCCCAAACACTTACACCTCCCTTCCCAAAAGCCTGACTCTTTCCTCTAAATGCCAAGGGTAACATAGGTACAAGGGTAACATAGCATCTTAGTGCTAAGAGAATCTCACAGTTCATATGTATGGTACCTTAAGATTTAGGAAACTGCTTTCCTTACAACAAACCTGTAGGGTAGGTAGTACAGAGGATTTGGAAGTTTTATATAAACTTTTTTGTCAAAAGTGAAAAAACAAAGCAAACAATAAAACATGGGGTCTGGAGGCAGTTAGGTGGTGAAGTAGACTTGGAGTCAGGAAGACCTGAATTAAAATCTGACCTCAGACACTATTAGCTGTGTCACCCTGAGCAAGTCACTTAACCTTGCCTCAGTTTCCTCATTTGCAATAAAAATAGCATGTACTACCTCTCAGAGTTGTTGTGAGGATCAAATGGGATAGTATTTATTAAACACTTTGCAAAACCTTGAAGTGCTAAGTCAATGCTAGCTACTATTTTTATTATAAGAGCAGTACAGAGGGGAGGGAACAGACTATAAAGAGGATTCTGGTAACCTGCCAGTACAAACTTAGTGATGGTAGAGTTTGCAGAAGACCTCTTCTGAGTTTTCTAGATAAAAGTGCCCGATAAATGTGTTCTTTTCTCTTCCCAGGAGCTCGCCCTGCCCCTGACCTCTGCTTTGAGAAGGTGAACGTAGCAGGAGACCGTTTTGGGAACTGTGGGAAGGACATGAATGGAGAACACAAGAAATGTTCCATGAGGTGATGATTGGGGAGAGGACTGACCAAAAGGCCTTTCTAGTCACCATACCCAGCCTAGCCCAACCCCAGGGAAACTGGGGCCTCTGTAACTCCAGATGGACCACAGCATAGATGAGCCCTGGCTGGCTGCCTACTTCTCCCCTGTGCTTGCTTTCTAAACCAGGGCCTGGCTCCAGAAGGGAGATGAATCACTGCTAATCTCTTCTCATAACTGGAAAAATAAACAACTTACAAAGCTGTGCTACCAATCACCCTAGGTTTCCTTCTTCTCATAAAGGGGTAGTTGGTCTTGGCCAATTCTCCTGCCCCATTGATACCACTGTCACCATGAATGGGAGGCACATCCGCTGTTGGGGTACCTATGTATATCAGGGTGTGGAGAAAGAGGAAGAAATGTTAGATCCAGGGCTGGTGACTGCAGGACCCAAGGTGATATTGCTGTGGCTTTGCTCTGAATAGTCCCTCTCAAGAGAAGGTTGCTTTGCTCCCCAACAGGGGCACCTTTCAGATAGTCCAGTCTTTTTGATCATGGTAAGGGAAGAAGGCTGCTTTGTGGCGACTACATGCCTCTAATTCTTCTCTGAGTTCCACCTCCTCTTTTCTTCATTGTGTTTAGAGATGCCAAGTGTGGGAAGATCCAGTGCCAGAGTTCAGAGGCTAGACCCCTGGAGTCCAATGCAGTGCCTATTGATACCACCATCACCATGAATGGGAAGAAAATCCGCTGCCGGGGCACCCATGTATACCGAGGTCCAGAGGAAGAGGGAGACATGCTAGATCCAGGGCTAGTGATGACGGGAACCAAGTGTGGCTATAACCATGTAAGTGCCCGTACCTTGCAATAGTGAAGAGTGAGCTTCAGGAAGTCTGGGGATGTCAGGAATGAGTCTCAGCCTGTCGTAGAAGAAGAGTATTGGGGATAAAGTAACCCTATAAATTCACCTAGTCCCCAAGTGCAAAGCCTCCCACCGGAAACATGGAGATAGAGGGATTAAAATTAATCCACTTGACCTCAGAAGGAAGAGCTAAGGACAAATGGATGGAAGGTGGTTCAGCAAGATAGATTTCACCTTCCTAGCACTTAGAGCTGTCCCCAGTGGAAAAGGATGACTTTGAGGGTAATGAAATCCATGTTACCCATTACCACAAAGACCAAGGTTACTATTAAGCAGAGGACATGAAGTTATTGCAAGGGGTGTGTGTGGGGAGAGAGGGGTAGGGGAAAATGGCTTCTTATTTCTGGTATGAAATATCACTAGATGGTAGATATTCCAGTTCTATGGCATTGAATGACATTGCCAGGGCTATTTGGATTATTCTGTTTCCTATCCACTGCCCTATTGTTTTCATTCATTTAGAGTTGACCACAGCCATCACCCTGACAGTACATTTGTATCACACTTTATACCTTTGAAAGACCTTTCATGTACACTGGCAAAGCAGCCGTTACTTAGCTTCATTTTGCAAGTGAATTGCCCTAGACCTACTCACGGTGCTCACCAGGACCACTTAGCATTTGTTTTGGTTAACATTGAGCTCTTACCTTTTGACTTCTCTCTTAGCACTTTTCTTGTGTGGAGACCACTGGGGACTCAGAACTGTACTATTTGGAGAGACATTATTTGTAAAGAATATCACCACAGCTCTCAGCATACTAATATTGCCTTGTAGGGCTCAGGGATACACAGCCAGAAGATACCTGTCTCTGCCTTTACCCTTGGTCCTCCTCTTTCCCCAGTACACTCATAGCTTAATACTCATTCATTCACTCTGAAAGTGGAATAAGCTGTCAGAGTCCACACACAGATGCCTTTTCCCTCTCTTTCTCACTCTAGTGTAAATTTCCTCACCTCATGTACTTGATACCTAATCCACATTCCATTCTGTGTCTCTTGTATTTCCCTGATTCAGAACCATAGTACAGAGACACCCAGGGGTAGAATCTTGCAGCATCATGCTTGCTAAGTCAGGTTCACTAGCATCATCTTTTATAACCTGAGGGATGACTGATGACTGCTGCTAGCTCTAAGGACAACAGGGCCTTCCGAGAAGGGCTCTCTGCCTTCTCCTGGGGGAAATCTTAAAATGAAGAAGTGGAACCTTACAGAGGTGCAGTGCTGTCTTACTCACTTCCTTCTTCCACAGATTTGCTTTGAGGGACAATGCAGGAACACTTCCTTTTTTGAAACTGAAGGTTGTGGGAAGAAATGCCATGGCAATGGGGTAGGTCTTGGCTCAAGTCCCCATGACTTGTCCTCCATCTGTTTTCATGGAGGTGGTGGTGGTGGTGGTGGTGGTGGTGGTGGTAGAAGGGGTGGTGGTAGAGATGGGGATTGTTCTCTGTGGGATACAGGGTTCTTCTCTGAGGTATGGGGCTGAGAGGCTGCCACATGGCAGACCCTCATGCCTCCTGTCTTCCCATCACAGGTCTGTAACAATAAACAGAATTGTCATTGCTTCCAAGGATGGGCTCCACCTTTCTGTAACACTGTGGGCCATGGAGGTAGCATCGACAGTGGCCCCATGCCCCCCCAGAGTGAGTGAGATACCCTCATCTTTGTCATTCCTTGTATCTAGGACAATGAATGGGGAGGGAGGAGAGGAAGGCCTTGGGAGCAGCTTGTAGCAGTAATGATAATTATGATCCCTTATTTTTCTCAGAAGCTTCTTAAATTTAAATGACCCTTGCACTTGCATTTTCCAGCTTGGTTTCTTCATTCTCTTTCTGGCAGGTGTTGGCCCTGGCCCTGTGGTAGCTGGAGTGTTGGCCGCCATTTTGTTGGTTATCATCCTCCTAGTGCTCTGTTACTGCAAAAGGCACAGACTGGGCCCACTCAAGCCCTCAGCTCTCCCTTCCCAGTGGAGGCAACAGTTCAGGTGAGATGAATGTCTTGACCTCTCTGCTCACACAGCCACTACTACCCTAAGTTAGATCTAGATCACCACATTTCTGGACAATTATAATACTCCCTATCTGGTTTCCCTGCCTTGTGTCTTTCACCTTCTAATGATAAGTCTGACATTTTGAGGGGTCATTTAGCCTCTTTTGGATTTTAGAGGTTAGAGATGAACCAGTTCTGGACAAAGAGCTAGAGCTAGCAGGAACCTAGGCCAGGTAGAGCTGTAATGAACAGTTCTGGTGCCTGGAGCTGGCAGCATAGAGCAAACCCAGGGGAGAACAATAGGAAAACTTCCCTCCGATCACTGGTCTTCAAGCACATCTTGGCATTTTACGTTGCCATGCCAAACCAGTTCACCTAGATGATCTTTTATAGCCTGGGAAATCACTAGTGACTGCAGACAGTTGTGGGGATACTATATTTGCCATAAATGGCTATCAGCCTTCCCCTGGGGTCATATCAGAGGTATAGTACTTCTGTTCCAGGCCTTCTTCTCTCTATATACTGCTTTACTTGGTGTTCTCATTGGCTCCCTTGGATTTAATTACCATCTCTAGGCTAATGATTCTCAAATCTACCTTTCCTGTCCTAATCTCTCTGCTGATTTTCAACTTCAAATCTCTAACTGCCTTTTAGACATCTTGTTTTGGATGCTAGAAGATATCTTAAACTCAACATGTCTAAAACTGAACTCACTATATTTTCCCCTAAATTTCTCCCCATCCCCCATGCCACACACCTTTCCTATTACTAGAGAGAGGATCACCATGCTCCCAGTCCCTCAGACTTGCAAACTAGGCATCATCCTAGATTCCTCATGATCTCTCACCTCCCCATAACCAACGTGTTGCCAAGACCTGTTGGTTTCTTCTCTCTGCTGACATTACCACAGTTTTAGAGCAGGCCCTCATCACCTCACACCTGGACCCCTGTAATGATCTGCCTGCCTGAGTCACTCCCCACTCCAATTCGTCTTTCATTTAGCCAGTAAAGTAATTTCCCTAAAGTGTGGGTTAAACCATGCTATGCCCCCACACACACACATTTAGCAACCTCCATTGGTCCTCAGTTGCCTCCAGGATTCATTCAAAGCCCTTTATAACCTAGCGTCCTCCAACATTTCCAAGTCTTCTTACACTTTACTCCCCAACATGTAGTCGTTGATCCTGTGACCCTGGCCTGCTGGCTCTTCCATGAACAAGACAATCCAGGCATTTTCTTGGACTGTCTCCCATGCCTGGAATACTCTCCCTTCTCAACTCTGCTTATTGATTAATGTAGGTTCCTCTCAGTCCCAGCAAAAATCCCTTCTTCTAGAGGGAACCTTCTTCAACCCCTCTATATTCTAGTGCCTTCCTTTTGTTAATTATTTCTTATTTATCATGCATCTAGTTTGTATTGTGTGTACACACATGCACACGCGCGCACACACACACACACGTTTGCTTGTTGTATCTCTCATTATATGATAAGCTTCCTGAGGACAAGGACTGTCTCTTGCCTCTTTCTTTATATCCCCAGCACTTAGTACAATGCCTACCACCTAGGAGGTGGCTAATAAATGTATATTGATTGATACTTACAGTTTTAAGTTATTCATCCTTTCCCCTTTAACCATGAACAGCAACAGTTAATGCAAAATCTTCAGAGCAGAGGCTTTGAGTGACAAATTAAATTAAATTTTTTACCCATGGGACCATGCCCAAGCTTTCTGCTAGATCCAGCCTTGAGGGAAGGAAAGCATTGCTGGAAAGGTGGAAGCTCAAAATTAATTTGTGATGCTTTCCATCTTCAGAGGGCCAGGCCCATGTATTTTTATTAGGTCAGACTATGGAGAAGGGGCTGGAGGGTGGTGGGGTGGGTGCTAGGAACCATACAGAGGAGTTTTTTTTGATTAGGGTAGAAAGGAATGTAGGGGAGGGGAAAATCTGGACATATTGATTGCAGCTTGGAACTTGAAGCGACAAGCTTGTCTTTGATAGCTCCTGTGGTTACATGCTTCCATTTTTCTCTCTTGTTCACAGTTGCCCCTTCAAGGTGACTCAGAATGGTGGGACTGGTCATGCCAACCCAACTTTCAAGTTACAGACTCCCCAGGGGAAGAGAAAGGTAAGTCCTTTATATGCTTGGGAAACCTGAATCTTCTTCCCATTTCTGTGTCCTCCCGTATATTGTATATATGCAATATGTATATATGCAGAATTTTCCCTTTGCTTTTTCCACAGTTCTTGAGGAGGGAGGGGAAGGAGTTACAAACAGGTCTGTGAATAAATTTTACTGAATTGGCCTAAAAGTTATGCCTAGTTATGGCATTCTTAGAAAAGACATATTTAGAAAGACAAGAACTTATCTGAGTGTCTCTGGACGATCAGGAAATTCTAGAGTTAGAAGGATCTTCCAGAATTCATCTTACCCATCATCCTACTCTGATCCTCTATCCCAGTGGGATATACAGAAGGGCAACTAAGATGTAGGTCATTCAGACATGGTATATAGATATCTCATTGATGTTATGTGTTTCACCTCATGTATAGGTGACCAACACACCTGAAGTTCCACGCAAGCCATCACAACCTCCCCCCAGACCACCTCCAGACTATCTGCATGGTGGGTCTCCACCTCCCCCTCTCTCAGTACACCTCAGCAGGGACATCAGGAACTCCCCAGGGGCCATGACCCAAGTGGAGAGAAAAGAATCTGTAAGAAGGCCCCCTCCAAGCCGGCCAGTGCCTCCAGCTCCTAATTATACTGCTACTCAGGTAAGGGTTTGCCCAGCTCCTAGCGTAAGAGCTGGAAAGGATCTTAGAGGCCACCCAGAGCAACCTTCTAGTTTTATGGATGAGCAACCTACGACTTGGAAAGTGCAGGTGACTTGCCTAAAGTTATACGGTTAAATGTAGGTAAATGTAGGATGCGACATAGGTGTTAAAATAAATAACATCAGTGCACTATAATCTCAGCAGCTCCCTACCCCATCACCACCAATTGCAAAGGACTTGGAACAAAGAGCTTAAGAATAAAAAATAAGAACATGTAAGTGATGTCCTCTAATGAGAGCACTGCCGCCTGAGGAAAATCAGGCAAGTTGTACAGGCTGGGATTTACAGACAGTTCTGAGCTATCCCTGTTCCTAGGGATCTTGGCAGATATGGGGTCAGGGCTTTGGTGGGTTTGGGGGAGTTAGGATCAAAATTATTGTTTAGCAAACTAAGAGGGCTTGGTTCTGATTTTGAAGGGTTTTCTTTTCTTGATGATACTTCTCTTTCTACATTGCCTAAAAACTGAGAGGAGAAAGGAAATAGGAGATAGAGAAGGAAAAAAAGGAAGAAAGGAAGGGGAAGGGATGGAAAAAGGAAGGAAAGAAGTAACAAAGGGAAGAAGGAAGACAACATTAAAAAGAGGAAGGAAGGAAGGAAATAATGAAAAGAGAAAGGAGAAAGAAGAGAAAGGAGAATTTGGGAGAAGAGAGAAAAAAAGAAGAAAAAATATGGAAGAGAAATAGATGAGTAAGGAGAGAAAAAAAGAAACTGAAGAGAGAAATTATAAGCCTATTATTCCTAGAAACCCACATAATTGTTATTTTTTTTTTTTTGATAAGGTAAAAGCCAAGCTCAACCTATATTGCCCTCTGACCCAGAGCACAAGGTCAAGGGGGTGGAAGAGAAAGGCAGAGCAAAAGGAATTCAGATGTACAGTTATGTCTCTGTAGGACAGGAAGAAACAAACAACCAACTTCAGCAGCCAACCCCCACCTCCCAATTGACAAGGGTTCTGGCAGGAATAAGGAGCAAACAAAACCAGGAAGGGACCACAAATCCGTGTCAAATAAATATCCCTAGAGCCTAAGTACAGAGATCGTTTCCCCTCACTTCAGGGGTGTTTACTGAGACAGAGATGCTGAGCACAGCTGGGTTAGATGTCCTTGGGCAGGCTTCCAGTGGAGATGGTGGAAGGAGAAGTTAGAAGGAAGCCAAGCTCTTCACATTCCCTTAAAAAAAGAGAAACACCAAAGAGGGGGGATAATAGTTTTAAAAAAAAACCCACATATGACAATAAAAATTTACCACAAAAGAAAATGAAGAACCAGCACAATAAATAAACAATACCACAAAACACCACAGAGCAACTGAAACAAATAAAAATTTCAGCAGCAAAAGAAACAATACAAGATATCCTGATTTCCTTCAAAGGATAAATGCCACAATTAATTTAATGCGGAATTTCCATGTTAAGAAAATTGCCGGAACAAATTTTAGGACTTGTAGAAATTTTTAAATGAGAAGAACTGAAGCTGGAATGAGAAAATACTTTTAAAAACCAGGAAGATATGGTAAATTTCTATGACTATAATATAATATATATGACTACATATTAGTCATATATCATATATGTGATTAATTTAGAGAATATAGTAGAAAAATCTGAAAAGATCCTTATAGAAGCAGTCAGTGGTGGAAAACAGGCTCACAGACAGTATATACTAGTAGAAAAACAAGCTAAGAAGAAAATTCACATATTGAGAAAATTGATATTCAACTACAAGTGACAGATCTGGAGGATAGGTTAAGGCATACCAATGTCAGGAGTTGTTGAAATCCCAGAAAATGTGCAAAAACCAAAACCATGAAAGAATCTTTAAAGTATATTCCAGGAAATTATTCAGGAAAGCTTTCCAGAATTATGAAAATAAGTGACAATAGACAAATGTAAAAAATCTCCTGGTCCCCCTACTTGGAAAAAATTTATGAGTTAACTTTCCTAGACATATTATAAATGTTAAGACAACAAGGAAAGAATCCCATATGAACTACAATAAGACAAAAATGGCATACTAAGAGTTACAGTGACAGTAGATTTCCCAAGAAAGAATGATCAGACAAATTGGGATGTAATATATACACAGATATCATATTTTTCTTGATAGTAACTGACAGGTATGCAGAACTTCAGGAGGCAGCTACAGGGCTCAGTGGATAGAGCACTGCTGTGCCGGAATCACATTTGTTGTTATTCAGTTCTATCAATCCTGTCTGGCTTCTTGTGACCCTGGGACCATACTGTCTGTGGGATTTTCTTGGCAAAGATATTGGAGGTTTGCCACTTCCTTCTTCAGCTCATTTTACAGATGAGGAAATAGAGGCAAAACAGGATTAAGTACTTGCCCATGGTCACACAGCTAGTGTTTGAAGCCAGGCTTTCCTGACTTCAGGTGCAATACTCTGCTCTGAGCCACCTAGCTGCCCCAGAATCAGGAAGACCTGAGTTTAAATCTGGCCTTGGACACTTACTAGCTGTGGGACCCTGGGTAAGTCACTTAACCTCTGTTTGCCTTAATTCACTGGAGAAGAAAATGACAACCACTCCAGTGTTTTTGCCAAGAAAACTTCATGGACATCATTGCTTTGATATGATCACCAAGGGTAGGACACAGCTGAACGACTGAACAGCAAATGTAGCACCAAAGTTTGCAAAGTACTTTCCAAGGAGTACTATGTAATTTGAGTCTTATAACACTCCATGGAGCAGGTACTATTAGTATTATATCCATTTTACAGATGAGGAAACTGAAGGTTAGAAAGTTTAAAAAATACTTGCTCATGTTCACACTGCCAAATGTCAGAGATCAGATTTGAAGTTTGCTCTTCCTGGATCCTAGTCTGTTATTCTATAAATCTGGACTTATCTAATCCAGTCAAATTTTGTATACTGTTAGAAGGAAAAAGATGGATAAATGGTAAACTTTTGGATTTTGAACAATTCACAAAACCATATGCATTTCAAAGGCATTATAAAGGCAGCCAGGTATTTGAGTCATAGATTAAAATAACACTTCTCATATCAAGATAAACTATTTCACAAGTAATTGTGAAAACCTTCATCAAGTTGTATTGACTAAATTAAACTTCAAGAAATTCAACAAACATAAGAAAAGATGAAAAAGGGTTGAAAAGAAATATGCATTTTACCCCTCTAGTATACATAGAAAATAAACAAGAATGCATTCTGAGTAAAAAAGAAGATATTGGTAAGAAAAGCAGATATCCTCTACATTACATTCATGGATTATAATTTAACAAAGTTAGTTGTAAATAATGATCAAGTAATTACAAGATAAAAGCCATTTGGGGTATGGTTAAGTAATCTATTAAATAATGTCAAGTGAATGAGAAAATTGTAAAATTAGATGAAGACCCCAAGGTACTAGATATAAAAATCCAGGGGATACAATGAAAGGAACACACAGAGGCAAACTTGGTAGTGTTGAATGCCCACATCAATAAGTAGGGAAACTCAGCCAGTTGAATCTGTTCAAATATCGTAGAAAAAAAGCAAAATAATATCCCGGCAGAAAATAGAAAAGGAAATAACCAAAACAAGAAGTTAATATAGTTGAAAATAATCAAGCAATTGAAATGACAAAACCAAGAAGAAATTGATAAAGAGTGGGTATATCCATTAAAGAAAAAGATAATCCCTAAATTCCAAAATTAGACATGAGAAAGCAAAAGAAATCAAGACAATGAGCAGACTACCATGCAAAACGTTATGCTAATAAATGTGAAGAGTCAAAATGTTTAATTATTTATTTACTAGCTAACCATTTAATTAATTATATAATTAGCTATATGATTATTTAAATAGTTAATTATTATGATTAATGTTTATGTGCCAACACTTGCTATTAAAATTATCCCAATCAAAGTAGAGAATCTGTTCTATTGTAGAAGGAGAAATCAAATTTCGCAGAACCCTTAGTAAAAGGGTTTGTTCTACAAAACTTGGCCTCAGTCAGAAGGCTGCACCCAAGGACTTAGAAGGCCACAGGTTTCCCACCCCCGGCCTAGATTGATGCAAACATCTAGAAATCCCACTCTCCCACCCCAAAACACCAAAAAGGAGCACCTTTACTACCCAAGAAATGGAAAACCAAGATTAATTATGCAAATAGTGCCACCAGACTATGCCATATGTTCTGCAGCTTCTGGGAGACTTTCTCAGTATTGTGTTGATCTTTTGATCAAACAATCTATCACTACCATTTTCTCTTACCAAGACTGGTCTCCATTTATCACCAAAGCACCTATCTGGCAAAAGTACCCATGGAGTCCATCTCTCTTCTCTCTGGTGGGAGAATCTCACAGTGGGAAAGACACACGAGAGAGCTCACCTCTTCCTTGCGCATGCAATGCCTGCCTTTGCTCTCTGAAGCCCAGCCCTGCAGGCTCCCAATTTTCTCTACTACCATTGCTTCTTAGTGTAGTTCTCTAAGTTTTACACACCCTTAGGCTTTTCATGTTCATCGTCTCCTTTGAATCTCACAGTGACCCTTTTAGGCAGACAAATAAAGAGATTGTAGTTCCCATTTTACAGCTGAGGAAAATGAGATCTACAAGTGTTAAGTGACCTAATGAGTTTAATAGCAGAGTTTCAGCTTTTACAAGTCTTAATGTCAACAAATACTTCATCAAAAAGCATTTATTAAGGGTTTGCTATGGCTAAGTGCCTACTGTCTGCAAAACACACATGACCTTGGTGCTTGGGAAGTCACAAAGACTTTGGAAGGTCTTGAAGACCAAGCAAGGAGGATCCTGAAGACCTAGTTCTGCATTCTTATCACTGAAAGGCTTCAGTGGGTCCCTATGGAACATTTCCAGTCTCCTGAGCCCTCTTCTCCTCACAGGCCCCCTGTGCTCAGAGGAACATTTGGTAGGCTGGTTGATAGATTTCCATGGAATTCTTCATGTCCCCAGATTCCAAGATCCCCCTGGGCTCCCTGCCTCTTGGACCCCTGACTCTATCCAGGGAATTCTTTTCTCCAGAGCTGTTAAGCAGGTTGGATATGGCTTCTAACACAGCCAAGCTACTAAGATTTGAGGAAGCCTCTTGGACCATCCCTTCTTAGTCATTATCAGTACTCCCTTCATGGCAGGAGGAAAGCAGGGAGGCCAAATGCTGAGATATGGATGAAGATTCCTCCCTGCTAATGCTTCCCCTGAGACATTCATTTTGCATGGCAAACAGCCATTGGAGCAGTTTTTCCAGTGATGGGCTGACATCTGCACACAGCTGTTCATTTCCTCACTCTGGACCCAAATGACGTCTCTTTTCCTATTTTGCTGGTTCTAAAAGAGTTGTTTTGGAAGGAATGGAATAAATAAGCAAAATTCTTCTCTTTTGCATGAGCCATTGACACATCCTTTCACTGGTGTTCAATAATCCATAGAAACCAGTTTAAATTTTCTAAGATGTAATGATGCAGGTCATGGATTTTTTAAGGGCTTGAGATTATCCTCAGACTTTTTCTACTGTCCATTCACATCTCTTCTGAGAATGGATAGGGAAAAAAAGAAGTACAAATTTAAAAACTTAAACCTGTCTAGTTGATTTTTCTGGTTTAAAGAAAAAAGTCAAAAAGCTCCATGAGGACAGGGAGTATGCCTTGTTTTTCTACCCTTGAATTTAGCAGGTGCTCAGGAAATGTTTAATGAAAGAAAGGTTGGGTAGGGGTTGACCAGGTGCATACCCCAGAAGTCAGTAAGGTATTTCATTGACTTGTGAGCTAGATTCCATTTCTTACACATAGTAGATCTCCTCGAAAGATGTCAATCATTCTGTCAAAAGTGGAAGAGAAAGTTGGGGGAAACAGCTTAGTCAAAATCAGAATTGTGGAATTTGAAAGCTCTGTGTGTCCTCCAAAACTCCCATCTTATATCCCACTTTCACTGCCATTCCTTTTCTTTCCCCTTGCTCATTGAGGCAGTGTGGGCTGATGGGGAGAACAAAGGGTTTGAGTCAGGTGGATTCTAGGAGCAGCTCTGCCTCTAAAAAATCATGAAACTTTAAGTAAATCATTTAGACCCTCCATTCCTTAGTCTTCTCATCTATCAAATAGGGATAATATCTGTGATAATTTCCTGTGAGGATTTTTGTGAGATCATATCTGTGAACAGATTTTTTAAAAACTTCAAAGTGCTAAATGAATTTATACTGGTATCCTCCATCAATCATCATTATCCTCATTAGCTGGCTGAACACCTATCAGCGTTCCTGACTATTTCACATAAAGTCCTGTTTCCTGATGCCCTAACCTAATGTATAACTTTAGGCAAGTCACTTGACCTCTCAGGGCCTCTGGGTTTGTTTTTTTTTTTATCAGTATAATGGGTGTTGACAAGAGGGAGTGCTCCTGGCCTGGGTGATCTGTAGAGTCTCTTCCAACTTTAAAGTTCTGTGGATTCTCTAACATCTTCAATGGAGTCATCCTAGGATGTCAGGTCACTTCCCTGAAAATGTGAGGGTTGGACTAGATCATCTCTAAGAACCCTTTTGGCTCTAAATCCCAGGAACTGAATAAACTTTTTTCCTCCATGATACTTCTATACCACCCCAGAAGGCTGCTGACCCCGTGGAGACCAGTTCCATTTTTTGGTCTCTGCTATTGCCATCTGTTTAGAGTCAGACTGAAAGTCTCTTTACTTTCTCCTTAGGATGTCTCCAGACCTCGCCCACCCCAGAAAGCTCTACCTGCCAATCCTGTGCCAGGTCGCAAGACACTCCCAAAGAATGGCAGCCCCTCTGCCCTGCTGCCACCTGCGGCTGGAAGCAGCCCCAGGCACCTTCAGCCACTAGCAGCTCTAGCTCCTAAGGTACGTCTCCCAAGGAATACAAGTTGCCTCTTCCTGCCCCTGGGGTCCAGGGGAGATGGGCGCAAAGAACAGACTCTTCTATGGCCTTGTGCAGTCCATATTCCAGATGAGGCATTTGGACAGTTCCTTTGTGATTGGTGTGTTGCTGTGTTCCTTATTCTGAGTGGGGATGGGGGAGGTAATGAAGTCAATTGATTAGCCAGCTTTGGTTTTACACAACAGATCGATAACAGGTGTGGTAGCTCTTACTTCCCTTGCTAAGCTCTTAAGTTGTAGGGATGTGATTTGTTGGCACCTTGTTTTTTTTCTGGAGAAGCAAGGTGAAGAGGGCTCTTCCTACCACTGTGGTAACTGTAGAACATAGTGGCGATAAGAGTTCTGGTTAAAGAGTCTTGGATGTGAATCCTCACCCTGCTACTTACTAGCTCTGTAATTACGGGTCAGGTCAATATACCTCTCTGAGCCTCAATGTCCTCATCTATTAAATGGGGATAATACCTATATCACCAGGCTGATGTGAGGATGGCAGTCTGTACCCTTTAAAGGATTTGAAATGTGAGAGTTTGTTATGGATGAACAGACTGATACTCATCGAGTATCACTCTCTTAGTGGTCATGTTTAGCAAATATCCAAGTGCTTAAGTTTGTTTCTATTTAGTGCATTGAACTAATTGTTTCCCTTGTTTCTTTCCAAAGTTCCCAGATTTCAGAGCCCAGAAGGCTGGAGGATTAACTAACTCAAAAATCTAATCCCAACACTTGAGGAGTCTCAACCAGAGTTCTCTTTTTCCATGAAGATCCTGGAAATCACAAAAGATATCGTGGCCTTGTAATCAGGCAGAACCATATCTACTCACTTGCCATCTTACTTCACTTACCTCCTCCCCCTACCTTCAACCTCATCACCTCCAATTCTTTGATACTTTGACTCAGACTCAGTATGACCTAGCTTCTTTCTGGAGCCCAGGGTGACTTATTTCTAACAAAATTTAAGTGTTGTTTTGTGCAATATATGATTTGGGGAGGGGGAGAGAGGAGGAGCCTGGGGAAGAAGATGAACATTGGCTTTACCTGTCAACCACTCAGCATATCTGCAGAGACTGGGTCATTTCTCTTCTAGTGGTCACCTGAGCCTTCGAAGACCAGTGCTGAAGGAGAAATTGGGCTAATGAGGGTTTTCACATGTATCTCCTAAGCCATCCCATATCAAGACTCAGCCTGGAGAAGTCATCCTGAGGCTTGTGGAGGAGGACCAGTCCACCATATCTTCCACTCCCTCCCTAAGGAGTTGGACCAGGTGGTTCAGCTCCAGGTTACCTTGGGACTCAGAGAAGAACCAGAGGAAAATCTCTGTTGTGATCAGGGTGTGCCAGATCACACGAACCATCTTGGTTGGGATGCTTTGTGTTAATTCCTTGTTCATTTGTGATGCATATCCTGTGAAGGTCTGAGTGTTTTTCCTTCCCTACTCCCCTTTCCTCTTCATTATTCATATGGGTCATTTTTTGACTCAGATAGGTACTACAGCTATGTTAACCATGCCATCTACAATAACATAGACAGCAGGGGGGAGCACCATGCTTGTGTCTCCTCTGAACCATAATGGTAATGCCAAAGGTCATAAGAACCAATAGTTTGGGTCTCTTATCCTCCTTGGTGCATATGAGGTACATTCCATTCTAGCACTAGCTACCCTGGAGTTTCATTGTTTGATCACTCCTCTCCCACCCCCACCTCACTGTCCCTCAGGCCCTCAATATAACGATGTGTGGTGCTTTGGTGAATGGACAGTATTCAGCTCTGTCTTCCCAGGGATGTGGTGCATATAGCTATCCTCAGGGCTTATTAGTAATTCCTTAAAACTGCAGAGAGGGTCTTGCTTATAAATCTGTGTTTATCTTTGTGTTTTGAGCTTTCTGGTATTGGATCTCAGGATTGCTGACTGGAATAGGATTGGCAAAGCAGAGACATTAATGATGCCCTCCCTCCTTAGTTTATTTTTAATTTTGTTTTATGAAATTAGGGGTAAAGAAAGACATTTTGGTTTGCAATGTGAATCTGAGGAATTGCCACGTGACTTGGGTTAACTCAGACTACCTACGTAGTCAGGCATCTTCTATCTAATATTCAGCCTTCTCCAGTTAAATATTCCAGAAAGATACATCCCTTGAATTCCCCAGCTCTGAAAATTATTCTCCCTAGCAAAAGACCCAGAAGAGCATCCAGATCACAAGTCCATTTGGAATGCTGCTGTAGTGTTGTCTCTGCCAGCCAGCTCACTGCCCCTTTATGAACGGTCCATCCTAAATGACCCAGTTCTTCATAGATCTGTGGGAGCTATGTCAGAAAAGAATATTTGTGTCTAGAAGAGACAATGAAAAGAAAAATGGCTTCATTGGCTATTTCTACATTGGCAGAGATTCCAGTGGTTAAGCCAGCTGTTTTCTTAAGCCTTCTTGAAGCCTTTCTCCCAGTCCCTTATTCCAGGAGATGGAGAGTTGAGATGTCTAGCAAATGGGAGAAGGTCAAGCCAACCATGTAATCCTAAAATCCTTTCTCCTTGAAACAACATGGAAAGGAAACCAGTGATTTGATTTTTCAAAGACCTCTTTCTTCTTCCTACTCCCTGTCCCCACAAATGGGCATTAGGAACTGGAAATAGGTGAATTTTCTCTGGATCTCTGACCCTGTATTATTTCTGCCTCTATTCTATAGAGGAGGCAGATCAAGCTGATAGAATCTCAGGCTTGCAAAAATCTTTAGTCACTGCCCTATTCCCTGATTCCCATTTCCTTAGCATACCTAAGAAGCACTGTTCAGGATATAAGCCCAAGAAAATCCCAGGGAATATAAAATTCAGAAACCAACTGGAAAGGTACCCCAGTCCCTTTGGAAGCTCTAGACTGAGGCTTCACAGAAACAAAACCTTCCAAAGTAAACTTTCAGTATATGGGCATATGTGTGAGTATGAGAGAGAGAGAGGGAGAGAGAGAGAGAGAGAAAGGAGTGCATTTGCTTATTGGTATGTGTCGAGGTTATAGGGCATATGTGAAGTTTTCTTTTGATTTGAGAGATTTTACACAGAATTTAGATCCTTTTCTCCTTGATTCACTTATTAATTGTTTACAATTGATGATATTTGTGCATCTATGCAAAATACTTGAATAGTACAAATCATTGTGCCTTTTTCCTTGTTTATATTTAATTAAAATGAATTATGGTTTGCCATTTGAAATGCCGCATGAGTTGTCTTGCAAATCCAGCTTATACAAAAAAAATCCCAGAGCATCCCACTCCTGGCATTTGGACACCAGCAGTTGCTCAGCTGTATAGAGCTTCTTGTAGCATTTAAAAGGTTACATCCAAGCCACTTAAAGGCCATCAGAGTAGAACACAAATGTTCCAGTTCCCAAGGAGGAAAGCCCAGACTTCCATTTTACCAGTAGAGGGGGCTGTTTTTCTATACAGCATAGGACTAGTTCACTTGTCTCCATATATCTTTGAAAGACTGGGAAGAGTACAAAATACCAATGAAATCCCCTGAACGAAGGCCTGATCTTAACTTGAAAGGGTAAACTGCTTAAACATGGAGAAGACAGAGGACAAAGACCACGGACCAGTGGTGTTAGCTGGAAAGGAACCTTGGAGATCATTTAGTCCAGTGATTCTCCAAGAGTGGTCCAAGGACCACTAGGGGTTCCTGAGACCCTTTCAGAGAGTTCAGGAGCACAAAGCTATTTTCGTAATGATACTAAAACATTTTAATTTATAGTGTGGTAAATACTGATAGAAATGACCTGCCCAAACAAAAGCTCTTTGTGGGGTCTTGAATAATTTTTAAGAACATAGAGGGATCCCAGGACCAAAACAGTTGAGAACCCCTGATTTGGTCCAACACTCTCACTTTACACAGATAATGAGGCCCAGAAAATGGAGGGGATTTATTCCAGATCATGTAGCAAATTGGTAGAAGCAAGGACTTGCCAAATGTTTTTTCCACTCTGACAGGCTATCTCTTCATGAAATCTATTTTAGAATCATCCCCATTTAGGGCAATGGGCCTTGGAATAGGTCTAATCTTACAAGAAGTCACCCTAGAGGATGGGACTATAGATAGTCTAAAGCTGGTTTAGAAATGGTTTAGAAAATGAAAGGGAGGTGATGAATGTTCTCCAAATGATATCTCAAGATAATAATAAGAGCAGCTTACGTTTATATAGCACTTTAAGATTTACAAAACATTTTTCATACATTATCTCATTTAAGCCTCGCAACAACCCTGTGAGGTAGGTGCTATTATTATCGTGATTTTAAACAGATTAAGAAACCGAGACCCAGAGCGGTCGAGTGACTTTTCCAGGATCACACTGAAAGTGTCAGAGGCAGGGTTTGAACCCAGCTCTACCTGGTGCAAGGTCCAACATGGTACCACATACACGGTGTTACCCCTCAAGATAATATTGTGGTCAACTGAATCTTGCTTAAAGAAAGCCTCCCTCCCCCAACCAATAAGCAAAAATGACTGGTTGGAATATCAGGGAAAATCTTGAGATACCCAGTGACTGACTTATAAGTAGTATAGGGGCAGTTAATTGAGATGCCCGGCTTCTAAGATTCCTAAGAGCTCAGGGATCAGTTCATCAGAGGTATGAAAGATTTTGTCCTCTGCTCCCACAGGTACACTTTTAATCTCAGAGGGTATGAGGTTTTCCTCAACTACAAAAAGTAAATATATTGCTTTAATTTAGTCCTTGACAGAAATCCACATTCATTAGAAACAGGGAAATTCAGGCTCTAGGGGCATGGCCATAAACTCTACCATAGGGACCATCAAATCTCAAAGAAACTGCTTTCATCTGCTTGGGACTTGAGTGTATAAGTATACATCCCTGGACAACCAACAATGGCTTTACTTATAACATCATTTGAGCATTAAAAAAGAATTGTCCTTCTTACAAATTTTCTTGAGCCAGATACCTTAATTTACTTCCCCTAATAGTATCAGCACCAATTCCTCTACTCTTGCAGCAGGGACAAAAGAAAGGGAGACAGGTAGGGGAAAATCAGTCAGTCCTCCCTGAGCCCAGCCCATTCATCTGAAGGTCCCTGGCACTGCAGCTCAGCCAGGATCCTGGTGCTGGCAGCTGCTCTGATGAGCTAGCACTCAATTGGCTTGGGGGAAGGGAGTGGGGAATGATGGAACATGAGGCAGCTGCAGCTGTTGGAGCTGGGTACTTATACTTGGGTGGCTGCCTTTGTAGGCAGCTCATTGGCAGGGATTGGCCCTTGTGCAGCGTCCAGAGGAAAGGAAGCAGCAGCCAGCATCAGGGAACGGGGTGCACCCTGCCAAGTTCTCAGCCTGTGTGCCCACAAGGTCATCCAGATTCAAGGCACACTTTTGCTAACCAGGGAGCCAGGTCATTGAGACAACAGCAAAGGACAGACAGGGGAGTCCTTCAATCCAAAGTGCTTGGGTAGGGCCCAGAGTAAACAGTATAAATCTGCTGGCTTCAGCAGACCTAGTATTGCTTCCTTCTAAATCTCCTACTTGTTCCCTTCTCTTCCCATCTCCAAAATACCATGTTTTGTTTACTTCTTAAGGGGGAACAGGAACTAATAAGCTTTGCCAGATTCCAACTCAGAAACAAGACATTTTTAAGAGCAAAGCAGCATGGAACAGCTGTCATTCTTCCAAGGCAAGAAGATGAACTATAAGCAAGAGCAGTGTACCAGCTAGTCCAGAATCTGGTAGTGATGTCTTTTGTTTGCCAGAAGAGAGACAGACAGCAGATGTCAACCACTGAGTTATGAATCTAGGGGATTAATTTGGCCCCTGGCTTTATTTTCACTTTTACGTCTTTCTTTTAAAAAATTTTTCTTTTGCTCTGGGCTTTTCCCTGAGTCACAAGGTGACTTTCTCAGAACAAAGTCAAGTAGAGGTCCATCTTCCTTAAGATTTTGTTGTTTTTCCTTCATTTCAAAGAGGATCAATGACTTCACAGGTGATGTCTGGACTTGCACTTTAATTGGATTTAAGTGAGGCAGAGTCTCATAAAGTCCTCAGCCTCTCTCTTTCTTTCAGAGTACAGTGGCAGGACAAAAATTGGGATAACTGGCAATAGATCGAGATGTAGTGGATGACCTTGGCATCCTCGATGTGTGACCAAGCTCTAAGCACTCCACAGCACCTGCTTTAGCTGTCTTTGTGGTCAATGGAACAAATTTTTCAACTGCCCATTCCACTGGGGGAAGTCTTGTTTTGCTTGGAGTAGACATCCCTCTAACTCACCAACAGATTTGAGACCTGTCAGTTACCCTCAACCTGGTTTAGACCTTTAGTGTCTACCTGTCATCTCCCTTGGGTAACATTGGAATGAAGGGAGAAAGATCTGAAGATGGTCTAGCAAATACTGAACTTTTACAATACAATATTGAACTTTTACACTACAATCCATATTATTTCCATATAAGCTTTGGGCAATAAATCCTTCCTCATCCCACTCAGATCCAACATGTCTCAGTCCTAGATGGAGCTTATGTATCCTTGTGATGAAGGCCAGTACTGAGGACCTCTTGGTTTTACAACACCCCACAGAATCAGCTGAACTCTTATACATTCAAAGGGTCAAGTTCTCTCCCCCACTTGCCAACATTGGCATGGAAGGTAGAGGGTTAAAAAATGGCATTTCTAGAGGTCTGAGGGATTATGGGGAAAGGAGGGGTAGATAGTGCACCAATAGAAACCATGCAGCATGGCCACTGAGTCTTTGTGTTTCCAGGAAGTCAGGATCTGACCCAACCCTATACAATTTCTTCCTGGAAATATTAATGAGGTATAAAGCCACACTGTTAGGAAAAGGGCATCTTGCCTCTTGATGTAATATTTGAAATCACTAGATTGTTCTGGGGTTAGATGGGCTAATAGAATGTATCTTCTCATATCTCAATTGAAAGCTTTAGGTGTGGATTGTGAAGACTTTGGGTTTCTCCTCTGGGGAGGGTGTGGGCAGTTCTATGTTGTCTACAAGGACACCTTTGTCTTCCAGCTTGATGATTGTGGGCTCAGGGGTGGGAGGTGGGACTGGGTTTTTGTGGGTATGGGGAAGGTTTGCCCAAGTAACGTCGAGGTCCTTAAAAGCATGGAGCAAGAACACTCCCAGGATAATCGTAATGAAACCTGAGATTGTGCCCAGGATGTCCACAAATGACATGCTGTTCCACTCCTTGAAGAGGATGACGGAGGAGGTGATGACCGTACTAGTAAAGGTCACATAGTAGATGGGGAACACTAAAGAGGTGTTGAAGACATCCAGAGCCCTGTTGAGGAAGTTGACTTGTGTGGGGATTGAAGTCGCCAGGATCAGCCCAAGGCAATACGTAAGAGGGTGTCGGAGCACTGGCTGTCCCTGGAAGAAGCCCTTGATGGCAACCCCTATGCCTTTGATAGCACATACAGAAAAGGCCCCCATCACAGAACAGATGATGATGTAAATGAGGATGTTCTTCTGCCCGTAGCGTGGGGCAATGATGAAGATAAAGATGAGAGAGCTGACCGCTAGGATCACAGCGAACACGATGAAGCCTGCAAGAGGGAAGGGAAACAGCTTGAATCTCAACACTAGATCTTGAGAAAATACACCAAGTGTATCATAAACCAAGGATGCTTTTAAACCAGTCTTGCAAATGAACCAGGGCATGGCTGGGGAGGACTGGTCAAGGAAGACTCAGTCCTGGGAACACGTAGACATTTGGTGAGCTTGCTTTCCACTCTGCTGCTGGTGCTAACTCTTGCTCCCCACCCAGACTGAGACTTATAGCAGTAGCCCTTGCCTCCTCCTCACTGAAATACAGGAAGAGAAAGAAGAGGGACCTCCCTTTGCCTGGTTAATGTCTTTTGAATGCAAACCCACTTTTGGCGCAGCAACCAGTCAAAAGACTGTTTCTTCACCACGTAGTTATTGGGTCAGAAAATAGTCCCAGGATAACCTTGCATGCTCTGAAGTAGAAAGCAAGGAGCTCCATTATGAAGACCCAAAAGCAGACTCCTCAAACAAACGTGATCCTGGGACTGAGCCCTCATTAGCCAATTCTTCCCCAAAGCCCCACTCACACATAAATATACCATATATGTAAATATATATAAATATACAAATATAATACACTAACAAGTACCCACCCAGCAAATTTCCTTTACTAGCCTACCTCCAGTGGCCCAGAAATTAGTACATCAAATATGCAAAACAAAAATGAGCAACCATCTACACATTCTCCAGCATTTCCCAATTTTAGGGCAACTCTGGCTACCCTCAGGGCAGCTAGGTAGTGCAGTGGATAGAACACTGGACCCAGAGTCAGGAATATCTGAGTACAAATTCAGCCTCAGACTCTCACTACTTATGTGACCCTGAGTAAGTCACTTAACCTTATTTGCCTCCATTTCCTCATCTGTAAAAAGTGCTGGAGAAGGAAATGGCAAATCACCCCAGTAGCTCAGTAGAGAAAACTCTGTACAGGATTATGAAGAGTCGGATCTGACTGAATGACTAAACAGCAACGATGGTGACCCTCACCTGTGTCTTTCAGCTTTGAAGCCATTTCATTCATCGACTTGATCCTTTCTTCTTCTGGGGCATGAATCACCATCACTGAACTGCCCGCTATGGAGATCATGCAGCCCAGCTTCCCCAATAGGTTCAGTCGCTCTCCCAGAAAGTAAGATGATAACACAGCGCTACACAGAGAGATGAGGAGAGAAAGGTGTCAGAATGCAGATTAGGGAATCTGATACCTGCAAAGAGGCCTTGAAATATGGGAAACACTAGGGATGGGGCTAGTCTTCCAAAAGGAAAACTGTTTCAAATCATTGTTCCTGCTTTAGAAATCAGATCTTGTCTGAGAAGAGTGATGACAGATGTTTAGAAAAGCGTGCTGCTTAGATTGATAGCCACTGTCACTTCCACCCATCAAGGTCGGCTTGCAAACATTGACTGAGCTCACTATTTAATCTGGTTGATTTTAAAATTTACTTGCTAGAGGGCATTAGGAATAAAGGATTTGGGACTGGAAACTAATCCAAAAGTTCTTAATCTGGGAGTTTCTGTATAGATTTCAGGGAGGGTCCATGAACTTGGATGAAAAAAAAGCTTATATTTTTATTTTCACAAATCTCTCATCATTTCCTTCAACTATTTATGAACAGTGTTTTGGGAAAGGATCCATAGGCTTCACCAGACTGCCAAAGGAATCCATGACACAAACAAGCAACATCTAGTCCAATACCTTAATTTTACAAGGGAAGAAATGAAGGCCCAGACAGGTAAATGACCTGCTCAGTTTTGAGCAGCCATGTCTTGTGACTCCAGGACCAAGGTTCTTTCCACGATTATCTGTTGCAGCATGCTATACAGCACCCTTTCTGGGCAAACTGAGGCTAAAGCACATTCTTAGCATGTAAAATATGTTCATCTTGACTGAGTGGTCCTGGAAAAGCCTCATCCAAATGCATGTAATAATGAGCCACAAATGGGAAAAGAGCAAACTAGCAAGGTATTTATTAATGACCTTATAAGCACGCTCAGTGATCCCAGCGGAGTGACGACTGTCGCAGGAGCAAATACATAGGCCCCAAAGTTGGCAGCTTCACCTAGACCCACTAGGAAATAAGAAGAGGAGGGGGGAGGAAGAGGGAAAATAAGACATTAATGAAGCCACTGATCTAAAACTTTTTCTGTTACTCCAGCTGCTTTAACAAGGTTCTCTGCATATATCTTGTATGTATGTGCATAGTTGTTGGCCTGTTATCTATCTCACTCATCAGAATGTGATCTCCTTGAAGCCTGGGGCTGTAGTTTTGCCTTTGTAACCCTAACACTTAGCACAGTGCCCTGCACCTTGTAAGCAATTAATATATGCTTCTTGACTGACTCAAATACAGATCACAGCAAAAGTTCATAGGCAAGCATGGGAAGGAGAAGTCTAACTGAAGATGCATGTACTGTCTATATTTAGATAAGAGTCTGTATGACGGTTGACTTCTCCAAGCCTCAAGGAGTCATCTGCCACCAAAACACCTTTAAAAGGTAAGCTCTGGAGAAGGTTACTACCAATGGTGAAAAACCATAGCTGTCCACAGACTTAGGGCTGGAAGGAAATTTAGGGGTCAGCTTGTCCAAATCCTTCATTTCATGGAAGGAAAACATGGAAGTCACTCAGCCACCATCATATAGGTGTTGAGTGGTAGAGCTGGAATTAAAACCCAAGTCCTCTGGCTGCAAAGTCAGTGCTATCTGTACATCTCAATCCCCAAAGTGTTTGCTTCTCTAAGAAAACTTCTTTACCATGAGAACTGGTAATAATTGCTTGGATTTCTATAATGCTTTACAATTTCCATAGTTCTACGATATACACACAGATGAATAGAAAGACAGATAGAAATATGGACAGACAGACAAACAGATAGAGAGAGAGAGAGAGAGAGAGAGAGAGAGAGAGAGATAGGTAGATAGATACATAATATAGGCCAGGGAACCTGTGGTCTCGAGGCCACATGTGGCCTTCTAGGTCCTCAAATGCAGCCCTTTGACTGAAGGACCTAGAAGGCCACATGTGACCTTGAGGCCACAGGTTCCCCACCCCTGTGTTACTATAGGCATTATTATCCCTATTTTACAAAATAAGGAAAATATGCTCAAAAGAAGAACAATAGTATGTACAGTTAACTTGTGGTAGAGTGTGGATTCAAACCTAAGCCTTCTGACTCCAAGTTATTTTCTTCCATGGCATTACCCTAGAATTTGTGTTTGGGAGTTGACAAAGACTTTTGGCTTTTGATGATTTTTATTTCTTGCTATTTGAATTTCCAGTTGACAGTTCTCTGCTGGAGTATTTGAGGGTCTGGCCTAGGAGAGGCAATGGGGTATGGTTAAAAAAAAAGGTCTTTGAATATTTGAAGACCGAGGACCTGAGTTAAAATCCCAGCTTTGCTACTTATCACCTCCACTGATCCTCCTAATGTCTGGTGCAGGTTCTCATAGTCTTACACCTGGACTATTGCAATAGCTTGCTGGTGAGTTTCTTCCAAGTTTGCTCAATTGTCAAACCTATTTTTTTTAAAACACAAGTCTGACCATGTCACTCTTATTCAATCAACTCCAGTGGTTCCCTCTTACCTCCAGGATCCAATAAAATCCTGTTTCACTTTTAAAGCCCTTTATAACTTTCCCCCTTCCTATCTTTCCAGTCCTCTTACTTCTTAATCTCCCCCTCCCTCCCCTCCCCTACTCCCATCATTTGTTATTCCTTACATGAGACATGCCATTTCCTGACTCCATGCATTTTCATCGACTGTCTCCCATTCTTGGAACTTTCTTCCTCATCATCTCAACTCTTTGCTTCTCTGGCTTCCTTCAAGTCTCACCTAGGGGCCCATTTTTTTTTTTTTGCAAGGAGCTTTTCCCAGTCCTGCTGAATATCAGTGACTTCCCTCTTAGATTATCTTTAAATTATGTATATGTATATGTATGTGTTTGTATATGTATGTGTATGTATATGTATATATGTGTGTACATATACACAAACACACATATACATGTATACATATTTTGTATGAAGTTGTTTGGATGTTTTCTCTTCCATATAGACTGTGAGCTACCTGACAGCAGGAATCTTTTTTTGCCTTTCTTTTTAATCTCCAGTGCTTAGCACAGTGCCAGGCATATAGAAGATGCTTAATAAATACTGGTGGACTTGATTTGAATTTTCTTGACCATCTACGTGAAGGATCAGAGTTTAGGAGACAGAAAGAGTGGATTGGAAGCAGGGAAGACAAAAGAGATGTGTATTGTCTGGAAGTTTAGGTTAATTTAACTCAACCCTATGGAGAGAGAAAGATAAACCTATTAATGGCATAGTAAAATCTTGAGAGATTCCAGTTTTGCTCTTTTACGATCAGCAGCATTGTGTGACAAAATGGCCTTTGGAAGGACTATAGGGGATTGGAACACATGACCTCTAAAAGTCTCTTCCAACTCCAGCATTTTGTCTCTGTGTTCTAAGGTTCCTTCAAGTTTCTAGGTTTTGTATTCTAATTACCCTTCTAGATCAAACATTCAACCATGAGTAGCTCTCCAAACCCTGGTGTAGTAATTTGTTTTAGGGTCAAAGATGATTCATGCAATCTGAACTCATTAAAGTTTTGTAGGCAAGAAATTTATCTAGGGCAGATGATAACCAAAAACAGATGTAAAATGATTTTCCCTAGGATTCCTATTTGCTGAGTCTAGACATAACAGGATGGAAATTGTCCCCTCCATTCTCCCCATCAGCTCTTTTCCATGATTAATAATACAAATGACCCTACTTACTGGTGACAAATCCGGCCCACCACATTTTATCCTTGAGGTAGCCTAAACCTCCATCCACTAGGAAAGGAAAGAAAAATCAAGTTAAAGGAGTAATAAATGACCCAATAGAAGAGAGGGAACATGGAAGTCTTCCAGAATTGATTCTTTAAAAGGAGGCCCAACTAAGTCAATATAATAATCATTTTTACTGTAGAAGGACTTCTACTCCAAAACTGTGAAAATCAGACTTAAGCCAAGAAATTTTGTCCTGCCTTGAAAAAAATCCTATGACTCTGGGCTGGGAATGTCACCTTTGCCACATCAAAGTCTACATCTGGGATAACTTCTCTCCCAGGAAAAATTGGCATTTTGCTAGTGGCATCAGGATTAATCAGCTCTTCAGGTATTTTCTGGAGAGGAGAAAAGTGAAACAGTGGCAAGCTATCTATTCCACTAACCCAAGGTGTTGTTGATGTTATATTGGTGTAAGACAAGAAGATTTGACCCTGGAATCTATGCTTGAAGGTCTGGCTGTTGGTTTACTTTGTCGGTTTTGTTCAACTGACAGAACTAGCTTGTTGGCAAGAGGCTCAATTCTCAAGTTGCCTACACAACTAGTTGGAGTGCATGTCATCAGTGATTCAGTGTTCCAGCTCCCCATCCTTTCCCAGTAAGCAATGGTCCTACCAGCTCGAGTGGCACCCTTGTCTACCAGCCGAATGAGGCCCTTCTTCTTAAGGATGACACTGCTGCCAATGAGGAAGCTGGAGAAGACAGCCAGGCCCACTCCAATGAAGAAGCCATAGTTTTTCTTGGCCCTCTCTTGCCAACTGCTCAAGGTGAGGTTGTTTGAGTTGTCAGGTTCAAGGTCACTGACAATCTGGCACAGGACTTGTTGGGAGGAGCAGTACAGGGTGATCAGGGAACCTACATGGATATTGAGAGAGAGAGAGAGAGAGAGTTACTTTGAAATTACCTACCTGTCTGTGGTTTTTAAGAATATTGAAATTAAACCCATCAGTATGAAATCTCAAACTGCACTAAAAAGCATCTGGTGCCGATTACAAAAAAAACAGTTGATCAGTTGAATAGATCAGCCACACAATTTACAGAAACAAACACAGTAAGAGCATGGAGTTTCATAAATCCAAAGATTCCAGTTATTGCAGGTAAGGACTTATTATTTGACCAAGGCTTAGAAAACTGGAAAGCAGTGTCTCAGAAATTAGGATAAAACCAATACTTCACACTTTACATATACCAAGGTAAATCCAAAATGGGTCCGTAATAAACAAAGTAGAGAAATCAGGAAGCAATTACCTTTCAGATCTATGGGTAACATAGGCATTCATAATCAAACCAGTGATGGAGAAGATCACAGGGAATAAAATAAACCATTTTGATGATATAAAATTAAAAAGGTATTGTACCTGCAAATCTAATGCAGTTAAAATGAGAAGGGAAACAAGTAACTGGTATATGAAATGTCTGCAGCAAGTTTCTCTGATGAGGGTCTCTTATTCAGGCTATGTATATAATTGATTCAAATGTATAAGATCTCTTAGTATCCATTCTCCAATGGATAAATGGTAAGAAGAAACAAACAGGTACTTTTCAAAGGAAGAAAATCAAGTTATTAATAGTTATATGAAAAATGCTCCAGAATCACTAATAATTAGAGAAATGAAAATTAAAGCAAACTTCAAGTTCTACCTCAAAGTCATCATATTAGCAAAGATTACCCATGAGAAAAATGACAAACATTGAAGGGATCACATGAAAGTAGGCGTAGAATGTGCCTGTCGGTGAGTCAAAAAACATTTCTTAAGCACCTACTACATATCAACCACTGAGCTAAACACTGGGGACAAACATCAAGGCAAAAGACAATCCCTGCTCTTCAGAAGCTCACTTGAATGAGGGGAGCAATATACAAACACCTCTCCAAACAAGATATATACAGGAAAAATGTAAATACTCAGCAGAGGGAAGGCATGACAATTAAGAAGGATTGGAAAGGAGTAGAATTCCTATAGAAGATAGAATTTTAACTGGAATTTGATGGAAACAAGGGAATTCAGGAGGCAGAGATGAAGGAGAGTTCCAGACACGGGGGGCTTCATCTGGGATTATGAAAATGCCCGGAGTCAGGAATTGGAGCATCATGTGCAAGGAATAGCATGGAGGCCTGTGCGTTACTGGATTCCAGTCTGAGGACATATGGTGTAAGGAGACTGGAAAGGTAAGAAGGGGCCAGGTTAGGAAGGATTTCAGAAGCCAAACAGAAGATTTTATATTTGATCCTGGAAGTAATAGGGAGCCACTGCAGTTTATTGAGTACATGTATACTCAATAAATCACGGTGCCATGGTCAGAGAAGCTCATCAGAAGAACATTTTAGGAAAATCACTGGCAGCTAAGTGGAGGATGGATTGGAGTGGGGAGAGACTTGTGCCTCGCAGACCAGTCAACTGTGCAGTGTAAACCCCTTGACCCAACTGTACTACTAATTTGCCTATTAGTAGTATCAAAGAGATACTTTGAGATCAAAGAGAGAGGAAAAGGACATATATGAGTGAAAATATTTATAACAGTTTATTTAATGGTAGGCCCAAACTAGAAACTAAAGGGATGCCCACTGATTGGGCTATGGCTAAACATTATGGTGATTGAATGTCATGGAATAATATTGTGTTATAAATGATGAAATGGATAGTTTGGGAGACACCTGAGAAACTTTGTATGGGCTGGTATAAAGTGAGCAGAACTAAGAGAAAAATTTATAAAATGGTAAGAACCTTATGGGCAGCTGGGTGGCACAGTGGATAGAACACTGGGCTTGGAATCAGGAAGAGTCATACTCATGGGTTCAAATCCAGCCTCATACACTTGCTAGCTGTATGACTCTGGGCAAATCATTTAATCCTGTTTGCCTTAGTTTCTCATCTGTAAAATGATCTGCAGAAGGAAATAGCAAACTATCCCAGTATCTTTGCCAAGTGTCACAAAGTTGGATGTGACTGAAATGACTCTACAAAAACCCATATAGAGAAAAAACAACTGCGAAAAATTTTAGAACTGTGATAGAAACAATGAAAAACCACGAGTCCAAAAGAATGTGGATGAAATTTACCACTCTTATTCTGAAAGAAAGGTAACAAACTTAAAATTCAGAACTTCTAATTCCAAAAATGCATTTTTGGAAATGAGTAATGTGGGTATTTATTTTACCGATTTAGCTATGTATTGAAGGATTTTTGTGTTTTTTAATTTGTTAAATGAAAGGAGTGGGAGAGATAGATTAATAATACTTGCTACTTGAAGAACAAAAATAATAAATTACTGAAAATAAATACTGGGATTGCTATCGTCAGTCATTCATCAGCCTTCTGACTTTCAAAAATGGGAAGAAAGAAGAATTTCAAAACCTTCAAACCAGGTCTTGATGATGATCTTTCACATCTAGCATATATTATTAAAAAAGATTTTTTGGGAAGCCTTAGAAAGGGAAATTATAATCACTAGGAGCCAGCATGGGTTCACTAAGGAAAATAGTGGTAGGAAGATCGATTTGCATGAGCATTACCTCAAAGGAAAATGATATATTTTCTTGTCTTTGACTCTACTTCATGCCTACAATACTCTGTAACTCTTATTGGGAAGTTATCAATTAATACCTTGTGTTAATTATAGTTAGAAGCAGGATTTAGTGGGAAAAGTGTTGGACTGGTAATAAGGAGACCTGAATTCTAATACTGGCTTTATCCTTAATTTACTCGTGTAGTTGACTTCTGTTTCCTGGGTCCCAGCTTCCTCTTCTGTCAAATGAGAAGACTGGGTTCAAAAATTTCCAAGGACTCCTCCATCTCTAAAATAATATTATTCTTTGAAATGAATTGAACTTTGAAAATGAATTATGTTCTGAGAGGATGACAGAGTAGGTCAGAAAACTTTTGGCTCTCCAAATTTCCTTCCAAAAAAAGACAGAACATCACCTCATAGTGAAAGTAGAGTAGCAGAAATAAACAGGAATCAGATTGAAGCAGCTGTTCTCCTAAGACAACTAGAGAAGATTCCAGGAAAGACCCTACCACCAGGGCTGGAGATTTGGCCTGAGTGAAGTGCAAACACCTCCAGGCCAACTCCATAGAGTCACGGATCTACAAGCCCTGGGGGCAGCTAAATTGGGAAGCAGACTCAGTCTCAGAAGCTTTCACCTCAGGGACAGTGTGGGAGTCGGATGGTTCAGAGGGAGAAGGTTGGAGGACCTTCCACCTGCATCTAGCAAACCCAGCTGTACTGACCAGACGTGTCCTGGACTGTGGCTATGGGGAGAAAGATCTAGTACATGCCTAGTGAGTGCAGTAGAAGAGGGACTGTTTGACTCCAGGGCGGAGAGGACAGTTGAATTTTGAAGCCACTTAAAGGACCTTAGGGAGCAAGACAGCATGGACAGTGTGGCTGAGGGCTCTGGCTGTGGTTTAAGGGTGGAGAGGAGTGCCCAAGGTTGGGCCTGGGACAGAGCCTAGAAAATAGCAGTAAGAAAGACCTGAGGTTTGGGGCATCATTCCTAACACCTCGGGACTAGAACTTGGTTATTATTATAGCTGCTAAAAATAAAACGAAATAAAAATGAGTGAGCACAGGAGAAACAACCCAATCCCAGATAGCTACTATGGGGATAGAGAAGATCTGGGCTCATATTCAGAAGAAGATAGTGGAGTTTAAAAAGCCACTCCTTTTTCAGTGAAAAATGTCAAATGGTCATAAGCCCAAAAAGAGTTTTTGGAAGAACTTAAAAAGGACTTTAAAAATCAAATAAGAGAGATCAAGGAAAAATCAAGGGAAAAAATGAGAGCAATCCTAGAAAATCAAGAAAATTATGATAAGAAAGTCAACCAACTGGAAATGGAGAATCAGAAATTTAAGGAAGAAAATTAATTCCTTGAAAACTAGAATTGGGCAAGGTGAATATAATGGCATTATAAGACACCAAGAAATAATAAAACAAAACCAAAAGAATGAAAAGCATAGGAGCGCAAAACATCTCAAAAGAAAAACAACTGAGCTGGAGAACAGATCACGGAGGGATAATATAGCTATTGCAGGACTACTTGAAAGCTATGATCAAAAAAAAAAAAGAATCTTTAGTTGAAATAGAAAAAAACCACTGATCACTACCTGAAAGAGATCCCAGAAGGAAAACTTACAGAAATATCATAGTCAAATTTCAAAGCTCCCAGGTAAAGGAGAAAATATTGCAAGCAACAAGAAAAAATAATTTAAATATCATGGAACTACAATCAGGTTTACACAAGACCTAGCAGCTTCTATGCTGAAGGACCACAGGTCTTGGAACACTATATTTCATAGAGCAAAAGAGCTGGGGTTAAATGTGACAAAGGGTAACAATCCAGAAAAGTTAAGTATAATCCTGAATGGAAAAAAAAAAGAATATTTAACAAATTGGAAGACTTTCAGGAATTTATGACAAAAAGAACAGAATTTAATGGAAAATTTGACATATAAGATCCAGGAAAAATATAAGATAAACATTAAAGCCCAAATATAAGATCAAATAAGATCTTATAAGATCAAGATAAGATCAAAATAAGATCAAACTGTTTACTTCTTAGATGTGAAAATGTTATCAGTACTCTTGATTGTCATCATTATTTGGATAGTTTGAAAGAAAAGCTTGGGCTGAGCTGTGTATGATGGAGTAATTCTAAAAAGTAAAACTGTGTAGGGAGAAATAAAAAGGAACAATTATCTCACACAAATGAGACATGAAAGGAAGAATTGATACAGAAGAAATAAGTGGGGGGAGGAGACGTTAGTGCTAGAACCTTGCTCTCATTGAAAGTGGATTAAAGAGGTAACATCATATACATTTAGAAGGGTATCAAAGTCTTCTAAATTTAGAAATGAGAGGGCTAGGGATAGGATAAGAGAGATGTTTAGAAGGATGTGTAGATTTACAATTTGGACGGGGAGAATATAAAGGAGAAACTCCTAGAGGTAGATTAAGATGGAGGGTGGGGGAGAGGATAAAGGAGGGACTTTTAGAGGGGTGAGTGGATTAAGGAATAGGAGGGCAAGGTGGCAGGTAGAAGTAAATTAGATGAGTGAGTAGGGGTAGGGTAAATAGGGTGAGAAGGATAATGAGGAAAAACAGTAAGGAGAGAAAAACACAAGAAATAATTATAGCTTAGAATGTGAATGGCATAAATTTACCCATAAAATAGAAATGGATAGCAGAATGGATTAAAAATCTGAATTCAACAATATGTTGCTTTCAGGAAACACAATAAAAATAAGAGATATACAAAGAGATAAAATAGAAGGCAGGAGTAGAATTTACTATGTAAAAAAAATCAGGGGTAGTTATCATGATCTCAGACAAAGTTAAAGCTAAAATAGATTTAGTTACTACAGTGTGTCACCAATATTATTCAATATTGTTTTAGACCGTTTAAAATAACTAGACAGTATAAAATATCTGAGAGTGTAACTGCCAAAACAGATACAGGAACTACATGGACATAAATGCAAAATACTTTTTATGCAAATAAAGCTGGATTTAAATAATTGGAATAATATTTATTGTTCATGTGCAGATAAAGCCAATACAATTTTTAAATGGCATTTTAACCTAACTTATCTATTTATTCAATGTCATCCCAATTAAATTACTAAAAATTACTTTAATGAGTTAGAGAATCATAGTAAAATTCACTTGGAAGAACCAAAGGTCAAGAATTTCAAAGAAACTAAGGGAAAAATGTAAAAGAGGGAGATTCAGCAGTACCAGACCTTCAACTATATTATAAAGCAAGAGCATTGTTAAAGTGTAAAATGGATAATTTTGGTTATTTTAAATTAAAAATTTCTTGTATAAATAAAATCAATGTTGGTTGGTTGTTGCTCTTTATTCTCAAAGAGGACCAAAATGACATCACTATACTAGAGTCAAGTTTCAGTGTGTCCAACTGCGGCTGCTCAGACCGATAGAAGCTCATAATGCTCTACTACAGGTCGGGCACAAATAGGCGGTGTGAACCTTTGGGGTGGATTCTCTAAATTTGTACATCCTGTATTTCCTTTGAGCTGTTTCAATTCTGCTTTACTCACAGAGCATGGCACTTTCTCTGATGTGGGTATGCCATGCTGGGTGGTCCTGTGCCAGTGTCTTCCATGTCACCCAATCAATTCCAAAGTTCTTAAGAGAGATCTTGAGAGTGTCTTTTTATCACTTCTTCTGATCACCATGTGAATGTTTGCCCTGTGTGAGTTATCCATAAAATAGTCTTTTTGGCAAGCATACATTTTGCATTCAGACAATGTGGCAAGCCCATCAGAAGCAGAGTCTGAATGCTTGGCAATCTAGCTCAAGAAAGGACTTCAGTGTCTGGTACCTTATCACCTGTCAGGTGATCTTCAGAATCTTCCTGAGACAGTTCAAATGGAAGTGATCCAGTTTTCTGGCACGGCGCTGGTAGACTGTCCATGTTTCATAGGCATACAACAATGAGGTCAGCATTTAATTCCATCAAAAGTAAAATACAAGCAAAGCTTTGAGAGATGCAGGATTCTTGGCTCAGTAAGGAGGCAGATGAAATTCAGAAAACCAATGTAGTCAAGAATAGAAGGAGAGCAGAAAACTGGGGGGAAAACTTTATAGACATTCTTTTAGATAGGATATGATTGTTTTGGAATACTGCTGCAGTATAAGAAATGATGAGCTAGTTGATTTAAGAAAAACATAGAAAGAAGTGGACCTATGAAGAAAGATGCCATTCACTTTCAGAGAAAGAAATGACAGATAGAAATAAGCATAGAAATGTTTTACATTTATGTATACATGTGTATGTGTGTGTATTTCCAGGGCTTGAGTGGTTTCCCATGACATGCCCACAAGTGCAGGATGATAAAGATGTTCTGGAGTTCTATGGGAACAGTATTATTTCAAGTCTTTGGGGGTCATTACTAGGTGGGGTGCAGGACCAGAGTTCTGTGATAGGAACATGTTCTGTAATCTTTGATTTCCTTCACTTCATGTACACAGGCACAAGAATGTAATGATTGTGAGTGTTGTCAAGGGTTTGATTGATCATTCCAAGTTGTATTGTAAGACTCTGACTCCCAAGCCAGAAGAGGCAGCTCTGAGAACTCTAAATTATTAGTAAATTCATTATACGCATCATATTGAGATCGATTATCGATATCTATCTTTCTCTCTTTATCTATATCTATATATTTCCCTACATTTAATTGCATCCTTCTGTAGGGAGTAGGGAAAAAGGGAAGGAAAAAACAAAGTAAAAAGTACACAGCTGAAAACAAAAGAAAACCTAGAAGGAAGCAAAGAAAAGTTGGATAGCTTTGAAAATTTATTACACAGGTTTTCTTAAAATGGAAACTTATTATTTTATACTGAATCCTCTCATGTTCAGCTGTGTACATGGAATTTTTTTTCTTTTCTCATTTTGTATTTAAGCTTAACATGAATAAAAAATTTACACAAGAAAAGGAAAAAGAAAATGAATTGTGTTTTCAACGTTCCAATGCTAAACACAACTTCTCTAGAAAACTATGATTACTGAAAAGGGAAGAAAGGTTCTGAGTCCCACGATTTTAGGTCGGTCAGTTTGACATACATGTGCAAAGTATAGGATATAAACAAGGTTAATTTACAATCTTAATGCAAGGAAGTAAGTTCCACATTATGTAGGCTACTGACATTTGGTGGCATGGAACTCATGACTGGAATATTACTGTGGAAGGGCATATCTTATTGCAAAATGACAAAGCAGGTAAAAGAGGCAGTGAAGTAGCCTTATACAGCATAAGAAATATATTTGTGTGAGGAAATACAGAGACTGGAGGAGGAAAGCATGTTAGAAATCAGTTCAATGGCTAGAAGAAGAGAGTGGTGGGAGTCTACCGTAGCTTAGCTAGTTAG
The DNA here is from genome assembly GCF_028372415.1 of Notamacropus eugenii. Taxonomy (NCBI): domain Eukaryota; kingdom Metazoa; phylum Chordata; class Mammalia; order Diprotodontia; family Macropodidae; genus Notamacropus; species Notamacropus eugenii. The sequence goes on along the minus strand of NC_092872.1, from coordinate 386,434,117 downwards.
GAAGAAATGGATGATATATTTGAATAATAGATCACAAGCTTTACATGGAGGTATAATACAGCAGCAACTGGGGGTGGGATGAGGGAAAGACTTCCATTATCTGTTGGAATTCTGGAGTCATCACCTTGCTAAAAGCTGAGCATGCCATAAATTCGTGACTTCTCTTAATAATGTCAGCCAGGAAGCCCTTAGTAAGCACCTCCTATGTACCAGACACTGTTAAGTGCTAAGGATACAAAGAAAGGCAAAACCCAGGCCCTGCCCTCAAGGAGTTCAGTCTAATGGGGAAGCCAACAGGTAAACAAGTATGTGCAAACAAGCTATGTACAGGATACATTAGAGATAATCACTGGAGAGAAGGCACTAACATTAAGGTGGATCACGAAAAGCTTCTCAGAGAAGAAGGGTTTTTAGACAGAGCTTGAAAGAAGCCAGGGAGGCCAGGAAGAAGAGAGGAGGAGGGAACAGCCATGGCGAAGGGCTAGTGAAAATGCCTATAACTGGGAGCTGGGGTGTCATGTGAAAGGAACGGCAAGGAGGCCAGGGTCATTGCATCCCAGAGTATGTTGGAGAGGATGCAAGGAGTCAGAAGACTGGAAAAATAGGACGGAGTCAATTTGTGAAGGGCTTTGAATGCCAAATAGAGAATTTTGTATTAGATCCTAGAGGTTGATTGGATGGTGGTTGTTGTGACATTACTGGATAATAATTTAATTCCTTAAAAGGCAGGAAACAATGGCAGAAACCATAATAATAACATAATAATAACACCAGATCAAGGGTTTAGAATGGAATTTCATTAAGAAGGAAGAATGTTGCCATAGCAGAAACAAATGAAGAGTCTCTTGGCACAGTGTGGAGTGTGGGACTTGGAGTCAGCGAGAGTTTGAGTCTTATCTCAGGTGCTTACTAGCTGTGTAACCTTAGGTCAGTTACTTAACCTCTCTAGGCCTCATTTATTTACCTCATCTTTATAATGAGGAGGTTAGAGCAGATGGCCTTGAAGGCCCCTTCCAGAAATATATTTATGATCCCATGATTCTTAGTAGTTTGTGATAGATAAGAAGGGGAAGCAGGAGGTGAGTGCTGATGTGGAAGAGTTTGTGGAAAGGATCACTAGTAGCATGTGACCTAAAATCTCATGGGGAAAGTTGGCACAAGATAGTATGTTCTTAATAATGACATTATGATGACAAAAACATAAATGATTCTAATGAAAAAGAAAACAAAAGGGAAACTGTCTAAAGTGACCAATGTGGATACACAGGAAATTCACAAATGAACTAAGATTTTCAAGAAACATATCCATGAAAAGAAAGCAACAGCAGATAGCCAAAGAGAAATTAAAAAAAAAAAGGCAAGGGTCCCATGAGAAAAGTGTTGGGAATGTTGAAGCCCAGAAGGTATTAAAGCCAATGATGAATTCTAGAGATAATAAAATGGTTTTTAAAAAAAAGTTGCACTAGGGCAAAAGGAAGATCCGGGAGGGGATATGATTATCATTCAAGCTAGATGAATAAATGACAGTGGGGAAGGTATAATGAATCAATTATATTTTGTTTCTGTTTCTGTGACCTAGAAAGCAATTCTGAGATCAGGTAAACTAGAGCAATTGTTGTTGCTCAGGTGCTTACCGTCATGGCCAACTCTTTATGACCCTATTTGGGATTTTCTTGGCAAAGACGCTGGGAGTTTGCCATTTCCTTCTCCAGTTCATTTTATAGATGAGGAAACCGAGACAAACAGGGTGAAATGACTTGCCCTGGATCACACAGTTAGGAAGTGTTTGAGGGCAGATAAGTCCTCCTGACTCCAGGCCGGGCATTCTATCCATTGTACCACCTCATTGCCCATGTTGTTTTCCGGGAGAAGACCAATGTTAGAGTTAAGTTATAGTGTGTCTGACTGTGGCTGACCAGACCAATGCAAACTGAGAATGTTCTACCACAGATCAGGCACAAATAGTCCATGTAAACATTTGGGGTGGATTCCCTAAATTTGCACATTATGTGTTTCATTTGAGTTACTTCAACTCTGCTTTGCTCATAGTGCACCTTCTCTGATAAGGGCATGCCATGCTCAGCTGTCCTGTGCCAGTGTCTCTCACATCACAATTCTTAAGTGAGACCTTATGAATGTCCTTATATCACTTCCAATGAAGCCAAGCAAGAAAGCCAGAGAAGCTTGTCCCATAAAAAAGCACTGTTTTGGGACTCCAGGTTGAATTTATGCCTGCAAAGTTGAGATAGTGAGGTTTTTAAACAGGAGGACAAAGCCCAGTCTGAGATGGAGAAAAACCAGCAATAAATATAAATAAAGCTTGGGGAACAGGACAAATGGATGGAGGAGAGAGACAACGTTTGCTGTGGGGCTTCAATAAACCCTTTTTATAAAACTGTATTTGGGGTTGGAGAGAGGGAAAAGAATTGAAGTAATGCCATAGTCTAGCAGTGTTGTCATCTTCAAAGGGGAAGGGAAGGAAATAAACATTTATAGCATGTACTATATATCAGTCACTGTGCTAAGCACTTTACAAATATCATCCCATTTAATTCTCACAACAATCCTGCTAGGTAAGTGCTATTATTATCCTGATTTTACAGATGAGAAAACTGAGATTAATAGAGATTAAATGACTTGTGAGGGTCATATTATCTGAGATCAGATTAGAACTCTGATCTTCTTCAAGGCCCAACACTCTACCTACCATGGTACCAGCTGCCTCTATATACAATTTCCTCTTAGCCTTAAGTTTCATTCTACTACCATGTCCCAAAGGTGTGGTTTGGAAAATAGAAGGCTAATTTTAGAATCAGGATAATTAGGGGTCAAAACCTGCCTCTGATTCATTCTGACTTTGTGATCCTAGGAAAGTAATCTAAAGTCTCAGAGCTCAACATAACTTTCTAAGACTATAAGTTGTATAATGGTTCCTGATCTTGATTGGCAGAGGGATTTTCTTCGCCAGGAATCCCCTGCAAAGGTGAAATCTCAGGTCTGGATAATCAAACCACCCACTTATCTAATTTGTAGACAGCCAGCTCCCATCCTAAATAATTGGATTTCCAAGTTTCCCAGGCCTTGATTTTAACCTGTGTATTTGGAGAAAACTTGGTAAGTTCTACGTTCCAACCTCCCATCCTGACTAGGAACTTCTTTTCTAGAGCATAGGATAGATGTTGGCTGATGGATTCAGATAGGGAGATGAGATGGATATTCTCAAGGAACTGGAAGACAAGGATGGGTATTAGGAAACAGGAATGGATAATGAAGGAGGTTGGATATTAGGACAGTGACACAGGAAGAGGAGTAAGCTGTTGAATGACAGCCAACAGAGATGAGAATGGAGGTGGAAAGACAAGTACTGATGGAATAGATTTGAGATTACATTGGATATGTTTGACAAGAACAAGGAAAAAGAGACAAATATGAAAGTTGAGGAGAGAGATAAATGGAGAGATGAGAGGGAGTATAGGAGAGACACAGGTAGAGGAATGAAGATGAATGTTAGAGAATGGATGGCAATGGGGATGAATGATGGCAGACAGGTACATATAAGGATGAGGAAAGCTATGAGAGAGAGGGACACAGTAGAAAGATGACTATTATGGAGCAGGTAGAAAATGATGAGGGTAGATTGGGGGATGTGTACGGAAAGGGGAAGGAGGAACAAACAAGGAACACACAAGTAAGGAGGAGGGACATTGGGTCACAGAAACAGACGGAGATAAGGATAGATGTTAATAATAATAATAACTAACATTCATATCATATGTCAAGGTTAGCAAAGCACTTTACACATTATTTCATTTGATTCCCACAATAACCTTGTGGGGTAATGCTACTATGGTACACATTTTACAGATGAGGAAACTGAGGCTGAGAAAGGTTAAGTGACTTCACCAGGATCACCCAGATAGAAAGTAAACGAAGAAGGATTCAAACTCAGGTCTTTCTAACTCTTAAGTCTAGTGCTTTGGAGGGATAATGATAGATGTCAGGTATAGGGTCATAAGGAGAGGAGAATGGATATCAGAGGACATGGATGGATAGAAATGAATGTGAATTTTATGGAACAGGAAGGAAAAAGATAGGAGGAGGCTGAGTGAGTGTAGGACAGTGAGGGATAAATAGGATAGGTGTCAGACAATAATTCATGTGCGAACAAGGATACTGAGAGGAAGAAAAGAGAACAAGGATGGGTGGATATGAGGACATGTGGTCAATGTATTGAGCTTGGCACAGTTGAGCTTGGTGGGTGATAGTTGATGGAAGATAAATTTTTGAGTTGATACAAGAAAGACCTTTTTTAGCAATTGTAACTGTACAAGCATGGCTTGGGCTGCCTTGGGAGGTAGTGGTTCCTTGTCACTGGAGATGTTCAAGCGGAAACTGGATTACCACTTGTTGGGAACACTAAAGAGAGAATTCCTGCACTAAGTGAGAGGTAGAACTGAATGATCTCAGAGGTCCCCTACAATTCTGAGATGCTAGGATTCCTAAGGCCAACTTAGTATTCACTTAGGTCACCATGGATGCAGGATCTCAATCCATTTTGATTGGATTCAGTTGAAGACATTCTAAGTAAAAGAGACCCTCCTCAAACTAGTATCCCACAATGCACCAGGTTCCAGAAGGTGGACTTGGTGATTCACATAGTGCCCTCACACACTCTCCTATTTCCTCTAAAAGATACTGACTGATTCTGATTCTGGGGGCATTAAATCTGGATCAAACTCTTAGAGTCCCAAAAAAACTCTAGGAATTCCAGGCCAAATCCCATACCAAACTACATCTCCAGACCAACCTTTCCAAGGACTCAACTCCAGCATAAGCCAAGAACCAGAAGATTACTTGGTAGGAACCCTTCGAGGTGGGGAATGGGAATGGCGCTTCCATTTCTTTTCTTCATGTGAAATTTAGTTGCCATTTTGGTAGCAAGGTAGACATTTATAGAATCATAGTCACAATTTCTGAGCTGAAATGGATTTAAGACCCTGGAATGTCAGTGTGGGCAAGAGCAGTGGAGGTCATCTAGCCAAATCACCATTCTGGAGATAAGAAAGGCCCATAGAGGCTGTGATTAAAAGCAAAAAGACCTGGGCTGGAATCTTTGCCATTTAACTAGTTCTTCAGCCTTGGGCAAGTCCCTGAATCATCTGAGCCTTCATTTCTTCATCTATAAAATGAGGCAATAACACTCCCATTATCTGTCTTACAGAATTGTGGTGAGGTTGAAATGAAAAGATATGAAAATGAAAAGCACTTTGAAAACCATAAAATTCCATATAAATTTCAATTGTTGTCATGAATTTACTGTTATTGTTTAGTCATGCCTGACCTCATTTGGAATTTTCTTGGCAAAGATACCTGAGTGCTTTGCCATTTCCTTCTCCAGTTCATTTTACAGATGAGGAAACTGAGGCAAACAGGGCTAAGTGGCTTGCCCAGAGTCACATATCTAGAAAATGTCTAAGACCAGATTTGAACCTAGGAAGAAAAGTCTCCCTGACTCCAGACTTGGCACTCCATCCACCTAGCAACATAAATTTGATCTCAGAAGACCCGAGTACAAGTCTGGTTCTGTCACTAACTTGATATTTACCTCTTAGGTAAGTTGTGTCTCCTCTCTGGGCTTCAGTTTCCTCTCGTAGAGATATTATTTATAATACTCCTCTCTAAGGGTTTTTGTAAGGTTAAAGTGAACTAACATGTGAAAGACCTGAAAATTAAGTTCAGCCAACAAACAAATATACATTTTTGTCATGTCTAGTGGTAGATCTGATACAAGAACCCAGGCCTTCTAGTGCCTTGTCCATTGCTTTTTCTAGGATATTGTACTTTTCCTCTTCAACAGAATCTGAAGTCATCTTGTCCAACTCCTACCCGAACCATTTTGGGGCGAGTCGGAATCTTGGATTTCATGGGTGTTAAGAAACTCCTTCCCTGTGAAGAAATTTCCTTTATCAAATTTGCAAACTGCTCCTAGAGTTGTTTGGAGGCAATGAAAGATTAAGTGATTAGTCTAGGGTTACACAACCAGGAAAGTATCAGGTGGTACTTGCATTCAGGCCTTCCTGGGTGTCCCAGGCTGGTTCCCTTCCCATACCCGCTGTGTCAGTTCCAGTCTTCATTTCTCATCAAATCAACTCTGAGTTGCTAATCCTTGCCCTATCCCCTTTCTACCTATGTTACCTTGGGCAAGTCACTTACTTTCTTTGGGTCTTAGTTTCCTTATTTGTAATAATGAGGAGATTGGATCACATAACTCCTAAAGTCCTATCTAAACTTTAAGGGTATGTGCACTGTATATTAGCAAAAATGATACAAAATGGCCAGAGCCAATGTTAGACAGTTTATGGGAAGGTAGGCACAGTTGGTGGAGCTGTGAAGTAGTACAACCATTTTGAAAGGCTATTTGGAATTATGAAATAAAGTGAATGAAATGCCCATACCCTCTGAGTAAGAGATTCTGTTACTAGGCTTATACCTCAGGGAGACCGTCAATAAGAAAAAAAATCCCCATATACTCCCAAATATTTATAGCAGCACTTTTTTTGTGATAACTAAGAAATGGAAGCAAATTAGATGCCCATCAAGTGGGGCATGGCCAAGCAAATTGTGGCACATGGATGTAATGGAATATTACTATGTTGTAAGAAATGATGTGTGTGACTGAAGTAATCCTAATAAAAGTTGCCCCTAGACCCAATATCCTAATTTCCTTATGGGCCACACTGAACAGCAGATGTTAACCACACAATCTGACTTTAACCACATCACAGGCCTCCAAACTCAATATAATCATTACCCCCAGATCCAATTTACATATTTGAAAAGGTGGGTCATTGCAGTCAGCCACAATCACATTATCCATTTTAGCCCAAGACAGGACCACAGTACTATCTATCTATCTAGACAAGACAGGACTACAATAGTTAGCCAGTCAGAAAGCAGCATGACCAGGATGTTTGACCACCAAACCATAGAAGGTTCTCCTCTCTATTAACCTAACCCCTTCACAAACTCCTCCTGCCTTTTTAATATTCATAATTTTTGTTGTATAATCAGCATCATTACACTATAAATTTGTCTGTGTTGTCTTACGAAGTTGTTGATTCCTCTTGGAACCTAGTCCAGTTCTGATGGGCATCAATCCTCAATAAATGCTTGTATTTAGATTAGAGGTGTACTTGGATTAGAATTCTTTGAGACAGTGCCACCACAACACACCATGAAACTACAACATGATTATTACAAAGAAGCATGGTAAGATCTATATGAACTGATGCAGAGTAAAGTAAGTGGAACCAAGAAAGTAATATACACAGTAACTACAGCAGTGTAAATGGAAAGAAAAACGATACCCCAAAAACATCCAAAGTAAATGTAACAAAATTATAAAGATCAAGTGAGCCCCGAATAAAAGGATATGAGGAAAAATCCCCAATCTAGCCCTTCGTGGAGGTGAGAGGTCTACAGATGTTATACACTACATGTTTCCAGATCTTTTAATGTATTAATCAGTTGTGCTGACTTTTTTATCTCTCTCTAAAAAAACAAAACAAGAAACCCTGTCATATTGGATGGCTCTCAGGAAGGGAAAAAAGGAAGGATACATGGGATAGATGCTATGGTGATGTAAGAAACAGAAAATATCAATAAAAAAACTTATTTTTAAAAAATCTAATTGTATGATGAGAATAAATGGGTATTTGGTATAATTCATATTTTATAGACCAGAGGCAGATAGTGTTTTCCTCTCCTTGTGTTTCTCTCAGTGGGAAGCCCCACTTCTTTCTTCTTTTTTTCCTGCCTGGTTTTGGGAAACCCAGTAGGATATAGTGGGAAAAGTCCCAGATTTGGAGTCAGAAGACCTGAGTTCAAATTCTAATTCAGGGAGAAGTTTTCTTATCTGCAAAAAAGAAAAGGCTAGGGTGACCTCTGAGGTTGTTCCAAGCTTTAAATCTATTATCCCATGAGGCAATGAAGCCATAGACCCCTTTACAATCCTAGGTAAAGTCTGGGGTGGGAATTTGGGAGAATTGATCTTTAAGAGAAAAGACATTTAGAGGGCACCTGCTTTTTTTATGGTGTGTGGAGAGGGTAAGTACAACAACCAGGGGATTGATCTGGGGTTCAGGAGACCTGGTTCGAAGTTCCAGCTTTGCCACCAAGAAAGCACTGGTGGAAAGAGTTAAATCTGAATTCAAATCCTTTGATGTAACCACGTGGGATGAATCCTATCTGTCATATCACTGGCAGGTTGCTTATTCTCTTGTAAGTTTCCTCAGTTTCCTCATCCTGTGAAATGAAGGGTTTGAACTCCATGACCACCCAGGTCTGACCATGTCATGGTCTCCCAACACATTAAATTCCAGGGACATCTCTGTTAACCTCCAGTGCCAGACAGAAACTCCTCCGTTTGGTTTTTAAAGCCCTTTTAAAGCCCCTTTCTACCTTTCTGGTCTTATACTTTACTCCCCTTCATGCTGTACATGATGTACTCCTCACAGAGCACAGTTCCTTCTCTTACCTCTCTACACTTTTCATGAGCTTTCATGAGCTCATTCCACGCCTGGAATGCTTTGCCTCCTCACCTTTCCTTGTTGGCTTCCACCAACACTCTGCTCTTATCTGACTTCTCCAGGAGGCCTTTGCCAGTACAACCTGCTACTGTCTTCCTTCTGAGATGATCCCCCATTTTCACTGAATACATCTTGTATGTACTGAGTTGTCTGTATATTGTCTCCCGTTTTCAGAAGATGAACTCCTCCAAGGCAGGATTAGTGTTTTGACCTCTTACCGCTCCTCCAGCTTCCAAAGGAAGGGTTTAATGAGTGCTTAAGGACTGACTGACTTATACTTGAAATTCCAGGATCTGGGAGTCTTTCCGCGTGACTTACTGAGCAGTCTGTGCCCAGGATCTATAAGGCTCCTTCACCCAGATTCTAAGAAAGCTTGACCGGAGGAAATGCTAGTGTGATGGGTGCGCAAAGGTAGGAAGAACAGAGCCTCTTTAAACCCATCCTCCTCCTTCCTCCCCCCCAGGACCCTTAGATCCAGCGCCCGGAGCTCTCCGGCCCCTCGCCGCCACCCCCCACCCCCGGGCCAGATCCCAGGCGCACCGTTTGCACAGCTGCTGTTGCTCCCCAGCGTCTCCATGGGGCAGCTGCGGCTCCGGCTTCGGGTGCGGGACCAGGGGGTGCAGTGACTGCCCCGGCTCCGGAGGCAGTGGAGGCGGCGCGCGGTCCCCGCCCGGCCCGACTCTCACCCAGGGTCCTAGGCTCGGGAGAAGCTGCCAGTGCGTGCCTCTTCTTTGGTGAGAGACAGCTCCCGGCACGGGCCCAGAGGGTGGCTGGGGAGTGGTGGTGAAGTTGGGCGGGGCGGGAAGGGGACTGGGTCCCGGCTTCGGGGAGGATCCTCTTGGGCTGAGTGGGGAGCGAGGGAGAGGAATCTTTCTGGGGAGGAAGGTCCAGTGGAAATTAACTTGAGGAATCCCGTCTGAGCTCTGCACTTGCTGGCATCGCCAAATGGGACTTTTCATCACTTTGGTATAACTTTGTAAAAAAATTACTTTAATAAGAAAGGGATAGTTTAGAATCGGTGATTGTCCTGGAAAAGTATCCTAGCTGGCACTGTGACTCACCTTTCCCTCCCCTAGGGCCGGGATCAGCTTAATCACCTATTCATTGTCATCTTCTTTCTCTCTAGGTTCTTTCCTTCTGTGTGGCCACTCTGAGCTCACTCGTTTGAGGTCACTTTTGCCTCTCTTCAGAAGTTCTACTTTGCCACTGGCGTAACTGGGATGAGGTGGTACAAATCTACCAATTTAGGTTTTGGGCAGCCGTCCAGTTAATGAAACGAAAGAAAGCGTCTGAGCCTCAACTGCCGGAGAAACTGGAAAGACTTATTAGGTCCTGGATAGAGTCAAGGAAAAATAAGCTTGTTAAACGGAAGACGGAGATGGTGATGGTGTTGGAAAGAGGACTGGGGTAGTAGGAGTCGCGATACCTGGGTCCCAGGCCCAGTGCTGATAGTAGCTATCTGGGTCAAAGCATTTCACTTCTCTGAGCATTTTTCTTAAAGTAAAAAGAGAGGATTGTTCTATGTGATCTGTTTGGTCCAGTCCAATTCTGACCATCTCAGATTTTTGTGGGAGCAGGTTAGGGTGAAGAAAACCTCTGACCATGTCTAGGAAGGCAGAGTTAGGCATCTACAATGAGTTGAATTCAATTTGATAAGTTCTGGTAATAGCTAACACTGATAAGTTGATTTAAAATTTTACTCAGATTTTTACACATTTTATCTCATTTGCTCCTTTCCACAACCTTTCCCCATCTCTATTTTACAAATGAGGAAAACGCTTAAAGAGTTTGAATGACTTGTGCAGGGGCACCCAGCTATTAAATATGGCATGCAGGGTTTCAACACAAGTTTTCATGATTCAGTCTAGGAATCCCAGACCAAAGCACTTCATGGACTATACTGGGTTATGTCCTTGATTCCAACCTTACTTGGATCTTGGGATTCTGATTATAGATTTAAATGGCACCCATACCTATAATTAATGTGAATAGTCAGTAGATCTGGCTCTGTCCCTAATTTGTTGAGTGATCTTGGGTGCATAACCTCCTCTACAGACCTCAGTTTTCTCATCTGTAAAATGAGGGGGTTGGTCTAAATTATCTCCTAAGTCCTTTCTAGCGAGGGCATTCTAGGATTCTATGACTCCAGACACAATTCGCCCCATTGAAGTGCTGGGCTTCTTTTCTCCATTTGACCACAATGCCCTTTTCTCCAGCAACAATGTCCCTGTTAGGGTGGCAGAGTAGACCTTAGTATTGTCCTTCCCAATGGAGAACAACAGACCTCACTGTTGTTTGTCCAAGTTCAACTCAGCTCAGCTTTGAGGCTGTCCCTTTAAAGAATCAGACCAGCCAACATTAAAAGTGCCATACACATATCTTTCCAGAGATTAATTCATTAAACACTAGCTCCATTAAGGATATTTTTGATTATTAGGAATGACCCAAACATTTGAATCAAAATTATAGAATTTTCTAACCAAAAGGAGTAATTGAATTCCATTCAAGAAGCATTTATTAAGTGCTAAGACAACTAAAGTGCTTTACAAAAGTAGGCACTAATATGAGCTAGGTTCTGCAAGGTACTGATAATACAAAGATAAAAATACATAGCATACATACTCCTCAGAACAAGCACAAGGAAAAATAAATATGGACAAGTATATATGTAAATATATAAAACAATAAATGCAAAGGAGAGGGGGGAGGAGAGAGGGTTATAGCACTTGGAGGGATCAAGGAAAGGCCTTATGGAGTAGCTGATACTTGAACAGAGTTAGGGAGTCAGAGGTGTGGAAGGAGAGCATTCCAGGCAAGAATGAAAGAAATGGAATGCTTAGACAAGCCACTTCGTTATGCAAATGAGACAGCTCAGATATAGAGGAGATTAAATGATTTGTCCATGGTCCCATACTTAGTAAGTGATGGAGCCAGACTTCAACACAAGTTTCTAGACTCCCTGTACAGTTCTCTTTCCTTACATCATGGTGAGACATTTTGGTGCATAGGGAGTCAGAGGAGCACATTTATTTTCTGTGTGATGCTGGGAATATTACTTCCCTGAACTCCTTGGGCTGCAGTTTCTTCAACTATAAAATGGGCCAGGGTAAGGGTAGGACTAGATGACCTCTAAGATCCTTCCAGCTCAGATCTATGATTTGATAACTCTCAAATGACAGAGAATTCTATAACTGGTGTAGCAAAACTGATATTTAGTCTCTCGGATGGTTTTAGTCACATTAGATGTAGTTAGTTCTCCCTTGTAGCATTCCAATCCATTGCCCCATGTTTTGTACCTGTTTTTGTTGGAGGTTGAGAAGGAGGGAGCAGTAATGACATGCCTTCCTTGGGAACATTGCCCTTACTTTCTGTCTTGATATCATGGACTGACTCCTTCTCTGGGTGTGAGACTCATACCATTCATTTAAAAGATCCCACTGTCTTGAGAAATAATAGTTGCAATGGAATGTACAAATAGATATTAAGCTATGTGAATAGTCTTGGCTTGTCATGTTCAACTTCTGGAGTTGACATAAAGTCAGGCTTAGTGAGACTAATAACTGGTCTACTGGCCACTTAGCCTTCCCTGCCTTCATCATTCACTTATTTATTCAGCAAACATTTCTTAAACACTTACTGTGTATAAGTACCTATGCACTGATGGTAGGTACTGATGACACAGGCACATGATTAGCCCCTCTTTTCTTGCTGCCATCTTATAATTTCTTGATTACCTCTTTTATTCCTGCTTTTCTTTTCTTTTTTTTTTTTATTATTAAATTTATTTATTTAACTTTTAACATTCATTTTAACAAAATTTTGGGTTACAAATTTTCTCCCCTTTTATCCCCTCCCCCCCCAAACACCAAGCATTCTAATTGCCCCTATGACCAATCTGCTCTCTCTTCTATCATCCCTCTCTGCCCTTGTCTCCATCTTCTCTTTTGTCCTGTAGGGGCAGATAGCTTTCTATACCCCTTTACCTGTTTTTCTTATTTCCTAGTGGCAAGAACATTACTCGACAGTTGATCCTAACACTTTGAGTTCCAACTTCTCTTCCTCCCTCCCTCCCCACCCCTTCCCTTTGGAAGGCAAGCAATTCAATATAGGCCATATCTGTGTAGTTTTGCAAATGACTTCCATAATAGTTGTGTTGTATAGGACTAACTGTATTTCCCTCCATCCTATCCTGTCCCCCATTACTTCTATTCTCTTTTGATCCTATCCCTCCCCATGAGTGTCGACCTCGAATTGCACTCTCCTCCTCATGCCCTCCCTTCTATCATCCCCCCCACCCTGCTTGTCCCCTTGTCCCCCACTTTCCTGTATTGTGAGATAGGTTTTCCTACCAAAATGAGTGTGCACTTTATTCTTTTCTTTAGTGGAATGTGATGAGAGTAGACTTCATGTTTTTCTCTCACCTCCCCTCTTTATCCCTCCACTAATGAGTCTTTTGATTGCCTCTTTTATGAGAGATAATTTGCCCCATTCAATTTCTCCCTTTCTCTTCCCAATATATTTCTCTCTCACTGCTTGATTTCATTTTGTTTTAAAGATATGATCCCATCCTATTCAATTCACTCTGTGCACTCTGTCTCTATGTAAGTGAGCGTGTGTGCATGTGTAATCCCACCCAGTACCCAGATACTGAAATGATTCAAGAGTTACAAATATTGTCTTTCCATGTAAGAATGTAAAGAGTTCAGCTTTAGTAAGTCCCTTATGACTTCACTTTGCTGTTCACCTTCTCATGGTTCTCTTCATTCTTGTGTTTGAAAGTCAAATTTTCTTTTCAGCTCTGGTCTTTTCATCAAGAATACTTGAAAATCCTCTATTTCATTGAAAGACCATTTTTTCCCCTGAAGTATTATAGTCAGTTTTGCTGGGTAGGTGATTCTTGGTTTTAGTCCTAGTTCCTTTGACTTCTGGAATATACTGTTCCATGCCCTTCGATCCCTTAATGTAGAGGCTGCTAGATCTTGTGTTATCCTGATTGTATTTCCACAATACTTGAATTGTTTCTTTCTAGCTGCCTGCAGTATTTTCTCCTTGACCTGGGAACTCTGGAATTTGGCCACAATGTTCCTAGGAGTTTCTCTTTTTGGATCTCTTTCAGGCGGTGTTCTGTGGATTCCTTGAATATTTATTTTGCCCTCTGGTTCTAGAATCTCAGGGCAGTTTTCCTTGATAATTTCATGAAAGATGATGTCTAGGCTCTTCTTTTGATCATGGCTTTCAGGTAGTCCCATAATTTTTAAATTGTCTCTCCTGGATCTATTTTCCAGGTCTGTTGTTTTTCCAATGAGATATTTCACATTATCTTCCATTTTTCCATTCTTCTCTCTTTGTTCTGTGATTTCTTGGTTTTGCATAAAGTCATTAGCCTCCATCTGTGCCATTCTAATTTTGAAAGAACTATTTTCTTCAGTGAGCTTTTGAATCTCCTTTTCCATTTGGCTAATTCTGCTTTTGAAAGCATTCTTCTCCTCATTGGCTTTTTGAACCTCTTTTGCCAATTGAGTTAGGCTAGTTTTCAAGGTGTTAATTTCTTCAACATTTTTTTGGGTCTCCCTTAGCAGGGAGCTGATCTGCTGTTCATGCTTTGACTTCATGTCTCTCATTTCTCTTCCCAGCTTTTCCTCCACCTCTCTAACTTGATTTTCAAAATTCTTTTTGAGCTCTTCCATGGCCTGAGCCCATTGGGTGGGCTGGGACACAGAAGCCTTGATTTCTGTGTCTTTGCCTGATGGTAAGCATTGTTCTTCCTCATCAGAAAGGAAGGGAGGAAATGCCTGTTCGCCAAGAAAGTAACCTTCTATAGTCTTATTTCTTTTCCCTTTTCTGGGCATTTTCCCAGCCAGTGACTTGACCTCTGAATATTCTCCTCACACCCACCTCACCTCCTGATCCTCCCAGCCCGTGTTTGTGGTCTGAGATTCAAATGCTGCTTCCAGCCTCAGGGCTTTTGGCGGGGGCAGGGCTGCTATTCAGTATGAGACTATGTTTTGGTGCTGAGGTCGGGGCAGGGCCACCTCTCAGGCTCAGTTCCCTCAGGGGGTTTATGCACAGACCTTCCGCAATGGATTCAGGCTCCCGCCCGCTTGGGGAGCCCCTGTCTGCAGCCGCCTCTCAGCTTCTACCTCCCGGGGGGGGGCCTGAATTATGGGGGCACCCCACTCCCCTCTCGACCCGCCAAAGAGACTCTCTCACCCACCCCTGTCACCTGTGGGTGGAGGGACTTGTGCGGCCGCTGGAGATCCCGTCCCTGAAGCCTGCTCGGATCTGTTTCTCTCGGTGCCGCAGCCGTGGCCGCAGCAGGTCTGGGCTGGGCTTTGTGTCTGCAGCGCGATGGACCTTTTGCGAGAGGTTTGCAGATCCCTCTGTGGGTGGAGGGACCCGCGTGGCCGCTGGAGATCCTGTCTGTGAGGCCTGCTCGGATCTTTTCCTCTCGGTGCCGCGGCCGCGGCAGGGCTGCACTCAGCTCCCAGTCCCGGCGCCCAGTCCGCAGCGCGAAGGACCCCCCGCGAGAGGTTTGCAGGTCTCTCTGGAACAGAAATCTCCCTCGCTCCAATGTTCCGTGGCCTCTGGGTGCGGAATTCGCCGTGAGTTACTTCCCTGTAGCCATTCTATGGGTTGTGGGTTCAGAGCTATGTGTATGTGCGTCTTTCTACTCCGCCATCTTGGCTCCACACCTATTCCTGCTTTTCTTTTGAGTTTCTTATTGGTTATATATTGTTGCATTCTTACACCTATCATGTACCTTGCCATTGCCCTCACCGTGGTAGTAATTTTTAATTCTTCAAAGATTGTTGTATTCTTTGTCTTAACTGACCTAAAGCAACACTAGGAGAATTGGTATTAGATAGCTAGACCTTTGCTTTCATGGGAAAATTGAAGAGCTCCTTCTTTAGAGGAGCTTTTTTTATTTCTCAAAGACAATCTGTCACATTCTCTTCATTCTTTTCCACTCTGGGTCCAATTTGTTTTTCATCTGAACTCTTTATTTCAGACAGACAGACACACGTATTTGTCTCTCTGTCTTTGTTGTTCTCTCTTTCTCTCTCCATATATATATATATACACACATATATATACATATATATGCATGTAAACATATTACACATATGCATACATATACATATATATACACATATATGCTCATATATATATATGCTGATAGTTTTCCTATCAGCCCCATGTTCATAGTATAAATTCCACCTGGCCATAGGGAATGATCTTTGTGATATATTGCTGCAATCTCCTTGCTAGTATTTTATTTAAAATTTTTGCATTAACACTCATTAGGGAAACTGGTCTATAGTTTCCCTTTTTTGTTTTCACTCTACAAGACTTTTCACTGTTGTCCCTATATACATATAGGGACAAGCTTTATTGGTTGTCTATACAAATGCTTGCTGTAACCTGGGCACCAGACATTTTTCAACGATTTAATCTTCCCTGTGTGGGTTGGTCAGGCTAAATGCCTTTGCATTACAAATCTTTTCTAGAATGTTCTACAATGTCTTGGGGTTCGAGAAAATCACATGATGTCATCTGCAAGCTGGAGAATCTGGGAGAGCTCATTATTCACAGGAAATCCTTTTTCTACTTAGGTTCTGCTTTGACATTCCTATATCCAGGTATCAAGCACTCTTGGTGAGAATACATCTCCATTTTTTTATGATGTTAATGACCAGAAGGTAGTTGAACCGGGCTATTTCTGTTGTTATATCTTTCAAGGAATCTTGAATGATTTTGATGTATGGATTTGAGATATTTTCTTATAAAAGAGCTTATAACATGGCTTTATATTCTACCCAATCAGTTCTGGGGGGGTAATCCATAAATAATGAGCAGACTGGGACCTTCTTTAAAAACTTCTTTTAATTCATTGTGAAATGGTAAAGTTGTGGTCCATTGTTAATTTTGCTGATTGTTCCTTATTAATAACTTTATCAAAGATGCCTTAGATTAGTGCATGAATGATTTGTATGAAGATTTTATATAGTAGGGAGAGTAGGCATATAATGTTGACAGTTGATAGTTATTAATATTCTCTCATGAAATTTTAATTAGATCCAAGTTTCCCATGCTTTTTATAACTTCTCCTTCAGGTACCTTGTATATCTTTCCCAGGCTTAGAACACACAATTATACTTACAGTCTAGTACAAGACTTCCCCTGTGATGCATTTACAAGCAAATTCTACAGAACATTTAAAGAACAATTAATCTCAATACTGTATAAACTATCTTGAAAAATAGGGCAGAGTTCTACCAAATTCTTTTTATGATACAAATATGGTGTTGATACCTAAACCAGGAAGAGTGAAAACAAAAAAAGGGAAACTATAGACCAATTTCTCTAATGAGTGTTAATGCAAAAATTTTAAATAAAATACTAGCAAGGAGACTGCAGCAATATATCACAAAGATCATACCCTATGGCCAAGTGGAATTTATACTATGAACATGGAGCTGATAGGAAAACTATCGGCATAATTGACCATATCAGTAACAAAACCAACAGAAACTATATGATTATCTCAACTGATGCAGAAAAAGCCTTTGACAAAACCCAACACCCATTCCTATTAAAAACACTGAAGAATATAGGAATAAAGGGAGCTCACCTTAAAATCATAAGTAATATTTATTTAAAACCATCTGCAAGCATTATCTGTAATGGGGATAAGCTAGAGACCTTCCCAATGCAATCAGGGGTGAAGCAGGGATACCCATTATTACCACTGTTATTCAATATTGTGCTGAAAATGCTAGCTATAGCAATAAAAGAAGTAAAAGAAATTAAAGGAGTTAGAATGTGCAACGAGGAAACAAAACCATCACTCTTTACACACAATATGATGGTATACTTAGAGATCCCTAGAGAATCAACTAAAAAGCTAACTGAAATAATCAACAACTTTAACCAATTTGCAGGATACAAAATAAACCTACATAATTCATTAGGGGCAGCTAGGTGGTGCAGTGGATAGAGCATCAGTGCAGGAGTCAGAAGGACCTGAGTTCAAATCTCCCCTCAGACACTTGACACTCACTAGCTGTGTGACCTTGGGCAAGTCACTTAACCCCAATTGCCTCATCATGGGTCACCTCCAGTCATCCTGATGAATATCTGGTCACTAGATTCAGATGGCTCTGGGGGAGAAGTAAGTCTGGTGACCTGCACAGCGCTCCCTCACTCAAAACAAAGTCAAGTGCAAGTCATGTCATTATTTCTCTGATGGCATGGTCTTCTTCAGCAATGAAGGATGAACACACACACATAATTCATTAGCATTTCTGCATATTATCAACAATGTCCAACAATAAGAAATAGAAAGAGAAATTTCATCTAAAATAACTGTAGACAACATAAAATACTTGGGAGTCTGTCTGCCAAGACAAACCTAGGAGCTATAGGACACAATTACAAAATACTTTTCACACAAATAAGGTCAGATTGAAACAAATGGAAAAATATTCATTGATCATGGGTAGGCCAAGCCAACATAATTAAAATGACAATGCTACCTAAGTTAATCTGCTTATTCAGTGCCATACCAATCAAACTACCAAACAATTATTTGGTAGACCTAGTAAAAATAATAGTAAAATTCATATGGAATAACAAAAGGTCAAGAATATCAAGAGAATCAATGGAAAAAAAATCTGAAGAAAGGTGGACTAGGCAGATCGGATCTCACACTATATTATAAAGTGGCAATAATCAAAACCATCTGATATTGGCTAAGAAACAGAGTGATAGACCAGTGGAACAGATTAGGTACACAACAAATTTTAGTAAATAAACATAGAAATCTAGTGTATGATAAGCCCAAAGATCCAAGCTTTGGGAACAAAAGCTAATTATTTGACAAAAGCTGTTTGGAAAACTGGGAAATGGTGTAGCAGAAACTAGGTAATAGACTAACACTTCAGGTTGTATACCTAGATAAAGCCAAAATGGGCACATGAATTACACATAAAGGGTGATACCATAAGCAAATTAGAAGAGCATGGAACAGTTTACCTGTCAGCTCAATGGACAAAGGAAGATTTTTGGACCAAACAAGATACAGAAAGCATTACAAAATATAAAATGAATAATTTTGATTATATAAAATTTTAAAGTTTTTGTACAAACAAAACCAATGCACCCAAAATTAGATAGAAAGCAGAAACTGGGGAAATTTTGTAGCAAATATCTCTGATAAAAGTCTCATTTCTCAAATACATAGAAAACTCAGTTGAATTTATAAGAATACAAATCATTCCCCAACTGATAAATGCTTAAAGGATAAGAACAAGAAGTTTTCAGAAAAATAAATCAAAGCTGTCTATAGTCGTATGAAAAAGATGCTCCAAATCATTATTGATTAGACAAATATAAATTAAAAAAACTCACACTTAGCAGATTGGCTAATATGAAAAAAGGAAAAATAAATATTAGAGGGAATGTGAGAAAACTTGGACACTAATGCACTGTTGGTGGAATTGTAAACTGATCCAGCGATTCTGGAGAGCAATTTGGAACTATGCCCAAAAGGCTATAAAACTGCATTCTTTTTGATCCAGCAATACTACTGCTAGGCCTGTATCTGGAAATTTGTTTTTATTTTTTTAAGTGAAAAGGATCTACTTGTACAAAAATATTTATAGCAGCTCTTTTTGTGATGGCTAAGAGTTGACAATAGATGGGATGCCCATCAATTGGGGAAAGGCTGAAGAAGTTGTGCTATAAGAAATGACAAACAGGATGGACTTAGATGAACTGATACAAAATGAATTGAACAGAACCAGGAGACCATTGTATGTAGTAATAACAGTATTGTATGATGAAGAATTGTGAATGACAAGTATTCTCAGCAATAAAATGATCTAAGACAATTCCTCCCTCCCTCCTTCCCTTCCCTCTCTCCCACCTTCCCTCCCTCCCTCCTTCCCTTCCTTCCTTCCTTGCTTCCTTTCTCTCTGTCTCTCTCTCCTTCTTTCTTTTGTTTGTCTTCTTGCACAAAATGAGTAATGAGGAAATATGTTTTATATGACTGCACATATATAACCTATATTAGATTACTTACCATCTTGGGGAAGGGGGAGGGGAGGGAAGGAGGGTTAGAATTTGGAACTCAAAACTTAAAAAAAAAAAGTTAAAAATTGTTTTTACATATAATTGAGGAAAACATAAATTATTATTTAAAAAAAAAGCCTCACTTCCCGTATGGATCATAAAGTCCTTATTCTAAGAGACATTCCTTCATGTTCTGGATGGAATATTGCTACAAGATGGTGAGCCATGAGTGGCAAATATTTTATAAATAAACCTGTGCCTGAATCCACAATTCTTCTATACTTTCTGGGGAACCTTGGAGAAGTGAAAAAAGTCAAAAAAGGATGGTTTCCAGTCAATCAACAGGCATTTATTTAAACATTTATTTGTGTACCAGGCATAAACTAGTTCCTAGGAATTTATCCATTAGGTTTTCATCTCCTTAGTCTTTCCTGTAGGTGATCAGGCCAAATGCCTTTGTGATTACAGATTGTTTCTATAACCTCTGGGAGGTTATATTCTATGAGAGGAGATCATATGCATATTTATAAGACCATACAAAACACACGTAAAGCAAATACAAAACAACTTGTATTGCTTGTGGGGGTGGGGAAGGCACAACAGCTGGATCTAACTAAAAATGGCCTCAGACCAAAGGTAGCATGTGAACTGAGTCTTTTTTTTCACTTAAAAATTATTTGATGATATATTCTTCCCCAGTTACATGTGAAAGTGATTTTTAACATTCCTTTTTAAAGCTTTAAGTTCCAGATTCTCTCCTTTTCTCCCTTCCCATCCTCTTCATTGAGAAAGCAAGCAGTTTGATATAGATCATACATGTGTAATCATGTAAAACATTTTGATAGTAGACATCTTGTAGAAGAAAACACAGACAAAAAAAACTCAAGAAAAATAAAGAAAGTAAAAAGGTATGCTTCCATCTGTATTCAGACACTATCAGATCTTTCTCTGGGGATAGCACTTTTCATAAGTCCTTCAAAGTTGTTTTGGATCATTGTATTGCTGAGAATAGCTAAGTCATTCACAGATGATCATCTTATATTGCTGTTACTTTGTATACAGCATATTTCCCTTTGCATCAGCTCATATTAAGTCTTTCTGGGTTTTTCTGAGAGCATTCTGCTTATCTTTTCTTTTAGCACAACAGTATTCCATCATAATCACATACCATTCCCCATGCATTGATAGTGTCAGTCATTCCCCAATTGATAGGTCTCCCTTTAATTTCCAATTCTTTGCCACCACAAAAAGAGCTGCTATAAATATTTTTGTGCAAGTAGATCCTCTTCCCTCCACCCCATTTAAATTCTTTTGGGGATATAAACCTAATAAAAACCTGCTGGATCAAAGGGTATGTACAGTTTATATCCCCTTTGGGCATAGTTTGAAATTGCTTTATAGAATGGTTGAATCAGTTCACAATTCCACCAAAAGTGCATTAATGTCTTGTTTTCTCATATTCCCTCCAACATTGATCATTTTCCTTTTCTGTCTTATTAGTCAATCTAATAGATATGAGGTAGTACCTCAGAATTGTTTTAATTTGCATTTCTCCAATCAATAGTGAGTTAGAACATTTTTTCCATATGCCTATAGATAGCTCTGATTACTTCATCTGAAAACTGTTCACATTTTTTGATCATTTTTCGGCTGGGGAATGATTCTTATTTTTATAAATTTGACTCAGTTCTCTATATGTTTGAGAAATGAGGCCTTTATCAGAGAAACTTACTTCAAATTTTTTTTTCACAGTTAGTATTGCTAATTGTATTTCCCTACATCCTACTCTACCCTGCCCTGTTTATTCTGTTCTCTCTCTCCTTTCATCCTGTACCTCCTCAAGTGTTTTGTTTCTGACTACTCCCTCCCCCAATCTGCCCTGCCTTCTATCATACCTTGCCTCTTTTCTTATTCCCTTCCCCTCCTACTTTCCTATAAAGTAAGATAGATTTCTATACCCAATTGAGCGCATATGTCTTTCCCTCTTTGAGCCAATTCTGATGAGAATAAGATTCACTGACTCCTCCTCCACTGACTCACCTCTCCCTTTTTCCCTGCCACTGTAAAATCTTTTTCTTGCCTCTTTTATGTGAGATAATTTATCTCCATTTTACTTATCTCTTTCCCTTCCTCCTAGTACATTCCTCTCCCACCTCTGAATTTTATTTCTTTTTAGATATCACCCCCTCATATTCAGCTCATCTCTCTTTTGTAGTTGCAAGTATCATCTTCCCATGTAGGAATGTGAACAGTTTAACCTTATTAAATCCCTTATAATTTTCCTTTCCTGTTTACCTTCTTATGCTTCTCTTAAGTCTTGTACTTGAAAGTCAAATTTTCTATTCAGCTCTGGTCTTTACATCAAGAATGCTTGAAAGTCTTCTATTTCATTGAATATCCATTTTTCCCCAGAAGGATTATCCTCACTTTTGCTAGGTAGGTTGCATTTGGTTGCAATCTTAGCTCCTTTGCCCTCTGGAACACCATATTCCAAGTCCATCAGTCCTGTAATGTAGAAGTTGATGTATCTTATGTTATTTTGACTGGTTCAATCATACTTGAATTGTTTATTTCTGGCTACTTGCGAAATTTTCTCCTTGACCTGGGAGCTCTGGAATTTGACTATAACACCCCTGGGAGTATTCATTATAGGATCTCTTTCAGGAGTTAATTGGTGGATTATTTCAAATTCCACTTTACCCTGTGATTCTAGAACATCAGGGCAGTTTTCCTGGACAATTTCTTGCAAGATGATATCTACACTCTTTTTTGATCATGGCTTCCAGGTAGTCCAATAATTTTTAAATTTTCTCTCCTGGATCTATTTTCCAGGTCAGTTGTTTTTCCAGTAAGACATTTCATATCATCTTCTATTCTTTTCATTCTTTTGGTTTTGTTTTGTTGTTTCTTGATTGCTCATAAAGTCATTGACTTCCGTTTACTCAATTCTAATTTCTAAGCAATTATTTTCTCCACTGAGCTTTCAGACTTTCTTTTTCATTTGCCATTTCTACTTTTTAAGGAGTTCTCTTCAGTGAATTTTTGTGCCTACTTTTCCATTTGGTCATTCTGCTTTCCAACGCATTCTTCTCCTCATCGACTTTTTGGACCCCCTGTACCATTTGGCTTAGTCTGTTTTTTAAGGTGTTACTTTCTTCAGTGTTGTTTTTTTGTATCTCCTTTAACAAGCTGTTGACTCATTTTTCATGATTTTCTTGCATCACTCTCATTTCTATTCCCAATTTTTCCTCTACCTCTCAAGTAAGAGAAATAATAACAATAAGTAAGATTTTCAAAAACCTTTTTTGAACTCTTCCATGGCCTGAGATCAATTCATATTTTTCTGTGGGAACTTGGCTCTGTTATCTTCTGAGTGTGTTTTTTGCTCTTTCTTGTCACCATAGTAACTTTCTATGGTCAGATTTTTTCTGTTTGTTCATTCTCCCAGCCTATTTCTTGAGTTTTAATTCTTGTTAAAGTAGGGCTCTGCTTCCAGGGTAGAGGGAACACTGTCCTAAGCTTCAAGGGTTTTGTACAACTGTTTTCAGAGATACTTCTAGAGACCTGTAAGTTTTCAGTTCTTCCAAAGTGGTATGATCTAAAGAGAGGTGTGTTTACCACTCTCCTAACCTGTGCTCTGGCCTGGGAGTGACCACAAGAACTCTTTTCAGCCCTAGAACTATGAGGAGAGTCCCTATTCCACTGTGGTCACAAGCTCTGATGTGCTAGTGTTCTTCCTTGCCTGAGGACTGCCACCCAGGTGTGTGACCAGGATTCAAGCATGGATAAAGCAACAGAGTCCTGCTTCAGTGCCAGCAGATGGACCCCTGTAATATTCTGACCAGTTGATTAACTCCTTTACCTTGTGTGGGCTGAGAGCTCCAGAAGCAGCTGTTGCTGTTGCTGATTCAGTGGCTCCCAAGGCCTGCTCCTGATTTTCTGGGGCTTAGTCTGTGTGCTCTATTCTCACCCAGGTGTGACAAACCTTTCCTGTTGATCTTTTAAGTTGTCTTTGGCTGGAAAATTATTTTACCCTGTCCTTTTATGGGTTATGCTGCTCCAGGAATTATGTTATGGCATTATTTAAAGGTGTTTGGAAGGGTTTTGGATAGAGTTCAGGAAAGTCACTGCCTTTTCTCTGCCATCTTGACCCTGCCCCCTGAGCTTAGTCTTAAAGGAAGCTAGGGATTCTAAGATGGACAGCTAGGTGATGTAGTAGATACAGTGCCAGGACTGAAGTCAGAAAGACTCATCTTCAGTTCAAATCTGGCTTCAGATACTTACTACCTGTGTGACCCTGGGGAAGTCATTTAACCCTTTTTGCCTTACTTTCCTCAGTTGTAAAATGAACTAGAGAAGGAAATGGCAAGAAAATCTTAAATAGGGGTCATGAAGAGTTGGACATGATTAAACAATGATGAGGGATTCTAAGAGTGAGAAATTAAGAGGAAGAGCATTCAAGGCATGGAGGACAGTACTGAGATGAGAGATGGAGTATTGTGTGAGGAAAAGCAACTATGAGGATCAAAAAGTAAATGGAGGGGATATGTTAAAAAAAACTGGAAGGATAGATTGTGAAGGGCTTTAAATGCTAAACAGAGGAATTTATATTTGATCCTAAAGAGAATAGGGAGTCACTGGAGGTTTTTCAGTTGAGAGAGGGGGACACAGTCAGACTTTTGCTTGCAGAAAATCACTTTGGAAGCAGAGTGGAGAATAGATTGGAACTGGAAGAGAGTTAAGGAAGCGAGACCAACCAGAAGGCTATTATAGTAGGGGTGATGAACTAGAAGGACAGTGGCTGTGTGAAGGAAACACAGCTAGGTGGTACCATAGTGCACAGAGTGCAGATCCTGGAGTCAGGAATATTCATCTTCCTGAGTTCAAATCTGGTCTCAAACATTTATTGGCTATGAGGTCCTGGGAAAGTCACTTAACTCTGTTTTGCCTCAGTTTCCTCATCTGTGAAATGAACTGGAGAAGAAAATGGCAAACCACTCCAGTATCTCTGCCAAGAAAACCCCAAATGGGGTTATAAAGAGATAGACAAGACTGAAAAAAGACAATAACAACAGAGAGAAAAGTGGGCCTAGGACAGAGCTTTTAGGGGGGAATCCACAGGAGAGGGCATGACAAAGACTTGAGGAGAGATCAGATGGATGGAAGGAAGAGAAAAAGAAGAGAACAGTGTCATAAAACCCTAGAGGAGAAAGAATCCAGGAGGAGAAAGGAATCAATAGAAAGGTCAAGAAGGATAAAGCCTGAGAAAAGGATGTTCCATTTGGCAATGAAGAGCTCCCTGGTAACTTTGGAGATTATGCAGCTAAAACAGTAGCTCCTTCATGTATAAAATGAGAAGGTTGGAGTAGATGATCTCCAAGTTCCCTTCCAGCATCAAATCTATGAACCTATGCTCCTACAACTAGATAATCTGGAGATCCCAAGCAGGTCTTGATCTGCTATTCCTCTGACTCTTTACCTTCACCATGACTTTGTTTTGCCATACAGTGCCCAGAACTGCATTTCAGATTCCAACCTTCTCAATATCATTTCACTATTTCATGAGATGCTGCCCATGTTCACTCTCTGGGCTTCTCTCCTTCCTCCCCAGAAGTCTTTCCCTCCTCCCCACCCTCAGTTTTTTCTTTTTTTAGCTCTTCTTTAGGCGCTGTGTTCCCCATTAGAATGTAAGCACATGGAGAAAAGGGATCATCTTGTCTCCTTGTATTTGTATGACTAGCACTTAGCACAGTACCTGGCACATAATGCCATATTATTAAGTGTTTAATAAATGCTGTGTCTCTATTCATCTCTTTCATATTGCATGATAGAACATAAGCTCCCTGAAGGCAGGAGCTGTTTTAAATTTGTCTAGTATCCCCTGGTGTAGCACAGTACCTGACATGTAGAGGTGTTTAAAATAAATGCATTTGATCAAATCAAATGAAATAGATTTGGAAATTCTCTGGTTAAAGTTGAATCCTGCTATGCAGTGATTAATCCTTTCTGAAATAAAGAGCCACTTTCTAACTGAAGAATTTTCATAGTGCTTTGCTTAAATCATGACCCACCCATGTTTAATTGTTTTAACCAATGAGTATGGAAAAGAAAGCATTGAGCAACTTGGGCCAGAGAATCATCGTCTGTCCTTTGCTGAGAGAGACACAACAAGAGAAACAGGAGGGACAGGATCGCAGCCTTAAGAGTCATATCCTTATACTTCTGTCACTTCTCCTCTTGCTCAAAATCAGAGGATGATATTACACTTTTGATTTCAGCAATTGTTCTTCACATGTCCAGGCAGGTCTCTGGGGAGGATAAGAAGGGTCTCTCCTCATTTCAGGACTTCTTTTCCATCTTCTGTCTTTAGATGTGGTCCTGGGTCCTCCTACTCCCAAGATGCTTCCCACCCTGTTATTTTCCAGCAAGACAGAGTGTGAAGTCAGAGGTCTTCAACGCCAATTCCATAGGGAGACAAGCAAAGAGTCCCAAGGCTGTAAACTGTAGAGCAGTGACTTCCTTGCAAATGCAGATGCACAGGAAATTCTGGTTTGTGAGCTTGAGAGCAGGTGAGGTGCCCTGAGGGAATCTAGAGCGTGGGTTAAGATTTCTTCATCCCACAAGTCAAGTGGAGCAGGGTGTAAAAATACTTGGTCCTGAGACCCTCTCCCCTACCTCTAACAGCCCAGCCCTTGGCGTTCCTGATTGATAGGGAGTCCAGAAGAGATAAGACGGGGCCCAAGCTGGCCGTGGGCCAGGGAATTGGGCCAATTAAAGGCTTGGGATTGTTCTAGGAGATAAAAGTTGTCCCCTGACAAATACCGCCAGCAGCTGTTCCCAAGTGAAGTATGTGAATGTTTACTTTGTGACGCTGTAGTAGGCAGTAAAGGATGCTGCTTGTGTGTATGGCCCCCTTGGTTTTATAGCTCAGAAAATCTGACCTTCAAGGAGGATCTCTGTTCTTTTTTTTTGGTATCCTCTCTTGTAGAATGTCTTTGAGGGCAGAAACTATCTTGTTTTCGTATTTGTGTCTCTGGCATGGCACACTTCTCATCTTTGGGAAATCTAAGGCAGCTGAGGGCACAGTGAGTAGAGTGCTGACCTTGGAGTGAGAAAGACCTGAGTTCAAATGTGACCTCAGGCACTTCTTAGCTGTGTGACCCTGGGCAAGTCACTTAACCTCTGTTTGCCTCAGTTTCCTCAACTATAAAATAGGAATAATAACAGTATCGACCTCATAGAGTTGTTGTAAGGATAAAAATGAGATAATATTCGTAAAGGTGCTTAGCACAGTACCTGGCACATAGTAGATACTATGTAAATGTTTATTCTAGAGGTGGGGAACCTGTGGTCTGACCACCTGTGGCCCTCTAGGTCCTCAAGTGTGGTGTTTTGACCGAATCCAAGCTTCAGAGAACAAAAACCACAGAGTAGGTGCTTCATAAATGTTGGCTGATTGATTCATCACTGAAGTCCCCAAATTCAGCCTTCATGAGGGGAAAAGAAGCAAGTAAGCATTTCCATAGTGCTTATTGCATGCCAGGCACTCCACTAAACACTTCATACATATTCATTTAATCTTCAAAACAACCCACTTTACAGTTGAGGAAACGAAGATAGACATTAAGTGACTTGTCCAGGGATACACAGCTAGAAAGAGTCTGAGGCAGGATTTGAATTGTCTGCCCAACTCCAAGTCCAATACTCCATATCCACTCTGCCACCTAGTTCTCTCTAATGGGTCCCAGGAAGGCTCAAGATGTGTGCGTGTGTGGGTGTCAGACAAGTTATAATATGGAGAAAACTCTTGATGGATTTATGGTCAAAGGTTCTCTTTCTCTCTTACCTAGTCAGTCTTTACATCTTCTCCACAGAAGCCCAGACAGACTGCAGGAAAATTCCACCTCCTCCGTGAAGTATTGTCTGACAACTGTGGCCCTCAACTTGTCTCTTTTTACTTTCTACAGCACCTAGAGTCTATCTCATTCAATCTGAAATTTAGTTCTATTTCATCTTGTATCAGACAGTGTTCAACTTAGTCTTATTTCTCTAAAGAGATTATAAATTTCTCATGTGGAAGAACTATACCTTCTTTTCATTTCATTTTATTATTTTTAAGCTTTTACATAGAGATGTTTACTTCAAGGTTATAGCAATAACAGAAATACAAATATTTCACACCTTCATACCCTTCCCTAAGCTGCCTTGGTCTCTGCAGAGAATAGACTTCCTCTTTGCCTTCCTCTACCCCACCAGGTCCATGTCCAGATTTGCTACCACTGATGGATAAATTCTTATCTCAGCTACTGCTGGGCTAGCTCTCGAAGGTCATGCCTTTCTTTTCAGGGCATTGCTACAGAAGCTAGCTCTTTGTTTAGATTCTGATGGCTTAGAATGAGGGTACAATAGCAATTTTTTCTGTTCTGGCTAGAAACTTTGAGGGTCTTCCCTCATTGATACTTTGATTAATTTTTTTGTGATGGTAAATTAGGCTTTTTGTCTCAGTTCTTGCCTAGCCCTTAGTCATTGAATAGGGGCTGTCTCAGATCCACTGAGGCCTGGGAAAGACCTTAAATTAGAAGGGTCAAGGTCATCCACTGCATCCCCAGCAACAGCCAGCCAGTTGTCCTGACTTTTGTCTTGTCCCTGGACTTGCATGACTCTAAAGGGCAGAGTGAGGCTGACCCTTCTCCAAGCTCTTCCTCACTTAAATCCAGTTCAGGAGCAAGTCAAGACATCTCTTCCACCAATGCGGAAAAACAACTGCAACAACCATAAGACCTGGTATGGAGTCTGATTCCCAGACACTCCCAGGTTCCCAGACTCCTGGAGGCTAGCTTTCCTAATCTTCTGAAAGGTACAATGTAAGAGCTTTCAAGTTAATCCCCTTCTCCTAAAAGGAAAGAAGCAATTCCAAAGCCAGTGTAGGACAGAGGTCTTTCTTCACCAGACCGAGCATCATGCTCAGAGAGAGGATCCCTGCGTTGTCTCTCACCCGACATGGTCAAAGCGGGAGCAGAGATCTGCCAAGACAGGGGCAGCTCTGGCCTCTCCTTTTTTCAGTGTCCCGCCCCCAAACCCTAGTGCTGAATAAATACTTCTGGTTGTCGATTAAAGGGGGTAGAATACAATATAGAAGGAAGAAGCATGTCATAATGGAAAGAAGACTAGACTTGGAGTCAGAAGATAAGAGTTCAAATACTGACCCTAGCTGTGAGACTTGGGGCAAATCACTGCACCTCTCTGGTCCTCAGCTTCCAAAATGTGGATGTTAGATGGAATTGGTAGTGGCTATTCTATGGGCTATACTGGGGGAGGGGGAAGGGTGTCATGGAGTTTGGAATTCATATGTGCTTTGTCATGCTGTTCTATTGATCTTTGTCTCTAATGCATATATATATTTATATATGAATATATATATATACTGCTAGTTTTAAATATATATAATGTTGTTATGATCTATAAAATAAAAATTCTTTGAAAAGAATTAGTCAATTAATTTAAAAATATTATCAAATTCACCTTTCATGAAAGATGTACTCCAATGCCTCAATGTAGGGTAGAGATGATTCTAGGTTCTTGTAGGTCATGTCAGTAAAGATCATTCAATTAATCCAAAAATATATATTAAATACCTACTATATGCCAGGTTCAAAGAATGAAACATTCCTTACTCATAGCAAATAAAAAAGACTTCCAGTACCCTACTGTGTAAGGGGCCCAGAGGGTCCCAGGGGGTGCAAGTCAGAGGCAAAGCCTGTTCCCATGGGAATGGTGCTGACGCACACCCTGGCAGAAGCTCTGTGTGACCCTGGAACCTGATGTTCTGTACAGTAAAGTTACAAGTGAGCCTGGGAACCCAGGAACTAGCTGCAGGAACAAGATAAGCTTCTTTCCTTACTGCGGGAGTAAGGATGTGGAATAGTCATGAGATGGTGAAGTAATGGGATGAGCTCAGCATGTATGTGATTGGTGGATGCAGCCTTTATAAACCCTAACCCTCAGCTGAATAAAGAGTTGTTGCTTGGATCATCTTGTCTCCGGTCTCCTTCCTTCAGGGCCCACAGATTAGAGGCCCGTGGGTCAGGGGGATCCAGGGGGCTCGGGCCTTGACCCCGAGCACTACTGGTGATAGACTATCTACTTTCTGAGGACCAGACTAGCTAAGTATGGAAAGCTCATTACCAGTAGACTGGCCATTTGGCGATGAATTCTTTGGTCATGATTTCAGCAATCCATGAAACAAACAGAAATATTGAATGATTCTGAATCCTGTGCAATCCCCTTATGCATCTACAGTGATAATAGTAGGGAATTGGGAAAGAGGATGCTAAAAGACTATCTTTAAATATCAATTTACCTATCAGGGCTCTCATTGAGAGATTCTTGCTGAAAGTCACTGATATGACATGATACTAGAAGAAAGGAATTCTATCACCCTTAGCAGTAAACTATAAATGAAACTGGAAGACATAAGGAAGTTACAGCTAATCGCAGGTTCTCCTTCTTGGACCAACTTGGTTGAGGTGGTTTTATTGTGTTTCCAAAGGCAACAAAAACAACAACAAAAAGAAAAAATATATTTTATGAGATACTTGGTCATCTTGCTTCGTGGTGCTTGCGATAAGTGTAAGGAACAATATCTAGATATCTTTACTTGATGACTTCAATGCTAAGGTGGGCTTAGGGGAAGATAATGAAAAGTATTTGTTGGAAAATTTGGATCAGGATTAAGAAATGAAAACTACCAAAGGCTTTTACCCAGAAACCTTATGGCTATATATCATAAGAAATTTCCTTAAGAAGTGATTTGGAAAGTAATAGTCGTGGTAACTACTGAGTAATAGCATAGAAAACTAAATTGATTATATCTAACTAGACAGGAAATGACTGGTTTCTAACCTCACAATTCAACTGAAACTGCTCCCTCTAAAATTACCAATGATCTTGATGCCAAATCCACTGTTTTTTCTTAATTCTCATCCTTCTTGACCTCTCTGCAGTCATTGATAATATCAATCACCTTCTTCTCCTTCATACACTGTTCTCTCTATGTTTTTGTGACACGGTTCTCTCCAGGTTCTCCTCCTACATGTCTAACTGCTCATTCTTAGTCTTCTTTCCTGGATCTTCATCCAAGTTATGCCCTATAAGTGTGGGTGCCCCACAAAGTTCTGTGCAGTACCCTCTTCTCTTTTCCCTCTATACTATCTTGATTAGGGATTTCAACAACTCTCATGGGTTTAATTATCATCTCTAGGCAGATGATTTTTAGATCTGTATATGTAGTTTTACTCTTTCTCCTGGTCTCCAATCGAGAATCACCAAATGCCTTTTAGACATTTGAACTGAATGTGCTACAGACTCTCAAACTCAGTATGTTTGTAGCAGTACTCAGACTTTCCTCTTTCTCAACTTTGCTATTACCGTTGAGGACACCACCATTCTCCCAGACACCCAGGGCCACAACCTTCATGTTATCCTCAACTCTTTACCTGCACTCATCCCACATGTCCCATCTGTTGACAAGTCTTATTGTTTTTCCCTTCACAAATCTCGTACTGCTCCTTACCCCTCCACTCATACAACTGCCACCCTTGTATAGGCATTCATCACCTTACACCTGGACTATTGAAATAACCTTTCAAGCGGCCTTTATGCCTTAAGTATCTCTCCACTCCAATCCATTCTCTTTAGATTTTCTTAATGCACGTGTCTGACCATGTCATCCATCTAGTCAATAAACTGTAGTGACTCCCTATTCCCCCTTTGGGTCAAATACTAAATCCTTTGGCATTTAAAGTCCCTTACAACATGGCCTCATGTCTTACAATAAGGTAAGAAACCTTTCCACTCCTTTTTTCTATGTTGCTTCCTTGTGTGTGCTCTATGATCCAGCTATACTGGCCTATTTGGTGTCCTTTATATTCCTTTATACAAGATACTCCTTCTTCCAGCTCCTAGCATTTCACTGGGTGTCGCTTTTTCCTTAGATGTTCTCTCCTTATCTCTACCTCTTGTACTTCCTAACTTTTTTCAAGACCCAGCTCACATCACACTTCCTTCAGGAGGCTTTCTGGTTCCCTTCATTGCTAAAGCCTTCCCATGATATTATCTTCTGTCTACTTCATATATAACTTATATGTGCATAGCTTCTGCATGTGGTCTTCTCCATTAGAACGGGAGTTCCTTGAAAGTAGACGTTTTTCTTCCTCTTCCTTCCTTTCTTTTTCTTCCTCCTCTTTCTTCTTCTCCTCCTGCTTCTTCTTTCTTTTTTCTTCTTTCTTCCTCTCCTTTTCCTTCTTCTCCTTCTTTCTTTTTCTTCTTCTTCTTCCTCTTCTTTCTTTTTCTTTTTCTTCTTCTCTTCTTCCTTTTTTCCTTCTTCTCCTTGTCCTTCTTTTTCTTCTCCTCCTTCTTTCTTTTCCTTCTTTTCCTTCTTTCTTTTTCTTCTTCTTCTTCCTTCTTCAGCACACAGTAAGAGTTTAATGAGTTTTTTTTGACCAACTGACAGGTTGTTGATATAGGTGTCATTTACAAGTCTTCTGTGTGTATATAGCCAGACCATGGACATCTTAAAGCAAAGCTCAAAATCATTACCCAATTGGAACAAAAGATAAAGATGAGAAGATATGGCATGCAATTAAAACAACTCCAATCTGACCTTTTAAGCAAGATATTGACCCTGAAAGTGGGGCATTCCTAGAGAAAGAGAGATGAATAAAGGCTATCATAATTTCCTATGGCCATTTAACTCATGTAAAGCAATCACCACTAGAAAAGGCCAAAAAAGCCAAGAAACCTCCTCAGCCAGTAACCTCTTAGTCTTTTTGCCAAGCAGAGAAATATAACAGCCAAAACAACATCAGTTTAGGATATAAACTGCATCTGTAAAATCTTACAGAAGAGGATGATGACAGATTCTGAATAAAATTGCCATATTAAATATTGAGAAATGGTGAGTGGGAAAAAAAATGAGTTTACAATAAGTTTGGCATGAGACTCAGTTAAGTCTTATGATCCCAAGAAGATTTAAGGATGAAACTCAAAAGACAAGAAAAGAATCATTCAGAACACATATAATGAATAATTTTCTCCATCAATGACATTATAACTACCATATTTTGGCTCTGACATCACTGTGCCTAATGTGCTGCATGAGAAAATAGAATGAAAGAACAGATAGACTTGATCACATATATACAGAGGAAATCCATGTAGGAGGCAACACAGTTAAACGTAAACATCTGTGAAAGAGGGGTAGATGTCTAACAATAGAAAAGAAATATGATGGATGAAAGCTATGAGAAAGAGGCACTGAGAAGACATCACTTATATTAAACGACATTAAAGGAAATGCATTACCATCTATTTGGCTACAGTACCTGTGAGAACCATGGGGATTTGCCATCTGGATTGCAGCTGAAACTTCTTTTATATGTTGTTTTTTCCCTTTTAGAATGTGAACTGGTGGAGGGCAAGGACTCCCCTGTGTTTCTATTTGCATCACCAGCATTTAGTCCAATAATTAATAGATGAGAAGCACTTAATAAATGATATTTATTCATTCATTCTGACACATATGCTTACTGTCTGAACTCTACACAATCTTCATGAGAAGAATCTGTATTTATATGTATATATGTGTGTGTGTGTGTGTGTGTATGTGTATGTGAATTCTTGATGAAGATGTAAGAGGGGAAGTCAGACTTCCACAGACAATATTCTACAACATACCCCATCTTTACAGTCACATGCTTGACTAGTTGGTGCAGAAAATAGAAATCCCATTGTGTAATTCTTGTATTATGGTGGTATTTTCAGTAGCATCCAACTCTTTGTGATCCCTTTTTGAGGTTTTCTTGACAAAGGTACTGGAGTGGTTTGTCATTTCCTTTTCCAGCTTATTTTACAGATGAGGAAACTGAGGCAAACAGGATTAAGTGACTTGCTGAGTATCACAGCTAGTAAGTGTCTGAGGCTGAATTTGAGCTCAGGTCTTCCTAACTCTAGGCCTGGAACTCTATCCAGTCATTGTGTCACCTAGCAACCCATGATTAAATAGTTCAGCATAAGAAACTGATATGATTTTATCAGTGTCCTATTATTTTATATATCCCCTTAGCACAGCGCTTTGCACATAGTAAGAACATAGTAAATGCTTCATTCATTCATTACTACTTAATCATGTGATTAATAAAATCTCATTATTTTATATTACATTATTTACCTTTGAACAGTTTAACAATTTTTATTGATATCTTTTGCTTTTATATCACTTTTCTTTCTGAATTTATTCCTCCACTCTCCTCAGTAAGTCATCTCTTGTTGCAAAAAATAAAATATCTATTATTAATGTAAAATATGGCAGGATTTTTGGTTAAATGGCAGCATGAAAGCTCTCAGAGCAGCTGAGTTCTTCCACAAATGTTCCAAAAACTTCAAAAAAATCTGCTGGTAGGTCTAATATGAAAGAAAACTAAATAGCAAAAAGTTCCTTTATACACTGCACAAGCAACTGCCAGAAGTACAGTTAAGCAAAACAAATTCTCCCACTGACCATATCTGGGAATGTATGGCTCATCATTCTGCACTGTCAAATGGTAAAAAGCATGTTGCATCATTAATGTTCTGGAGCCAGAATTGGTCATTGTATTGGTCAGAGTACGGAAATATTTCAAAGCTGTTTTCCTTTAAGATTGCAGCCACTGTGTAAACTGTTTTACTTGTTCTGCTTACTCTAGGTTCTATCAGCTTACATATGCAGGTCCTCACATGTTTCTGAGTGCATCCTTTTCGATATTTCTTGCAGTGCAACATACCATTACACGCATATGTCATAATTTGTTCTGCCATTCCCCAACTGATGGGCATCAACTTTGTTATCAGTTCCTTCTAACAAAAAGGGAAACAGTTACTTCATTAGCAAATTTCTCTGATAAAGTTCCCTTAAATATCCTAAATTCCCATTTCCTCATTCTATTCAGTTCCCATTACCTACTCCTCCACTTCTCCAGTTTACCCACTCCCAGAAATGCCCATGTCCTCAATCCTGCCACTGCTAACAAGTGCTCCACTTAAATATTCATGAGCTCCGAATTTCCTTTATCTGAACAGTATCTTTTTTCATTCCATCTTTCCCTGTCTTATAGACCCTAAATCTGTTGTTCATCCTCACTATGGCCTTTAATTCGTCCATCCTCAGTTCTATTCTAGCCCATCACTCTTCCACTGGCTATGCTTTTTTTTCTTTCCTTTCTCAATCTCTTAGTGGACCAGTTCAATTCCACACAATTTTCTACCCTCAAGTCACTTGTCTTCTTATGCTACTGACAATCATGTCTTGTTGAGCCCCAACCTTGGGTTACTGCCAGCATCCATTGTCTTCACTCATATTCACATGCTGCTTAAAGGAGTTACAGAAAATCATGAAACCGTGCTGTTTGGGTCCATGCAGCATTTATATTACATAATCTCAACTGGGTTCTCTTTGTAGCAAGGCAATCATTTTATACCTCCCTAATAGATATACTATCCTACTCACCACAGATACTATTCTAAAACTTTTCATCCCTCCTCAAACCTTTCCACCTAAAATCCCATCTTCTACAAGAAGCCTTTCCCAACCCCTCTTAATTCTATAATTTTCCCTTTTTTCTGTATATAGCTCATTTGTACATGTGTGTGTTCATCCTTCGTTGCCAAAGACCATGCCATCAGAGAAATGATGACATGACTTGCACTTGACTTTGTTTTGAGAGAGGGAGGGCTGTGCAAGGTCACCAGCCTCACTTCTCCTCCAGAGCCATCTGAATCCAGTGACCAGATATTCATCAGGATGACTGGAGAAAGCCCAGGATGAGGCAACTGGGTTAAGTGACTTGCCCAAGGTCACACAGCTAGTGCGTGTCAAGTGTCTGAGGTGAGATTTGAACTCAGGTCCTCCTGACTCCTGCATTGGTGCTCTATCCACTGCACCACCTAGCTGCCCAATAGCTCATTTGTATATATTTGCTTGTTGTCTCCCCATTTGACTCTGAGCTCCCCAGAGTTTAGCACAGTGCCTGGCATATGTTGGGTGGTTAATAAATGTTTATTAATTGACTGTATTCAGCACATACAGAAGAAAGAGCACTGAACATGGAGTCACGACCAGAGTTCAAATTCTGAAACTGGGGCAGGAAAGGTAGTCTGAGAATCATCAGCATAGAGATGTTAGTTTAAACCCATGTGATCACAGTTGAAGTAGCATAGAGAGAAAAGAGAAGAGGGCCCAGGACTGAGCCCTGTGAGACACCTGTTGTTAGACGGCACGGCATCCATGATAATTCAGCAAAGGAAATTGAGAAAGAAAGGTTTGATAGGTAGAAAAACCAAGAGAGATCTAAAAACCTAGAGAGAAGAGACTCTCAAGGAGAAGAGGGTGATTAACAGTGTCAGAAGCCAAGAGGGTCACATACAATGAGGACTGACAAAAACTTATTGGATTTACTTTTCTGAACCATTGTGTTTGGAATGGATCAACTTGTTAGGAGGACTTACATCTTCGCATCCATCAGATTGGATGACATGACAGAAAAGGAGAATAACAAAAATAGGTTGTTGGTGGAGCTGTGAAATGATCTAACCATTCTGGAAAACAATTTGGAACTATGCCCAAAAGGCTATAAAATTGTGTATGCCCTTTGACCATTACTAGGTCCATATCATAAAGAGATCATATATGTACAAAGTATGTACAAAAATGTCTATAGTAGCTCTTGTTGTGGTGGCAAAGAATTGGAAATTGAGGAATGGCTAAGCAAGTTGTGGTGTATGATTGTGATGGAATACAAAAGAGGTTAAGTGACTTGTCTGACATCGCACCCACATTAAGAAGAGTTCAGCTTTAAATCTAGGTCTTCAGACTCTAAATTCAATGCTGTTTCTCCTCGAACAAACTGTTTTATAGCTTTATTTTACTCTTTGCTTTATTGTTGTGGGTGTGTGTGTGTTTTGGGCAGGAGTGGGGTTTGTCACAGGATTTTACTTTAATCCAATACTTCCAGTCCCTCATTAGCTGATAATTCAGTCGTATAGCTCTTCATCTTTGCCTTTTTTCATTATAGTCTTCCTTCATCATTTTGGGGCATCTTGGGTTCATTCTCTCTGGATCAGTTTCTTATACTAATCCTACTTTTTGTGGTTGCAAAAATTAGAAACAAATAAAGAGGCAAAGAAAAGATGGACAACTCTCACTACAACACATAGTATTTATTACATAAGTTTTCTTGAAGTGGAATTTATTGCTATTTTTAATCCTCTCATGTTCTGCTGTGCATATGATGTTTTTTTCTTTTCTTATTTCATATTTAAGTATATAATATGTTTCTCTTCCTTTTTTATTAAGTATTTAAGCTTCGGAAAAATAAAATTTAAAAAAACTTTCCACAAAAAAATCAGAAACAAATTAAATTGAAATGATGATGATGATTTTAAAAGCCAAATGTTTCACTGATATTGTCTCATGTTGTCTTCACAACAACCCTGGGAGGAGGTACTGTTATTATTATCCTCATTGGTAAATGAAGAAATCGAAGCAGAGGTTCAGTGACCTGCTCAGAATCCCACAGCTAATAAATGTCTGAGGCCAAATTTGAACTCAGGTCTTCTTGACTCCAAACCTGGTGCTTTATTCATTGGGCTACCAAGAAAAGAAACAGTGTGGTAAGGGGAGAGGTCTCACATCTTTCTCATGTGAGGCTGACGCGTGGTCCGTAAATACAGGCTTCGATCTGTTGCCTCAGCATTTGTCCTTTCATTTTAGGTGAAGGAGAAGTCAACTCGAACCTTGTGAGTTTCAAAGTGTCAGGACTGTGAGCCACAAGAGCGTCCAGGAGCAAATTCTAAACTGGATTTTGTAGTCAATCATTCTAGCATTCAAGTGCAAGAAGTGATTGACCCTTTGAGCATCCTCCAGTCATCGAGATGGGTAGTCATCCAGCAATGATGTTCTGTTTAATGTGAACTTGCGAGACCAACGCTTTATAGAAACTGCATATAGTCTGAGCCCATTCTCCCAAGAGAACAGTGGTATCAGTGTGCCCCACTGATATGGGCGGGGGGGGGGGGGGTGTCTAGTGTTTGTCTTTCTGTTTTTGTTATATTTTTGAAATAAATATCCCAATTCTAACCTGGTATTTCTTCATTCCTGAATTCCTAATAGGTGTTGGAAAGTGGGTTATTGTTCACTGGTAACTAACAGTGGGAGAATGGATCAGAAAGGGGGCTGAAGCTAAAAGCATTAGGGAAAGACATCTCAGTCCCTCCACGCTACCCCTAGAACCCAGAGGGGGAAATGTGGTCAGCCTTCCTTTGGAGGAATGAAGCTAGAGCACTCACTGTGCAAGAAATTACATTGCTGTTCAGTCGCGTCTGACTCTCCCTGACCCCATTTGGGGTTTTCTTGGCAGAGAGACTGGAGTGCTTTGCCATTTCCTTCTCCAGTTCATTTTACAGCTGAGGAATCAAGACAAACAGGGTTAAGTGACTTGCCCAGGGTCACACAACTAGTAAATGTCTGAGGCCGGATTTCAACTCTGGTCCTCCTGACTCCGGCCTAGCTTGCTATCCATTGTGCCACCTAGCTACCCTTATATAAGAAACAGGGGAGGACTAATATAAACTGATGTAATGAAGATAACAGAGCCAGGAGAACTATATATAAAGGTGATAATAATGCAAATTAAAAACAACACTAAAATGTAGCTAAATTCAGATTATTTTCAGTGATTAATATTGGCTCCACAGAATAGATGATGAAACACATCTTGGCAGAGAGACAGAGTTCCATATATATATGTATATATATGTATATGTATATATGTATATGTATATGTATATATATAGTTCCTGAGTGTCAGATATACTGTCACATATGATTTCCTTGCTGATTGATTTTACTTAACTGGTTTTCTTTGTAAGAATGTTGAGGTGTCTGGAAAGACTTACAAGAACCAATGCTGAGTGAAGTGAGCAGAACCAGAGGAACATTGTACACAGTAACAGCAACATTGTGCGATGACCAACGACAGAGTTAGCTCTACTCAGCCATAGAATGATCCAAGACAATTCCAAAAGACTCATGATGGAAAATGCTATTCATACCCAGAGAAAGAATGCAGATAGAAGCATATTATTTTCACATTCTTTGCTTTTTTCTTAGTTCTTTTCGTTTGTTCTATTTCTTCTTTTGCAACATGACTAATATGGAAATATGTTTTACATGACTGCACATATACAACCTATATCAAATTAGTTACTCTCTTAGGCAGGAAGGAAAGAGGGAGAACAATTTGAAACTCAAAATCTTATAAAAATGAACGTTAAAAATTGTCTTTATATGTAATTGAAAAAATAAAATACCATTTTAAAAAAAGGATGGATTTTGGAGGGGTGTCTGTTGGGGAGAGATACTGGAAAATGTTTGTGGAAAAAAAAGGAACAATAAAACTTTTAAAAAGGAGTTGTTGTCATTAGTTTTATTGATACCACCTATCCTCTGTTTGCCACTCCCCCTCCCCCCCCCCGGAATGACATAACATTAAAAAGCAAACACAAATCCTTCCATGCCTCCTATTTCTTATTCATCCTGCTCCTTGATCCTCAACACTCTCCAAAATCTGTTTCTAAAATCCTGTATTTGGAGTGCAGGGGCTGGGACACTTAATTATCTGTGTGACCTTGGGTAATTCCCTTAACCTCTCTGAGTTTCAGTTTCCTTATCTGTAAAATAATGGAATTGGATTAGATGACCTTCCAGCTTTAAATCTATAATTCTGTGAGGGCAGAGAGAGACCCTGTTTCTATAAACCACTTCCTTCTAAGCCCAGATAGCGATTTCACAAATATTTACCATTGGTCTACAGGGAATCAAAGCAAGAGGGTGTGAGTGGTTGGATTCAAACCAATCTTTACCACTGGAAAAAGATCTCTGAACCCATGGTCTTCTGGGTATTCCCTTTCACTTTCTAGCTTTGGTTCTATGATATCACGTCAAAGTGAGGTATATTTTTAATGCTGAGCCAATGCTGGTTTGTCTGGAGTCAGCCTCCTAATCCTCCTGCTTTCACCATTAACCTGAAAAACCTTCTATTAGCCACACTCCCGGGTCTGGGTCCTTGACAGGAGAGGTAAACAAGAGAGGATGGAGCAGGAAAAGCTTTTAAAACTGCCCTGATTCATGGTATTTTTGCATCAAAGATTTCAGTGTGAAGTCTCTGGAAGGGAGAAAGACACAGATTTTACCTCATTACTGATGAGTGTGGTTTTTGTGAACTGATTGAATTAAGTGGGAGCCATATCAAATGTCCTAATTTTCCATAAAAAGAATAGCCTTTCTTTTCTTGGCTTTACCAAATATTTTGAAAATGCCAGGGAATTTGACAGGAGAAAGAACAGGACAGGTCATGGCTCAAGTTCATGTGATTTGTAGGCAAGATCTGAGAAAGTACTGTATTTGGAGTAAGAGGATCTGGGTTCATGTCCCAGCTTTCCTCATTATCTGAGTGACCTGGCAAATCAGTCTGTCTGTCTCTGTCTCTCTCTATGTCTCTGTTTCTGTCTCTTTGTCTGTCTTTCTCTGTCTCTTTCTCTGTTTCCCCAAAAAAGGAATTTTGCTTGATGGTTCAAATAAGGTCTCTTCCAGCTCTGAATCTTAGGAATATATGAATATTAAAGTAAGCCACATAGGGCACGGGCCCATTGGAAGAAAGTTAGAGATGACACGTCCCTAGGTTTTCGTAACATCCCACTTCTGAACCCATCTATCTGCTTCACATCCAGAAATTGAAGCTTGAGATGGCTCCAATATAGGGGATGAGGGGAGAGAAATCACTCTCCAGCCCCTCCTTCCTAGCATTCCAACCCCAGCCTTCCTTTCTTCCTGATGTTGCTCTTCAGGCTCCCCAACTCTGAGCTCCTTCGGGTCTAGATTCAGGCTCCCCTACTCTAGGCTTTGCTTTCCCTCAGGGTCTAGGATTTTGGTCATATGACCAGAGTCTCCCTGGAGCATATCAATAGCTTTGTAGAGAAAGAAGAGGAGAAAGATGAAGAAGGAAGATGGAGAAGAAAGAAAAGATGTTGGTGAGGATCCCTAGGAAGGCAAGAACCTCCATCTTCTTCAATATCCACTCCTACAGGATTCCTTCTATTAGTTCCTATTTACCAGGCTTTATCTGAGTTTCTGCTACCAGGACCTCTGAATAATGACCTTTTCTGAGAAGGTTAGGGTCCTGTCTGGGGTCCAACATTATGGAACTCTAAGACCAAGTGCCTCCCTATCTTTTCCTTGATCTCTCTGCTCCTGACTGTCCTGATTATCACTGATGACCAAGAGTCCTCCTGTAGCTGATCAGAGGTGTCCCTTCTCCCTTTAATTTGATGAGGTTACCAGGAACTTTTCTTTCACTGACTGATCTAGACTCAGGAGAATGGGATCCACTTAGGGGAGCTGCCTGTCTTTACAAAAGTGAGCTGACAGACCAGCTCATTCTCTCTGGTGCTTCCTTTTGGGTGATCCAGAGTGGAGAAAAGCAGACCTGCATTTAGGTGTGTGAGAGGGAGTGAAAAGTTGTGAAGTTGTGATCTCTTTCTCTCAGGAACTGCAAAATGGCTGCACAGTCCTATGTCCCAGGAAGCCAGTCATCAGAAACTTTCTGATGTCCTCTCAGAAAGGGGCCAGTGGTCATACTCAGGCTCTCTATAGGGATGTGACCTGATGAGATGCCTCCAAACAAGGTTCATCGTCATAAATTGACTGGGAGAAACTCATTAAAATGATCAGGAACTCACTGGATAACCCCCTAACATGTATGTGGCTTATCTCCACTGTTAAATGTTGTTGCTGGAGAAGTGTCTGACTCTGTGATCTCATTTAAAGTTTTCTTTCCACAGATACTGGAGTGGTTTGCCATTTCCTTCTCCAGCTTATTTTACAGATGAGGAAACTGAGACAAAAAGAGTGAAGTGACTTGCCTAGGATCAATCATATAGCTAGTCAGTGTCTGAGGCTGAGTTTGAACTCAGGTCCTCTTAACTCCAGGCACTCCATCCACTGCACCATCTAGCTGCCTCCCTACTCTTAGATAGGCAGCAACTTCCGTTTCTCCTTTTGACATTACCACTGCCTAGCAGAGTTTTGTTACCTATCTTCAGGACCAGCTGCCTGTCCATCATATTTGTTTTGTATTTTTCAGGGCAGAGATCATTTTCTTTGACAGAGAAAACAGGAATGAAGAAAAGGTCAGGCAAAATAACAAGGAACTCCTTTTTCCTCAGTCTGAAGGAGGGATTCCAGTGTTGAGAATACTGGACTTTGTGACAAGTGGTTGGGGTAGTTATTCCTGGGGAAGAAGGGTCTTTACACAGGCTCACAGATCAGCACATTGAGTCGGGGTCCTTACTTGTAGTCTGACTCTCTACTCCATGAAATGCCTCCCAAGAGACATGAAGATGCCAGGGGTCTCCTAGGATGTGTTTTAATAATGCACCAATTATTGATTTGTTTAGGTGGTCAAGGTATGCCCTAAGACTTTAGCAAACACTGTCACATAAAGTATCCAGTTTGAGCAGTGCCGGAATTCTGCTGTGATAACTCTTCTCCAGGTCCTCCTCCTTCACCTCCAATCTCCTCCAACCCTCCCCGCACACTCCATGTAATTTACTTTATATTTTCTTATCTATCTTGTGGAATTAGACAGTAAGTTCTTTGAGGGCAGGGGGTGTGTTAAATTTTTTCTTGGTATCCTGTACATCTATCTAGGCATTTGAGACAAGCTCTTAACTTTAAAATGATATTGGAACTTGATTATTTGCTCTGCTCCATTTAAGGCCAGCCCTGATAGTGCCAGTAACAAAGAATCAGAGTCATGTTGTCCCAGAAATGCCAGAGGGAAAAACAGCCTTTACTATCACTCTCTGCTCTAAGAGCTTAGTCATAATATTTTGATAGGGAGAAATTGGTTTCCACTTGCAAGAAAACATGTCTTTCTGTTCCTGGTCCACTGTCTTCTCAATTAATAACTTAGGGCTGAAGTGAGGTGAAAGGCAAAAAAGAACATTGTCTTTTGTCCTGAGAGCCCCCAAGTGGGGCCAGCCAGGCCCACAGGAGCCACTAGCTTAGCATTAACCATTTAGTGACACCAATAGTCATTTATCCTTCATTCTCAAAGAGGACCATATCATCAGGGAGGTGATGCCATGACATAAAAGTGAACTGGATTTAAGTGAAGGAGCGCAGTGCAAGGTCACCGGCCTCTTTCTCCTCTGAAGCCATCTGGGTCCAGTGGTGAGATACAGATCAGAAAGACTGGAGATGGCCCAGGATGGCCTTGTCAAGCCAAGTCTTTAAGAGCTCTTAGTACAATGGAGGCAATGCCCATTCAGTGATAAAAGCTTAATAAGAGCAGAGGCAGAGAAAAATTGATGTGGTAGGGGAAGATCCTCAGG
This sequence comes from Notamacropus eugenii, assembly GCF_028372415.1. Taxonomy (NCBI): domain Eukaryota; kingdom Metazoa; phylum Chordata; class Mammalia; order Diprotodontia; family Macropodidae; genus Notamacropus; species Notamacropus eugenii. The sequence continues at coordinate 386,390,972 of NC_092872.1, read as the reverse complement.
GTTTCTGGCCAAAATAGAAGCAGTTGCTATTGACATTCATTCTGAGTAAACCAGGGCCCAAACGGAGACCAAGTACAGCTTGGCCTGGGACCTTTTGTTGGCCAAAGTGATTTGGGGTTAAGGCTAGTCTTTAAGAAAGAAAAAAAAGCTTCCAAGACAAAAATTTATATTCCCTTTGGGTAAAGCACCTACATGTCAGGGTATGAAAGAAAGAAAGAAAGAAAGAAAGAAAGAAAGAAAGAAAGAAAGAAAGAAAGGAAGGAAGAAAGAAAGAAAGAAAGAAAGAAGAAAGAAAGAAAGAAGAAAGGAAGAAAGAAAAAAGAAAGGAAGAAAGAAAAGAAAGAATGAAAGAAAGAAAAGAAAGAAAGAAAGGAAGGAAGGAAGGAAGGAAGGAAGGAAGGAAGGAAGAAAGAAAGAAAAAGAAAGGAAGGAAGGAAGGAAGAAAGAAAGAAAGAAAGAAAGAAAGAAAGAAAGAAAGAAAGAAAGAAAGAAAGAAAGGAAGGAAGGAAGAAAGAAAGGAAGGAAGGAAGAAAGAAAGAAAGAAAGCCATTGCCCAACTGCCAACTGGCCAGTTCCAGTTTGGTCCCCGCTGGGCGGCTCCTACTACTCACAGAGGCTGTTGTTTGTCCTTCATTCTTGAAGAGGACCAAGATATCAGGGAGGTGATGCCATGACAAGTAAGTGAGTTGGATTTAAGTGAGGGAGAGACTGTGCAGTCACCAGCCTCACTTTCTCCTCTCATGACACCAATTATCATACTGTCAATCAGCAAGCATTAATGAAGCACCTACTATGTGCCAAGCACTATGTTAGGTGCTAGAAACACAAAGGAGAAAAAAAAACCCCTCAAAGTCTCCATTCTCAAGTTGTTTTTACAGGGGATCACCAAAATTTTGGTACACTTTTTATTTCTATTTTGGGAAGACTCAAAAGAGACACTTTCTGCAAAAAGCCTTTTCCAGCACCTCCTAGCGCTAGCGCCTTCCCTCAGAGATTATCTCTAAATGATCTTGTACCGACACTGATGAGATGGTAAATGTTTAACAACTGGATGAGGCTGGGGGTGGGGGCGAGGGTGGAAGAAAGCATGAGTCACCTGCTTCAGTTTAACCTACATTAACATTTTTTCCATGACTTTCTTAAATCTAGATAATCCACAAAACAAATCAAACCGGGATCTGGAGCGTCTGCTGACTTTCTAAGGTGTAAACGCTCACAACAAAAATTTAACAATTCATTTCTTTCTTGTAGTCTTTTCCTTTTGTTCTGATTCTTCTTTCACAACATGATTAATGTGGAAATGTATTAAACATAATTGTGATTGTATAATCTATATCAGATTGCGTGCTGTCTTGGAAAGGGAAAGAGAAAAATTTGGAACTCAAAAATCTTACACAAATGAATGTTGGAAATTATCTTTACATGTAATTGGAAACAAATTAAATACCATTAAAAATGAAAAAAAGAATATTTAACAACTGGCTCTCAGTGTGAACTGGCTCCAGCACACTCCTTGTATACAGATCTTGTTTGTACACATAGTTGCTTGCATGTTATGTCCCCTAACAGTCGGTGACCCCCTTGAGAGCAGGGATTATTTTTTGCTTTTATTTGTATCCCTAGAAAAAATCCTGTCTGGTGGAAGAGGGGTGAGATGTACTGTGCTTGGTCCCAGAAGGCAGAATTAGGAACAATGGGTAAAAACTGTAAAGAAACAGATTTAGATTTGGTATCTGGGAAAATGTCCTTACAATTTGTTGTTCAGTGGTGTCTGAGTCTTAATAACCCTATTTGGGATTCTTTTTGGTAAGGATACTGGAGTGGTTTGTCATTTTCTGCTCCAGCTCATCTTACAGAGATGAGAAAACTGAGGCAAACAGGTTATGTGACTTGCCCAGGGTCACACAGGTAGTAAGTGTCTGAGGTCACATTTGAACTCAGGTCTTCCTGACTTATATGGTGGAGGGCAGTGTTGAAGAGGGGGAAGGATGTTCTTCACTAGAGCAGGATGACTACTTTTTGAGCATATTGTGTAGAAGATTGTTATTCAGTTATGGGGTTGGACTCAATGACCTTTGGGGCTCTTACTTTGACATTTTGTGATGCAATTGATTTATCAATTCATTTCATGAGATATTGGGGGCGGGGGGAGGCTTTCCAAGTCATCTAGTCCAACCTGTTCATGTCATAGATGAGGAAGATGGGGTCCAAAGAAGTAAAGTTACTAGATTTACCAAAATTAAGATTAAAATAAAGGTTGTAACTGACACATCAGTAAGAATGCGTCCTCTTTCACCTGACTATGTGATCACTACCAAGACACCCCTCGCTCCCTCCCCTTTGAAATCTCATTCAGTTTGGTGAATTATTTAGGTGACGATAGAACCCAAATATTAAGGAATACTAGGATTCATCATAGACCCCTGCTGGCAACTAATTTTCGTGATTAAAATATTGGCCAAGCTGTCCAGAGATGGCTTGCAACCCTAAAAAGGACTTGGCTAAGGTCACACAGCTTGGAAAAACCAGGACTCCTATGTAGTCATTTCTGTTTTGCCACACTCCCTTCTTCCAACCAGTGACTGCAGGGCCCAGCTTCTTTTGGGCTCTGTATGGATCTGTACCGTGCTGACAGTGAGGATACACTACACCACAAAGAGTAAGCTGGCTATGCCAGGAGATCAGGCTGTACAGCTTCTCCTGGTCTTTGTTTATCATCTCCCACCTTGGTCATTCACAATTTTTTAAGCTATTCCCTTCAATGAGCCATTCTCAGGGGCCTCCCACTGACTTGAAGATGACAAAGTTTGGAGAGGAGACTGTGGTGCTGGTTTAACCAGTTTAGAAGCAGTTTTAATGGAGATGGAAACATCTATCAACTCAACACAAATACCCCCCAAAATACAAACCAAAATATCTTCTTCAGCTGCATAGCAAATATGATGTAAGAAATTTAACACCATGATTTTATCACTAGCGTAAATATAACTCACCATAAATAAATGTGAATTCATTGTACAAAAAAACCCCAAAGACTCTTAATACAAATATGGTACATCGACAATTTCTGCAAACAGATTTTTTTTACTCTTAAAAACCAATTTTTTTCTGGTTCTTGGACACACATCAATTAAGCTGGGCCAATAATACTGGGGGGTGAGATGGGAAGGAGGGAGCAGGGAAGGAGGTCACAGAGATATTGGATTTTTATGTTTAGTATCCATAGAGAAGTGCTGCTAGAAAATAGAATGAAAAAGATACCATAAATTCACAAATTTCCAAAGGCTTCAGATCTGACTTTTTCTGCTGCATGAGTTAAGAATGTTAACTTTGGGAAGGAATTGGAAGTGGGGTTTTTTTGAGGTGGTGTCATCTTTCTACATCACATAGGATAGGCCTGTGAAGATTAACCATTCCCAGGTAAAACCATACCTTATAAAGTAAATTAACTTCAAACCTGAGATAGGGTTATCTGTTTCTATGTGGGGAAAGGGAGTATTAGATCAGTCTACTGTCACACAACTACCGCCATGTAGAGTGTGTTGAATTACTGATCAACATCATCTTCCTAGAGTCTAAAGACCAGATTCCGGAACTGACTGATATTTGCAATGGATGTCTTTTAGCAATAGTGTTAATAGAGAGTTCAGTTTATCTCACCTGGGATTATAAGAGGACCTAGGTGTCTTCTTTGAGCTACCAGGACTACATTTTGATTGAAAACCACCATCCAAGATTGTGGAATGGCAAAGTGTCCTGAGCCCTTCTAATGGCCGTAGAGGCAGGGCTCACACAGAGAATGTGGCTTTGCTAGAGGACCACACTAAGGTTGACATATGACTGCCGGAGCAGCACCCCACCTCACTTGGGAACCCTGGATTGAATATGGCAAATCAAGTATTAAGGATGAACTCATCAGCTTAAGAGTAGCTTGAGAGATTCTGATAGGTCAATAGCTGTTCTTCCCAGGAAGAATCTGACCAACTAAACAATACCATCTGACCTAATAGACCTAGGATTTGTGGCTCTTCTGGTAACTTCATTAGCAACAAGTAGTGAGGATCTGGGCATCTGATTGCTAATGAATCTGACCCTCCACCACCTTAGGAAGCACCTCTGGCTGGATGTGGAAAAGGAAGCAGTGGTTCTCTCCATGAGAGAATTCCAAGCTTTTACCTGTTGATAATCAGCCCCTGGGATAACTCATAACATCCTAGGTCTGGAAGGGACCTCAGAAGCCATGTAGTCCAACCCCCTCAGAAAATGTAGGCCCAGAGAGGTTAAGTGACTTGCCCATGGACACACAGGTAGGAAGTGGCAGGGCCAGGATTTGAATCTAAGTCCTCCAACTCAAAATCCAGTGTTATTTCTATTGTACCACACTGCCTCTTATCTTCCTTTCTTACCCACAGCTCATTCCAACAGATTAGGGATACTGCCCTGGTGGTAGGTCACAGAACCCAGGTAGAGAGTAGTGTTTCTTAGGAACTCTCTTGTAGGAGGCTCCTGTTCCCCCTTTCCTTACTCAGGGCATGAACGTATTCAATTAGCTTCAAGTCTCTCTTCTCCTGTCTTTCCTTGAAGCAAAATTGGCCCAGATAATTGGCACAAACCCTCTTTCAGAGTTTCCCCTTTGAATTTCATTTCTTGTGGGGCACAGACTGCTCAAAGAGGCACTTTAAATGTTGTCAGCTGCCCATGGCCAAAGCACCCTGTGAAGAGAGAGAAAAAGAGCCCCCACCATGGGACATTTACCTCAGTGCATGTCTGACATTTCCGTTAGAAAAGGGATTCCTATATCCTATGTGAAAGTCATTTATCATCCTACAGGCAGGTGGAATTTTTGAATGGTTTAAGTGGGGAGCTGGGAGTGAACAGAAGCATTTATGAGAGAGATTTCATGCCCCTAAATTTAACAAGTGATCATTTACCACTTCCTTCCCTACCCTACTTCTCCTCCCCACAACAGACTCTATCTGACTGTAAATGAAATGATTCCTCCCTAATATTTACTGAGATTTCATAAGAGCGTAGATTTAGAGTGGGAAGGGACCTTAGAGCCCATATAGTCTGATCTCTTCATGTTATAGATAGAAACTAATGACCAAGGAGATTACATGATTTATGGAAGGTCACATAGGTAGTAAGTAAGCATCAGAAGTGGGATTTGAACTCAGGACACCTGACTATGGAGTCACTGCTCTTCTGACTGTACCATGCTTCCTCCTTTGGTCAGAGCTGTCCTTTGTACCCAGCCCCCAGGAAGATACAGGAATGGATTGTTGTTGAGCATCTCAGTTTCCTATCTTGGCAATAAACCATGGAGAAGACTGGAAAAGTTCCCTATGCTAAAAGGGATTTTTTTTTAATTTAAGGATGGAAAGGTCACGTATGCTTCAGGAGTACTGCATCCTAGTACTGCATCCTTTGCTGTTTATCCTAACTCTGGTACTACTCCATGTGCTGCAGGCATGAATGAAATGATAAATTCCCTCCTGGAGGGCAGTAGTATTTGGGTGGGGTGGGGAGGATTACTAATTTTTCTTTCAGAGTCAGAAAAAAGCAAGAGCAAGCACCATCTCCAGCAGGAAACCACCACCAAGAAAGCTCATGTACTGCATGTGGATGGGCACTGCCCGATAGCCCTTGGAGGACAGCTGTTCAGTCCTTGAGTACTCTTGGGGCTGAAGTCCCTGGAGTCCAATGTGGTTCAGAGGAGCAGGAGGAGACAGGTACCAGAGAGGAGAATGGGCCGGGTGAGGGTTGTGGGCTATGCTGAAACGCTGGGGCCTGACCAAGACATGTGCCTCTAGGCAGGCGGGCACCACTTGCCCCTGGTTCCAAGCTCTGATCGGTATTGCTTCTCCAGAGAACCATGGGCACCAGAAATTTCGTCCCCACTTGAAGCCTGCAGATATCAGCACGAGGTCATAGATGGCTATGTTTGCAGAGGTGAGCACAAGATGGAAGGCCTTAAGGAACAGCCATAGTCGTGCGGTGGGGAGAGCTGGAGGCTGTGGGGATGCCAAAGGGTCAAACAATGAATTCTTAGTATCAACGAAGAAGAAAATGAGGAAGGAAAAGCACGCACTGCCATTTTTGTGTGCCTTTTTTTTTTCTTTTTTAAGCTATGGGAGAAACCAACCACAGAGATGTCATGGAAGAGCATGCACAGGTCCAGCTCTCAGCTTGGGTCAAGGTGTGCTTGGGGTATCTGGTTTGGTTCGTGTCCAGCCCACAGGTCGCCAGTTTCCTTAGCCATCCCTGACACAGTCTGGAGGTGGTCCCTCCCCTCCACCTCCTGATAGGCTCTTATTAGGGAACCTCTACACTTAGCAAGTGGTAGCCAAGGACTGGTGGATGGGCGGCTGGAAGCAGCGTACGTGCTCCACGGTGGTACTGTCTGTCTCTACTGACTTCATATATTTGTTCAAGATTGCGAAGACCTCGTTGTTTAGGATCTGGTATTTGCGGATTCTGTCGGCCATCTTCTTCAAGGGCTGTAGTAAAGATGGTGAGTGGAGGGTGGGAAACACAAGGATGGACAGAGAAAGAGAACACAGAGGTGAGAGAAGGCATCAGAGGCACAGAAAAGTCACTCGCCAAGGGTCACACAGCTAGAAAGTGTTCAGGTTCCTACTCCTGTAACCGAGTCTTAGTAAAACCCAACCAGATATTCTCAGCCATACAATGATCCAAGACAATCCCAGAGGACTAATGAGGAAGCATGCTATCAGCCTCCAGAGAAAGAACTGATATTATTTGAACACAGACTGAAGCATGCTATTTTTTACTTTCTTTTATTCAAGTCTTCTTGTACAAAATGACTAATATGGAAATGTTTTACATGACTGCACATGTATATCTGATTACTTACTATCTGAAGGAGGAAAGTGGGAAGGGAGGGAGGGAGCGATAGGATTTGGAACTCAAAACTTAAAAAAAAATTTTTAACATGTAATTGGGGGGAGAGTTATATATATAATATATATCTATATATGTATATATACATTACATATGTGTGTATGTATGTGTGTGGATATATTACAAAAACCTTAAAAAAATAAAAGAAAGAAAGAAAGAAAGAAAGAAAGGTGATGGGAGGGGAGGAAGCTATACTGCTTCCCTGCCCTGTGAGGTGACCTGACTCATCCCACTTGTCTTAGGAGCTCCAGGCTTACAGGATTCACACTAGCAATTCCTCACCCAGCTCAGTTCTCCAAGTCTCCCTTCATTTGTCACAACAGACCAATTCTTTTTATTTTATTTTGTTTCGTTTTAATTTTTAATGTTGCATCTTCTTGTTCCCTGGCACTCTGTCTCTACATTCTCCCTCAGACACCCCACTTGCCACCCACCCCATTCCACTTACCACATTTTTTATGATCTCATCCTTCCCATCCTGTCTCTGCACCTTCAGGAGATGGTAACAGAAGTCAAACAAATCAAACCGTCGCTGCTGTCCGAGGAGGACGATGACTGAGCAGCCGGCCCAGTTCAAGCCATCTCCAAAGCACTGCCTGGGAGGGAAGAAAGCAGAGGCCTGGAATGAAGTGGAAGCTAGGGACACCAGAGCTTCCTAAATTCCTGGCTGGTAGCCCGGCCCCAGATCTCCTTGATTATCCTTTATTTTTATAACCCCCTGCCTGTAGGTAGGTGAGTATGAAGGAGCCAATCTTATCAATGGGATTTGGGGATAAGATGCACGATATAATGGATAGTGCATTGGATCTGAGTCAAAAAGGCCTGAATTCAAATTCCACGTTGACGCTTTCTAGCTGTGTGACCTTTGGTAAGTCACTTGACCTTTCTGTGTTTTGCTTTTCCTCATATGTAAAATAAAGAAGTTAATGACTTCTAAAGTGCTTCCAAGTTCTATATCAACGATCCTATGAGATAATAGACACCAGGTTATTATTATTAATAGCATTAAAAATAATAACCATCTTAATGATAGTTAACATTTATATAGCTCTTACTATGTGGCAGATACTGTCCTAAGTGCTTTACAGTTATTATCTCATTTGAGTCTCACAACAACCCTGGGAGGCAGATGCAATTACTATCCCCATTTCTCAGCTGAGGCAAAGAAAGGTTAAGTGACTTGCCCAGGGTCACACAGCTAGGAAGTGTCTGATGTGGGATTTGAACTCAGGTCTTCCTGACTCCAGGCACAACTGAAAAACTTGGAAATCCTACTAAGAAACCCAGAACAGCTGCTTATTCCCTCTCAGATAAAATCTGGACTTCTGCTCTTGGCTTTCAAATTTGGCTTGGCACAACTTAACCCATCTTACCTATAATTGCTATTTGACTGACCAACTGACATAGCTCTCACTAATAAGCCCTTTCCTCCAGCCAGGCTAGTATCCTCTCTTTCCCCCTGCTTCTTCCAACTTCCATACTTTTGCTCTCCCTATTTCTTTCTTCCAGAATGCCTTCCCTCCTCCTCTCTTCCAGTCCAAATTTTATTCATTCTTTGAGGTTTAGTTCCAGTTCTTTCTCTCCTAAGGAGCATCTTCTAGTGACACCACCTGAACATGGATTTTCCCCTTTCTGATTTTTTTTGTATTTCCTGTTTATATTGAATAATGAATATCTTTATGATCTTATTTTGCCTACTTTGTGGGTTTGCTCAGTTTTTATATGTATAGCTTTATCTTTCCAATATACTATAAATGCCTCTTAATTTTCCTTGTCTTGTACTTCTCCCACCTTCCCTCCATAGCAATCTCTAAGAGTGAATCACTAAATACCTAGCAGGGAAACTTTAGAGGTGGGTGGCTTCTGCCCCACACCTCCCCAGTCACTCACTCAGCTGTAAATTCGTTGGTCCCCACCGGGATACAGTATACAAATTGCATGGCGCTCCAGAGACGGTGAAACTCCACACACTCGTCCACATGCATGACACCATTGGTAGGGGGTGGGCCTCGCCATATGGGATCCTGGAGGTAGCTCCGGATGCGTGTCAGGATGACCTCAAACATGGATAGTCCACAACACAGTCGCTCCTTGGTCAGTAGATCTCCTTCCCGGGCAATTGCAATTTGCTGGGGGAGGAAAGTGTCTGTGAAAGCTTGTGGTAAGATTCTCCTATAAGATTTTCTTCTCTTTCCCCCTTCCCCTGGTTTCCAAACCAGCAGAACCTGCCTGGAGTCTATTCACAATGACTGAGGGCTTGGTAGGGGGGAGAATGCCTATGGATCCTTCAGTAATCCATGATTTCATTCCACATTTCATGCTTTTGTTGGTGTGGACATTCCCTCCACTTCTACAGACCGGGACCCTTCTGTGTCAGAATCCTATCAGATGCTTCATGAGTTGACCCAATAGATCAACTTGCTTGTGACCTTGGAAGGTTCTTCAGATGACAGTCATGTAATCTGTCACCAGATCCTACCTGATGGCCCTTAGACTCTTCCCCCAATTTATTTTGTATCTATTATATGTCAATTTATTTACGTATACTTTGCTACCCCCACCAGAGCCTAAGCTCCGACTTGATTGGTGTCTTTGTATCCTGGGTTCTTGGCACATGGTGGGCACTTGATAAATACTAGTTGATTGATGGTAGGTTTGGTAGGATTTGCCAGAGGTCATGCTCTGTTGCCATAGCTCCAAGACTCCAGGGTCATTTTCATACCATGATGAGGCATCAGAGGATGACTTTGGTGCAACAGAGTACTAACCTTATAAAATTCAGCATGATATTTGAGGGTAAACCCACCATGGCTATCTTGCCATCTGTTCTGATACTCCTCATCTACAAACTATCTTTGGGCTACCAGGAAAAATATACCCCTGTCCTTGGGGGAGTTAATTCATTCAGGTTTGGAGCCTCTGTCCTGAGTTTAGCTGTTTTGATTGGTGAGTGAGAGCAAATTCAACCAGACTGCCATCCTCAGCCAGCCCTAGACCATCAGACCATCCTTACATCCCACTTAGACATCCATCCTGGCCATCTTGCTTCCATTCCTTTGCCCCTCCTACTTTTTGCCTTTTGCTCTGGGTTCACTAAGCAAGCAACACTACCACAATGCCATTGACATGAAATGGGCACTTCAACTGACTGCCCTGTGGATCAGTTCAACATTCTTTCTATTCCCAAACATTAGACAGAAACTAAAATTTAGCGACCAGGTCATAAAATGCCACTTCTTGAGATTGTTGTTTGTTCTTCATTCTCAAAGGGGACCATGACATCATGAAGATGATGACATGACCTGCAGTTGACTTTGGGCTGAGTGAGGGAGGGCTGTGCAAGGTTACCAGTCTCACTTTTTCCTCCAGAGCCATCTGGGTCCAGTGGCCTGATATTCATCAGGATGACTAAAGGGGCCATCTCTTGACTCACTTCTTAAAGAGTCCTGTTCACTGCATGGGCATCACTATACCTGAAAAGACCTTAGCCTAAAAGGGCCAGGGTCTCCTACTGCACTTCTTGAGACTGTCTGAATGAAAGCCTTCCCAAAAATGTCTCATTCTACTCTGTCCTTATGACCCTAGGCATTTAAAAGTAGTATCCTTATAAAGTTAAGGATCCCACAAATGCTTGCTTCAGGAAACAGCCAACCTCAAATGTAATCAATGAGCAATAATTTGTAAAGTTGGGGCTTATAACTCATTAGAAAATCCTGTTGCAATGAAGCTGGGAATGGTATGATAAATGCAAACAAGGGAGCAGTCTGACAGGGTCTCGGAAAGGGAATGGCGGACATGAAGATTTTCTTGGTATTTCTCCAGCTCTCTTTCTTGGGAGAAAGGATGCCCTAATTCTAGGTGAATAGTTCTGTTTTTTTAGACCAAAATATTCCCAGACTTGAGATTACCCTCACTTATAGTAGCCAATGCCCTTGGTTCTAATTCTATGTTCCCCAAGTAACCTTTTGATCTCTGTCTCCTAAGTAGACTCATTCACTAGGAAGGAAAGCTACGCACCAATCACCATCCTCTCAAGGCCAGACAGGTAGGGAAGGTCCAGTGTTGTCATCTTACTTTGATAGGGGGGAGGTGCCACAACCACATATCAGATACAAGGTTAGGGGCTGGGGACACAAAAACATTCCCTAACCTCAAGGAGTTCACATTCTATTGAGTGAGATGCAGAATAGTTAAACAGAATAGCTGTGTTCACACAGCTAGCTAAAGACACGTGATTTCTAATCAAACACTTTTCCTACTACTCAATACAGTAGAAACCTGACTTCCACTGATCTCTGAGATGTGTTCCAATCCTTAACAATACAAAGTGCCCCTCTGGCCTTTGTTAAGCTGGGGGGTGGGGTGAGGGTGGGAGGTAGGGTTGTCCTTGTCACATTCAGGGCCTCCTGCATACTCTGGGTCCAGGGTTTCTAGAAAATATGGCAACTCAAGAAGACAAGCTCAGTTTATAGCACAACCCCTTAGACGCTGTCCTAGCTATTGCTGAGTCCTCTGGTGAACTCTTACTGGCCTCCAAACTGTTTTGTTAGCTTTCCTGTAGTTGTTTGGATGACTAACTTCTGGTCCATTTCTTGATGGGAGAAGGGTTTACAAAACTGCTAACTCCTTCCAACTTGGACAGAACCTAAAGGGAATTCAACTGGGTAAATACTGAGTGTTTGACTAGGGAATTCCAACAGGTCCAAGGACAATTTATTAAACAGAACCATGAAGCGATTCATAATTTTCTAAATGCAAACAGATGCCAGGCATTAAGAATTGGAGACCAGATTCTTGTGGGAGAGTGCTAACAGAGAAGACAAGTTTGCGCACTGCCGGGTTTAAGGGATTACTCCCTAAAAGGCAATCTTCTTAGACTATCTGATCCTGCCCCTGGGGAACTAGCCTGAAAATGTGCTTATTAACATGGCATCTGAACTGCTCGGCCAGGATGCTCTGGAAAGGCCCTTTCAGTTCAAACAACAATAATAATAGATAGATAATAGATAGTCGGAGTGCTTTCAGAGACTGCAGTGCATACATAAACAGGGTGTCCCTAAAGCCTTCATGCAATTTACAGCCTTTAGCTTAGGGCAGTTTTCAGCTATTCAGTTAGAACTACACTAAGAATCTGGGGACACCCTGGATATTAAACATGGCTCCAACCTATCTTTCTAACTTCATTTTCCAATTTTTCCAACACAGTTGTTGTTCAATTATTTTTAGGTATATCTGACTCTTTATGACCCCATTTGGGGTTTTCTTGGCACTGGAGTAGTTGCCATTTCCTTCTCATTTTATAGCTGAGGAAAATGAGGCAAGCACATTAGGTGACTTGCCCAGGGTCACACAGCTAGTGTGAGGCTAGATTTGAATTCAGGAAAATGAGTCTTGCTGACTCCAGGCTTGGTGCCATCTAGCTGCCCTTTATAAAATGTTACTCCCTTTTATACATGCTATGGTCCAGGCAGGCTGGCTTTGTCATGTCCAATACTCCACTTTTGTCTCTCCCCATGCTGGGAATTCACTCCTTTCCTTACCTGTCCGCCTGCCTCTTAGAACTGGTTTCCTACCTCCTCCATGAGGCCTTTCCTAATAAACTTCTGCACATTTAAGTTGTCTTGTATTTATTTTGTATAGACTTCTGTGAGTATATGATATCTTTCCTGGAAGTGTGCAAGATGCCTGAGGGCAGGTACTATTACATTTTTTAAATTTCCTATTGTCTAACAAAATGCCTGGCATACAGTAGGTTCTTAATAAATGCTTGCTGAATTAAGCTGGGGGAATCTTGGCACCTTGAAGATCAGAGCTGGAAGGAGCACAAGAAATTATCTAATCCAGCCCCTTTATTTTACAGGGAATGAAACAGAAGTCTAAAGAAGGGATGTGACTTGTTTAAGGTCACACATCAAGTGAGTGGCAGAAGAAAGGCCTGGATCCAAGTCTCTCTAACTTGGTTCAGCCCCAAAGGGCCCCTCTCAAAGGCTTTCTTCCTAAGCTTATTCACCAGGAGCTTCTGGTGGATCAAAGGACTATACAATTTCCAGCCTCTCCTCTTTCTGCACCCTTCATCTGAGCCCTCCCTGTGGGATGACATAGAAGCAACAGAAGATGCCAAGAAAAAGCCTGCAAGTATCTGTAGTGGAGATTGCAACGGGGTGTGGAGAACTGGGAGCTTCCCAGCCATGTCTGTGCTCCCCACCCCTCTCTAATGAAGAAAAGAGCTGGGGGATGTATTAGCTTTTCTGCCAAGGCCAGCAGTTAGCCGGATTATTTAGGGCAGTTGGACAGAAAGGATACAAGCCACCATACAGTAGCTGCCCTATATGTGATAGTGAGTAGAGAAAGTATAGAGGAAGAAGCAGGGGACCTGCAAGTTTATGGGGATAGGTATCCCAGGTGTTACGTTGTGCTTTCCTGGTGACGTGTACCAGGGCCTAGAGTTGGTGCTATGTGCTGTCAATCTCTGTATCCCCAGAGTGCCCTCATGTGCCCATGATACCTTGGGTACTTAACAAGGATCTGTTTAATTGAATTGAATTGTCTTTCCCTTAGGGGTTGGGGTGTTCATATGTCATGTTTTCCTGAGTCTTGGAGCAAGCATGTCTACATCTGAAGGACTGCAAGACACAGCCAGAATGGATGCCACATTCCTAAGAACAACCAGAGGGCCATCAGTTTAGAGTTCATCAAATCTAACCCTTCATTTTATACACAAGGAAACAGGCACAGAGAGTAGCCCAGAGCCATATAACTAGTGTCTGAGGTGAAATTTGAACTCAGGTCTTCCTGACTCCAAGCCTAACACTCAATCCACTGGGCCACCTAGCTGCCCCAACCTCTCCGACCTATTTGCTCACTTGTAGAACATGGTTGTGACATGGTGGCGGGAGCTTAGGGATTTCTAGGCAGGGTTGTATAGACAGAGTGTTGGACTTGTCATTGGGAATGCCTGGGTTTGTATCTTACCTCATATACTCACTAGTTATGTGCCACTTAAACAAGTCACTTAACTTTTTCTCAACCTCGGTTTCTTTATCTGTAAAATGGATATAAAAATAGCACCCACGTCCCAGAGTTGCTGTGAGTGTAAAATGAGATAATGTATGTAGCGCTTTGCAACACTTAAGATGCTATATAAATGGAAGCTACTGTTATACTTATTGTTGTTAAGAGGCTGACAAATGAGACACACTCCCCTAAATACATTCTGTAGGGAAGCAGTCTTTAAGTATTTGTTTCTATTTTCCCCTTAACTGAACTGAAATTTCAGCTCCTTTTTCTTTTCCTCTTCTTTCTTGCTGGTAGGATAATCCATTTAGGAAAAGTTCAAAGGAAGAGACAGTGAATTTAAAGTTCTGGTTAATCTACCTGGATTAACCCACCCCAAATCATTTGGACAGGGCTAACTTCTGAACTCAGACAGCTTTCACCTAGAAGCAGAAGAATGCAGGGAAAGCATGGACATAATCACGGACAGGCCTGTCTCAGTCTCTAGGGAAGACTTGGAGGTTCTGTCCTTTTCAGTGCAGCAGCTCATATCCTGATAGGTATTTGTTGGTTTCTCTTCAAATCCAAAGAGGACTAAAAAGAGCCCAAGTGTTTTCTGCAATGGCTCTGGTATCTCTACTCTCATGCTCATTGTCACCACCATAATTTAGGAATCTTTTCTCCTCAACTCACCTAGACTAACGCAACAGCCTCCATACTCATCTCTCGGCCTCCAGTCTCTTCCCAGAAACAGGGAATTTTATAACCAGAAGGAACTTCAGAGCCCATCTGGTCCAACTCTCACTCAAAGACAGCCCCCCACAAGAACACATCAGACAAGGGGTCATCTAGTTTCTGAAGCCACCACTTTTGGACAGTGTCATCATCTACTGTTAGCAAGTTTTTCCTGACATCTAACTTAATATGTCCCTTGGCAACTACCACCATTACTCATAGTTCTTTCTTGTGGAGCGGAAGAGAAAAAATTCAATCTATTTCCCAAGTGATATCCATCCAAATGTACGACGAAAGCTATAATCTCTCTCTCTTTACCTTGAACTTGCTTTTCTCCAGGCTAAATATTCCCAGTTATTTCAATTGATTCTCAAATGACAAGGACACTAGGCCCTCCACTACTTGACTGCCATGCTCTGGAGGGTCCTATGTAGGACATTTGGAAAAGTACTCTTTAAGACTTTCCGTTTTTTCATCTGTAAAAATGGAGATAATATTTGTACTACCTACCTAAAAGGATTGTTGTGAAGAATAACTTTAAAACCCTACAGAAATGTAAGCTGTTGGAGAAATACTCAGACTATGTCACTCCTCTTCTCAAGATACTTCTGTGGCTCTCTAGAACTCGCCAAATGATACACAAACTCCTTAGTCTAGTAGTTAAGGCTCCCTACAATCTGGTTTGAATTTACTTTTTCAGGCTTAGCTTAAATGACTCTCCTTCCTGTATTTACATTCCAGTGCTGCTGCAGGAAGAGTGAGGAAAGCTTGTCATAAAATGGGTGACCCAGTTCAAGGGCGGTCTCCTAGAGTTTCATCACTGAGCCCCCTTCTCCTCCTGGTTTAGCTTGAACATCAAAGGAGCTAAGGCTTGACCATCGGGACGGAGACCTGGTAGTTTCCTTTGCTCTGAATCCTACTTTCCTTACATTTATTCCCTCATACCCTGGCATCTGGGTGTCTCAATTTAGGCCTCATGTCTTCCCTGGCATGAATTAAAATGTTCCATTATGAATGACTTGTGCCTTTGTAGATTAAAGATCTCTCTGATTTTTGTGAAATCTCCTTAAATCCTAAAACTGTTAGAATGCCTGGAGACACCTCCAGAGAGGTTGAGGAGGGCTTTCCCTCCACTTGAGCTCTTACCTGAGGGGTCCCCAGCCGCTCTATGAGAGGGACGAGGTGAAGAGGAGCATACTTTGCTTCCAATCGCTTCATCCGGACTTCCAAGCGTTCCCCTTCTGTTTAGGCAAACAGTGAAGAGAAAAAGAGAACAATGAACCTTGAGACACTATCCCGGTGTAAAGTCTGGGAAGGCATTTATATATGGGCTTGGAAGTCAGATTTAAACTCTGATTATTCATCAATGAATTCCACTTGTGTGTTATAGGCATGAAAACACACATAGCTCAGGAGCTATGCGTTTAGACGGACCTAAGTGGTAAAATTCTCTCTGCTTTTTCATTATTACACCCCATCCATCCCTTCCCAGGGGTCACTAACTCTTGAATATCAGTCTCAAGTCTGCTCATTTAAGGAAAACTGTCAAAAAAAAAAAAAAGGCAAGTCCCTTCGGGAATTATTTATTAGAATCAGCTAGACTCAAGACTAGTTTCTGAGCTCAGCCTATCATATCCCTCAGGGTTTTCTTACCTTTAATGTAGACACGAGGCAAAATGTTCTGGAATGGTGCCGCGTGGAGCAAATCACAGACTTCCTCCTGAGACTGGAGGAGAAAGAGAGAGACGGTGAGTCACAAGAATCTAAGGATTCTCACGACCCTGGTGGCTAAGCATACGTGAGCGCTGCTCTGCCTGACAAATCTGAATGCAAGACTCCAAGGACCGACTGTGATGCTCAGCCCCTGCCCCTGTTATCTGTTTATCAAGATTTTTTCTGCAACACAAAAGCAGCTCTATAAACCAAGGCACTCAGACCTTGGCACCAAGGCCACATGGACCTCTTTGACAGTCTGGTGAAGCCTATGGACCTCTTCTCAAAATAATGCTTTTGGAATGCCCGCTACAGTTTAAAAAATATTTTTAAAAAAACCATTTCACAGATCCCAGGTCAAGACCGCTACTCTAGTCAATTCACAAACATTTAAGTACAATGTGAGATGCTAGGGATAAATGAAACAACCCTCTTTCATAAAAAGTTTACATTCTAAGCAATGAATTGAAGAGGAATATGGATCTGGCCAATGGCTATTGGGATAACACATCTTTGCGTTGGTCCGTTTTGGGAAAAGAGAATCATCTGAGAAGTCCGTGAGACTGACCACTATTTCTGGATGTGTCAACTAGTAGAGAATATTGTATATTCTTCTAGCCAAGCTATCTGAACAAGTCAGACAAGGAAAGGAGTATGCCATGACATGCACAACTGACCTTTTGCAAAATTTCAAAGTATACAAAGTTGTTGTGGGTTTTTTCCTACATAAGATATCCTACATAAAATTGTATTACCTAAGCTGGAAGGAAGATTAGGGGTCATCTAGTCTAAGCTGAGACCCAGAGATAAAAATGATGTCCCCCCTCCCCCACTGGCCACCTGGGGTCATACAGCAAACTAGTAACAGAGTAAGGGCTAGAATCCAGGTCTTCTTCCTCATAACAGCGTGCTATTTCTGTTAGGCCACATTGCCTCTCCTTCCTTGGTGTCCCCATTCCCAGTACCCTATAATGGCGCTATGCTGTACACAGACCTTTCCTGTGGCTCTCCACCAAGATCACGCCCTCTCAACTGGAATCTCATGTTTGAGAGTCTCTCTTCCTGCCTTTTTCCTCCACTTTCCTCATTAGAATTTACATTTCCTGTGTCTCGTCCCTTTAGGACCTTGTTCCATTCAAGGTAACAGCCTAGTTAGACTGTTAACATTAAGCCTAGTAGCACAAGGGAAGGACAAGTGCCTTAATTCTGTTCTACATTCATTCAGTCTCAGTACAATTCCTCCCAGTAGCCATATGCCAAAGAATCTAATAGAGAGTCCAATGAATATTTGTTATCTACCATGTGAAAAGCACCGTCTTAGGCACTAGGAACGATACAAAGACAAAACTGAGATAATCTCTGTTTTTACATTCTGCTTGGTTGTTGTTTTCTCTTTTTAGTAATGTCTGACTTTTCATGACCCCTTCTGGGGTTTTCTTGGCAAAGATACTGGAGTGGTTTGCCATTTCTTCTCCAGCTCATTTTACAGATGAGGAAACTGAGGTAAACAGTGTTAAATGACTTGCCCAGGGTCCCTCAGCTAGTATGTGCCTGAGGCCAGATTAAACTTAGGTCTTCCTGGCTCAGTGTTCTATCCATTGAATCATCTACCTGTTCCTTCATGTTGGACTAGGGGCATGCAATCTATTCACAAATAAGGAAATAGAAGACATTTTAAGAGGAATGAAAGAATTAGCAATAGGGGTGGGATAAGATGTCAGAAAAAACTTCAGAGATAGGAAATAGAGCATTAAATTTAACTGAAATGGGGGATACATGAAAGAGAATAAAATATATATATATCTGAAAAGCTGGGTGGAAGCCAGACTAGAAAGGACTTTAAATGCTAGACTGAAGAATTAGTATTTCATACTCAAGACATTAGGGAAACATTAAAGATTTTGAGCAAGGGAGTGGTACAGTCCCACCTATTTTAGGAACATTAATACGGAAATTATGTGTAGGATTAATCAGAGGGAGGAGAGGTTAGAAGCAGAAAAAACAATTAGGAAGCTATTGCAAAATTCCAGGAGAAAGGTGATATGAACCTGAATAAGAATAGTGATAATGTGAGTAAAAATAAGGGAATGAATGTGAAAGTTGTTGTGAAGGCAGAATTGACAAGTGGATGTAAGAAGTAGGGGAGAGAGAGAAGAGTCAGGGATGATGCCAAGGCTGTGTCTGGAAAGAAGAGGGTGGCCTCCCCAGAAACAAGAGAAAAGTGGAGGAAGAGTTGGTTTATCAGGGAAAATAGCTCTACTTGGAACGTGTTCATTTTTAGATACCAAAGAAGCTTCCAGGTAGAAGTTTCCAGAAGGCAGTTGATGATGCCAGTCAGTTGATGCCAGCTTATAAGAGATTAGAGCTGCACATATGGATTTAAGAGCCATCTGTATAGAGATGATAACTGAATTTGTGGAAATAGACAAGAAAGAAATAGAAAAAGAAGAGAAGGCCAAGGATAGAGTCTTAGGACATTAACCACCTGGACATTTCCAAACGTATGTATCACAAGCATCTTGACCTCAACAGGTCCAAAACAGAACTCATCTTCCTCCTCTCCACCTTCCCCTTTCCTGGACTTCTCTATTACTTTTGAGGGCATCACCATCCTCCCAGTCACCCAGTTTTGTAACCTTGGCTTAATTCCTCATGCTTACTCATCAATCTGCTGCCAAATATTATTTTTACATAGGCACCTCCCTATATATTCTTATCATGTCTTTCCTTTTTTTCAAAAAAAATAACTGTAATAACCTTTTTGTAATAACCTTTTAAAAAAATAATTATTTTACTTGTTTTCAGTGTTCTATAATCACTTCCATATATGTTAGATTTTTCCCCCTCCCTCTCCTTCTTCCCCCCTCTCTCCCTACTCCTCCCTGAGATGGCTTACAATCTTATATAGGTTCTACACATACATTCCTATTAAATACAACTGCACCACAGTCATGTTGAATAGAAGAATTAAAATGAATGGGAGAAACCATAAAACAAAAGAAAAGAAAACATAACACAAAACAAAATGGTCTGCTTCATTCTGAGATCCAGTTCTATACTTCTTTCTCTGAATGTGGAAGGCATTTTGCCTCAAAAGTCCCTTGGGAATTTTTTAGGTCCTTGCATTGCTGTGAAGGACTAAGTCTACCAGAAAAATTCCTCGTACACTGTGGTTGTTGCCATGTACAAAGTTCTCCTGGTTCTGCTTCTTTCACTCAGCATCAGTTCATGTAAGTCTTTCCAGGCTTCTCTGAAGTTCTCCTGTTCATCATTTGTTATAGCACAACAGTGTTCCATTACATTCAGATACCATAACTTGTTCAGTCATTTCCCAATTGATGGGCATCCCCTGATTTCCAGTTTTTGGCCACCACAAAGAGAGCTGCTATATTTTTGTACATGTGGGACCCTTTCCCATTTTTATGATCTCTTGGGGATACAGTCCTAGAAGCAATATTGCTGGGTCAAAGGGTATGCACATTTTTGTAGCCCTTTAGGCATAGTTCCAAATTGCTCTCCAGAATGGTTGGATCATCTCACAGCTCCACCAACAATGAATTAGTGTTCCAACTCTCCCACATCTTCTCCAACATTTATCATCTTTCTGTTTTGCCATGTTAGCCAATTTGATAGCTGTGACGTAGTACTGTAATAGCCTTTTAATGGCTTCTCCTTCCTCAGGTATCTCTCCACTTTAATACATTCTCTACTCATGTCAAAGTGATTTTCCTAAACCCTGAATTTGACATGACACTGTCTCCCCTCCTCCCTTGTACTCAAACTTCTCTGGCATTTAACCCTACCTTTCCAGCCTTATTCCATATTCCTACCCTTTACACCCACTATAGTCGAGCCAAAATAGCCTTATTTCCACCACATCCCCCAATTACAGCATTCTCTTTCCCACCTCTGCCGTTTCACTGACTGTCCCCTATCCCTCCTCACTTTTATTTTTTAGAATATAAGTTCATGGAGATCAGGGATTGTTTTATTCTCTACATGTATATCCTCACTGACTAGAACAGTGCCCCAGACATAGTAGGTGCTTTATAAATGCTTGTTGATGGCTGGCGTTCTCTAAAACTTTCTTCAAAACTCAGCTCAAATCTCTTCTTGTTTTTCCTTGTTCATGCAGTTCCAAGTGTCTTCCCCTCTAAAATTACCTCCATCCACTCTATATGTATCTGGGTACCTATTTATATATATATTTTGTCTCTTCCATTAAGATCTAAGTTCCTTACAAGCCTGTAATTGATACTTAAGGGGGTGTTAAGGGAATAAGGGTACCCAAATGAGGATACATGTAGAAGTATGAACATCACTATCTGAAGTGGAGCATTGTGTCAAAGCTGGACAAGTCCCTAGAAACTAGGAATCACAAGGAAACTAAAGTTAACTGGGGAAGCAGGTGAAAACCCATTCGAGCGTCTGTTATCTTGCAAATGCCCTTATATTTTCTGAGCTTGCATTTCATCAAAATAATAGTCTTCTCCTATTGAGTCACTTCCCATGTCACCAGGAATAAGTACTCTACCATTAGCAATGATTTTGGAATAAAAAAATCCATTGTATCCAAGAGCTCTCCAAGTAGGGGTGGGGGAAGGAAGACAGGGAACAACTTGCTAATTGAAAAATGTAGTTGTAAATAAGAAAAGTCATCTTATTAAAATAATTTAGTTAGAGGATTAAAAAAAGATGCAAGTTCCTTGAGGGCAGGGTCTATTTTTTTCTTTGTATCCATAAGAAGCACTTAATAAATTCTTATTCATGGATGGATTGATTAGTTGAGAAGTAAGAGGGAGAGAATGAAACATTGAGCTAAATGGTCTTTTCCAGGAGATAGAATGTGAAAAGAAGATATGTAGGACAGTTGATTGAAGAGATAGCAGGGCTGAGTGAAGGTGATTTTTTTTTTTAAGTATGGGGGAGACCTGGACATAAATTAACGAGAAATTGAAGATGAGCGAAACAGAGGGAGTGATAGAAAGGTCAAGCTCCCAGAGGAAATGGGAATCAGTGGAATCAAGAGCACAAGGAGAAGGCCTGGCTGTAGCAACAGAGAGGAGAGCACAATCAATCAACAAGCACTTATTTTGGAAATGCAGAAACGGTCTCTGTCCTCACGGAGCTTATATTCTAAGGAGTGAAACCAGATGAAAACAGCTCAGCACATACAAGAGATATATATAGTATTAATAGGAAGTAATCTCATAGGGAAGACAGTAGTAGAGAGGACTTAGAAAACCTCTTGGAAAAAGTGGGATTTGAGCTAAGTCTTGAAGGAAACCAGAGAACCCAGGAGATAGAGGTGAGGAGGAAGAGTGTTCCAGGCACGAGGGGACAGCCAGTGAAAAGGCAGGAGTCAAGAGATGGAGTGTCTTTTAGAGGAGAAGCAAGAAGACTAAGTACATGGAGGAGAATAAAGTATAAGACTGGAGAGGCAGGAGAAAACCAGGGTGTGAAGGGATACTGGGGGCAACAGGGAACCACTGGAGTTTACTGACAGAGAGAGAGAGAGAGAGAGAGAGAGAGAGAGAGAGAGAGAGAGAGAGAGTGTGTGTGTGTGTGTGTGTGTGTGTGTGTGTGTGTGTAAAGTGGAAGGTGAAGTGATCTGATGAGGGTGAAATAAGTAATTTAGGAGTTCTTTCCTTGTAAGTAAAGTAAGTAAGTAAGTAAAAAGGAAAAAGTAATTTTCTAAGAAGAGAATGCTTGGAATAGCCAATGTGACCAATAAGACAGAGAGTTAATCGTACAAACTGCCATGTGCAGCTAGGGATCTCAAATTCAAATAAGATGACTTTTTTTTCTACAATTACATTTTTCAATTAACAAGTTGTTCCCCGTCTTCCTCCCCTCCTTCCCCTCCCCCCATCCCCACTTGGAGAGCTCTTGGACACCATGGATTTTTTATTCCAAAATCATTACTAATGACAGAGTACATGACCAAATTAGAACTCATCTTGTTCCTCAGATTCATTCCTCTTTTGAACTTATTACTGTCTAGGGTACCACTATATCCTTTTTTAGTCACCAGGTTCTTAGTTAACAGCATCCTCCTTAACTCCTCACTCTCATTTTTGTTGTTTTTCAGTCATTTCAGTTGTGCCTGACTCTGAGGTTTGCTATTTCCTTCTCCAGCTCATTTTACAGATGAACCGAGGCAAGCAGGGTTAAAGGACTTGCCCAAGGTCACACAGCTTGTAAGTGTCTGAGGCCAGATCTGAACTCAGGAAGATGAGTCTTCCTGACTCCTGGCCTGGTGCTCTACCCACTGTGTCACCTCTTTGCCCCAACTATCTCTCATTACATATATTTAATTAGTTACCAGGTCTGCTTGATTATCTCCACAACATCTTTCAGATATATAACCTTCTTTCTACCTGTACAGCCACCATCCTAGTTCAGGCCCTCATCCCCTTCTGCCTAGATTATTAGAATATGTCTCCTAATTGGACTCCCTGCTTCCTCCCTTTTCCAAGCCATCCTCCACAAAGCTGCCAAAGCAATCTTCTTTCATTTCATTCTGATCAAGTCACTTTCCCGCCTGTGCTCAATAAGCTCCATTTGTTAAAATATCTCTAGAATCAAACAAATTCTTCTGTCTGAAATTTCAGTCTGCTCATCATCTGATGCCTTCCTAATTTTCTGGTCTTCTCACACATGCGTCCCCTCCAAGAGCTCTGAGGCCTCCATACTGTCCTACGTGCTATCACACACACACACACGTGCACACACACACGCTCTTCATCACTTTATACCCTGTCCGTGCCTGCACACTAGCTGTCCTTCATACCCCGAGGGTGGTCTCTCTTCACATCTCTGGTTGCTTTAGAGACAGTGTTCAAGTGCCCGCTTCCACACGACACTTTTTTCAGCTGCCAGGGCTCTCTCTCCCCAAGCTACCTTGCGCCTACTGTATCTATTACATTGACACTTCTGTACATTCACGCTGTTTCTGAGATTCGAATGCAACTTGTTGGGGTCCAGGGCTACTTCATCTTTAGCTCTGTATTCCCAGTATGCAGTACGATGCTTGTGGTCAGAAAGCTGGCCTTAGAAGTGACCTCATGGCCTACTTCTGCCGCATACCGGCTGTGCCACTCTGGGCAAATACACCACATCAGTGCCCCAGACAAGCGTATAACACTGTGAGTTACCCTGAAGGTGCCGGTCTGCATCGCTAGAGGACGTTCCTCCCTGAAAACTCCCTATGCTGATAAAATCACAGGTTTGTCCGCACACACAAAATCCATATATAACTTTTCAATTATACATGTCAAATCTTTATGAGGAGACTGCTCCTTCAGTGAGTGAACGGTCCTTGACTTAAACACTTTACCTATCAAAAACAGAGCTCCTAGCATAGGACTCAGGACAGAGTGGGCTTAACAAATACTTGAATGAATATTCATTGGAAGCCTGGATAATACATTGTTGAGTGTCATGAGCTCAATAAGGGGCACTGTTTACAAGGGTCTAGGTATCTGAGTCAGCCCATGTTATTTCACTCAGTTACTTAATAACATTAGCAGGTGCCCTGATAGAGTGCCTGGAGTCAGGATGATTAGACTTCAAATCCAGCCTCAGACACTTACTAGCTGTGTGACGCTGGGCAAGTTATTTAACTTTGTTTGTCTCAGTTTCCTCATCTGTAAAACGAGCTGGAGAAGAAAATGGCAACCCCTCCAGTATCTCTGCCAAGAAAACCCCAATTGGGGTCAGAAAGAGTCAGACACGACTGAAACAACTGAACAACAACAACAAATCCCAAATTGGTTGCAGGGTGAGTCATCAAATCTCAAGCCAATCCTGCGTACCCAGGAGAGAGCGTATAATAAGCCTGAGATGCTGAAAGTACGTGCTGAAACTAGAGATGCTCCAGATATGCAAATGCATTATTTGGGTTGGGGGTGAGGGAGTCTCTTCAGGCCAGCCAGGCTTGCAGCTTGACAATTCCTAGAGACTAAGAAAGAGGATTTCCCCTAGAGCCTGGCTATGTCTTGCTAGTTCAGGTGAAAGGGAGGAAATGCCCATATTTTCATCATTTTTATTCTGCTGGGCATACTCTTTCAGCAGAGGTGATTGTCTGCTTTCCCCTGGGGTTTCTGCTGGATACCTAGCAGATGCTAAACCCATGCATGTGATCATGCAGATTTCCTCCTGGGAAGAGGGCAGGTTGGCTTAAAATATTTTTAGCTTTTAATTGTAGTGGACTAATTTGAGATCCCATATTAAAATGCTAAGCATTTGCATGGCAAGACCTGTATTTTACCTCCACGCACAGCATGCACAGACAAGCATTCAATTGCTTTTAGATTTGGATTGTTTACTTGAATGCTATTGAAGTTCTACCTGAATCTTCTGTAAGCTGTGGCTTTTGTTCTTTTTCATTTATTTTGGTTGATTCTCATGACATTTTGGGAAATTCAATGCATTTTTGTTTTGTTTTAGCCATTTTTCTCCCTTGCCCCACTCCCCCAATGAAAAGGAACTAAACACAATGTAACAAATTTGCACATGTAACCAAGCAAAATAAACTCTCACATTCACGTCCAAAAACTCCCCTGAAAACCCAGCCTCCCCCAAAACAAACCCAAAACAAAATACTGGGATTTTTGTTAGCCTTTATGGTCGTTCATTCTGTGAATAATTCCATCACACAGATTCAACCACAAGCTTGGCAGCTGGTGGTTGTCTATATAAGGCAAAGGTTCTTAACTCGGAGTCCGTGAATTTTTTTTCTTAAGAAATAGTTTGCTAACTATATTTCAATGTAGCTGGTTTCCTTTAGCATCTTAGAAGTTCATCACTGCACAGTTGGCCACCAAATCATGAACATTTGGTCACAACAACTCAGCCAATCAAAAAAGAATTTATTTAGCACCTACCATGTGATTATAAGCACCTGTTATTGTTTGTTCTTCATTGAGATGTCCTTCATTTCAAAGAGGACCATCATAGGTGAGGTCTTGCACATGAACTGGATTTAGGTAAGGCAGGGTTGCACCAAGTCGCCAGCCTTACTCTCTCTCCTAGGATCGTTGAAGTGCAGTGGCAGGAAGAAAGTCAAAATGACTGACAATGGCCCAGGACGCAGCGGACGACCTTGGCATCTTCCACGTCTGACCGAGCTCTAAGTGCTCCACAGTGCCTGCTTCAGTGGCCTTCGTGGCCTTTTGCGGCTCATTCTGCTGAGGGAAGTTTTCATAGACATCCCCCTAATTCACTGATGGGTGTGAGACCTGTTGGTTACCCTCAGCCTGATTTTAGCCTATCTAGTCTCAGACACTTACTAGCAGTGTGGCTCTGGGCAGGTCACTTAAGTCTGCTTGCCTCAGTTTCCCCATCTGTGACTGCTGTGCATGCTACAGCTTTATAGGTACCTACACTGTACTAGGCTGTGGGATGCAGGCTTCCTGAGGTCAGGAATTATGTGCTTCCTTTTCTTTGTATCCCCAGCACTTAGCTTAATATCCAGCACATAGTATACACTTAATAAATGCTTCCTGGCTGTGATACAAAGACAAAAATAAAATAGTTTCTATCTACAAAGATCTTATGTTCTAGCAGAGGAGATAACATGCTTGTATTATTCTCTATTATATATATAATGTATATTATTATCTGTTAAAAATGTTCACAAAATAAACTGAAGGTAATTTTGTACATGAAATCTCGCTTCATGTGATGCTTTGAAGGAAAGTAGGGTTTTTAAGAGGTGGAGGTGAGGAAGGAGGGCATTTCAGGCTTGGGGATGGGGACAACTTGTGTAAAAGTATGAAGAAAAGGATGGAGTGATGTGTAGAAGGAACAGCAAGAAGCCCTGTTTGACGGGTTAAGGGGTGGGGAACCTCTGGCCTTGAGGCCATATAGACTAGACTATATGAACTCCTGAAATGGTCCATTTACTACTTCTCTAATACATCCTCATAAAGTGCTGGGCCCAGGAGCAAGAACACTTGAGTTCAAATCCAGGTACTCACTGTGTGATTCTGGGCAAATCACTTGAAGTGTTTGCCTCAGTTTCCTCATTTGTAAAATGGGGATTGGGCAGCTATGTGGCACAGTGGACAGAGTGCCAGGCTGGAGTCAGCAAGACTCATCTTTCTAAGCTCAAATCTGGCCTCAGACACTTATCGACTCTAGGTAAGTAACTCTGTTTGCCTTAGTTTCCTCATCTGTAAAATGAATTGGAGAAGGAAAGGGAAAACAGCTCCAGTGTCTTTGCCAAGAAAACTCCAAATGGGGTCACAAAAGTCAGACACGACTGAAATGACTGAACAACAACAAAATGGAGATAGTAATACCATCTACCTCCCAAGGTTACTGCGAGGATCAAATGAGAATATCTATAAAGTACTCAGCACAGTGCCTGACACACGGCAGGCACTATATATGTAAGTGGATGCTAGCTGCAATCATAACATGGATCTTTCTAAAATATTAGTGGAATCATGTAATTTCCTTTAAAAATCACTCATCCTCATTCAGTGTCCTGAACTTCTCAGACTGTCTACCATCTGGTATCATCCCCCTTACTCAGATTTTCCTACTCCTCCCTGGCAGGATCCTTCTAAAACCCTAGCTGTGCTGATCTCGAGAGGAATGCAAACATCATTTCATGATCCCTTCTGGCTCCAAGACTTGGTTCATCCTTTCCCCCTTTTCTGGAACGCCCTCCCCCCTCCCCTCTGCTTATTCCTTTTCTACCTAGAATAAAAGTCTTACCTCCCAACAAGGCCCTCCTTAACCATTCCATCCCCAGGGGATGTTTTTCTTCTCTGAGTAGAACTTACTATCTCTACTATTCTTTTACCACCCTTTATATGTTGCCTTGAATCACTATTTGTTTTGTGTGTAATGTCTGTCTTGTCTTCAAACAAACCACATCACCCATTCCCAAATGCATCCTCCTGATGATACGGCATCCTTGGCTACCCTTTCTATCCCTGATTGCACTTTCACTCATATCTCTGGCTCACTGGTCATGATCTGGGAGGTGAAAGGCTTCTTGTCTCTACTGCCACATCCAGACTCTCCTTTTACCACAGTCACTCAGGAACATCCTTGAGATCCACGCTATTTGTGCTTATTCAGATCTTGGTATCTATTGACGTCCTCCACCCATCCCTGACTAGGATAATCTTCGTCCTTTCTCATTTAGTTTAGTGTATGCATGTATGGAGAATATAGGGTGCTCAGGAGGACTAGTGTGTGTTCTGGTGTGAGGGTTGCTGAGTCCTTTTCAGAACTGCTCATTCGCTTTTGGTGTCCATCTGGTTCACCCAACCTTCACCTGTGGCTCCAAGAAGCTGCAGCATGTGCAATGGCCACACCCCAGTAAGACTGTCTCAGCAGATGACCTAAACCAGGCTGAGGGCAATTAAGACTTCAAACCCATTGGTGACTTAGGGGAATATCTACTCTGGGCACCCTCTGATAGAATGGGTGGATGGGAATAATTTATTCCAACAGCATGAAGGTGACTAAAATAGGTGTCGTGAAATGCTTAAAACTTGTTCAGGCACAGAAGATGCCATGGTCATCCACAGCCTCCCGAGTTATCGTCAGTCATCCTGACTTTTGTCTTACCACTGGACTTGAAGACTCCAGGGAAGAGTGAGGCTGATGACTGCCTCACTTAAATCCAATTCACATGCAAGTCAAGATATCACTCATGATGTATTGAAATGAAAGGGTAGTAACAAGCACAATTTAGTATTTGGCTCACAGTCTAGTCTTTCTCTCTACTCCAACTCCTGCTCAATTCAATATGAGTACTCTCTTATATACCCTAACTTCCCAGTTCCTTCATCTAGTCAGTAACCATGACCACTCCTCGATTCCACCTGAGTTACACAGAGATGGTCATCCATACCTTTGATCTCCCTATCACTATGGGTGTTCTATATTTATGAATTCTGTAATTCCTTTATCTGATCATAATCTTTTATCATTCCATCTTTCCTTCTGCCTCATGGCTCCTACATACCTTCATCTTCACAGCCCTCTGATCCATCTCTCTTTCACTGCTTTGTCAATCTATCATTGCTCCTCCTTTCCCTATCTCAACCCCTGGATGAATCAGTTCAACTCTCACTATCAGTCCTTTGCCTCTTTATCCTTTCCTCTATTACAACTTGTCAAACTTCCTCTTTAGATTACCCCCAGCATCTACTGCCTTCACTCCTATTCACATGCTGCTCAATGGAGCTATAGAAAATCATGAAACCATGCTGACTGGGTCCATTACAAATCTACATTGCTTTATCTCAACTGGACCCTCACTGGAGCAAGGTGATCCTTTTATTCCGTTTTAATCAACTCAATATCCTTCTCACCACAGCTATAATTCCAAATCCTTTTTCCTCAAGCCTAGCATTGTACTCCTCCCCCTACCCTCTCAGTGAAAGACCTTGCCCCAAATTTCCACTAATAAGTGAAGCCATTTGCCAAGAGCTACTTAGCTTAGCAATAGGCTAACTACAAGTAATTTAATTTCAAGAAATATTTGTTTAATCAATAGGAGGACAGATTGAAGGCTAGACTTAATTGTTTTTTTGTTTGAGATTGAGTCTTTCTTCTTTGCTGAGGCTGGAAATAAAGTGTCCACTCGTACCTGTTTGCTCCATTTCTAACCTGGGTTAGTTTGCCTCTCCTTAGATTGCCTGGCAGTTCCCTGCTCCCAAGACTCAGTCTAGTGGTACCAGATTTAGTGCAAACAAAGGGCAGAGATGTGATGTCCTTTCCTAATCCCCAAACTAAACCTGAACTACAGGTGGTCTTCTGATGTCTAGGGAAATTATTTTTGTTAAAGTCATAGAGTTGCAAAATGGCAGCTCCCGCAAATCTAAGTTGCTGAGTAACAAATCTAAGCTGCTGGGACAAAATTGTCTCTCAGTGGAGCAAGGACATAACATGAAGACTCTACTTTTCTCCATAGAAAAAAGGGTTTGGCAAGTCTCAAGTTGCAAATACTAGTTGAAAAACCTTAGGTGCCCATTTTTTGTGTTTGTCCTTCATTCTTGAAGAGGACCATGACATTAGAGAAATGATGACACGACTTGCACTTGACTTTGTTGAGTGAGGGAGGGCTGTGCAGGTGACCAGCCTCACTTTCTCATCCAGAGCCACCCAGTGGCCAGATTTCCATCAGGATGACTGGAGATGGCCTAGGATGGGGGGGGGAGGGGAGACCTTAGCCCTTTTAGGCTAAGGTCTTATCAGATTCTCACTTTGAGAGAGGTAAGGCCCATTCAGTGAATAAGGCTCTTTAAGAACTGAGTCAAGGGATGGCCCCTTTAATTAAAAAAAAAGTCAGACTGGGAGGGGAAGACCCTCAGGGTTGCTAGGCAAAAAAAAAGGTGCCTACTGCCAGCTTCTGGATCACAGACATTCCCAGCATCTAGGAGGTTTCTTTACTGCTATTACATGGGGCAGTCTATGTTTTGCCACTTAGAGTTAGCTGGTATGTGTTTCAAACCACATATTAGGTCTGTGCTACTTTGAATTCAGCTGGAAATGTCCCAGGGCTAGGTGGTTGGGATTGGGGACCAACTCCATTTATTATAAATCACTGGAATATGCAATCACCAAAATGATAGACTGGAAAAAAAAATAAAATTAAATCAATGTCATAATTAAAATGAGGGCCACTTTTTCTTTCCTCTTGCTATCTTGAAAGATAAGTAAAATGAGGGCAAATTGATACCATCTAGGCAGTGATACTGAAGAGGGCACCCCTGTCTCAAAAGGCTAGAGAGAAATGTACATCTGGATGAGAAAGTTCTTTACTAAATGTAGGATGGTTTGGGACTCATAACACTAGGACACGAAATCATTTCTAGGATCTTAGGCCATGTAAATTTCTTATTTCTTCATGGAAATGTTTCATAAGGCCAGGAACAAATAGGCACCAGGGTTGGCAAATGTTTTCTCTCCCAAAACGTCTTACAAGGCTATCTATTACATGGTATAGAGGAAAATGCTTTGGTCCTGGAATCAGGAGACATGTGAGTCAGATCTCAGCTCTAACACCTACCAGTTGTGTGATCCTGAGCTAAGTCAATGAGGATCATTAATCTAGGTGTAACAATGTGGTTAGGAGAAATCAAATTGTAGTCCCTTGGTTATTACAGACTTAGGTGATTGGGACGCTCAAAAGCTAAGTAACTTTTTCACAGGCACAGAGCTAGAATGGGTCAGGCACAGGACTTGACCCCAGGGCTGTTTGATTACTAGGCCACCCCTCCATCTACCTTCATCACCAATTCCATGCTGCTGCTTAATATGTATAAATATGAATTGTTATTATTACTTCATAGGTTCTTGCTGGTCTGCTTGACTAATCCCTATTAAAGTATTATCTCACTTGCTCTCCCAAGGGAAAAGCCTTCCCAAATGAATGAATGTCTGTAAATAACAGGCACTCCTGATAGAGCATCTATCTATTCTGGCTATCAGTGAGTCTGATTCTGTTTCATCTTGATTGTGTAGCTCTGGTTCCACCAAAGACTACCTACCTAACCATCTGGGATCGAAGCCATCTCTCTTGAAATAAATCCAGAAAGAAAGGCACCCTTGTGTGTCTTTTAAAAGGAAAACCAACCAACCAACCAATCCTCCTTAAGGAAAGGAGCTCAGAGACAGAGAAGCTAAGGACAGAAAGATCACTCCATGGTCCACTATTTCAGGGTGACACATGCCAGACCTCATGACCTCATCTCTTAGAAGGGTTTGGAAAGAAGCCTTCTAATTAGGGCTTGAGAGTAGGAATGATTTTATTTGCTTTTTCATACTCCAAAATTTGTATTATCTTGTAGAAAATCAAATGGAAGGTTGGAATTATAATGGATGCTGAATTGTGACTTGGCAGTTGCCCTTACAAATTAAAGCCAAAAAAAAAAAAAAAAAACCTGACAACCCCCAAAACTAAGTTAGGAGTAGCTCTGGGGCATACATTGTGGGGAACAAATCTCCCAAAGAGCAATAAATATTTGGACAAAGAAAACAATGTCCTTACTCTCCTAATCCTACCCTCCCTCTGCTGTAAATTTCCTGCTGCTCCTACTTAGTCACCATTTCCCCCCAAAAAATAACATGATGAGGTTTTAAACTTGGGCCTAAGTGGTACCTCTAAGAAAAAAAAAAACCTAACCCCAAACCCAGCACTTAAAGAGACTCTCATTTGTCAATCACACACTTAAATATTTGCTAAATAAATGAAAATGATCAGTGCCAGGCCTAGAGGCCTGAGGGCTACCCGAGTCTTACCTTACCTGTCCCAGGTCTTCGGTTGGCCAAACCGGATAAACGTATGAGAGAAGAGACTTTCCGGAGTCGAACAAGGGTTAGGCTTTAATCAGGGTCCTGGTTACATGTGCAGGGGGAGCTCTTCCTTAGGAGGGAGAGAGAAGTCTCCCAAGGAGGCAAAGATCTTACAGTAAGAGATTGGAAGCAGAAGTGTAAGTGGGGAGAGAGGGGGAGGGGAGAGCGAAGAGAGGAAAAGGGAAGAGGGGCCTTCTGTCCTGTCAGGGCCCCTCGCGCTAAGAGCGCCTTCAGGCTTTCCTGACCCTAATTAAGCTCTCCGGCCGTGTAGTTTGCACCTGAATACCGTGCCTGTTAGATAACAATAGGTGTGCTCAGACCTGGGTCAGTCTCGAGGGCGGGGATGCTCCTCCCATCACGTTTCTCACGGGAAGAGGCGGAAATACACGAGATAGCTTGGTCTCACTCCTCGATTCCCTGGTGTTTCATGGGGGGCCTCATGAGAACTCTAAGATTTAGAAGTTCCCACCTTTACCCGCCCGAGACTGTCCACATGGAATTGAGCTTCCATCCCCAACAGATCAGAAAGTACTTTTGTGAATAGAAAGGATTATATCAATGCTAATATTCTCATTGACCACATACTCATGATGCCATATTGAAAATGGATTTTTAGGCATTGAGAGACTAAGGGAAACTTCCCCTTGACAACAGGACAAATTATAAAGTTTGAATGCTGGGTTAATGTTCCAGAGGCACATTTTTCTGTCAGAGAAAAAATAAATCTAACTTCTACCACCAAATATCCTAATGCCCCTAATACACCTGAAACCCTCCTACTCTGTAACTATAATCACACAATCTATAATCAATGAGCAATCAATACAGGGGATGCCAATGCTTTACCTGGTTTACCAACAAGATTTAAGCCTCACTACCACCTCTGGAATGTAATAAAGCCAGGACTGAGTTGGACTGCATTTTGTCAAAGGCCAGAGCAAAGAAAGAACAAACCAACCAACCAATCATCCTTAGGGAAAGGGGCTCAGAGACAGAGAAGTTAAGGACAGAAAGATCACTGTCCTGACCTGTCAGGAGTTGTTCCTCCTCTCCTCTCCTCTCCTCTTCTCTCCTCTCTCCATTTTGTCCACTCAATCTATAGCTAAAAGGAATCCATCGTAGAACATTCTCAACAAATGGTCATTGAGTTGCTCTCTCCTTGAAAACCTTCAGTGGAGGGGGAGGCAACCCCACCATCTCATGGTGCAGTGGAAAGAGAGCTAAACTGGGATTCACAGGACCAGTGTTTGAATACTGGTTCTGCCACTATGCCCCCAGTGATGGTGGAGGGCAATTCTTTTAACTTGAATCAAGGGATTTGAGAGATGGAAGGGACATCAGTGGTTACCTCATAGAACTCAAACTTGAAAGGATTCCCTCCTATAACACAACTTACCAGTGGTTGTCGAGCTTCTGCTCACACAAGACACTCTTTCTCCTGACTGTGCATTTTCACTGCATTGCATCCACACATGGGATGCTCTCCCTCTTTGTCTATCTCTGGCTCCTAGCTTCCCTGACTTTCTTCTCAGATATACTCCCACCTTCTGCAAGAAACTTTTCTTCGTTTCCCTTAATGCTAATGCCTTTCTTCCAAATTATCTCCAGTTTTCCCTGTGTAAATATCTACGCTGAACATAGTTATTTACATGTCTTCTTCATTAGATTGCAAACTCCTTTAGGGTATGTAAGGGTTTTGCCTTTTTTTCTGTCCCTGCACTTAGCAGAATCCCTGGTGCACAGTAGGTGCTTACTAAATGCTTGTCGAATTGATTTGACTGCCACTTCTGGAAAGCTATATTGTTAGGAAGTTTTTCTTGACAATTGGATTTAAATTTGCTTCTTTGCAACCTTTAAATCATGCTTCTCTGGGGTCAAACAGAACAGACTAATCTGTTTTCAATACAACAATCCTTTAAGTATTTGAACAGAGCTATCATGTCCCCCTAAACCTTCTCTCTTCCATGCTGAACAGGCTCTTCATGATAAAATGAGTTAAGGTCTTTTGGATCATGTAATCCACAAGATGGGAAACCAGACATTTTCTCTAATTCCTCAGGACCTCTCAAACTTCTCCAAAACAGAAATTATACATCAAAGATAAAACAACTTCAGCTGTGTCTATGGTTTAGGACACCCAGAATCCAAAAGAAGTTAAAAAAAATTCAAGTTAATCTAGTTGACTTCTAAGATTTCTTCCAGCTCTAGAGTTACATTCCTATAAGCTGAAGTAGCCTTGTTTCATTTCTGGACAATCTGTTAGAAAAGTCTTCTCTAGGCTAAACATTCTCTATTCAACCCACCTTTAATAATCTGCCTCACTTAAATCCAATTTACTTCCAAGTCAAGATATCTACCTCCTGAGGTCATTGGTCCTCTTTGAAAATGAAGGACAAATAATAGCCATGGACTCAAGGCCCTTTGCCAATCTAGCTGCCCTCTTCTGGTTCCTCTCCATCTTTACCATGTCCCTTCTAAACTATGTCATTCAGAATTGAACACAATATTCCACATGCCATCTGACCAGGACAGAATACAGAGGGACTAGCTAGCAGCTCCTCATTCCTGGAATCTATGCTTTCTCACTATGACCCAAGATCTCATTAGGTCTCTGGCTACTCTATCTTACTGTTGACTTTTATTGAGCTTGCAGGCCATTTACACTCCCTTGCCACCCTGATCTCTTTCAGACAAACTGCTTTCTAAGTATACATCCCACATTATTGGTGAAGAGGGTGTTTTGAACCCAAGGATAAGACTTTACATTCATTATAATTTAATTTCATCTTGTTGAATTCAATTCAATGTTCCTGTCTACAAAGATCTTTCTGGATACTGGATTTGTCATCCAGAGTGTTAGCTCTCCTTCTCAGACTTGTACATCTATGTACTATTTACGCCTTTATCCAAGTCATTTGTAAAAATGTTAAACAGACTGAGCCCAAGTCCAGATCCTTGGAGCACTCCACTCTGACTCCTGCCAACCCGACATTGAGCCACAATGGTAGTATATCTGTCTTATCTTCTAAGGCCCTCAATACTATCCTTGTCTTTCTTTTCGTTCTGCCAACTAGATGCTTAATAACTATTTGATGCTTGAATGAAAATATGCAACAAACATTTTATAAGGGAAATCACCATGCTGACACATCAGCATATTAATCTAATTGCATTATGTAAAGTTATTTTACTTCTGATATTTGAGACAAAAAAAGCTTTAGGAGTTGAGCACGTCAGTATTTGCAGTTTAAAAATTTGTATTTCCTGGAATTGTTATTATAAACAGTTAGAATTACCTGAATAAATTTCTGGTATGGTTCCAGTCCCATTGAGAAGAATAAATGGCAAGAACATAGAATCATGGGATATTAGAACTAAAAGAGACCTTAGGAATCCTCTGGTGTAACTTCCTTAGGCCTATCAAGGTCACATAATTAGGGAGTGAGCAGGGACCAGATTCCAAGTCTTCTGACTCCAAATCTAGTACTCTGGTATAGGGATAGACAAGTTCCATAGTATCACCAGTATAGGAAATACCTAGATAAGGCAACTCTCTCTCTGCCAGTGCAGATCATGCATTCTTATGTACCCTGTCTGCATTTATACTTTCACAGAGTTGCCTGGGGATCTGAGACTTTAAGTCAAGGGTGATGCTGCCAGAATGTGTCAGTAGTGAAACTTAAATCCAGATCTTTCTGACTGAGGACAACTCTCCAAATCCACCAGTCCTGTGATGCCCATAACACTCATTTATTATGATTCTACATAATAAGATCACCTTTTATTATGTTACCAGTTCCCAACTGTTTTGACCACAGTGTCCCACTTCTAAAAGGGTTTTGGGTAGGAAAGTCCGTGAAATCTGAATTCTTTATTATTAGTCAGAATTTCCTGATTAGCCATAGTGACTACATGTAAAAGTCACAAAATAAGTTTTCTGAATTATGCAGAAGGAGAGGTTTCAAGGACTGACTCTGTCAGAGAGATAGTGAATTTTCCGGTGCTGAATCTGTCTGAATGTGTGATGTCTCACACACATTTGTGTTTCTATCCGGATCTGGACCCTAGTTTTCTATGGATGGGTGACAGCAGTAGAGTGTAGCTATAAGAATAATGAGTATGGAGTCGGCAGGGAAGAGGGTTTAGGGTTATGAGAAGATCCATGATTGCTACTGTCGACATGCCCTTGAGCCAACTGTTTGCCCTCCTCAGGCTGCAGATTTATCCTCTGGAAAGAGAAAGGGTAGGATTAGATGATCTGGAGGGTCTATCCCTTCCTGCTCCAGTGTGAGCATGGAAAGGTAGCTGTAAGCTGACCCCTTCTGGCGTGTGCTGGTATAACCAACAAGACCTTGACTAGAGCCCTTGCTCCTGATTCTGAAGGAAACTGGAAAACTTTAAAATGTCAACAGTCTCTTGATCAATTAGCTTTCTAGTGACTATTCCCTCTGGCACTCCCTGGGTAGGGGACACTGCAGAACGTACTAGCCAGCACCTCATCTAAAAAAGACCTATAAAGAGATGATTAATAAACACTGTTGATTGATGGAAGCAATTAGATTAGAAGCTAATTAGAAGCATGAAGCTATTAAAGCTGGAAGGACCCTCAGAGGTCATCTGGTCCATCCCTCATTTAATTTAATTTAATTTTCTTTTTTCTTCAAAACAAGGTTTTATTAATGCCTTTAGTTTTTCCATCAAAGTCATCTCCCTGCTCCCCATGAGCCTTCCCTTGTTAATGGAGAAAAAAATTAAACAAATCCAGGGTATCCTAGGGCCAGCTCTAACTGGAAGTCTATTATCTCTTCAGGGTGAGCATTTACATCTCAGAAATCCTCCAGCGCTACAAATAAAGGCTTGCTGTATTGTTGTGTTCATTGTCTAGACTTAAGAAAGTGATGGAGAAAATGTTAATAATGGAGGTTAAATTTAAAAGTGTGTGTGATTCATACATCCTCCCCTGCCCCCCAGAGAGCTGGTTGTTAAACACTGACCAATACACCACTGCCTGAAAAACCAACAGACACACTGACCACATCTGGTGGCATAACCCAACATTTTGCACATGGGGAAATTGAAGTAAAATGGAATAGTAACATTAGATGGGCTCTGAAGTTCCCTTCCAGAGCTATGATATTATGATCACAAATTATTCTACTTTCCTGAATTACCATGCTTCAGTAACCTCATGGGCTCCCAATGTCACGCCCAATTTTTATCTCAAAGAAGTTCCTCCTTAGCTGCTTCAGCACTGACAGTTTTCTGAGTGCATTCACAGCAGAAAGAGAAGTAAACAGGCCTAGATAATCCTGGCCCTTGTTTTTAATTCTCTTCCCCAAAGACTTAAAACTGCAGAAGCCATCAAAAAAAAATCAAGGAGGGAGGGAGCCAAGGCTCTTGTCCCAGTTCCATCATAATTAGCTGAGTGACCTTGGGCAACTCTCTCTAGTCCTTGGTTTCTTCCTCAGTAAAATGAAAGGGCCAGGCTTAGGGAATCACTGATTTCTTATCCTCT
This sequence comes from Notamacropus eugenii, assembly GCF_028372415.1. NCBI lineage: Eukaryota > Metazoa > Chordata > Mammalia > Diprotodontia > Macropodidae > Notamacropus > Notamacropus eugenii. Next base: position 386,353,765 of record NC_092872.1, on the reverse strand, counting down.
AATATCCTCTGATTCTGTGTCTCTCTGTCCTGTGTGAAACACAAGATGATTAACCAGATTGAGGTGAGTAAGTCTGAGTGAAAAGATCTTTCCTTCCTGATCAATACTCATTCACTTCTACTTTGCTGAAAACTGGTCCTCCTCTGGGGCAGTAAGCAGAGACCTGATGGATGATTTCTGAATCAAGGTTCCTAATTAAAGGTCAGCAAAACGGGATAAAATGAGACACACGAATAGAAATGTCAGTGTGTTTCCCCACCAGGGGCTTTTATCTTCCCAAGGCCTTGGGCTGTCTTTCCAACCTTCCCCAGCTGCTTCTGAGGATAGATCACCATGGCAACCGAAGGCCACTCAATGCTTCTAAAAACCTGGTACCACTAAAGGGAACAATGAGCTGTCTCAAGTGTCCATTAAAGGAGGAGGAAGCTGGTACTACCTCCCTAGAGAGGAGGTGGAAGAGCAAAGCCATCTTCCTTTCACAGAAATGTTTAAAAAAAAAAAAAAAGAATTAGAGCAGGCAGAGATTTCTGAGACCCTCTAGTTCAACTCTCTCATTTGAAAGGTGAAGACACTAAGGTCCAGAGAAGTCATGTGACATCTCCATGGTCACACAGGTAATCAGTAGCCAAGTGAAAACTGGAGCCCAGGGGCAGCTAGGTGGTGCAGTTGATAGAGCACTGGCCCTGGAGTCAGGAAGACCTGAGTTTAAATCTGACCTCCGACACTTACTAGCTATGTGATGCTGGGCAAGTCACTTAACCTCGATTGCCTAAAAAATAAATAAAAGGAAAGAAAGAAAAGAACTGGAATGTAGATCTCCAGACTTAGAGCTAGCTCAGGGTACTTATCCACGACTCCTCACCTGCCCCCCTAACTTCATTCGTCATATCTTATTGCTCCTATCTCCATGACACCTCTTGTATATGTCTCCTTCATTCCACTCACGTGGCTACCCTTTCAGTAGGTGGACACCTGCAATGACTTTCTAATCGATCTCCTTGCCTCCATTCTCACCCCTTCGCAATTCATCCCCCCTGCAGCTGCCAAACCAATGTTCCTACAGCACAGGTCTGACCACATCACTGCCCTGCTATTGCTTCTAGGATTAAATGCGAAGTCCGCTGGCATGTGAAATCCTCCATACCTTGGCTCCTGCCTGCTTTTCAGACCTGCTAAACATTATTTCCTTTCACACACTCTGAGGAACAGCTAAACTGATGTTATTGTTATTCCTGACATATAATAATTCATCTTCCACTTTCATACCTTGCACACACTGTTCCCCACGCCTGTAGCTCTTTGTGTGTATGTATATGTATGCGTGTGTGTGTGTGTGTGTGTGTGTGTGTGTATGTACTTTTTCTTCCCCCGTGGGAAAATGTAAGCACCTTGAGGGTAAGGACTTTTTCATTTTAGTTTTTGTATTCCCAGCACCTGTCACAGTGTGTGGTACACAGCAGGTACTTAATAAATGCTCACTGATGGATTTCTGCTAAGATTCCTCTACCTTCCTGGTCAGGAGAGACTCTGAAACACCAGGAGTTAACTCACAGATGGCACAAATTGCCTCCACAGACTTTCCCCTACTTTGTTTCTAACCACAAAACAACTAAGACCAAAGTGGGGAATTAGAGGAAACTCATCAAAATGGATCCAAACTTGGGTGTGACCTTTTTAACAAAAAGCATGGGGAGATGAGCTAAGATAAAATGCAAATTATGTGTGTCGTGATGAGGAACGGGGCTCCAGGCCTTACCAGAGCTTGCTCTATGAGGAGGCAGAAGAGAATGGCATTGCCCACTTCCCTCAGGCTCTGGAACACGTCAGTCTTGAGTTCTGCATACTCAATGATGTCCTTCAGCTGGTGATGGAAAAACTCCAAGATCCCTAGGGAGACAGAGGAGACAGATCATCAGAGAGCTCCCAGCTGGCTTCTTTGGGCTGAAACCCTGGGTGAGCTTCAGGGATGTATCCTTGCTGACCTGTTCTAGATTCTACTAAGGGGGGTGGTGGGTAAAAATTGCCTGGTTCCGAAGGCACAATCCACAAGAAGAAAACCCGGGTGAAAATTGGGTTTCTCATTGCAGGGGAATATCTCATTCCAACCTTGTATATAATCTCCTACTCATATACACTGGTCCCAGCCCTGGACTCTGCCCTACTCTTCTCCTAGACACTAGACATTGCAATGGAAGAGGGACGGTTATTTGCCTACATAGTCATGAAATGGCACAAACATCGGTTTCCTAGCTGGCTTTCTGGACTGCTATGAATTACCTCAGAGGTCTTTTTCACAGGGGCAGATCACTTCAGGAGTTTGGAAGAAAAGGTCAGATGGACTGGTATGTCATAATGATAATGACAGTAATAGATAACAGTTATACAGCATATGTGCCAGGCACTGTGCTACGTGCTTTACAGTTAGTATGTCATTTGATCTCAGAAAAATTCTAGGAGGTAGGTGCTGTTATTATGTGTTTGACAGATGAGGAAACTGAGGCATACAGAAGGTTAAGTGAATTGCCCAGGGTCACACAAATTCTGCCTGTCTGAGGCAGAATTTGAACACAGTTCTTACTGACTCCAGATCCAGTGCTCTATACACTAATTCACCGTGCTGCTTCTATTTAATATTATTATTGTTATTGTATAGTCCTCTGTATTTTGAAAAACAATTTTATATTCATTATCCTGTTTTATCTTCCCCAGGAGAGGCAGGTTGTCCTAGTGGATGGAGAGCCAGTTCAAAGTCAGAAAAATCTGGGTTCAAGTCCTGCCTCTGATGCAAACTAGCTGTGTGACCCTGGACAAGTTACTCTGAGTGCTCCTAGCAAACCTTGGAGACTCTATGTGGCAGGGAAGTGTCCACCTGAATTGGTAGGAGTTTCCTTTTATCAATGAAGTTATACGTCCAGTTCCTAGCTTATCATGATCTTCCTACCTACCTTGGGACGTAGACAGGGTACTTATAATTCCTGCCCTCCTTCCTTCCCTCCCAACACTTTTCCCAATGACAGAGGAGAAGTGACTTACTGAAGACCTTCTAAGTTGATTGTTCAATCAACAAACATTTATTAAGCACTTACCTTGTACCAACCAGTCACTCTGCTAAGTGCTGGTGTCAAGAAAGGCAAAAACAGACCTCAAGAAGCTTACATTCTAATGAGGGAGACAATGTGTAAACAACTAGGCATAAATGATTAAGACCATAAACAAATTAAGACCTGGGACTTGAACTTGTCTCTTGAATCCTAGTTCGAGGTTCACCACGATGCTGACACCTGGTGGGCCAAAGGAAAGCTCAACAAAGGCATCTACTTGGGCAGTAATGGAACCAGGAAAATATAAGTTGCTCAACCAACCATTTTGTTTTTATCTTTGCATCACTTCCTGGCATACCATTTGGCCTGCAGTAGCCATGAAGCAAATGCCTCTTGAACTAAATGCCTTCCCCAAAACTAACCTGGGGAGCCATATTCATGCCGTGGCAACCTGCATATCTTGGGCATCACCTCTATCAAGGTCTTCACATACTGGAGGATGGTTCCTTGGAGCTGGTAAAAAGAAAAGGAAAAACAAAGTATGGGAAGATAAGGAAATGGTCGGCTTGAGGTCCGTTCATGCCAAGGCTCGTTCTCCGACACTGGTCCCTACAGAGGTGAGAGTTATCCAAGTGGATAACCTCAGAGATGTGAGTCTGCGCTGAGGTATTGTTTCCCTGAGTGTCAGTACACGAAATTACAGACCTTTGCCTGACATTTAAGACTCTGCACAATCTCGTGTCACTGTGCCGCGGCAGACTCATCTATTAATCCCTGTCTCCCACTCTCTGTTCCAGCTAAATTTCACTGAATTCTCATACCTCATGACTCACATGGAAGAGGGATTAGTCAAGTTTTCCTTGACCCTCTAAGGTTTTTGCAATGGAGCAATGGGGAGAAGGCAAAGAGGCAGATTTAAGGCTGAATATTAGGAAAAACTTCCTAACAATTAGAGAAAACAAATCCAGAAATGGAATGTGATGCCTCCTTGTGAAGTAGTAGGTTTTCTTCACTCAGCAAAGGCTATTGGGTATGTTGTAAAGTTGCTCAGATTTGGGTTGGACAAAAGGGCTTTGAGGTTCCTTCCAATATAGATCATCCCTCTGGGACCCCATGCCTTTGATTGTGCTGTTACCTATGCCTGGGGCAGTCTCCCTCTCCCTTGGCTTGTTGAACTGCAATCTATTTTTACAGCTCAACTGAAATGCCCCCTGACTCATGAAGCCTTCCTTGATTTTGTTTTCCTGCTCCTTCCTCTGGCCCCAGTTAGCAATGACCTTCCCCCTCATACTCCACATAGCATCATTTTGTAATTCTGATCTCCTTATTGGCTATTCTTATCTTTGCTGATATTTTGTACCTGCACTCCACTATTTTATAAGTTATGTGAGGGCAAGGAATGTGTCTGATTGAAGCTTTGAATATGTCCTGGAACTTAGCACAATTCTCTGTATATAATATGCACTTAATAAATGTTTGTTGTATTTTACTTATTGTACATGGCACATTACATGGCATATGATGGAACTTATGCAGCATAATGTACTGTAATCCATGAATTTATGGAGATGTTCTCTGAAGCTATTTGTATCTCCTCATCCACCTTGTTGGTGTATTCCCCAATCATTACACATGTTTATAGTGATGCTAAAGACCATTTAACTGATCTCAGGACTTTGAGCCCAAGAATGTGAGGGTTTCACCATCTTCCCTTCCTCAGAGAGGAAACTGAGTCACATTTCTTCACCTTGGCCACCTTTTATACCCTGTGATCAAGCCCTAATGCTGATGACTGCTGCTCTATCCTTTAAATCAGAACTCCATCCTGGCAATAAGCCAGATTTGTACTGGAGTTAGCTTGGTGAGAGCTGATGATAAAATTTTCAGTGTGGGCACTTATACTTTGAAATCAGCAAAGACTATAAATCAGAGCTTGATTTACTGTTTTGTTCATTGTCACATTCGGAAAGTGTTAAATGATACAAAGTAAATTTATAAGTGGGTTGTGGGTACATTTTTTCCCCAAAGAGATGATTGTTAAAACATTTGCTAGTAGAGCCCTGGATTGAGCTGTCCAATTTGGGAAGAACACATTAAATCTAGACAGCCCTCAACTCAATGGTTGATGTCTCCATTTTCCACCACCTGCAATCAAATCTATAGTACCATGGCTTCTGGAAAGGATGCATCCATTAACTGTACTACTGTTCCTTTTACCATCCTTGTGACATCCCAGACCCAAACACCCTTGCCTGACCACCATCCCCTTATAAATACTGCCTCAAACTATTAGAAAATGTTTTTAATGGGCAAGGACTGGTCCACTCATGTATTTCTATCCCCAGCAGTTAGCACAAAGTAAAAGCTTAATAAATGCATTTTCCTTCCTTCATTCACAAAGACCCTCATTATTAGTAAAACTTAATTAAAAGTAAACATGGGTCAAGCCTTCTGAAAGTAAACTAGGGTTTGCTCAGGCCTGAACTTACCAGGCTCTTGACAATCTTTAGCAGCTCTTCCATCACCACAGCAATACCCTGATAACCCAGGAGCCTGCAGATTGTCTTGAAGTGAGGTGGCCCCACGAAATTCCTATAGGAGCTGTAGATGTGGCTGTAGGCAATGTTGAGGGGCTGCAAAAACAGAAACAATTGTCACTGGAACGGAGCAATGAATGATGGGGTAATTTTTTCTTACCCTGAGGAACTGTGTTTTAAAATTCATCTGCTTCAATGACTAAGCCTTATTTTTAAAAGAGTGATAATGAAATATGTTCCCTGCCTCTTAGAAAAGAGGTGCTAGACTAGCCGTCAAGGATGAGGCATTCATTTTCACACATGGTCAAAGTGCTGGTTTGTCTTGTTTGATTTACTTATTCATACAAGAAAGGATCCTGGGGGCGGATGTAGTTAACAGGAAATGATTAATGAAAAAAAAGTACATCAGTGAAACATCTTTTCAAAAAAATAAATGTATCTGTTTATTTTAAACCCACATAAACATTTTCTAGGTGGATTTTATAAGTTAGTTAAACATACTGCTTCCCAGGTTTGAGTTCATTTTTTATAATCTAGAAGATAAGGATGCTCATGCCTAATGTTGAATAAAATATTTACAGCAACATAGGTCAACCCTTCAGAAGGCAGGAGCACAATGAGTAGGTCATAGCTGAATTTGTGCTTTAGGAAAATCTCTTTGGCAGGAGCATGGAGGATAGATCAGAGAAAGAAGAGAGGATGTCGCGAGACTACTGCAGAAGGGTATTGTAATAATCCAGGTGACAGGTCATGAGGCCCTGAACTAGGATGGTTGCTATGTAGGTGGAGAAAAGGAGGCAAGCTGTGAAAAGATGTTAGGGAGGTATAATTGATGGATAGATTTGCTAGGTGAGGGAAAGAGAGGAGTGAGAGAGGACACGGTAGTTGTGAACCTGGGTGGCTGGAAGGAGGGTGGTACCCACCTCAGTAATTGGGAGGTTTAGGTGGATTGGGGGCATGGGGAAGGTAATATTTTGTAATGCAAATTATAACCCAACTAAGGCTGCTTATCTTACAGAACTCATTCTGTCCCACCTAAAATTAAAAGGGAGGAGGTGCCCTGGGGCTCTTACTCACCAGTTATAGTACTGGAGAGTAGAGTTCACCCTTTGAAGGTACCTACCATAGCCAGGAGGTGACCTGGGAGGTGTTGGGGGACAGCAGGCATTTTCCAAGTGGCATCTACACAATTGCTATCAGTTCTCTGGGTAGCCATTAGATAACTGCCTTGAAGGCCAGAAGGACTCAGAAAGGGGAAGTTTCAAGTGCCCGGAGGAGAGGTTAGAGTACGGGGATCCTTGCTTCAGAGAGAGGCTTAGACTAGCTATGGGACGGAAGATGGTATGCAACCAGGGTGTGCTGGTAAATGTTTGGCAACTAGCTTTCCAATGTATTCAGGGTGCATTTTAAAGTTTAATCTACATCATTAATTTGCAGTTGTAATTGCATTCACATTGAAAATTTAATAATTAGCTCTCCAGTTGGTAATAGCACTCTACAGTACGCAACCTATATTCTCATACTCTGACTGATCACATACCTTGTGAGGTCATTTTAAGCCCCCTCTCTTGATTAGGACACCAAGAGGTTTAGAGAGAGGGAGGATGCAAGCATTTATTAAGTGCCAACTACTGTACTAAGTGTTTTTCACAATTATTATTTTATTTGATCCTCATAACAACTTGATGGATTCTATTATCCCTATTTTTCCATAGTTGGGAAAACAAGGCAGTCACAAGTTTAAGGGACTTGCCTAGGTAGGTCATAGTGTCTGAGGTTGGATTTGAACTCAGGCCTTCCTGATTCTAAGCCCAGCACTCTTTCCACTATGCCATCTAGTTGTCTATGCAGCTAGGCTGAGAGACTGGTCCATGTTCACACAGGTAGAATGTGTCTGAGGAAGGACTTGACTTCAAAGCTATCTATCTACTATGCTACTCTGTCTCTATGAGAAACGAACTAATACACTTTCATCAACAGAAACTGTTATCTGATACTCTGTTACCCAGAACTCTCCACTACCCAACAATTCCACAATATAATGTTAATGGCATTCGTAACTATGCTTTGGAGTCCCTATGGATCCTCAAAGAGAGATTCTGTTTTATTCAGTTTAGTTTTACTGCTGGTGGGAAATCTTACTGAATCCTAATCATCTTACAACTGCAATGCATATTTGAAAGCTCTCTAAAAATCAGGAAATTTGATCAACTGCAATCCCCCATTCCTTCACCATTCTGGATAACAGAATACATTCATTATATGAAAACCTAATGTACTTTGAGGTCCTTCAGGTGTGCTATATGCAATCATAACATTTATGTGGCAAAAGCCCACTTTGGTGCTATGCAGATGAGTTCTTAATATTACTTCAGTGTGATGACATTCTCAGCTAAATAGAGGGTGAATGGAAGCATTATCACACGTAGTTACAAAATATTCTAAAGGCCACTTTGGTCGGGAGTAAGAGTGCCTATTACAGACTCAAAAGTATGATAATTGCTCAGCTTAGCATCATGCATATCTCAGGCATTTTTATGAAAATGTTCACTTCGGCTCAGCCATCTATGTAGCTGGGCTAGTACCATCATTAAATTTTCATGTGCAGAGCAAATATAGATGGTAACAACTGAGAAATGATTATTACCGACCAAAGATTTGGGGAGATCCAGGTTTATCCCCTTTTTTCTAACCCCCTCATTTCAATCCTGAGCAGGACAGATGATAGCAGATAGGATTAACATTCTTCTCAATCTAGGTAGTGCTACTCCATCCAACCTTGCAAGGAATTTAATCTAAGGTGAAACACTCACACCCACTGTCTTCTGCTCAGGCTTGGGCTTGGGGCACAAATTCTTCGATGTGATTGCCCAAGGCTGGGCAATTTAGATGTAAATGTCAGAATCAAAGTGACATTCCCCCAGCCTCTCATTAAAACAGGTCCACCTCTCATTGGAATATTCCTTCCCTCTTATTACTTGCTAACCGATCAGAGTCAACTGCCACCCTCAGGAACACCCACTCTTCTAAGGGCATATAAACTGTGAGCCCACTCCCAATACCACTGGCCCTTTTATTAATAAAATTTCATTACTATTAATGAAAATATTAATTACCCAGAAATTATGTCTCTCAGACTTCTAAAATATTGCACACAAGACAGTATGGATTACAATTTTTTGTATTATTGTATAAAGGTTTTTGTGTGTTTTTTTCTTTGTATCAGATCTTTGTTTTCATTGGTATAGGCAGTGCTTTCTTAAAGTGTGGTCTGGAGACTCCTGGAGGCCCTGGGATACTTTCAAAATGGGGTCCATGAAGTAAAAACTGTTTTCATAATACTATAAAGTCATTTTGATTTCAAATATGGAACATACTGATAGGTATACATCCAACAAACAAAAGCTCTTTGGTGGGTGCTCACTAATTTTTATGAGTGGAAAGGGGTCCTGATACCAAAAAGTTTAAGGGCTGCTGCTACAGGGATCTTAGTGAGGAAAATCCCCTTAAGGCAGCTCAATACCTCTTCTTAGAGAACTGCTGATGGACTCTGAAAAATCAAGTATCTTGCCAAGGGTCATAGAGCTGGGAGGTGTGCCTGGAACCCAAATCTTTCTGATTCTGAGACGAGTTCTCTAAACTTTGTGCCATGTTGCTTCGCAGGCAGAGATCCAACGTGCCTGCAAGACTGCACCCACAAAGACTGAGTTCTCTATTTTTTCTGTTTGCTTTTAAGAAAAGGGATTTTTCTTCGAGTGCCCCTTTAGCTAATGGTCTTTGACAAGCTCCACTAATGGTTTGCCTAGGCCCAGAGGAGCACGTTGAGATGCTGATCTGGTAATGGCGAGTATTTGAGGATACTGCCTTTGATAAAAGCTCAACATTTATGGTCCATTAGGCTCTTTTCTCAGTGCCAGTTAGCTGTTTCTTCTAACCCATAGAGCAGCAAGAGTGCACCCTGGTCTTCCTGTATGGTTCCTTCTTTAGGACATGCTATGGAGACGAGATTTGAGACAATGATCACTTTTCTGAACTGTGACCACCAAAGGAAAGTCAGTGTTAGCCATCTCTTTCTCCATCCTTTTGGTTTTTTCTTGTGATATGTACCTGAGACCTACTCAAGAATCAGAGACAATTGGGGCTAAAAGTGATAATGAATTTAGTAATCAGTAATTTAGTCTAATTTGATTATTTTACACGTTTCAGGATTGAGACAAACAATGCTTAACAACTCAACTCATATTTTTTTATAGCATTTCAAGGTTCATACAGCCTATGAAGGAATGTAAGTTTCTTGAGGGTAGGGACTCAGTTTTGCACTCCCAGTGCCTAGGATAGCAGCACCAGGCACCTAGTAGACTTAAAAAATGCTTACCGAATGTAAGGGTGTACAACTTTCCGCAGTACTATTCTGCAGCTGCCTTATGGCTTATGACACATTCCCTCCATTTCACCATTTCCCTGGGAAGTGGGCAGGAAGGTCACCTCCAGAATTCATTTGAGAAGCCACTTCATTTTTTTTTTTTTGGAGTGGGGAAGGCAAGACAATTGGGGTTAACTGGCTTGCCCGAGGCCACACAGCTAGTAAGTGTCAAATGCCGAAAGTCACATTTGAACTCAGGTCCTCCTGACTCCAGGGCTGTGCTCTATTCACTATGCCACCGAGCTGCTCCGAGCCACTTTAGAGTGAACAAAAACCTGACTCATGGAATAAATTCCACTGCCTTGCCCTCAAGTCTTGTTTCTGAGACGTTTGTTTTCTAAGTTTTCCTATTGCCTATGGCAGCTCTTCTTAGCAAAGGTTAATAAATCATGCAAAGATGGATGGCAATTCATCAGCTACCTGACAGGTTTGATAGATCATAGATTTAGAGCAGGAAGGAAGGGACTTGTAAAATTGCTTCACCACCACAGGGCAGAAACCACAAAACAAAAAACAGGCAGACACCATGCAATAACTAGAAGACTCTCTTTGAACATGTTGATAGGACTAAGCTCCTTGAGGGGCAGGGACCATATCTTTTGTCTTCTTTGTATCTTTCATGGATCCTTACACAGAGCAATACTCAAGAAATGCTTGCCAAATTGAATGGAACTGAGTTCTCTTTATGTCCTCCAGAAGTCTATGCTTCAAGGTATGACCCGAGCCTCTCAGAAAAAGGATTGAACTGAAGAGAATTCCAAAGTCATCTGTAGGCAGAGCAAACCCCTTTCAAAGAATCACCAATATTCAAGAGTCACTCTTCATTATTCCCCAGCACACACGAACACATGCAAGTATAGAAACACACACATGCCAACAGAAACATGCACATACAACCCTTAAGGGCACTCAGTCTAACCTGCTGACTCAATAGAAGGCTGGACCTTACTGCCCCATAGGGGAATGGGTGGAGAGGCAGAAGGCTGGACATATTCTGATGATGTGAAGAAAAACAGGGACGCAATGGTGATTCTAGATATTTGAAAGCCACCACAAATATTCCTAGTGGGCATACTACCAACGAACTACATCTAAATTGATCCTGCTAATTGACTTCACCAAAAAAAAAAAAAGCAGAGTCAATTAGCAGGATTGGTTCATTAGCAGGCTTGAACATCCTTCTGGAGCTGACTCAATTAACAGGGCTGAACATTCCCGTCTCTTGAATCCAATGTGTACGTAGTCTTTTTAGGAAGGCTCACTTAAAGCAGGCTTCATTTAAAGTCAAACTGCATGAAATAAAAGTCACTTTCCTCTATGGATTTCATTTTCCCCATCTGTTGGACTAGATGAGCCCCAGGGTGGCTTCCAGCACTAAAATTATATGATTCTTCGTGTCTAAAATAACAAGCAACCCTAATTTAAGACCACATATTAACCAGTTTTGATGCCAAGTGCATTTTCTTCAGGCAAAGAAGTATCTTAAGAATGAAGGGAGAAAAAGGATGTTTAAAGTAGCACAAAACAAAACCCAAACAGTATCTGCAATTGAATGTTGTGAGTCAGGCTATCTGCATTTCTTGGGACTGTCTGCTGACCATAAGATAATTCATATTCTCATTCTAAAGCTGGAACGAAGTTAACAATGTTGGAATTGCTAATCATGTACTTATCATTTTCATATCATTGTTTGGCCCCATTGAGTCTCAGTTGTTTGTCATCTGAGGGAATCCAGTTTGTTAGATGAACAACGCAACTATTTGTCATCACTTGGACCTGCTCGGTATTTCATCACAGAACAGGCTATCTGCCACTCTCAGTGTAACTCCGTATTACCCAAGTGGCCCCATGGACAGGTTTGTACAATGTATATTCCAAAGCTGAGATTTCTACTTTCTTATGAACTAATATTCTTGTAGATCATGGTGGATAGTACCAGGCAGTTTCATATTTCCACTTCGACTTTTATGGAAATCAGATAATACTGTCTATGTTTGTAAGTCCTTTCCAGTTCTGACATTCCACATTCTAGGGCCCCTTCCAATTGTTGCTTTCCATTAGCTCTAAATTCTTTCCTAGTTTCAATAGTTCAGATTCTGAAGTGCTTTCCAGTTTTGAAATTCAACTTTTTTCTTGCTCAAACACTGTGTTCTAAGGTCCCTTATAGCTTTGACATTCTATGTTCTAAGATTGCTTTCAGATTTAACATTCTGTTTCCTTTCAGTGTGTGTAGGAGGACAGGCTTAAAACGCTTAATTCCTTTGTAAACTGTCTGGTAAACACTTTGCATCCCTGAAATCTGGAATCATAACTGCTGCCTCTCACAAATCTTCTAAGTACTGCATACTTTTTTCTTCTGGATGCTTCTGATTTCCTCTCTTTCTTTGCAAGTCTTATAGTTTCTCTACTTCTTCCTTGTAGGTATTTGCATATAATCACACTTGGACAAATGAACTAGCTCTTCCATTCAGGTGGAGTATGTGGATTGTAACATTCTAAATCACTTTGAAAAGCCAAAGTATTTGAAAGTGAATGACTAAATGAGAAGTAGTCACTCTTGGGGTGGAAGAGAAAATTGAAAAGCCTGGTAAAGTACAGAATCCTATTATGTCAGATTTGGAAACAACCTCAGAAAACAGAATGTTAGACAAGGAAGGGCTCTTAATAAAGATCCTCATAATTCATCTCTTCATTTTAGAGAAGGCAAAATCAAAGTAGACAGAGAAGCAGCCAGAGTTTTATATTTTTGTTACTCATTTGAATCTATTCTAAGACTCGGTGTTCTAACCACTAGATGGTCCAGGTGAAATGAACTGATGGTAGCTATCGTGCCATGGCTCAGAGGCCATGTGGAGTAAGTAGAGAGAGAAAGCTGATGTGAAACCTGAGTTAAGTCCTGCTTCTCACACATACTGGCTTTGGGACCCTGGGTAAGTCATCTTTTCTAAGACTGCAGACTGCAGATTAAAGTGCTGACCTGCATTGATAGACAGAATTTCATTACCCAGAACTTACTTATACCACTGAAATCACAGGTCCAGTCCTTATCCCTATGGTTGAGTACTACACCACATTTTGGTTTTGGTGATCATAGAAATGTTGACCATTCAGGAGTCATTTAGTTGTGTCTGATTCTCTGTGATCCCACTCAGCATTTTCTGGGCAGAGGTACCAGAGTGGTTTGTCTTTTCCTTCTCCAGATCATTTTACAGATGAAGAAACTGAGGCAAACAGGGTTAAGTGACTTTCCCAGAGTCACAGAGCTATTTAATTAAGTCTGAGGCCGAATTTGAACTCAGAGAAATGAGCCTAATTCTAAGCCTGGCACTTTGTGCACTATGGTGCCACCTAGCTGCCCAGTGATCACAGTAGAGCAGTTACTAAGTTCCCTATATTAAAAGATACCTCTTTACGCATGACTGCTCTTATGGGTACAGTATGCTTTTGGGATGGAGGGCAGTTATCTCTTCCACACCATGCCTTTCCCCATCATGGTTTCGAGATATCGTGGGCAGGTATAAGAATTTAAATAGGATCTTTTGGGGAGTTTTACACAAGCCATGCATGACACATGAAAACCAGCAGACAATGCAGAGTCTATGACCAAACACTGAACCCGAATTTTACAATAAGATCCTGTAAGAAAGAGGAAAACATTCAGAGTTCTTCGATATGAAGGGAGGGCCACAAGTTTTACAAGGATTTTCCATATCACTGGGGTGCTGCACTCCTGACCCTTAGGATATGGAAGGGATAACTGTACTAATAAAGCTGAGGCCAAATATATTGTACTGCATAGCCTTCTTTTAACCTTGCCATTTTAAATGACAATGAAGATTTTTGAAGAAATTTATGGTACACGGATGCTCTTAAGAGAAAGTATTAATTTTTTTTGAGATCTCCATCTACTATGTACAATTCGGTGTTCAAAAGGCAGTGTAGTACAGCAGAAAGAGTCCTAAACTTAGTGTCATGAAGACCTGGGTCCAAATCCTATCAATGATGTTTATTAACTATGTGACCCTGGGCAATGCACTTAACTGCTCTGAGCCTTGGTTTCCTCTTTCATAAAATAGGAATAAAATGGAAAACCTGGAAACTTTACCTCATAGGGCTCTGTGAGGCCTAAAATGAATTAATGTACATAAATTGCTTTGGAAATTTTAAGTGCTGTATCAGTTGTTTTAAAAAAAATGTCTGGTTAATTGGACGCTCTCTGTGGCACCTTTATTTTGGAAGTGGGAAGTTGGGATCAGTGATTTTAATGTGTAGGGAACTCCCAGCATTGGAAACTCCCTTCACAGATACTTGTCACCAACTTATGCAGTTGTGTGGGCATTGGTGGGTTAAGCGACCTCACCATCACAAAGCAAGTATAAACAGGACTTGAACCCAGATCTTCCTGGCTCCAAGGTTGGCCTACTATGTCCTCTGCCAAATTGCTTCTCTATTCTCACTTATATGCTCTACTTTGGTAACAGTTACTCCCTGGGACTCTTCTCCCTGCTGCACCATGAAATTTTGTCCTGTTATTTATCCAAGAAAGCAGGGATTTATGTGCGCTGGAGAAACCTGTCCTGCTCAATGAGACCACTGCGCATTAAACCCTTGCCTGGCTAGTAAGTAGCTCTGTGTTATTTCATTTTCTGCCTCTTTTATTGGGCAGCTAGGGTGTATAGTGGATAGAGTATCAGGCCTGTAGTCAGAAAGACATCTTCCTGAGTTCAAATTTGGCCTCAGACACTTACTAGCTGTGTGACCCTGGGCAAATCACTTAACCCTGTCTGCCTCAGTTTCCACATCTCTAAAATGAACTGGAGATGGAAATGGCAAACCATTCCAATATCTTTGCCAAGGAAACCCAAATAGGGTCATAAAGAGTCGGACATTATTGAGCAACAACAAAACATCTTTTCCTCTTTTAATCCCTGACCTCACTGTGGCTGGATACTGATTGTGGGACAGACAGATGCCACTCCATAGCTCCTTCCCTGTCATATAAAGGTGGAATTGATTCTAATGCAGAGCTAGGGTGACTTTTTCTGACTATTGCTAATTATGAAAATGGAAAAGAAGCATCAGAGCTTAATGCAGTGAAATGACCATGCTGAGGATTTTTCATGACTGAAAACAGGACCCTGTAGGATGAAGTAGACACCTCCAAGACATCTCCCTACTCCTCTAGGCAGAACTGTACAGCTGCTCTTGGTTTTGAAAGACATCAAAGTCAATCTGGCAATGTAGAAAAAGTATTAGCTTAAGAGTTTAGAGACCTGGGTTCTAATTTCATCCCTCCTCTTACCAGCTGAATGACCTTGGGCAAGTAATTTTTATATACAGGTCTCAGTTTCCTCATCAGTAACATAAAGAGTTATTAGTTAATCTCTTAAAGCTTCTTCTAGCTATGATAGTATATTATTCTTGAGAACTGAATAGTTAAAATCCAGATGAGAAAATGCTGATGAAGAAAACTGAACTTAACTCTTGGCTCCAAAGAAGAGAATGATGAGATCCATCTGAGCACTTTTTGGATTTATTATTAACACAGGCTTTCCCTCCTTCTTCCTCTGCTCCTAAATAATCCTCTTAATACAAACAGACTAGAAGCCACCTGTGGACTTCCTTCCATGGAAAGACCAATGTTATACTCTGTGGGGAGACTGGATTTTAGATGTTTTAATGTTTGGGAGGAGGTCTTTTGCATGCTTCCTACAAACCTTGGATTTCTCTCTTAATTAAAATAAAATCCCACTTGTAAATTATGGGATAGCCTCTAATAGTCATGAAAAATTAGAGTCACCAGGAGAATATCATTCAGAGAAACCGTTTTCTCCAGGGCACAGGCCTCTGACTCCCTCTGGCTAGTGTAGCAGAACTTTCTTATCTCCAACAACCATTTTAATAGTATCACTGGGAGCTGGAGATTCTCTGGGACTTAATTTCCTCATTTGTAACATGAGGAGGCTGGACTAGCCAATCTCATAGGACCACTCGTGCTCTGACCTTTTAGTAAGTGATCATTTTTGAGATATGGAAATTTTAAGAGACAAAAAAATCAAACAAACAAAACTGTCAAAGAATCTTGGGAATTATCTACAATGTATTCTAGTCTCTGCTCTCTGAAGTTGACTTGTTTGGGTAACAGAAATCAGAGACTAGGAAATGGAAAAGCTGACACATTTAATAATAGTTACGTGTCTGTAACTCTCTATGATTTACAAAGCACTTTCCAAGCAATGGCTCTAAGGAGTAGGCTGTGAAAAGAGCACTATCCCCACTTTGAGCTTGGAAAACTGAGACTCAGATGAAGTAAGTGACTTGCCCAGGGTCACTAACCAGTAAGTGTTGGAGCTGAAAGTCTACCATAGTCGGTCTTCTGACTTTGAGTACAGTGCTTTTTAGAAACCACATCATTAGTTTGTGTCTCTCTGCATAATACACCTATATTTCCACTTTTATTGGAGTAAATCTTATATGCCCCAAACAGGGCTTTGGTTGGCTCATATTGGACATATGGAGGACAGGGATGAGAGGAGCTAGGATCTCTCAGCCAGAACATGCTGCTCTGGAGAAAGAGAACATGGAATCACTGAAATAATCCCAGAATCACTGAACTCAAGAACTTTGGAGATCAAATAATCTAACCCAGGTGTGGAAAACCTGTGGCCCTCTAGATCCTCCAGTGTGGCCCTTTGACTCAATCCAAACTTCAGAGAACTTTCTGTGAATGTTCAAAGGGCCACACTGGAGGACCTAGAGGACCACATGGGGCCTTGAAGCTGCAGGTCCCTCACCCCTGGCTCTAATTCTCTCATTTTACAAGTGAGGAAACTGATACCATGTCCGAATGGTTAAATAGCTAAACCAAGCCCAAGCTTGCATAACTAATGCATAATAACAGATTGAAAAGTAAGAAATAGAAGTGATATTACAGAGGTAAAGAGTCTGGTGGAGGAGGAGAGAAGGTGGTAGATTAACTCAGAGGAGTAGGGGTAAGGAGGGAAGGTAATTTTTGCCACAGAAACCTAAAATGAGATCTCTTAAATCTTCAATCATGGTTGAAGTGAGCAAAGAAAAAGAAAGGAATAGGAGTAAAAAAAGAGATAAAACCAAGACAAGCATGAAATTTGATTCTTCCCAAGTGTTTTTTTTTAACTCTTTGTCCAAACAGAAAGGAGAAATGTCCCCCTCCCAGGGCTGCAGGCTTTCAGGAGACAGACCACTGACTGGCTCCCTGAAAACAATGTGCATACAGGTCCCACTGGTTGCCATGGTGAAGGATGCTGACGCTGAAGAAATGTATAATTCAAAGCTTGGAGAGGGGTAGGGGTGGCAATGAGCTTTCTCAGTCAGCAGCAAAAGAGACATCAGGGAGAACCCTAACTGTGAGGGAAGAGAAGGAAAAGCGTCATTAATTCTGCTTGCTGTCTGCTCTATCACGGAGAGTTGGGCTCTGGCTGAATAGTTCTCCAGGGAAGAACTTGTAAGGTAAGATACACAACCTTTCTTTCTCAGGCTCTGTCTGAAGAAACCTCTGTCATTATTTGGAACGGAGGAGGGAACAAGGGAGTGAATCTACAAAGTCATGGCCTTTAAGAACAAAACCAGAGAGGAAGACAAAAAGGACTTAGGTAGGAGTACAATGGAATGAGGATGAAGGAGAAAGGGAGAGTGAGTCTGAATTAAAGGAGGCAGGCAGGAGAGGCAGGGAATAAATAAAAATATATTTATATGAAATATACTTATGTAAATCATATATTATTTATTAGGGAACTGGAAGAGGTTTTGTTAGGGAACTGTCAAGTGAGCCAATATACCATGGTCCTGGGTCAGAATGAAGAGAAAAGAAGCTCTTTTTTATTCAAGATGATGGGGTAACTGTCACAAAAATCTCCTTTCCCAGTCTGCCATGAGGTACACCTATGTATCTAAAGTAATGAACAGCATGGATTTGAGGCAAGACTGTGTAATGGGAAAATCACAGGACTGCAGTTAACAGTCCTCAAGTCTTTCACTGTGGATCTATGTATCCATTTCAAATCACTTTACTGCTGTGGGTCTCAGTTTCCTCAACTTAGACAATGGCAGAGCAAAACTAGATCTTCTCTAAAGTCTCTTCCACCGAATAGTCTATGTAAATAAATTGAGTCCTCCACTCCCAGTCCAGTTGGGACAGAGGGAATATGTGGCTGTGTGGGAGGGGAGGGAGGGAATGAACAAGAGTTCTAAGATGCAGTCCTGTATCAGCCTCTCAGAGACAGGTCCTGAAAGCCCTTAATGAATCCCTTTAGAACCTGTTCCTCAGGGAAGAGATGCTTAGCCAAATGGAAATGATACTTCCAAGCCTGAGTGTCATGAGCTTGGACGAAAAGCAAGACCTGGAAAATCATTTCACTGTCATCGAGTTTCCAGTAGTTCAGTTCCCTTAAGAGATACAGGCAATAAGGAGGTGATGATGGGGAAACAGCAAAATAACAGCCCCTTGCTGAACTCAAGTTCACAATGGATTGTCTAATTTTTACCATCTTATAGTGATAAGAAACAGTGCATGTGCATGGAGGGAGATGTACGTATGCTGAGTATGGCTCCATCCTACTGTTACAGCAAGAATTTACAGGAGGAGTTCAGGAAGTATAGGTGGCATGTACAGAGGAAAGTCACTAAACCTCTCTGGGTCTGTTTCCTAACTTATAAAATGAGGGGGTTGGAGTAGAAGGCTGCCAAGGTTCCTTCCAGCTTAGTCTACAAGTCAGCAGAAGGGAAGCAAACACGGCTTCCCTTCAGCTGTGTCTACGCTGCTGCTTACAACATCTTTGTTGCTTTGGGATTTTACTTGACTTGGTGAACTCTCTTGGTAGTCAGCTGCCTCTGCCCATCATCAGCCCTGAGTTTTGCCAGGGTATCGAGGCAGAGCACAGCAGTTCTCTCTTCAGACATGCCCCACTGTGAAAGGCTGGCTGCTTTGAGCTATAAAGCTGGCTTTTGTGGGTGCACCATGTTGTGAGACAGGAGCTGTGTAGCACAAAGCCCTCTCCCATGTTATAAGGAATGACGCATTTAAAGCCTAATGACTAGGAAAAGGGGAGCTATCACACAGGAAAGAAGCTGCTGCATAAATTGAATGTGAATTGCTATCTGGGAGCTCCATGACTAAGCCTGAAGCTTCCTATGTTTCTGTCTCTTCCTCCCTCCTCATCCTTTTAAAAATGTTCCCTTTTAAAATCATTCAAAGATGTTCATGAGAAAGGAACGGGAGAATTATCGTTACTCAAAGATCTCGGCCAGGGGGAAGCTCCCTCCTACGTAGCCTGGAGAGCTAAATGACACTGTCCAATGCCCATGAGGACCACTCGATCCCATAGCCCAGGCAAAGAAGCTGAGGAAAAGGGGAAGGGTGCAGAGATGGGGAAGGAAGGAAAAGGAGAAGAGGAAAGAGGGAGATATGAAGCAGAGAGGGAGACACGGAGAAAAGCAAAAGGCATATATGATAAAGGGTGGTTTGGGCCTACTCATTGTTGACCCAGCCTCTTGGGGGGTGTCAGTTCCCAGCATTGCCCATCCCCCATTTATGCCAAAGACCCTAAGTCTCTCCCAAGCTAATATTGGCCACATCTCCCTTAGGCAGGCCCTCCCAGAGCCCTATACTGCTCTATTCTTAGAATCTGGACCAGACTAAACCAACAAGCTGAGATAATTTCAATCCTTCCATCCCTTTAACTGTGTATTTTTCCTTCTCTTCTCTTTCCCCTCCCCCAGCTCTCACATTTAATTAGTGACTGAAGTCTTACCAATGCTACCTCTGTAGTGTCTCAATTCCCAACCCCTCCCCTCTATTCCCACAGACACTATATAAAATGGACCCTCCTTACCACTCTCTTTTACTATTTCAATAGTCTCCTAACCAATATTACCACTCCTGTTCTTTCTCACTCCCCAAAGACATCCAATGTACCCAGCCAGACTAATCTTTCTTTTGGCACAGAACTGATATTTCGTTGCCTTGCTCAAAATTCCTTCATGACTCCTCACCATATACTAAACAAAGCTCATCCTCTTGGGCCTGGTGTTTTAGACCTTCCACAATCCCCATATTATATTTCCAACCTTATCTTGCATTATCCTCCTCCAGGTAACGTGTGCTTCAGCCGGACCAGACTACTCACTTTCTCCTCTACATGCCTTGAATTCAGCTACCTTCATGCCTTTGCTCATGCTGTTCCAATATCTCCAATGCACTTCTCTGTCTATCTCCACCCTGCTGAATTCTTACTCACACTTTACTTTAAATAATGTCTTCACTTTAACTTAAAATTCCTTGGTTTCTTCCACCAACCCTGGAAGTGGGTAATGACTTCCCTCCCAACCCTGAATCTTACACACACCTTAGCTTATGTTTACTTCAAAAATTCCGAAGACCCATTCTTTCATGAGGGTTAAAGGATAGTATTCCATTAAACAAAATTGATTATAGCTGCTCCATGATTCAGAAAACATCCTCCAACTTAGTAGAGCTATACTGTGGTCAAAAAGAAATTTATCATCTGGTGGTCAACCAGATGCATCTCTCCAAACTGCTGCACTTAGCACAGTTCCTGGCACTTGATTGACTGATTGATTGACTTAGTAAAGCTCATCTTGAAAGGATACGTTCAAAGTCCATTTCTGGGCACAGAGTCAAACCCTTGGCCACTCAATAGGACTTGCCAGCATTTGTACTTCACTGTCATAACCTTCAAGATCCCAGGTTCCTTCCCAGGCTGGGATGAGATGAGACACTAGCAGGGGGTGTTACTGGAGTTGCCTTCCGCTTACTTGGCATTGTTTGCCTAGGCTGTCCCCCTGAGCCTGGAAGGCAGGCCCTCTTTATACATGCTCCCAGAATCTCTGGTCAAGTTACATTTCCCACCTGAAAAGGCTTTCCTGATCCCTTAGTTCTTAGTGCTTTCTCTCCTTTAACTTAGTGGTAAATTTTCATGTATATACTTAATCTATAAGATAGAGAGATAGCACAATATAATGGCTAAAGAGTTGGTCTTGAAGTCAGAAAAATCTGGATTCAAGTCTCACATCTGACACATCCTGGTCTTAGGATGAGCCACTGAACTTCTTAGCACTCTAGGCAACTCTTTCAAACTACAAATTGCAGAAGAGTTGACCTCAACTGAGAGTACACTTCCTCACCTGAGATTTCCCCATAGCAATGAAATACAGGTCCAGTCCCTACCCCTATATTTATCTGTTCAGATGTTGCTCCTCCTCTCCCCATCTCTCCTCAGCAGAATGTGAGCTCCTTAGGGGCAGTGACCATTTTTAGAATTTCATGGTATCCCCAGTGCTTAGCAGAGTGTGTGGTAAGTAAGGTCTTAACAAATGCCCACTGGATTGACTATATTTGGTATTATAGTCATTTTCATTTTGTCTCCCCAGACTATAAACACTATGAGGACAGGAACTGTTGTCTTATCTAAGCTCTGAATCTCCCCCAGCCCTGAGAACAGAGTTCTGCAGATAACAGGCTCTTACTAGATGTCTGAATTGCCCATAAGTCTTCATGAAAAGTATGTCCTGGCCAAGCCAGGCCATGCTTTCTGTTCCTCTTCAGGTTCCTTTCCTTGGGATGTAGATTTACCAGAGTAAGGAGAACTGATCATTTCTTATGCTTTGGATTTCAGAGACGTGATGAACATTGAAGTTAAAAATGTTTCTTATACTCAAGCAACTATCTCCTGGTCCACACTGGAGCCCTGTCTGGAGAATAATTACCATGTCATGTATAGACCCAACTGGAACAGCATTTTCTCAGGCTACCTGCGCCACCCCTTCCACCATGAAGAAAAGGTGCCCCGAACGCTCAGCTCCCTGGTCCTTCGCCAACTTGCTCCATCCACTCTCTACTTTCTGTGCATCACTTGCAAGAATTCCTACCCCTCTGGCAACCACTGTACTATGTTCCACACTCTGGATAAAAGCTCCAAAGCTACCCATGGCTCCCAGCTAGATCCTGGCGTATCTCTCTGGGTGGTCACGGCTCTTCTCCTTGCCTGCTTCATGGCCATCTTAGCCTTCTTCTGTCTCCAGTTCTGGTGTTTGAGGTGCCATGAGCCACGGTGGACATACCACTCAAGTCAGCAAGAGGAAGTTGATGAGTTGGTGAGGTGGGCCGAGGGTGCTCTGGGCCTCGGGCGGAGGGAGGAAGACCTGCAGGAGTTCCCCATGACAGCACTACTGACCAAGAGTTCTAGCACCATAGCTGAGAGCTCCCACAGCTCTCCCCCTGCCCACTTCTCCCACAAGGGGACTCAGGATCAAGCTGCTATATTTCCTCATTGTGGGCTATGAATGACACAAGACAGGTTCCAAAGAGACGTGCAGAGCCTGACATGTGCTTAATATTGGTTAGATTTTTTTTTCTCCTTTATAAAAAAAAATCTCCTTTTCTTCTCTCCTATGCCATAGAAGGCACAGTTTAGGGTTTGGGTACATGCCCAGGGATATAACTATGTTGGCAAAAGCTACATAGCTACATAAAGCCCCCATGGCCTCTAGTACCTGGTGGCCTCTACATATTCTCAGCTCATCTCAAATGCAACACACACATAACCCATCCTACAATTCTGAAAGGGGAGAGAGAGCAGGGGGTTGGGGGTGTGGGGTGAGGGGTGTAGAGTCATAGAATCTTTGAGGCAGAAGATAATTTACAGATTACCTACTCCGACTACCCTCCACCTCCCATTTTACATAGGAGGAAGTAAAGTCTTAGGGAGATTGTATGAATTTAGGCAGTGTGTGTAGTGGAAAGAGAACTGGTCTTAGACTGAAAAGATCTGAGTCTCAGTTCCAGCTCCAACACTTACTATATGGTTATAGACAAGTCAATTAATCCCAGTAATCCTCTTCTCCTCTTTTGTACAATGAGGATAGTAACATTGGTGCTAGAGAGGAAGCACGGCATGCTGGACAGAAAACTGGCCTGGGAGTCAGGAAGACTTGAATTCAAGTCCCACCTGGGACCCACACTGGCTATGTGACCCTGAGCAAGTCACTGGAACTCTCAATGTTCCAGGAGATTCTTATTTTTTTCCCCAACTAAAAGTTGTGCAACACATGTTGATCCACACTGGTGGAAGTTCTTCATGAGGCACACCCCATGCCAGAGAAATTATAGATCCAGTCAAGAACAAAACCGAAGAGAAATCTGTGTACTCTCTACTTGACAAGGGTGTGAGAACAAAGGACTCAAGAATTTAAGAATGAGATAAGCCTAGGTCATCACTGTTGCCCAAGATCACACAATCTCTCTCTACTGTGGATTGTTTCTGTAGACCCTGAGTCCCAAGCCAGAGGCTTGTGAAGGCTCTTGATGTTATTAGTGGCAGATTTTTATTAACTATTGGGAAAATTATTCTTGAATTTTGGTGGGATTTACAATAATTACAATCTCCTTAATAACTAAAGTGTTCAAGTGTTCAATTCTTTTGTTTCTCCTGTTACAAAGTCCCCTATAAGTAAAGGCCTCCTTAGGTGAGTCAAGTATCAGTGAATGGTTGTGGAAGATGATCCAAAAAGACTGTGAGGCCCTTAGGCTGAATCCGTGCATGTGGATATAACTAGCAGGAAGGGAAAGGTTCATTCACTTTGGAGGTCTGGCTACAGCAGCATGAGACGGGAGTTTGCTAGCCCTTAAGGCTGATGCTTGTGAGCAAAAATAGCTATCTCTCAAATTCCTATGCCCCCACCATTCATTCCTTCCCTCCACTCCACTCCCATGCCATCACTGAGCAGAGTCACAGGATCATATCAGTACATCATAATTAGTATACCAAGAAGGAAACACAGTGGGGCAGCTGAGCTCAGTCATCGTACACCCTCGTCCCATCCCCAAGCCCTCCCTGATAGTCAGCATGTGACCATGTTATAACCAAATACCATGTCTTTACATTGCCATGCATGATGCAGATTTTCAGCCTGAATAAAGCTGATTTTAAAAAGACTCTAATGTCTTTGTTTCTCTCTGATGTGCTTCTATTGCTAAGCCTTCTGTCTCATTTAGCTACCAGCTTGGAAGACACTTCCCTTCATGTGATCTGCAGACGTGGGTTCTGCTACTGACAGTTTTACAAGGAATAGTGTTTGTATATCACTGACCTTGGATCCATAGAGGTAGTATGGCTGGACGTTGGCAGGTTTGTCCCTCTGTGGTTCCTGGGTGAAGGGGATGGCTGTTCGGACGAAGCTGACAGAGGAGAAAAGGAGAGTTAGCTGGAGTCAGATGTGTTCTGAAATCCCAACTCAGGGGGATGTGCTGTAACAAAGTCCTTCCTGAACAGAATGAAGAGGATGGGCTCGGTGATCACGGTCTATCATAGTCAATCAATAAACATTTATTAACCACTTAGTATGGGGCAAAGCCCTGGGATGGATGTTATCTGTCCTTTTTCTTCTTTTCTTTTTTTGAAGACTTAGGGGTTATGTGGCCACAGAAAACTGAGATGGGTTTGCAGAGCTGGCTATCTGCTCTGAGAGAGCTGTTTGCTTATCAAGGTCAAGTTGAGAGGAGGATTAGGGTCCAAGAAGCCCCATGTTTGGGACCAAAGGGGAGGGAACTTTGTTAAGAGTCAGTAAAAAAAAAATACCACCCTAATGTAGCAACAATCATGATTATCAAGCACCTGCCTTTCAAGGTTCTCCTATCTTCAGACATTCTCTCATTAAGGTATTATTATCTCCCTTCACAGGGAAAACTGCAGCCTAAAATAAATGATTGCTTTGCCTACACACAATCAGCAATTCAGTGGGAAAGACAGAGCCTGGATCTCTAGCCAGGGTAAGAAGCCTGTGGTCACCTGCGGCCTCAAGGCCTGAGGCTCCCCACCCCTGCTAGCTCTTCATCGCCATTTCCTTAAATTCCACTTACATATGTGTGTATGCATACATAGGTGTCCATTTGTAAACACATACATATGTGACTTTGCATGTAGAGGTAAATAATTAGGTTAGGGACTTGATCTGGGATTTCATATGTACACAGAACTTCCTCATAAGGAAGGGTACCCTACCAATACAGAGTGACACTTTCTCTCCATCTTAAAGTCTTATATAACTAGAGCAGTGGTGTCAAAATCATATAGAAATGGGGCCATTAACCATGCATTTGGATCCCTGCCCCCTCACACTGACACAGAAAACCACATATTAACATTTTGTTTATTGTTTAGTCATACATCTGACTCTTCGTGACCCCTTTTGGGGTTTTGTTGGCAAAGATACCAGAGTGACTTGCCATTTCTTTTTCCAGCTCCTTTTCCAGATGAGGAAATTGAGGCAAACAGGGTTAAATGACTTGCCAAGGGTCTCACAGCTAGTAAATGTCTGAGGTCACATTTGAACTCAGGTCTTACTGACTCCAGGCCTGGTGCTCTATTCAATGTGCCATCTAGCTGCCCCATATCAACATTATCTATGCTTTATTGTCATCTTGCTTAATTTTGTTAAATATTTCCCAATAGCATTTTGATCTGATTCAGGCTCTCCTCGGTAGTGTCTCAGGCTGCAATCAGGCCACATTAGACACTGCTAGCCTAGAAAACCTCTGCCTAGGGTCACAGTATATGTCACAGGCAGAACCCAAAGCCAGGTCTTCTGGCTTCAAGCATGGCTTTCTAGCTATTACACGATGCTGCATCTCTTCCTGTCTTTTACATAAGGAAATGAAGGCCCAGAAGGGAGGTGACTTGTATAGTTAAAATGCTCATAAGCGCAAGAGAATGGACACTAATTCAAGTCATCTGACTCTTGAGTCCAGTGACCATTCTAAGACACCGAGCTGTTTCTCTTCTAAATTAGGACAGAGGGAGGACAGAATCTCAAGGGAATTAAACACCCATTCTGACACATGTATTCTGTCATGTTGGCGTGTATGTGGATAAAAAGTTGGCCTGTGTGCATGTTATGCAAGACATCTGGACATAACTATGCATATATACATTTCTGCACACACAAGTTCACTGAGTTGAACAGTAAGTTCAAGCACGTAAGTTCTTAGAGGATGAGGAGTCATGTCTTGTACCCCTTTGTGTATAGAGCATGCAGCTAGGATTTAACTCCACCATTCACTGGAGTGGTATGAGTTGATCATACCTTTAGCCTCTCCAAGCCTTAGTTTTATAATAGCTATACTGTACAGGCAATAATAACACTACTTGCACACCAACCCTTTAGGATCAGAGTGAGGAAAAGTACTATGGAAACATGAGTACTGGTATCCCCTAGAGTACCAGGCAGGTACAGTGCCATATACATGGTAGATCCTTGAGGAATGTTTGTTGACTGATTGCATTTATATGCAGGAATATTGGGATATCCACATATGTAAATATATTCATGAACATGAGTACTATATGGCTGTGTATTTGCATGATTCCTTCAAGCGTTATCTCCCCCATTTGGAATGGGAGCTTCTGACAAGTAAGGCCTCTGTTTGCTCTTATTTGTTTCTCTAGCACTGTCCTTGACACTTAGTAATAAGCACTCAATACATGCTTTTTCATTCATTCATTCATGTATATTCTGCATGATATTCAAGGCCCTTCACAACCTGGAATTTTCCAGTTTGATCTCATATTACATCCTTCAACGCACTCTACAGACCAGCCAAACTGGGCAACTCTATGCGCCTCAATAGCCATTATGTCTTCATGCCTCTCTTGTCTTTCCTCCTACTGGCCCCTAGGCCAGGAAGGCTCTTACAGGTGGGATGGTAGATAGAGTGCTGGGCCTTGTTCAAATCTGATCTCAGAGACTTACTAGCTGTGTGACCTTGGGCAAGTCATTTCACCTCTGTTTGTCTTGGTAGCCTCAACTGTAAAATGGGAATAATAATAGCACCTACCTTGAAAGGGTGTTGTGGGGATCAAATAAGATAGTATTTGTAAAGAGCTTAGCATAGTGCTAAGGAGTAGTAGGTGCTTTATAGATGCTTATTCCTGCCCCCTTTCTCTTTCTTCCTCTGAAATCCAATCCAATGCTGTCTCCTCTGGCACTGTGTTTCCTGACCTCCCCAGTTAGTAATGGCCCCTCCCCCTCAGTACTTTGTTTTGCACCTCTGTTCATGCACCAATCATCTAACATTGTCCATTATTACCTGTTGTTATCTTAGTCCCCTACCAGATTTTAAGTTGCTTAAGGGTAAGGACTATATCTTACCTAACTCTGGATCTCCCATAGTGCCTACATGGTACTCTACACACAGTAAGTGCTTAACATTTATTGTAGGCACACATACTATCCATGTACACCTGCTCTAGAAGCAAAACCTCATAGCTTCTCTTCATCCTTCACGGAAATCCTCTTACCGGTTAGTGGATCCATTGTAGCAGTAGTTGGGAAGGAAGTCAAAGTTCAGCTCCCAGAACACATGGAGGGTGATGCGGCCATAAGGGGCAGAAACATTGTGATTGGCTTCCCGGAACATGGCATCAAAGCTATCCAGGGTCATGTGCTTACACAGTAGCCGATGGGTTAGACGGTTGATCTCCAAGAGCCATTCAAGCTCCTGCCCCAGAGAAAGAAGACATAGTTGGCTATCTGAGCCTTGACTGACCTTCAGGATTTTGGTGAGGGGACAATGAAATAATGGTATATGAAAATTCTTTGAAAAGTAAAAATTGCCAAGGCAATGTAAGGGAGTAAGGGACTTGATTAGACAGAAAGGAAGTTAATACAATAGGAACTTAAAAACATACACAAAGCCACCAGTGTTGCAGGTCTGCTCATGTCCCCTACTTCCTCAATAACCTCCAGTGGTTCCTTTCCACCCCTAGGATCAAATATAAAGCCCTTTGTTTGGCATTTCAAGCTCTTCTCAACCTGGATCCTTCCAGTTTCCTCAGCCTTTGGTCCCCTCCATGTAATCTGCAATCCAGCTGTACTTGCCTCCTGGAGTGTCTTCACATACAGCCCCTCATGGCCCTTCTCTGCGCCTTTGTATGCTCTCATTTATTACTCTGTCTCTCCCACCCTCCTCCCTCTCTCTCTCTCTGTCTTTCTCTCCCTGCCTCTCTCCCTTTCTCTCTTCTCTGTCTCTTTCCCTCTCCCTCTCTCTCCTACTCTCTATCTCTCTGTCTCCTTTCCCCTTGCTTTCTTGCCTCTTAGAATTCCTGGTTTTTTTTTTTCAAAACTCAGCTCAAACATTTCCTTCTACAGGAAATCTTTCCTAGTTCTCCTAACTATAAGAGCCTTCTTTTCTTTTTTTTTTTTTAACTTACTTTTTTTTTTTATTTTTTAATGTTTAACAATCACTGCCATACAATTGAGATTTTATCCGCCCCCACCTACCCCCCACTCCCCCCCTCCCTCCCCACGACTGCATACAATTCTGTATAGATTCTACATATACTTTCCTATTGAGTATATTTTCACTATAGTCATGCTATGTAGTCGGACTAAAATAAATGGAAGAAATCATATAACAAATCAAAACATGATACACAAACACATACACATACACAAACATGATCTGCTACATTTTGTGAATGGCTTCCATATTTCTTTCTCTGAGTGTGGAAGGCATTTTGCCTTGAGAACCACCTTTGGGATTTTTTTTTTTTTTATAAGAAGCTCTTGTGTTATTACAAAATTCCAAGTCTACCAGAAAAAACTCTCACACACTGTGGTTGTTGCTGTGCATAAAGTTCTCCTGGTTCTGCTCCTTTCACTCAGCATCAGGTCATATAAGTCCTTCCAGGCCTCTCTGAAGTCTTCTTGTTCATCATTTCTTATGGCACAATAGTACTCCATTACATTCATATACCATAATTTATTCAGCCATTCCCCAATTGATGGACATCCCCTTGACTTCCAGTTTTTGGCAACTACATAGAGTGCTGCTATAAATATTTTTGTACATGTGGGACCCTTTCCCATTTTTATGATCTCTTGGGGATATAGTCCTAGTAGCGATATTGCTGGGTCAAAGGGTATGCACATTTTTGTAGCCCTTTGGGCATAGTTCCAAATTGAAGAGCCTTCTTTTCTAAGGTTACTGTTCTACTCTTTTTGTATTACTGTCTCCCTCCAATAGAATGTAAATTCCTTGAAGGTAGGGACAATTTTTGCCTCTCTTTGTATCTCCATAGCTTATCACACTGTCTAGCATATAGTAAGTGCTTAATAAATGTTTGCTGATTGATTAGCTAATAGTCCTTGACATATGTTATCTCCTTTAATTCTATGAATAACTTTGTGACATAGTTAGGTGGTACAGTGGATGGAGACCAGAGTCAAGAAGACAAAAGTTCAAATTTAGACTCAGACCCTTACTACTTGTGAGACCCTGGGCAAATCATTCAACCTTTGTTTGCCTCAGTCTCCTCTACTGTAAAATGAGGTTAATAATAGTACCCACCTCACAGGGTTGTTGTTGTGAAGATCAGAGATATTGTTTATAAAGCAATTAATAGTCTGCTTAATTAAATAAATGCTCATTCCCTTTCTGGGCATATACTATCTCTTTTAGTTCTATGAATAACTTTGTGAGGCACGTGGTATTGTTCAGCTGTTTCAGTTGTGCCTGACTCTTTGTGACGCCATTTGGGATTTTCCTGGGAAAGATACTAAAGTGGTTTGCCATTTCTTTCTCCAGCTTATTTAACAGATGAAGAAACTTAGGAAAATAGGGTTAAATGATTTGCCCAGGGTCACACAGAAGTGGCTGAGGCCAGATTTGAACTCAGAGAGATGAGTTTTCCTCACTTGAAGCCCAGGACTCTATCCAATGTGCCATCTAGGTGCCTCATGATAGAGGTACTATAAGGAATTGGTCCAGATTTGAGATTTCATCAGCAGAGGGAAATCTCACCACAGAAACTCCTTCCACCAATGAAGATCTCATTTAATCCTCACAACAACCGTGGGAGGTAGGTGTAATTATTAGCCCTATTTGACAGATGAGGAAGCTGAGGCAAACAGAGGTCAAGTGACTTGTTCAGAATCACATAGCTAGTAAATATCTGAGGCTGGATTTGAACTCAGGTCTTCCTAATTCCAGGTCCAGTGTTCTATCCATTGTACCATGTAGCTGCCTGTATGTCAGAAAGGCTACCATGTGCATGGTCCCAGAAGTTGAAGTGGGAAAAGACAGAAATTGAAGATGTAGGCTCAATGTATGGGAAAACTTCCTAAAAATCAGAGCTATTCCAATGTGAAAAATGCTTCTGTAGGAAATAATGAGCTCCCTCTCCTAAGAGTTCTTGAAGGGAAGTCTGGATGAGCACTCACTGAATATGTTATAGAGGGAATCAGTGATCAGGTACCATTGGACTACATGGGTTCAGGGGGTCCTTCTAGCTCCAGGATTCTGGAAGGTTAAACCAGATGGTCTCTAAGGTCTCTTCCTGCAAAAATACTGACTCACAAACTTATTAAGAGCCTTCTGCATTCAGAGCACTGTTCCCTGTCCTGAGGAAGACTGTTTCTGCCTTCCTGAAGTTTACAATCTAGTAGGAAGCTATGAAGTATACCCATGTGATTATAATACAAAATGAAACATGAAAAGTGCTTGAGATGCACAAACCAAGGGCTCTTTAAGGTCTAAGGGGAGAAGGCTCAGCACTTCAGACTCTAACATTCTACTATTCCCAGAGCTCATTAGGTATCAGGTTTCGAAAGCAGAAAGCAAAGAGGCAATTACCTTGGTTGGAAATGCAGCACCAAAAGCTTCTCTCTGCTAATCAACGTGAGCTAAGGCCACCCTGACCCAGTAAACAGAGTACTACCTTGGGGTTATTGTACTGGGTTCTCAGAAAAAAGATGCTCTCTAGGGGCCATCTTTCTTTGTGTGATCAAAACCAGTATCTTTTAATTTATCAGCAAAGAACACAATTTACATCATGAGGAAAGAGGAGAGCCCTTTCTGGTCTCTTAGTCAAAATTAACCCCTATGGAACACAAGCTAACATTACACTTCTGATGTGATCTGGGGCCACCAGAATGTGTCAGCTGATTGCTTTCATTGTGAAAAGCTGGCAAAAATTCATCACAAAAAGAAAAGCTTCCATTTCCCTCTCAGGTCCCATTGAAACAAAATGCTTCCCACAGCTCCACTTTATGTTTGGCACCTAAGTCTATTTTAAATTCCGGGACATCCAAAGACACATAGAATTTCAGAGCTGCAAAGGACCTTAGACACAGAATGTTGAGGCATCAAAGTAGAACGGAAATTGTTCTCACTTTGAATGACCTGAATTAAAATTCCATTACTGTCATTTACTACCTATGTGACCTTGGCTGAATCAGTCACTTAACCTCCCTAGGTCTCAGTTTTCTCATATATAAAATAATTTGAGTTGGAACACATGACCTCTAAGGTCTCCCTCAGTGCCAGATCTATGATCTGTCATCAGAATTGGAATTAGAACACAGAGTATAAGAAGTGAAAGAAACATTAGATCATAAAATAGAATTTGTTTTGTTGTTTAATTGTTTGGTCATGTCTAACTCCTTGTGACCCCATAGACTCTGTTTTCTGTTTTCTTGGCAAAGATGCTGGAGAAGTTTGCTATTTCCTTCTCCTATGGATTATCTTTTCGAATTACCTTTTGTCAGGCAAACAGAGGTGAAGTGACTTTCTCAGAGTCACACAGTTAGGAAGTTTCTGAGGCTGGATTTGAAGTCAGGTCTTTCTGACTTTAGGCTCAGTGCTCTATCCACTGAGCTACCAGCTGCCTCAACACATAATTATGTAGCTGAAAAAGAACTTAAGAGATTCATTTAGTGTAATCTTCTCCTTTTGGAGATGTGGAAACTGACACTCAGAGGAGAGAAGACCTGTACAATGCCCCTCAATAGTGCTTTTTCCCCTATGTCACTCTCAGGGAAACTTTGAGAAGAGGGAGGGTTCAGGTTAGGGTAATCATGTTTGTGTTTCATCCCCCAATATCCCAGTAATACCTGTTCATGCATTTTGTTCTTAGCATCTTGGGGAACAAAAGCTATGTCTGTGAATCAGGAGCAGAACTCTAGAAGATTCCTGGAGAACGCCAAAGAGTTGGCACAATGACTACCTGTGCCTTTGTTTCCAATTAGAGATCATAGGATCATAGATTAGAGCTGGAAGGGACTTTGGAAGCCACTGAGCACAGTCCCCTCTTTTTGAAAATGATGAAACAGGGATAGAAAAGTTACATGATTTGATAATATCATACAGTTAGTCACTGTCTGAGGCAGGCTATGAACCCAGGTCTTCTCTTCCTGACTCCAAGGCCAACACTATCTACTATACTATGTTTCCTCTCAATCTTGCTCTATTAAGGATGGGAAAAGAATAAGAGATCCATTTCTCTTCATAAGAAAGCCACTCTATAAAGTGCAACTAGTCACCTCCTTCCTTGATCTTCTAGCTCCATGACCCAGAACTCAAGGGTCAGTTCTGGGTCTAGATCCTCAGAGATCCCGGTCCCCATTATCTTACCACAATAGAGGTCAGGTCCTCACTCTCAAAGCGGCTGATGGCTTGATCTAATGACTTATACATTGCGGCAGAGATGCGCTGGGTAATGAGCCTGTTTAGGTCAATTGACCTACCAAGCAGCTGTGGAAAAGGAGAGAAGTTATTTCACATTCATGTAGGCAACAGAGAAAATGCCAATAGCAGGCTGGGGGCAGGGCTTCTGGGCACTGACTCAGGTGCCTTTTTTCAACTCACATCCTAAATTCAGCCTCTCTGTTTCTCCTGTACCTCCTCGCCTTCCCTCTCCCACCTCCACATCTCAGAGTCACTGCAAAGCAGCAAGTACCTTGAGTATGACCTACTTCTTCTACACAGCTACCATTGTCATATCACAGAAGTGCATTTTAATGCCAGTTACATGAAGGAAGGGTTTATTTCAGGAATGCAAAATATAGCAAAGGAGGAAATTTCCCCAGTGCACAGACATGGATATTATCAGACTGCCCTATATAATAATATACACTTCATTGGAAAAGTCTTGTATGCATTGATAGTATTTCATTATATGCCTTTACCATCATCATCATCATCATTATCATCATTAGTCTTATTTAAATTTTCTATCCCTCTCTCCCCACAGGAAAAAAATGTTGTGCTGACAGTAATGGACCTCTTGTAGCAAATGAAGTGTATTGCATTCTCTTAGGGCCATCTTGTGGATCATTACGGCTGTTTCCAGAACTGAATTCGATGCCTCAGCTTTCGAGAAAGTGGAATCACATTCAATTCAACACATTTAACAATCATTTATTAAGTACCTCTCAGGTGCCAAGTGTCCAGGTAATAGTTCAAAGAGTGCTGGACTTGGAGTCAGGGAGACCTGGGTTCAAATCTCACCTCTGATACTTATTTGCTGTATGACCCTGGGAAAGTCACTTAACCCTCTTGTACCTTAAGTAACTCTTTACGACTTAGTATATACTAAGTCATAGAGGGGTTGTGATCTGTGACCTTCCTAAGTTGAGAGAGTTTCCGTACCAGAAATTCCCTACATTAATGAATTCACAGATGGCTCCAACTGCCTTTCCAGCCTTATCACATATTATTCTCCTTCATACAATCTTTGGTACAACCAAACTGTCTTTTTTGTTGTTCTTCACACCTGAAACTCCATCTTCTGTCTCCACATCTTAGTAGTAGCTGTCCTCAATCCCTCACTTAGCCGCATCTCTTAAAAACCCTAGTTTCCTTTAAACTCCAGCTCAAGCATTTCCTCACACCTAAGACCTTTTCTCAGCAGCTAGTGCACCCTCTCCCCCCACTAATCATGGACATACTCATTTATTTTTGTACATACTCTTTATAAATTTAGAGCTGTTTAGGTTATCTCCTCCAGTAGGATGTAAGTTCCTTGAGGGCAGTTCTATTTATACCCAGCATCTAGCAGTGTCTGTACACAACAGGTACTTAATAAATGTTTGTTGATTGACTGGTATATATGCAAAGCACTGTGTTAAACACAGGGGCCACACAGAGATGGATGCTGAAGAATGGTAAAGTTTTCTTTCAGGATCTTTGGGTCCCTGTAGTCTGTCCAAATGACAGAATGTTCACAATTACAAATATTTCTTTTCACATCCTTTTAATTTCTCTGAGGGCTCACTGTTCATGGGATCAAAAATGTGGAGATGAAAGATCTCAGAGCTCAAGTTCAAGTCCCTCATGAGGATGTGAGGAGACTGAAGCTGGGAAAAGCAAAATGACTTGGCCAAAGTTACAAGTAGAACCAGGGTCCAACTCTGGGTCTTCTCACTTCTAACTGACTCCGTTACTATGTCATGGTGGTGGTCACTTATAGTAAGGGTGTGCTGGAGCCAGCTCTAGCTGGCTTATCTCTGATTATTCAAATCAGCAAATGCTACAAGTCAGGATTCAACTGATTGTTTTGCTGATTGTCTAGACTTAAGAAAGTGTTAATAATACAAATTAAACTTAAAAGTCTGTACATACATTTTCCCCCATAGAGTCTGGCTGTTAAACATTTCCCAAACCCTGCCTGATTGAGCTCAATTGGAGTGCAGTAAAAGAGTTAGGGAATGAAACCACCAACAGACTGGAGGCCTAATCCTCCTCCTCATAAGTCTTTAAGGCTTCCAAAGTGCTTTGCATCTCATTTGAGCCCCACAATACC
Source organism: Notamacropus eugenii (assembly GCF_028372415.1). Taxonomy (NCBI): domain Eukaryota; kingdom Metazoa; phylum Chordata; class Mammalia; order Diprotodontia; family Macropodidae; genus Notamacropus; species Notamacropus eugenii. The sequence continues at coordinate 386,319,129 of NC_092872.1, read as the reverse complement.
CCTGATTAAAGTATCCACCGCTTCTTTTTGATCTTTGGGACCTTTGGAACTCTGGCTTTGTTGTGACATTACTTCTCTCCTCTCCCTGCAAAATCACTGGGCAGGCAGTACTGTGCACAGACCGTGTAATTAGCACAGAGAGCTAAGAGCTCCAGGGTCATTTAGCTGACAGCTTGTCACACAGTGGGGTTCCCAAAAGTAGGATATGAAGTCTCCATAGTGTATCTGGATTCTGACTGCCCTAGTCATATTAAAACCTTTCACTGGGGAAATTTTCATGCCTAGCTCCCAGAACTATTTCCTGGATACTAATAATCAAATATGAGAATGGGGAATATTAATTTTTACCTGTGGATTATTTGGGTATCCTACATGTCAGAGACTTCTCCCCCATCCTTCTAAACTTAAAAGTCTGATCAAGGAGGAAATCTCTCACTTACAAATGGTAGATATGGGTAAGAAGAGAGGCACTTAAAAATTATGTATGTGATGAATAAAATATTGATAATTTCACCAATCAATCAACAAACATTAATTAATTACCCTGTGCCAGGGACTGTGCAAAGAGCTGGTGATACAAAAACAAAAATGATACAGTTCTTTCTATCAAGGACCTTATAGTTTAGCCAGGGGAGATGATGTTTACCTAAATAGGTTTGCCTATATGGGAAATAGCTACTAGATAGAGAGCAGTTTATTTTGGGGGGTGGATACTAGCAGCTGGGGGATGAGGAAAGACTTCACGTAGAAGGTGGTATTTCAACTGAGCTTTGAGGGAAACTAAAGATTCTAAGAGGAAAAGGTAAAGACAGAGTGCATTCTAGATGGGGGACACATAGAAAGGACCACAGTGGACAACAGCTTAGTGGGCAAGGTAGGAAAAAAAACCCAAAAACTTATATAAAGCCTACTATGTGCTAGCACTTTTACAAATATTAAGTGCTTTCACAAATACTATCTCATTTGATCCATACAATTGCCCTGGGGCTTTTTTTTGTTGTGGAGTTGTTTTAACTGAATCCCACTCTCTGTGACCCCATTTAGGGTTTTCTTGGCAAAGATATTGGAGTAGCTTGCTATTTCTTTTCTAGCTTGTTTACCCTGGGAGATAGGTGTCTTATTATCCCCTTTTCATAGTTGAGGAAACTGAGGCAAACAGAGAGTTTAGTGACTTGCCCAGGATCACAAAGCTAGTCAATGTCTGAGGCTGGATTTGAACTCAGGTCTTACTGATTTCCTGACCAGTGCTCTAAACCATCAGCTGAACCATCAGCTATCTCTGTTGAGAGGGGAGATCTGTAGCAGCCACCAGCTACCCAAGGTGGACACAGAAGAAGAGAATAATGACTTGGGCTAGTATTCATATGTATCAAGAGATACAACTTCTGATTCTATGTGAACTACTATGGATATTTTACATCCTTCAATGCTCTAAGGCTTGGAGATGTGGGGGCCGATTTGGTTTCTCGGCTCGCCTTTGACAGATTCCATCCCCCCGTCTCTGAAGGAATTTAGGGGCTCCTTGGTTATTCGTTCCCTCCCACCTTACCTGGACATGTCTCTGTTTCAGTAGTGTTTCATAGCGGTTAGATGGTGGATATGGAATAATCACTCCATAATTCTTGCATTCTGCTCTAAAACGTTTATCCAATAGCACACTGGAGGGAGAAAAAAAAAGACCAATGAACATAACCCATCCTCAGACCTGTCAGTTACACCTGTTCAGAGCAGAAGATCTATGTTATCAAAGAGCTTTCCTGAATTCTTTCAGTGTTAATTTCTATCCTAGGTGGCAGAAAGTGGGGTGAGGAGTCAAAGTGTCTGCTTCCTGCTCATGTCCTTCCTTCTCTTTTCATCATATATAGATAAACAGCTTAATATAAGAGACGTACTATGTTCCTGAATAGGAATCTTTCAAGAAATCAAGTCTGTGTAAATGGAAGCACATTTCAGACCTCTCAGAGTACTTCACCAGCTAAAGCTTGGTTCTTCAAGGGTGTATGTAGGTGGAGTATGAAATTTTGGATGTTCTACTATTTCAGATGAGGGGAAACTTATAAATATTTCTATTTAATGCAAATTTCACTTACCCAATTTTTACAGTACAATATTTCCAATTCCAATACAACATCAGACTGCAAAAATAGCTATTGTGCATGCCTGAGTGCCCTAATTCTCCTGTGATGTTGCCAATTCAAACATCCATAGGGCAGGACTCCTTACAGTAAAGAATATTGTGTCATAAGCAAAAGTGTCATGACCTGAAGTAATGTCATAGAGAATTCTCTTAAAATAAGAAAAATCATTTTATAATGCAAATAATCACTTCCTAATTTATTTGGTTTGCAAATTCAGATTTCCTCAGATTAGGTTTTCTTAAAGTGGGCCATAATTATGCTTAAGGCCCTTTCTAATAATCATACTGAGTCTGATAAGGAGTGACAGATTGGAGTATGAGTCAGATATTCTCATAATAGCATTGAAACTAATTAGAATGGCCTCCTGAATTTGGATTTAGGTTCTAATGGTGGGATCATGCATGGCACACCTCTCTCTCTCTATCTCTTTCTTTTTTTAGAGCAGGAGACTGAATCCTTGGCAATGGAGAAGATCAGTTTTTACTTTTGGATTATCTGGGTATCCTTCACCTTAGAGACTCCCCTTATCCTTCTAAACTTAAAGGTCTGATTAAGGATGAAATCTCCCATTTACAAATGATCAGTATGGGTGAGAAGAGTTACTTTGAACTTATGGAGGTGATGAATTAAATGTTGATAGTTGGATCAATCAACAAAATCAACAAAAATCAACAAAAATTAATGACACCGTGCAAGGAGCTAGAGAAGCAAAAACACAAACAAAAATGGTACAGTCCTTTACATCAAGGATCTTATAGTTCAGCCAAGGGAGATGACTTGTCTCAGCAGAGTTTTTAGAGGTCATAGCACTCACCATTCCACCCAGGGGATTCTCATACCTGCCAGCCATCGCTTTGTAGTAGGCAAAGATCTGATCCGCTAATTTATACACAAACTGATCGAAACATAGATTGACCTGATGAAGAAAAGGCAGAAAGTGCTACTGGCATCTCTTTATCACTATTACTTGAATTTATGAAATGGTAGAGAAACAACTCATGTGCTCTTCAATACTAACTTGGCCCACAATGAGAGTTGAGGTAGCAGAAGGAAACAGAGTTCTAGACTCTGAGTGAGGAGGCCTGGATTCATATTTGACCTCTGATACATACTGGTTGTGTCATCCTAGACAAGTCACTTCAATCTCTTTGAGCCTCAATTTTCTCATTCATAAAATGGGAATGATGATATTTGCACTATTTGCCTTATTGGGTTATTGTGAAGAAAGCATTTTGTAAATATTAAAATGCTATTGAAATGTGATGAATTAGCATTGTTATTAGTTTATACGTGAAAGCTCAGACCCTTCTTTCTATAGGTCTCCCTCCAGATTGTCCTCAGAGAACGACAAAGTTGCTTAGTCACCAAACCACTGAACTCTTCACAGAAGCAGAAGCACAATGGCTAATCTGTTATCAATCAAGCAACAAAACACATATTAAGTACCTGCTAGGTGCCATGGACTCAGGAGGCAAAGACCAAAATGAAAACTTATCTGCCCTCAAGAAGCTTGCAAGTGGGGTGGTTGGGGAGGGGCAACATCTGTTAGACTTATCTTCATATCCTGTAATGAATGGCATGGGACTCTCTCTTAGTCTCAACCTCTTCCATTTACTGCTGCACTGATCAGTTTCCATTTCCTGTCTCACTTCAGACATGCTTTCCAATCTCTAGCACAGAACTGTTGGGGTGATTTCTTTAAGCCCCTCTGGCTTTTGAACTTTTTTTTTCTTGTCTGTTGTTTTTACCAGTTTTTCACATTCCTTCAAAGAATCATAGGATTTCAAAATTTGAAAGAACCTCAGATGTCATCTTGTCTATGTAGAACCTAAAAACAATTCCCTCTGCAACACTTCCTGATATTGTCCACTTGAAAACCTCTGATAATGAGAAATATGTTTTCTTATGAGGCATTCCATTTCACTTTAGGGCAGATCTGATTATTAGGAAGCTTTTCCTTACATCTAGATAAAATGATCTCTTTGCAATTCCCCTTTGCTCTCTGGGACAAAGTAAAACAGGTCTAAATGTTTTTGTTTGCCATGACAACCTTTCCAATACTTGAAGAAAATGACTGTGTCTTACCTACATCTTCTCCAGGTTAAATATCTCCAGTGTTTTCAATCAATCCTCGTATGGTATGGTAGGACTCTATGACATGATGTTTAGGTATTGATGGGTCAGAATAAGTAAAGAGCAACTGCTCTCTGTTCTGGCCAGAAATTCTGAGGGGCTTCCCCACCTAGATAAATTGTGTTGGGATGGTAAACTGGGTCATTGTTTTGGTCTCAATTCTTACCTAGCCCTTAGTCACTGAATGGGCAAGGCCTCAGACAAACTGACACCTGGGAAAGACATTAATTTAAAAAGGCCAAGGTCACCCACTACATCTTGGGCTATTACCAGTTGTCTTGACCTTTGTCTTGCCACTGGACTTTATAACTCTGGAGAAGGGAGCTAGGCTAACTTTGCCTCACTCCAATACAAGTCATTCGCAAGTCAAGACATCATGTTCTTGAGAATGAAAGACCAGCAATAACATATGGTACGGTCTATAGTCTCTTTACCAGCCTTAATGCCTTACTCTGGGTATGCTCCAGCTTCTCATTATCTTTCCTGATATGTGGTACCCAGTACAGAACACAAAGTTAAAACACTCTAAGTCCTAACACACATAGAAAACCTTTATTACACTGATTCATAGTCCATCAATGGTGAACTTGTCATATTCCAGCATGAATAAAGGTCCACATCAGACACAGAAGATCAACCATCCAACAAAGGCAGGAGCTGTAAATGGCCTTGGTCTGGGGACATTAAAGACATGTGGATAAGGAAAGCTCAGGGTGTGAAAATAATTATAAAGGAAATGGGTTATATTTAACTGTTCTATCCTGCATTTTTTTTGTCACCAGAACATCAGATCTAGAAGACTCAATACTTTGTTGAAATTCTTTGATTTCTGACAGAGCTTTAGTATCCCTATAATTACCTATAAAACAGAGTAAGCTGACTGGTAGGGACATCTGCCTCCCCATTTCACTTAGATGTTTTTTGTTCTACTGGTTTGGTTTGGCTTCCTTTGGTGGTGGCTTGCTGAAGAAAAAAGTATCTAAAGTCAGAAATGGGTATCCAAGCATTACTGAATCATCTGCTATGGACAAAAACCTATGCTAGGCACTGGAGAAACAGAGATGAAATAAGACACAGTCCTTGCCCTCAGGAAGCTTACATTGATCAAGATTCAGTAAACTCAGTTTGACTTTGATGCCATGTTCCTCAAAGCCTTGTCATGCCTAGTGTCTATGGCATCCAACTTGGATGGGTGTTCATAATGATTTTGGTGTGCATGCCACCATCCCAGGGCACAGGACTAAGTTTGGAAAGAGGTCAGCACCCTTGTTCATTTTTCCCCTGAAACATGCAAGTTTTGGCTTCACACCACACTGCAGGAGTAGCCCCCAGCACTTCCCCAATCATGACTCCTTGACTGGTCCTCCACTTGATGTTTCAAAGTGCTTATCTCAATCGATCCTCATGATGGCTCTGCAAATGGGATAGGGCAGGAGAGGGATCACTTGTTCTTCCATAGGTAATAAAACTGAGACACAGAAAGTACCTCAAATGACTGTAAAGTCTGGTTAGTTTGTTCAGGGGTGGTGGAGGGGCAAGGCAGTGATAGCTGTTTTTGTTACCATTGTTTGGATGGGTGATTTCACCCATATGCTGCACTCCCACTATGGAAACTTCTTCCACAGATGATATCAACAACAATTCATGTGTAAATGAATCTTAGATAGATGCCTAGGGGTTAAGTGGTTTACCCATGGTCTCACAGCCAGTATGTATCAAAGGTACCTGAATCCCACAACAAATGGCCCCCTCTCCACTCCATCATATTGCCTCCCTGACCCAAGATGACTTAGACATAAATGTCCTTTTGTTAAGTAATCCTTCCCAAACAACTATCAGAGATGCTTTATTAATTTAACGTTTTTCTTTTTTATTATTAAAAACTTGATAGACATAAACAAACATGAACATTCTCTCATACAAAGAACCAAAAAAGAGGATTGTGCTGCAAACTGAATCTCTAGTATGTATAGCTTGGAATTTTTAAAAAGGAGATATTAAATTTAGCTTGGTAGTTCCAACACTACCATGCTTATCTCTTTCTTCTTCTAAGGTTCTTTATGTTTCCCTTTATATATTTTCTAAAATGTTTCACACTGGCATATCTTTAAAGACAACTGCTTCTATATTCAAGACTAGAGGTCTCCTTTGTTAGGTATAAGTGGGGAGAGGCAGAAACGTGAGGTGATGCTTGGTCCTTACCTCGGCTTCAATCTCATCATACAGGAACTGCTTTTTGAACTTCGTCAAGGCATAATACGCACTGTCATTGTAGAGATCCAAAGGATACAGCACATACCTTAGGGGAACAAACAAAGGCTGTTTGTTGTTCACTCTGAAAATGATCTTCATCATAATGCAGGATTTTTGGGCTCCCATAGAAAACAAAAAGAAGGAGCAGAATTTGGGGACTGATTAAGGCCTGATGTACTATATATGCTTTGATTCAAAGTTTCTTGTTGTTCAATCGTTTTCAGTCATGTGTGACTCTTCGTGACTCCACTTGGGAGAGAGACCCATCTCAGCAGAGATCCTGGAGTGGTTTGCCTTTTCCTTCTCCAGATCATTTTACAGATGAGGAAACTGAGGCAAACAGGATTAAATAACCTGCTCAAGGTCACATAACTAGGAAGTGTCTGAGGCCAGATTTGAACTCAAGGAAGCTGTTTAGAATTAGGGAAAAAAAGTGCTCACTCTTTTACTGCTTCATAGCACCCCAGGAGACAGTATGTGTAATGGATAGAGAGAGAGCTAACCGTGTAGAGAGGAAGACCTGGGTTTGAGTTCCACCTTGAATATACATACTAGCTACTTGAACATAGCCCAGTAACTAAACCTCTCAGTGCCTCAGACATCTCTCTAAGATTAAAAATTACAGGTGAATTTCCAATCTGCATCAGAGGAAAGAGTTACCACACAAAAAGTTCCTTATACAAATGAACCCCCCACCCTACACACACACGCACTAATGCCCATAGTCTTGGGTGAATTATTGTATTTTTATCTCAAGAATCCACTGAGGCAGGTAAGTACTTAAGATTTATGGATACAGAAACCAAAAGATCAGGTCAGTTAGGACAAAAAGTTCAATTAAATAATAAATAATAATCATATTCTATATTAATATTTAACATATATAATAATAAAGTCTAATTAAATTAGTCTGCAAAAAAAAATCAGGCAACAGAGAGGAATGCTGACAAACATACAAACCAAAATGCTCCCTAGAGATCATTTCTTCTCAAGACTGCTGATGCTCACTGCCATCAGACCTGAATGTTAAGAATTATGGGTAAAAGTGTAAATGGGATAGCTATGTGATACAGTGGATAGAGAGCGAGACCTGGAGTGAGGAATATCCAAATTCAAATCTGATGTCAGACACTTACTAGCTGTGTGACTCTGGGAAAGTCACTTAACCCTCTTTGCCTCAGTTTTCTCGTCTGAAAAAAAATGAGCTGGAGAAAAAAACAGCCAACCACTCCAGTATCTTTGCGAAGAAAACCCTAAATGGGGTCACAACGAGTTAGATAGAACTGAAATGACAGAACAAGAAGAAGAAGCATGTAAACAGGGAGACTTTTCCCAATCTATTTACAAAGCTGATTCAAATGATTGCTGTTTGGGTTAATGCCTAGCCTGAGTTTCTTTTGGGCAGGCACACAGCTTCTTCTCATTTCCCCAGTGGGTTTATGGCAAGCACTTGACCCTGGGAAGACCAGACCTCTTAGTAGCCATCTCCCTTGCAAGCTTCCCTGTGAATCCCAGCCCTGCCTCTTCTTACTCCATCATGGAAGGCTCTTTGGTTTCCAGGATATGGTCTGTTAAAATCCAGGGCATGGACATCTCAATAGGGAACTGGATTCGACGGCCCATCGTTAATTCCAGGAAAAATTCTCGGAACCAAAGCTGGGAGAGGTCACAGCACTGCTGCAGGGCTTCTGAAGGCATAAGTAAGAGAATCTAGAATTAGCCATCATAGAGAGGGATGATGTGAAGATGTCTGCAGCAGCAGGGAACACAGTCTGGTGTGTTCCTTTGGGATCTGGTGCAGGTGGCCTAAAAGGAGATCATGGACTGATCCCGCAGGGCTACTGTCAGGCTCAAATGAATCCATGTAAATCACAAACAGCTATAACAGTGTCAGTTCATCATCGTCATCATCATCACTGATATTGTTACTGGCTTAATGCCTTTGCAGATCATGGCAACCTTCAGTTTTCTGAAGATGTAATGGACAAAAAATGTTGATGAAAATATTGGACAATCAATATGACATGGTAGAGTAATCTTATCCAACTCTACTTCTCATTAATCCCTAAAATGAACTCTCTGCTCACCCCAGATGAGTCTCTTTGGTGCCTCCTTTGTCTCCAAACCATGTTGACTCCTTGATGTCTCTCTCTCACTGAAATGTTTCTTTTCTGCTTTCTAATATAAATTCTATTCTTAGGGCAACTAGGTGGCACAATGGATAGAGGGCTGGGCCTGGAATCAGGAGGACCTGAGTTCAAATCTGACTTCAGACACTTTCTAGCTTTATGACCCTGGGCAAGTCACTTAACCACAATTGGCTTAAAAAAAAATTCTAGTCTTGTTTCACTGCCCTGTTCAAGTCCTGCCTCTTCCATGAAGCCTACCCTTATCTACTCCAAACTAAACTGATTTCCTTTCTCTTAAACCTACATTTAATGATCTGTAAAACATACCTTGGTGTTTATTATATTTGTTAGAATGTAAGCTTCTTGTAGGTAGGGAATTATTTCATTCATTGTATTTGTTTCCTTCATACTTAGTATAATGCCTGGAATGTAATAGGTGTTTAATAAATGCTTGACTAGCTGATTGCTTTGTCCTACATTCTAATATTTAATGTGTATTAATCTAGTGTTTCCAGTAGATTTCAGATAAGATATTATAATTCATAGTGCCTAACATAGTGCTGGGAACATAGTCTGAACTCAGTAAATACCATCAGATTGATTGAATCATCAGTCTGTCTACAGAATCACAATCTACACAAACTTACATTTGGAAAATAAAATTTTGTGCTAACTTCAGACGGCACTGAAGCCATGACTGGGTCTTAGAGCAATCCTGATTATATGAATTATTCAGGAATTCTTTAAGGTTACACATGGCATCATGTTGTCCACATCCCTGGATTTCATCTCGTCCTGTCCGACCTAGACAAAACCCAGACTACAGGGAGGAAAAGGAAGATGAGAAAACCCATGGAAATACCCTGGGATCCTGCCTTTCTGTACACTAAGTACTGCTAATTAATGGATCTTAAGTAGCTAACTTGACAGATGTAGTAATAGGAAGGTTGTTAGTCTTATTCCCTGAGGACATGGAGGCTTATGTCCATTCCTCCCTCGAGGGTGATGAGCCAAGCCAGCCACAAACATCTGCTGAAAGAAATTCTGCTAAATCAGGAAGAAAAGAAGCCAGACAGATCCCAGTTTCCTTAACCTCCCAAATCACACCATAAATATGCTCCCTAGGGAATTGAGCAATAATGGAAACCAAAGAGGTTCCATCAGACTAGCATGCTCTTATCCTCACCTGACCTCTTCTGACTTAGAATCTGGAATCAGAGCTCACCACTGATGTTGAGCAGATGCGTAAAGAAGAAGGACTGTTTGTGGAACTCCTCAATGGCCAGAACTATCGGTCCATCGAGGCTACTCCTCAAGGTCTTCTTGGAGCCACTTTTGTCTGCGATGAGGGACTCCAGCATGGTCCTCACCATGTATAGCTGGGAAGGACAAAAAGACATCAGAGAGTTAGGGGATGGGCACTTTTATCCTAACCATAATACCCAACATAGCAATATTACTACAACGTAAGATGGCATCTGTGTCATCAGCAAAAGATCCGGCTGCATTCAGTCTACTTTTAGCGTCAAATGTTTTCTACTCAGTTTTTATTCTTTGAGACAAATGTCATCTATATGTGATGTGGAGGCATATTTAAAACATCCTTTTTAGTTCGACTTTAAATATGAAGGAAGTCTATTTCTCCAGACTAGAACCCTTTCCAGAATTTTCTCTTTAGGAAAGTATGGAACAAAAATACTAAGGCTTCAGAAAGATGGAGTAAGAACGGTAAACAAATTCACAACAAAAAAATTATACTTTTTTCTATTTTAATCCGTTCTTTTAAGATAATATTTCATTCTGAAGGGATGAGGGTACTATCACAAGGAGAACATTTGAGGAGAATGGTCAAAGAAGGAACTGAGTAGTTACCGAGTAACTGTTCTATTTGATACAGTAGAGTATTAACCCAAAACTGCATTTTAACATACTGTGACCTATTTGTCATGAAAAATTCCTATAAATGTTACTTTAAATTATTTTGGGGTTTAATAAGATGTCCAAGGGCACAGGAAGACATTGTCAGTTTGGACATTTCTCTCTAAGCTAGAAATGCTTAAATTTAGAAAAATGTTAAAAAAAAATAGTTTCTGGCAGAATTCTGCCTGATGCATGTAGTACAGTATTTGTATTAATGTTTTTTTCTCCCACAATCTCTATGGAGGTAGTAATCCTTGCCCTACTGCCAGCTTGGTGGCTCAGTGGACAGTGCACTGGGCATGGAGTCAGGACGCAGTCTCAGATGCTTACTAGCTGTGTGAACCTGGGCAAGTCACTTAACTGCTACTTGCCTTATTTCGCTGGAGAAGAAAATGGCAAACATTCCAGTATCTTTGCCAAGAAAACTCCATGGACAGTACTGGAGTGATGTGGTCCATGGGGTCACAAAGTGTCAGACACAACTGCACAACAACACGGTCCTTCCCCTACTGTAGGGGGCTGACTGTGACTGCCTATTGACTGCACTCTTTAAAGTCAAGCTAACGTGCTCTCATTTTCCTGTGAGGTTTTGGAAAAGGAGCCAAGGAATATACTGACACAGAACATTTACTTGCTCAAGGCTGTTTTACTGATGCATACCGGAACTAATATGCCATCTCTTCCTGAAGCCACAAAGGGACCAGCACTCCCTTAGTCCAAGATGCCCAGCAGCATGGATTTACTGGAACTCAGTTGCCTAAACAACTTCCAAGACTCAAGCCTTTATGCTGCAACAGTCCCCAAAGAAATGTGCTGTGGTAAGATTTGGATCTGTCAGACCACAAGGAAATAGCCAATAACAAACAATGATTACAATGCTGTTGAAATTGCTGCTGCCTGGAGGTGCCAGAGATACAATAAATAGAACAAGACAGAGAGTCACTCAAATGTCTCATCTCAACAGCAGACTGGCTTTCCCAGGACTCCCCTAAACACCTACGCACCTCTGCTTGCTGGTATCTATGCTTAACAAGCCTTCTCCCTAACCCCGCCACATAATGAGAATAACCCTACAATAAAAGGCTTTTCAGTCATGATCCTCTTTGGCAGTCTGTTGAAGCCTATGCACCACTTCTCAAAATATTATTTTTAATTCATAAATGAAGGAAATGCTAGATTTCTATTAGGAGTTAGTGAAAATAAAGAGGCAATTTTTCATAGACCCTCTGAAATCTACCCTTGGATCCCTGACCCATGGATCTGCGGACCCCAGGTCAAAAACTCTTGCTACAATATAAATGACTATAAAGGAGGAATGTGCGAATGCTTACCTAAGAAATGCTCTATGATTTATGGCTGTTGTTATTGAGAAGTGATGGAGGCCAGCATGAGGCTGGGCGGCATTGAAGATAAATGCTTGGAGACCTCCCCTATTCTCCACTACTTACAACTTTTCCTTAATAATAATTAATAACTAATATTTACATAGTGCTTACTACATCCCAAGTACTACACTAAGTGATTTACAAATATTATCTCATTGATCCTCACAACAACCCTGGAAGGTAGGGACTATATTATTATACCCATTTTATAGTTGAGTGACTTGCTCAAGTCACTTCTCTTTTGTTTCTCCTATCCATCTATCTCTTGATATCTCCCTCATCTTTTCTCCAGCAGTTTCCTTACTCTATTTTTCCTCTCTTTTTATCTTTCTCTCCCCCTCATCTCTCAGTCGTGCCATTAATACTCAGGTGCTTAGCTTAATGCCCTATGGCATTTAGAGCTGAAAAGGTCATTGACCCTGGCATGAAACATAAGTACTTGGAGCTGGCCATGGTACAGAGGACTGATCACTGGGTTTAGGGTCAAGAGACCAGGGTTTGATTCTTGCCTCTGCCATACTAGCTATGTGTCTTGGGCAACTCACATCATTTCTCAAAAACTCTATAAAATGAGGGGAACATGTCACATGATCTCTGGAGTCCTTTCTGGTTCTAAAATTCCATCATACTAAGTGAAATACTTCCCTCTTACGTAGGGGGACACCAGGATGAAAAATGTATCTCAATTTTCTCAAATTTCCTATAACCCTTTGTGAAAACAATCTTTCTCAGATTCCCAAGAGTTCCTTGGGATCTGTTGCCCCTTATCCCCTCCATCTGCCCCTTAGGTTATGCAAAATTACACCTATTTGTGGGTTCTTAGAAATATCCTATTTCTTTTTTTCTCCCTGTTATTTACCTGACTATCCTGTTCCAATTAAATATTTTGCTATTATATTAGGGGAGAGGATGGGGAGGAAGGTTCTTCTAAACAATAAATTATGTTGTACAGAAAGCAAAAAAAACTCGGGTGTCAATTAATCTGAGGGACATGAAAACAAGGGAAATTATACAGCAGTAATGATACTCAAGTTCTGAGAAGAGAAAGGGAGACTAGCTACTGACCTGATTTGTGATATTGGCCAACTTGTTTCTTTTCTCTGAGTCTCAGTTCCTCATCTGTATAATGAGGATGGGTTTGATAACCTCTAAGGCCCCTTTCAGAGGATCTATGATTCTGTGATGCTGAGATAATTCTACAAAGCTCTAAGGAGTTCCTTGGACTGACCAAAGCTACCACTAGAACTGATACTCTTATGTCAGAATAGAGAGAAATAACAAGCGTAGATAGAATAATACACCTTACACCTGCATGATGTTTTATACTTTTCAAAGAGTTTTCATGTATATTATCGCTCTTGCACCATACAAGAACCCTGTGAAGCAGATGAAGAATCATCATAATATCATTTCTGTGTCACAGATAAGGGGACAGAGGCATTTGCCCAAAATCACACAACCAATTTGCATCATATCTGAAACTAGAACTCTGGTCTCCTGAAGCACAGTGCAGTGCCCTTCCCACCACAGCAGCACAATGTGGGATGACAAGACCAAAGTATCTGTTTTTTCTCTGATCCCTTGTCGATTGGGGCCTCCAGTCTCCAAACCAAACTATCTGACTGGTGCCTCTTACCTGAGTGCTAGAGGGCCCAACAGCTCGCCGTGGAACCTTGATGTCAAAGCCACCCTTCGGGTCCTTTTCCCCTCTCAGGCAAGGATCATTTGGTGGTTCCCGACCTCCCTCCCAATCACAGATTGTTTTCCGAATAGCCTGTAGGACACTGGAGCAGGAAGGTACATGAAATCAGACTCTCGTGTTCTAAGAGAGGAAACTAGTCTAAACTCATATGGAGGGAAATAACTTGGGTGGAAGACCATAGGGTCATAGAAATAAAGCTAGAAGGAGCTTTTAGAAGCCATCTGTTCCAGCCCCTTCATTTTATAGATGAGGAAGCTGAGGCCCAAGATATCATCAGGGGCAAGATTTGCACCCACGTCCTGATTCCAGAGCTCCTTCCTCTGTATCACAAAGACTGGACCAGTTTAGGTGCCTACAGTTTGGGTACTTTTCATTTTGGGTGGAAGGGAAATGTCTCTTTTCAGGCCTTTCTGGCTAATCTCCTTCCTCTGTGACCTGATGAAGGTGGTCCAGCTCCCATACAGGGAGACACAACTGGTTTGTCCAAGCACTGTGGCACATGGGAATCTGTTAAGGAATCAGGATGGTGCGCTGCTAATGAAGGGTGTTCTGTTTCCTCTTTGGGTTGCAGTTAAGCCCTCAACCACTAGGAATCTCATGGGAAAGGGAGAGCTGGGTCTTTGTTTCTGAGTTGATGCCATCACTAACCTGATGAGGACATTCTTCTTCTTCCTCACAGCCTGCCTCAGGGGCTCTCTCAGGGTCACCTGGGCAAAGTCCTGCAGGGCGGCATAGATGGTGTTCCTGATGGCCTGGTTAAAGACACTCTCCATTCTGCCCATGAGTACCTGTAGACCTTTGATCATAGCAATCACCTGGGCCAAGACAAGTTTGAGAGTCAATCACACCTTGCCCTTCTAAAGCACATTCATTCACCTTTGATCAGAATCACCAAGTAAAGCAAGAAGGGATGTTCAATCAAATTCAATCCTCTCATTTTACAGATGAAGAACTGAGATATCATGATGTTAAGTGACTTGTCCAAGGTCCTACAGGTAGTAAAATGGCAGAATAGTATTCCTACCCAGATCCTTTGACTCCAAAACCATGGTGTCATGTTCCATGTTTTTTTTTTTTGACCAGTCCTATAATTTCATTTATGTAGTAGAAATCCTAGTGAGGAATGGCCCTCTACCAATGTGAAGTCAGAAACTCTTCTGGAGTTTTGGAGACTTGCCTAGAATTCTAAGAGGTAACGACTTGCCTACAGTCACACAGCTACTATGTCAGACATAGGACTTGAACCCAGGCCCTCCATTTATTCCATCACATCACCTCCCTGGGGCACTGTGATCTGACAAAACAGCGAGCATTGTCCTTTCCTGATCCTGAACAGGCCCTGATTCTGCGCTTTGATCAAAGCACAGCACAGCACAGCAGGTCTGGATTAATCCCCAAATTGTTCTCGGTCTTTGTGTTTCCCAAAAGAGTCCCCAAATCTTTCTGAGTTGTGACAGAAGTCATTTTCAGAGATAACATCCTTTGTCTGTCCCCCTCAGGTCTCTACAATGACAGCTGCCCATATTCATCTTTCCAAAGCACTTTCTAACCATGATATCCTTGAAGTCAGTAGGACAAGGATTATTACAATTCCATTTCTACTTCTAATTTTTTTTCTGTTTTAAGGAGAACGGAAAAATGAGAGAAAGAAGGTCAAGTGCATGACCAAGGTCATACAATGAGTTAGTAAAGCTGGAATGAGAATGCAATAATCCTGACCTATGACTCTGAGTTTTGTCTTCTGGATGACAAAAATAATTCCCACTTACACAGTGATTTAATGTTAACAAAGCTCCTTCCTTACATTGACTTGTGAGATGTCCCTTCTCCCAACAGAGAGAGAGGGGACAATAGAGGAGGAATACAGTAAATGATATCAGACAAGGTCTCTGTGTCCATTGGTCTTCCTTAAATATTCTTCTTTGTTACAAGAAGGGTTCAGTGGTGAGATGGGGGGAAGAGGTTAAAGGGAAATAGCTATAAAACCACTTCCTCTCTGTATGTAGGGAGGTCAGGGACTGCCAAATCAGAATAGCGTATCCATCATAGATAAAAAAGGATTTTGTTCAATTGTTTTTGTCATGTAGGAAAGTTCAACAAGGAAGGGGGAAAGAGAAGGAAATGACTACAATTTAAAAATAAAAATCATTAAACATTTTTAAAGGTATCAGTATAACCAGAAAAAAAAACAACCGAAGAAGACCTCTGATTATAGACTGCTGTGGTTTGTTCTTTGTTCTTGAAGAGGACCATGAATCAGAGAGTGATGCCATGACTTGTAAGTGAATTGGATTTAAGTGAGGGAAGGCTGTGAAAGGTCACCAGACTCATTTTGTCCTCTACAGCCATCTGGGTCCAGTGGCAAGATACAGATCAGGAAGACTGGAGATGGCCCCAGAGGCAGTGGAAGACCTTGGCCTTTCTAAACTAAGGTCTTTTCCAGGTCTCAGTTTGACTGAGGCAATGCCCACTCTGTGATTAAGTCTAGGTAAGAAATGAGGCAAAAAATGGCCTCTTTTACCTAGTCAAAAAAAAAATATTTAGACATATAATGGAGGAAGAGGGCGGGGAGGAGAGAAAAGATCCCAGCCTTGGCATTGTATCTCAACCCACGCAATTCATCAAAATTAGGAAAGGATTCACAGAGTTGCAAGGATTTAAAATGAGCCTTGGAGGAAAGGTAGATCTTAGACAAGGGAAGTAAAGAGAGAAGGGCATGTCAGGAAGCTGGGGAAGCAAAAACAGCATGGTGGGAATATACGTGGCAGTTTTGGGAAGAGTTAGGAACTAGCCTGGGTAAAGTGGATGGTTTGTACAGTGGGGATAAGATGAAACAATTGACTGGGACCTAGTGGTGTGACCTTAAGTCACTTCATGCCTCAGTTTCCCCATCTGTAAAAGGGGTTGTATTAGATGACTTCTAAAGCATTTTTACTTCTAATATTTTGGAAATTCTCTCTGTCTCTCTTTCTTGATGCCCCAGTTAATTCTCAAAGACTATAAGTTGTAGACAATTTCTCAGTTTATATTAATGGAGAGAGTTGCAATATAGAGATTGATGAAATTGCAGGTGTGGTGCATATATCTTTGAGACCTTGAGCCTCTCAAAAATACACACTCTTCTGTTTTGGTCAGGACCTGTGATTTCATCTTGGTTGAGAACTCCTAATAGGTAGATCAGAGCATCATCAATTTAAATCTGAAAGGGATGTTAGAAATCACCTAGTCCAAACCAACCTAGGTGGTACAGTAGATAGAGTGCCAGGCCTGGAATTTGAAATATCTGAGTTCAAATTTAGCCTGAGGCACTTACTAGCTACGTGACCCTGGGTAAGTCACTTAACCCTGTTTGCCCTGTTTCCTCCTCTATAAAATGAGCTGTAGAAGAAAATGACAAGCTACTCCAGTATCTTTGCCAAGAAAACTCCAAATGAGGTCCTGAAAAGTTGGACATGACTGAACAGCAATCTGAACTCTTCCTTTTACAGACAAAAGAATTGGAGCTCAGGAAAACTGTAACTTGCCTAAGGTCCTTCCACAGTAGAGTGAATGGCAGTGCTAGTATTTGAACCCAGGTTTGTGGATTCCAAATCCACCATTCTGTCTACTGTATCAACCTGCCATCTTGAAGTTTTAGAGAGGTGCCTGGAGCCCTAAGAATTCAAGTGACTTGTCCAGGGTCACACTGCCAATATGTTTCAGGAGGGAGACTTGAACTCTCCTAATCCTTATTCAGGGATCAGCTCTCTATTCTCTATCTCATGGGGCCTCAATGTAGACCCCAGTGGCGTGTACAAGTGTGTTTCCCTCTAAGAGGCATTGTGGTCCGGTGGACATATCATTGGCTCTAGTGTCAAATGCCTTGGGTTTGAATCCCAGCTTAACTATTTATTGCCTGCAGGACCTTGATCAAGGCGCTGAAAGTCTGTGGGCCTCAGTTTCCTCATTTGCAAAATGATGGGCAATCTTGAAGGATCCTTCCAACTCTAAAGTCTGTGCCACCAAGAGCAGATACCTGTGGTAAGCAAGATCTTGAACTAAATATTGATCCTCAATTAGAATGGGCTGCATTAAATTTCTAAATCTCCAAACAAACATTAGGCCAAAAGCTGCCACAAATTTTAAACAAACACCTGGATGAACCAGTTCAGCTACAGTTAAACCTATTCAGCTGAGTACGGTCAGTATTCACAAAGACTTGCTAGTGACTGATTAATTCTAATGGAATAAAAAGAGAGTGGTGATTCCACAACCATCTCCTCCAACTCTCTCCCCCACATCCCCCAGGGACTCTCATAGCTGCCTCAATGGATGTAAAGGAAGGTAGCACTCAGGAGTCACCTGGCTCTCTCCTGTGGAACTCAGCATCACCTCCAGCTCTGAAACTAGATGACATCATAACTTAGTTGTTCTCAGTCATTTATGCCTCAGGGTTAATGAGTTTCAGATCCTTGCCTGGGAACAACTTTTGTTCCCAGGAAGGACCATAAAAGAACAATAGGGGTACTAGGAGCCTGTGGGGAGGAGGGAGAAAGGTGTACCATGAGGACAAAAGATAGGAAAGGAAAGTTAACAAGAAATATTTGTAGACTACCACTATGCACAAATGGGAGATGAACCCAAAAAGGTAGGTTGGGACCATTTAAGAAAAGCCCTAGGGTTCCCATAACATGGAAACTGTACTTAGGGTGTTGGCCTAGATACACCCCAGCATGAACAGAGGGTTGTAGAGAAAAGAGATGCTGACCTCCACAAAGGCAAACTTTTCCTCGCTAGTGTAGTTGTAGCGGGTGGCTCTCTCATACTCTTCCGCTGTGCCAGGGCAGTCCTTGTTGCAGAATTTGTCTGTAGGATGAACCAGCTTCCAGGAATACTAGGGAGGGGAAGAACAAAGATGAACATGGGCTGTTGTTACAGGCAGGATGGAAGGGAGATGACATTAGCCTGGGGTCAGAGTTGAGGTCACTTACCACCTCCATGACATGGGCACTCCACTTGGAGAGAAGCTGAAGCCCCCGCAAAGCCAGATCAAAGAGCTCCTTGTACTCTTCATCTGACTTCTGGCTATCTAATCCAGAGCCAGTCACCACCTGGAGAATATCACCCAATGAGGTGGTCAGACCAATCTGCCCATTCATTTCTCCCACCCTAACCCTGGCTCTGCTCTTGCTTCTAGCTCAGGTCTCTTTTCTAAGGAAACAGGCCTTTTCATTCATTTCTACTTGCCTCAGGGGTAAATAGGGAGAGCAATGGACCAGTGGTGTAGGGAACACTCAGGTGAGGAAACTTCCTCTACCAATGTATCTTCCCTGCAGTCTATAATCTTAGAGTGTCACCTAGAGCAATGAGAGATTCCATGACTTGCCAAGAACACACAGCTAGTGTGTGTCAAAGGCAGGACTTGAATCCAGGTCATTCGGACTCTAGGGTCAGTTCTCTATCCACTAGGCCATACTAGCTCTTAGCTTGGACAGAGCTGCTGTTGAATATTACTAACCTATTATACAATCATAGAAATAAAGAATGATAGACCCAGAATGCAAAGCGACCTTACAGGACATCTAGCTCAGCCATACCCTCCTCCATATAACCTTTCACTTTCTTCCCTTATCTTGTCATTCCTTCACCTGTACTACCCTTCTCTCTTCTCTAGCTTATTAAAATCTTATCCATCCTTCAAGGGCCAACCCAATCCCCATACCTCTGTCAAACCTTCTGTAACCACTCAGCCCAAAGTGATCTTTCCCTCCTTTAAACTTCATCACCACCAGTTACCTCTCCTCATCTGACACTTATTATATGCTGCCTTA
The DNA here is from genome assembly GCF_028372415.1 of Notamacropus eugenii. NCBI lineage: Eukaryota > Metazoa > Chordata > Mammalia > Diprotodontia > Macropodidae > Notamacropus > Notamacropus eugenii. The sequence continues at coordinate 386,299,659 of NC_092872.1, read as the reverse complement.
CGTTAGTTGTGTTTTTTTAATGTGCCGTATCTCCTCAGACAGAAATATATACAAGTTCTTTCTGGGCAGAAACTATGTGTTTTATTTTTTGTCCACCCTATCTCCCCAAAGTGCCTGTGAAAGTGTCATACACATAGTAGGAACTTAATCACTATTTGACTAACAGATGAATGAAAACTGAATCAAATCAAAACATGGCATCAAAGTGCCAAGAAGGTCTGAATACTCTCGATGATGCCTAAAGATCCTAACCAAGTATCTCTGTAGTCTTAGCTATAGCAATACGACTGTTATTGTAGATTTGAGCCCTGTGTGGTTGGTTTGCTTTCTTCTGCTTCATGGCCATGATGAGGTACCATGGTACACATACATATAAAAATATATATGCATAGTGTTTGGGTGCTAGACTTAGGGTCAATTAGACCTGAATAATTTAAATTCTGTGTCAGAAACTGTATGATCCTGGGCAAGTCAATTAAACTAACTGTTCCTCAGTTTCCTCATCTGTAAAATGAGGTGGGTGGACTTGACCTCTAAGGTCCCTTCTGTTTCTAAATCTATAATTCTATAACCTATAACGTATATGCTCCATGCCCAAGGCAACTCCCTTAAAAATGTAATCCATATATGACACCCTTCTTTGCGGAGGGCTAAGGGAGGGGAATGACTATGGAGACAGTTATGGGTATCAGACAGTGCACTTGCTATCAGACTCCAGTAATACGTGGCTTAGTTTTTTTATCGGAGCTTTTTTCCTTTTCTCTTTCTCTACTACAAGAGATGGCTCAGCTGAGCAGTAGAACATTCAGAAGTAAAGATGATGCAAAAACAAAAGCTAGAAATATTTTAAATGCAAGTCACTGGCCACAATATGATGAGAGGATATAAATGGCAACTCATCACTACTGAAGGAAAAACAACTTCAAACCTGTGACTTATTGGCTGCATATGTTTTTTAGTCCCAGTACATGTGGCCCAGAATAGATTCTAAAAGTCTTGCTGAAACTCTCTTATCTTGTCCAAATATTAAAAACTTGGGGGAAAGCTAGTTAGAAGGGCATCTCCTTCTCTGGCACAAAGAATGGTGTGGAGAATTCATAAGTGTGCTGGAATCAGCTTGAACTGGCCCCTGAGAGCTGATAGTTAAATTTTCATTGTGAGCACCAACATCTTAGAAATCTGTAGATGCTACAAATCAGGGCTTGATTTATCATTTTGTTGGTTGTCAACTTAAGAAAGTGATGGAGAAAATGTTAATAATACAGATTAAATTTAAAAGTGTATCATAGTGCTTTTTTTTCTTGGAGAGCCACTTGTTAAACATTTACCAGTACAACTCAGAGTAATCCTCAGGCTCTGACCTACTCCTCATTTAGTCATGTCTACAAGCTTTCCAAACTTTTTATCCCTTTTTCCTTTCTCTCTCCTGCATTCTCTCATTTTTTCTTTTTCTGTCTCTCTCTGTCACTCTTTCTGTCTCTATCTCCCTCTGTCATTTTCATTTTCTGAAAGTCTTTGCCTCTCTGTCTCTGTCGCTCTGCCTCACTCCCTCTCTTTCTCCTTGCCTTTCGCTCTTGGGGGACAGGGAACCTCTGCTGCCTCTTGGTCCCTTTCTTGCCTTCCCACACCCAATCCCAGTAGCCCTGGGACAGGGCTCACCTCACTGTTGCTATAGCGAGCGAGCTCGGAGATGAAGCGGATGTGGTCATCCCGGATCTGGACCATCTGCTCACAGATGTTGTACTGGGGGCTGATGCTGCTCTGTGTGCATGTCCACCTGGACAGAAAAGCATGGGGTCTGAGTAGGCACCCAGCGTCACACTCACGGGTGGGGCAGAGTCCTTCTGTTCAGAAGTCGCTCCTTTTGTATCCATCAGCCTGTCACTATGGCCCTCTTGGGGCTTTGGAACAAGCAAGGATCCACGAACGTGATACATCTCAGTCAGCATGGCCAGGGGAACCTGCTAAGTCAACTACGTGAAGGACCCACAGGGGAGTGGGTCAGTCTTTCTGCTTCTGGGGCATGTGGAATCCCTAGGGAACTAGCTTCTATGTACACAGGACCATCTCCTACTGACCACCACAACCCTCTCCACTGTGTACTTACCTGGTAGGTAGGAGGGGTGAAAAACTGGCCAACCCTCTCCTCAAGCTACTCTCCAGGGCTTCTGGTGACTGAAGGCAGTGCAAGCTGTGCAATGTGCCAATACCACTGTGCCACCATCCTGGGGAGGCATTTCTATTTGGGATGGGGGCCTGGGTTGGGGATAGGTGGGTCATAGTGGAGGAACTCTACACTTCAGAAGCCCATCACGTACGTGTAATCTCTGTGGTAGAGCAACACCACTTGACAAGATAGCACACTTGGCTAATGCCACTGACCAGATGCTATTTTTTTTTCTTCTTTTCATACCAAATGACTCTCCTTTGGTGCAGAAAACCTCCAGAAATGGAAGTGAAACTCCTCTCACTATGAATACTAGAGAAGCTGAAGAGTGATCTTGGATCCTAAGCTAGGGCTAGAAAAAAGCTTAGAGATCATCTGGCTTGGCCTCCTTGTTTGGCATAATGTTTCAGTGTGGGGAATAGAGGAAAGAACCTGAATCTGCAGGCAGAGGACCTGGGTTTGAATTCAGGCCCTGTTACGGTTAGGGTTAGTTATTTAACCTCTCTGGACCTCAGTTTTTGTCATCTGTTAAATGAGAGTATTTAACCGGATGGTTTCTAATATCCATTTCAGCCCTAAATCTATGATCCTATTAAATAGAGATCCAGAAAGAAGGGCTTTATTTGTCTAATGTCACAAAGTTAGTTTTTATCAGAGCTGAAATTAGAACCCAGGTCTCCTAACGCTGACCCACTTCTCCTCACCAATCTAGAAGTAAGCACCTGCCTTCACCCCAAACTTCTTCTCTCTGAGAACTCATGGACATTTGGAGAAAATGAGTTTGAAGTTCTCAACTTGATGCCCATCTAAAAAAACCTCTGCACATCATGTGATAACACAGCGGGCAGCACCGGCTGGGGAGAGACATAAAGCACCATCACCACCATCAACATCATTTTATTATTGCCACTCATTTACATAGTGATGAAAGATTTGCTTTGCATGTATTCTCTCATTACAGAGACTCATCTGGCTTTACTTTGGCTGGCACAGGCCAATGTGATCTGACCATTTGTTGTTTATCTGTGCATCCAGCACTTCCCACAGTACCTGGAATATATTAAGTACAATACATGCTTCTTGACTGACTGATTGATTGATCTCTATCTCAGATATAAGGCCTAAAGCAGGCTGAATTCAAAGATGCCATATCAGATTTTCTGGGATGCTTTACGCTCCTGGATTAAGCACTGCTGATAACTGTGCCACATGGTACAAAATGGGGTGATTTTGTGAGATGGGCTAAGATGAGATAGTCAGACCCATTCCATATGTGGTAGGGTCCTCACCACATCTACGGCTAGAGGTAACTCACTTGTGATGTCTACATAGTTTCCAAAGCAAGAACTATTCCCAGTGCAATATCCTGCATTCCTCTCTAAGTCCTGAGTAGAAAAGGGCCTTCTTTGCTTCTTGGGGACACCCAAAGATGTGGGGAGTGGTATGTCCTAATTTCATAGAGTGCTGTGGTTATGCTCTGAGCATGTTTGTACCCTGAGAACAAAGAGTGGGTAAAAAAGTGTTCAGAGCACTCCACCATGCACACCTGCCCACTCACTCCTTGCCACTCACAGGCTACAAGCCCAGGAAGCGTGACCCCAAAGGCCAGGTGCGAGAGGCAAAGGCTCGCATCCAGACCCCCACACACTCCCTACTCCAAGGAGAGTGGAGGAGCCAAAGCTGCTCCCTCAGCCTCCCTGCCAGGTGGGACCACACAGGAGCCAAGAGACATTACGGCACGCACTCACTTGGATTTGTTCTCCTCATAGTGAGCACTGGTCTTAATGTATCTGGCCAGTTCTATCTGCATATCGCCGAATAAAGGGACCACTTGCAGCTGCTGCAAAGGAAACAAAACACAACATAACAAATAAGAGACAGGATGGGAAGATCTCAGAGGGATTTTCTATGATGGCAAAGGAGGAGAGAAGAGAGCATGAAGACATGAGTGTGTCACTCCCGTGGAGACGACTGTGTTCCCTTGTATTGGTAGTAAGCTTCTTAGAGGCAGCAACCATTTTTGCTTTTGTATCTAAGTACAGTATAGTGTCTTACATATTAAAGACACATAGTAGGCACATAATGTTTGTTGCATTAAATTGCTGGTTGCACATAGATCTATTCTAGCCTATGGATGCAAGCCCAGAACCGACATCTAGGGATCCTTCTTTTAGGCCTTATGAACCCAATTTTACAGATAAGTAACTGAAGCCCAAGCAGATTAAGTGACCTGCCCAAAGTCACACAGCCAGGTAATGGGCAAGTCAATTTGAGAAATTGGCAAATGCTATTTCCTCTCCAACATGGTACCTCCCTCAAATTAGAAGAAAGACTCAAGAGGACTTCCATAATCCTTGAGAACAAGTTGTTACTATTTCATTTCACTAATAGAAGGAAGGAAGTTAGAGATTTGAGGGAATTGGGATGAAATCAAAAAGCTATAGATATTGGGACTCAACATTCAAATCAATAAAGTATTAGAAGAGATGCCTAGAGGGGTGTTTGCTTCCCTAAAAATGAGGGTCCTTAAAATCCTTAAAAATGAGAGTCTAGTTTGACCATGAGATGGTTCTGCCTGGAAACATGGAACTGGATAAGATTATCCAATCCATCAAGGTCCTTTTAGCACTTTCTGATCCCACCTAATTCAATGTGGAATCTCAGTCTGGTTCTTCCCATGATATAATGCAAAAAGCCCTAAATGTGGAGCCAGAAAGTCTGGTTTCAAGTCCCAAACCTCCAATGACAAGTTATATGAACTTGGGCCAATCACTTCACCTCTGAGTTTCCCTCCTCACCTATAAAATGGGGATAGCAATACCTGTCCTACACATCTCCTGGAGTTGTTGGGTCCAAATGAAAAAAATTTGTGCAAAATATTTATAAATTGTTAAGTATAATACAAACATAACCTGCCAGTGCCAAGTATGTTTTTTGTATTTACTATATGGCTGAATCATTGTAGGAATGAATGAGAACCTTATGTAAGCAGAAAATGAGACTAGGAGATGACTCCTTCAATGACTTTTTCTTGATGACAGAGAGGGGATGTAGTGATTCAGAAAGAGAAGGTCAACCACCACCTTCCTCATCAGACACGGCTTATGGCTTGAAGGTTTCTACATTGTATCTTCCAGTACCCCAAAAGCCCAAACTCAATTCCATCCCATTGCATATTGGCAGCTCTCTCTGTGCATGCAGATGGACATGTCTGCTTGGGAATAGGTAACCCTTCAGACGCTCCCACGCAAACCCCCTTGTTTTCTAATGAGTGGTACCCCTGCAGAGAGCCTACACTTCAGCTTCCCCACTGCTGTCTGACTTGACTGCAACAGCAGACACTGACCTTAAAGAACTTATCTATCTTGCTGAGGTTGATTCTCTTCTTGGCGTCCAGTTTGTAAATGTTACTGACATTTCCATCCATTAAATAGAGGCCAAAGCCCATGACCTAGAAGAGCAGGGGGGAAGAGGGTTAAGCCTGAGAAGCTGGGCCCAAGGCATCCCATGGTAGGATCCCCTTGAAAGTCATTCTCTCAAAAGAATACATTTTTAAAAGCATATTATTCTTTCAGCTTCAATTAAGGAAAGCAGGCAAAAGCTTGAGTTCTAATCTCACTTTTTAAAAAAGACCTCAATTTCTCCTAAAGAGACACTGAATGTATAACATATTGTTTGAGGATCAGTTGAAAGAACTGGGTATGTTTAGCCTGGAGGAAAGAGCTAGGAGAGAATGTGATTGTTGTCTTTCAATATAGGATTTCCCAAAAGTCTTGATGGAGAAACTGTACCAAGGTTTTTTCAGACACTTTGCATTTGATGCTCTGTCATTTAGAAGTGGAATTAGTCTCATCTTAGAGAGAAGAACCAGAACCAATGAATGACTGGAAGTTCAATGAAAGTTGATTTCTATTCAACACAATGCAAAACTTTCTAACAGGGCTAATCAACCAAGGAATAGGTAGCCTCACAAGGTAGTGAATTTCTTTTTATGAGAGCCTTCAAGTGAAGGCTGGATAATTATTTGCTATAGAAATTGCAGAGAAGATTTTTACTCAGGTAGAAGGTGAACTAGACTACTTCTCAGGTTCATGGGATCACAGATTCAGAGACAAATGGGAGACTTTCTCTTTAAACTCTGATATGCTGTAAGATGTTCCAATGGGCCACTCCCAGCATTGTTAGATTTCAAAGAAGGCCTTTTTACAACTCTCACAGGGCATTCTTGGTCAGAGATCATTTTTCTAATAATCTCTTTCCCATACAATACCCTAAGATTCCTCATAAGACGCCACCTTCAGGGAATGACCTTTATGAAATAAAAGAAGAGAAAATGAATAGAAAAAGAAACTGCGTTCCCCTCCCCAGGCAAAATGTTTCATTGGTAGCTAAGAGCACATAAGTGCCCACTGAAAAAAATCTAATGAAAAAATTTTTTTCAACACATCTTTAAATGGTGAACTTCTTTCTGTTCAGTGTATTGGTAAGGTATCTCCACCTGGTGGTGGCTGAGTGTACTACACTGACATGGACACAGGACAGATTTTTTTTTAAGCATTGTACCTGAAATGATGATGACGATAACTGACATTTACATAGCGCTTACTATGTTAAGCACTTTATAATTATTATCTCACTGATCCTCACAACAACCCTAGGAAGCAGATGATATCATCCCCATTTTGCAGATGAGTACACTGAGACAAACAGGTTAAGTGACTTGCCCAGGGTCACAAAGCTGGTGAGGCCAGATTTGAAGTTGGGTCTTCCTGACTCCCGGCCCAGTGCTCCCACTGTCCACTAAGTTACTTAACTGGTCCATGTGACTGATTTAAAGAGAAAAGATGACAAAGATGACTTAAAAAGAAGAATTAAAAGCAATGGGTGGGAAAAGAGGATGAAAGAGAGACACTGGTAAGGAAATGAGTAATAATTTGAAGGCAAAATCTGATTGTTTGAACATCTCAGTTAAGAATTCAGTCTAGCTATTTGAAACAGCAAGGTCCTAGAAATGCCGTAAGGGTAGCACGACCCTGGTGTCCCAGGCAGAAGGCTTCACTGTCCTAGGCAGGCCTCTCCTAGTGCGTTTCAAAGTGATTTGGGGAAGTAACCCATAAGATCAAACTCCGCTACAGAAAACTTGACAGAGAAAATTGAGATAAAAGAAATGAGTAGGGTCTCTCCTAAGGAGACCGCAAAGAAAATGAGGATGGAGGATGCAGGGCATCAAGGGAGAATGTTGGCCTGGCTAGGATTCCTGAAAAGAGAGTCATTGAGAAGGAGACGGACGAAAGAGACAACTAGAGTGGGACTTTAAACAACCATGAAAATTCATACGAAATGAAATTCTGAGAAAGAAGAAACAAGTCAAAATGAAGATGAGAAGGTTTACTTGGTTTGGGGAGCAGAGGTAGGGCTTGGCCCAGAACTCCTTGTAAGGAGACACCATCTATCAATGCAAGTTGGAACCTTCTTGGCAACTTCATCTTAGAGAGGGTCTTTGGGCACTGAGAGATTAAAGGACATGCCAGAGGTCACACAGAAAGGATGCATTAGATGTAGGACATGCCCCCAGGTCTTCCTGAGTCAGCCATCTATTTACCATGTCATGCTGCCTTAAGAAAGAAGGAATAAGGGAGTCCAACTAGAAATGAGAATAAGATAGGGTAAATATGAGGTAGTCAGAGAAACATGGGAAAACAAGAAAGTAGAACTAGGAGAACAATATACACAAGGACAACAATGATTAAAATGAAAATAAGACGAAACAACAGGAGAATCTGGATTACCATGATTAATCTGAGTCCCAGAGAGAGCAGAATTCCAACGACAGCAGAATTTAGGTTATGTGCAAGGATTAATTCTGGTTTCAAAGAATTGATAATGAAATATAATTTCCTTCTCTCAGAGAAGAGATACACACTACAGATGCTTATGCTGTTAAATCATACTCTGAATATCTGTTATATTTTTTGTCAATTATTTTTTCCTTTAGGATTCTGTGGGGTTACTGGAAAGTAACTGGTATAAAAATATTTAATAAAGCATTTTTAAAAATGAAGGAGAGGCTGGGAAAGGGAAAAACAGAAGACAAGATGATAAGATGATCAATAAACCTTTTACCTTAAGGAGCATATGTTTCTCACTGGGAGTTAGGTACATCTTATTCTCATAGTAATCCACACAGATGTTGACGATGTCAGCCAGCAGCTCCTCGTAGCCTGGGATCACCTCCAATTGCTGGTGGAGACACTGAAGAAAGCACCCACAGTGTTAGATACACACACAAAACCTTTGCTCTTTCCTACCCAGGACCTTCTGTCTCCACATGCAGATTCATGGGTCTCTGGAATGAGCCTCTACAGTGTGATGGAGTACTTATAGGATGTAAGAGATCTGAGAATCCAGAGAGTTCTGGGAAGCCCTGCTCCATCATGATGATTATAGAAGTACTGGCCAGCAGGAAACCATTGAAGCTCAACAATCTTTTTAAATGTCCAAAGGACAAATGGACAAATGGAATTTGTAATTAACTGGCATTACTGGCGTATCCACTGGCAGTGTCAAGATGATACAATGAAAGAACTAATTCATTGGGAAAGAAATTATTCCTCTTTCCAACTCCAAGCAATATTATCCAACCGACTGAAGGCAAGCTGGACAATGAAAACCCAGTCCTGGTAAAAGGGATTTGAGCATGACAGCTTTCCACAGAGGAATCACTATTCTCAGTCTTGCATAGGAGATTCACTGTTTTGTCTGATAATTTGTCATTAAAGTCAGTTTTGGTTGAGTGACAGCTGGGAGTGGCAGTGTTCTGGAAGGCCTGAGTTTGAATCCTGCCTCAGGCACATACTAGCTAAGTTACACTGCCTCTGCTTTCTCATCTATAAAATGGGGATAATAATAGCACCTGCTTCACAGGATAGTTTTGAGGATCAAATGAGATAATGAATGTAAAGTATTTTACAGTCTTTAAAATGTTATATAGAAGACCTAAATTAGCTGTCATGCACCTAGAAGGTAGAGACTGGTTAGAAGAGGATAACAGAGGCTGACTTTTGGTAGAAAAGGAAGGCTGAAATTATAGTAGGATGGGTTTTCCCACTGGGTCTTTGGTTTCTATGGTAGCTTAAAGCTATTATAGAACATTAGACTGGGGAAGAGATAGTCTCTGTGACACAGGGACTAGGCTGGTCACTGACTACAAAACATTATATTCATGGCATGCCTTCATTTGCCCACCCCAGAGTTAGCATTCCTGAGAACACTAACCCAGTAGGGAGGGAGTAGAGTGGAGGGGAAAAAGGGGAAGGAGGAAGGGGGAGGGGAGCCTGTGGTTGTCACCTGTGTGATCCTGTTATGGTTTGCAAGGAACATGGAGAGGTTCTGAGACTCCTGGATAGACTGGGGATCAGCCATCTTCCTCAGGAACTGGGCTGCTCTGAAACACAGAATACAGAAATACAGAAAATGCCCTCAGAAAATTCCCCAGGCAATGTAGATCTGAGCTGATCCTGACTGAAGCTTTTTAACCTTTGTGTTTGTGTTAAAATGAAAGGGCTTGGGTTTCTTCAATCAGAAGAAATATATTATGGGTTCTATTTTTACGTACACAGAAACTCCATCCATCGCCCAGCTGTGGCGTCTGCCCCATATCCCCCAAACTTCAGAATGTGTCTGAAGACATGTTCTGCAAACCTTTGAGAAGCTGGGCCCTTGCCCGAGTGCCCCATTAAAAGTTTCAGTTACATCCCTCTCCCCGTTGGAATGAAGGAGGGTGAGGCTTTGAGAAGGGGCTCCCCTGACCTCTTGTAGGCAGAGTGGTCATTTTTGACACTGCACTTCATGTTCTTCAGCTCATCAAGGACGGCGAACATGTTGATGAATTTGCCCAGGGTCAGGAGGTAGGCCTCAGAGACAAAGTCCTTCCTCCGCTCTGTGTGGCATAGTCTCTTCACCTCGCTGCAGAACCGCTCTATGGCCTTGCGCTGGAAAGCAATGCAAGAAAGGTTAGAGTGGACTGAAGACCAAAGGTGGCCTAGAAGAGCAGCCGCCTTCACTGACTTGTTCCTGGAAAGATTTCCCAAGCCCAAACCTGATTTCTAAGGCAGGGTGGAGTCCATGTGCTCCTATGTTACTTAAGTCAAGAGACTTATTCTTTTAGCAAGGACTTACTGACACCACTATTTTCCAGTGCTCTCCAGCACTAACCCCCTACCTCCACTGGGTTATTCGTTTCCCAGTCTCCTGCACACCCCAAGCTCATTCTGTCTCCATAGGCAAATTTTGTTCATGGGTAGAAGAGTGTCCTAGGAGATAGAATAGTGGATTGGATCATAGCTTCATAGCTATAGAGCTGGACCTTAGAGGCCATCTAGCCCAATCCATTCTTTCACAGATAAGGAAACTGAGGCACAGGAAGCTTAAGTGACTTGACCAGGGTCATACAGCTAGTAGGGGTCTGAGACAGGATTTGAACTTGGGTCTTCTTGACTTCAAGTCCTTTTGTAAATCCGGTCTCAGATACTTGACTTGGGAATGAGGAAAATACCAGTTCAAATCCCATTTCTCATACTTTTTAGATGTGTGACCTCTCTGAGCCTCAGTTTCCTAATATGTCATATGAGAATAATAAATAACCCCACAGGCTGGTTGTGAGAATCAAATGAGATAATATATGTAAAGTGCTTTGCAAACCTTAAAGCACAAATGAATGTGAATTGTTGCTGTTGCTATTTTTATTTTGGACTGGACCTGCGATTCCCTTAATACCGAGAACTCCAGGTGAGAAAACTCTCTTTACCCATGCAGGTCACTGCTTACTTTGCAATTTATTGTCTTACAGAGTAATTTTTATTCATTTTATTTCCCTTGCTTAAAATTTCCATTCCTTCCCTCTCTTTGTCCCTTCTACCTATTCTTCAAGGCCCAGTTCCAGGTCCATTCCCTTCTCTGGCAATTCCAGCACAGATGACTTTGCCTTCCCTGAGTAACTAATGTGCTGAAGTCACCAGGTCATAGACCTCAGACCTTATCTAGAGGGGCCTCAGACGTTATCTAGTCCACATCCTTCATTTTACAGATGAGGAAACTGAGACTTAAAAAAGTTAAGTGACTTGCCCAAGTAGGTATTAAGTAACAGAGCCAGAATGCAAACTGAGGTCATTGGATTCCAAACCCACGGCTCTTTCCGCTGAGTGTTTGTTACGAGTTTGTCAGTTTCACTTCCTCTAACCTGTAAACGTGTGAGGGCAGACTCTGCTCTGTGGCTTCTCTCGTACATGACACATATGCAATAGACTCAGTCACTAGTTGACTAAACCAAGGTCCTTAGTTCAGTGTAATGGAGAAAGCAGAGACAGAAGAGTAACAGATACTTATATAGTGGCTTAAAGTTTACAAGGTGTTTTGAACCTCATGGCAACCAATGAGGTAAGGACTAATGATATTATGTCATTTTACAGATGAGAAAACTGAGGTTCAGCGTAGTTAAGTGACTTGTCCGTAGTTAAAAAGTTAGTAAGTGTTAAAGGAGATATTTGTATTCAGGTTTTCCTGACTACACTCTCTGAGTCTCTAAATGACTCCCACTTTGATCTAACTGCTCTGAGTTGAAAGGCAGGCTTTGAAGTGCCTAGACCAGGAAAGCAGCCTGTAAAATATCCGTAATCATTTTATCACATATATAGAGAGAAAATAAAATGATATATATAAATATACATACTGTGTGCATGTTATATATGTGCGTCACAAATATAAAAGATACATGTACACATATATATATGTGCATATAAAAATAAAATTATATACACGTGTATGTGTGTGTGTGTGTGTGTGTGTGTGTGTGTGTGTGTGTGTGTGTGTAATGGCAATCAAATTAGTATCTTTTGCTGTTTCTGTTTTACTAAAAATGCCTCTGATTGAATAATGTGATTGGGGAGGATCTTTCCTGCCCATTGTGGAAAGCTTGATTAGGACAGTTGTTTTATAGGAGGGTCAAGCCCTTTGACTCTAAAAAGTGTATAACTACCCTGAGGGTGAGGTTTTACTTTGGGGCTTATGGACAGGAAGTGTTTCTTTGGCCAGACAAGACTCTGGGAAGCCACTAAGGATCCTCACCTCCACCCACATCCCATCCCCGCCATATGTATGTATGTAATGGTCAGGCAATTTGGAAGCACTGTGTGTTGATTTTTGCTTTCTCTGAAATTTTGACTTTGATTTTCTCTGATACCTGTGCTTGATTAAAGTGATTGTTAACCCTTGAAAGTTGCTTTCCTTTTATGAATGCAGATCCAAGAACCTGTGCTAGCAGATCCCCCCCGTGTATGCTGGGGTGATTACTGATACAGTGTGCACGTATATAAATGATCTACACAATACACATAACATGTGCACAATACAACTCGTGTGTCTACTTATGATAACAGGCTATGTACGTACACATGTGTATATGTACATGTATTTATGTTTCAATATGGCTGATATGGAAATGTAATTTAATAAAGAGACTTAGAGCGTGTAAGAGTGTTTTGTGTGTGGGCTGTTTTGTTCTTTAAATCAGTCTACCTTCTCCTATGGAAGATCCTGTAATCTTTTCTCTTTGATGAGAGAATAATGTAATGAGATAATGAGATAATGTATCACAGTAGGAAAAACACTGTCCTGGGAGCCAGGAGACTTGGGTTCCACTCCCAGCACTGTCAAAGACTAGCCATGGGATCCCGGGCAGGTCACCTCCCCTTTTTGAGTCTCTGTTTCCCTATCAGTAAAATGAGGGCATGAGAGTATTACAGTAATGGTCTTTATTCTAAGTTTAACACGTGATGAAGTTTTGACCTCAGATAAGATAATCTCTCTGAGATCCCATGAATTCATCTGTAAAGTGGAGATAATATCTGTACTACACACTTCACAGGTGTCTAGGTGGTACAATGTATAGATTGTAGGACTTGGAATCAGGAAGATTTGAATTCAAATCCCATCTCAGAGACTCCTTAACTATATGACCTCAGGAAAGTCATTTACTCTCTTGGTGCTTCACTTTCTTCAGATGTAAAATGAGAATAATAACAGCCTCTATCAAACAGGGTTCTTCAGAGGATCAAAGAGTTAAAATATATACCTTGTAAATGAGGTATTACTGCTAGGTCATGCTAATGATTCTTTCAGCTTTGTGACAGACCTTTTTTTCTGACATTATACAAGTCATGTCCTCTTTCCCAATCTGTGAGTTGCATCATCATCTCAGAAAAGGCCAGTTGAGCTAGGTGCCCTCGACAACCTCTTTAAGCTCTAAAGCTTTTTAAAATGTAAAATTATACATTTTAATAGCTGTCAACAAAAAGTTACGGGCACAGCAATCAGATCAATATGACAACTGCATCTGACAAGGGCATGCCACTTGGCTGCCCTGTGAAGCAACTCACCATCCCAGTGACTCCTCATAAGAAAACAGCCTTCCCTAGATACCACTCCCTATGTGTATAATCTCCCACTACCTGAAGGTAAGCTCCTTGAGGACAGGAATATCTCACTTTTAGATGTGTATTGCTAGTTTTGGGAGCAGCTAGGTGTCAAAATGGATACAGTGCTGGGTCTAGAGTCAATAAGACTTATCTTCATGAGTTCAAATTCAGCCTCAGACACTTACTAACAGTGCGACCTAGTCAAGTCACTTAACCCTGTTTGCCTCAGTTTCCTCATTGTAAAATGAGCTGGAGAAAGAAATGGCAAACCACTCCAGTGTCTTTGACAAGAAAACACCAAGTGGGGTCATGAAGAGTCAGATACAACTGAAACAACAACAAATTCCCTATTGAATTCACTGTTTAACACAGTCAGTTTGGCATACAGTGTATATGCCAAAAGACATGTATGTATGTATGTATATATATGTACACACACACACACACACACATATATGAAATAAAGGCTATGTTCATTCATTCACAAGCAGCTGGTGGCACAGTAGACAGAGTGCTGGGCATGGAGTCAGGAAGCCCTGAGTTCACAATCCCAGCCTCAAACACTAACTGCAGGACCCTAGGCAAAGTACTTCTCATCTTTCGGCCTCAGTTTCTTTAACTGTGAAATGCTGGAGGGAGGACAATAATAGCATCTACCTCAAAAGTTTGTTGTGAAGACCAAATCAGATGTTTGTTTGTTTTTTTAAAGTGCTAAGAACACTTCCTGGCGCACAGTAGGTACTATATAAATACTTATTATCTTCCCTCATTCATTCATTCTGGTCAATCCATCCAAACAAACTCAAAAAATAAGGAGTAAAATGTCACCCTAACTACCTAGCCTTTAACAAGGCAGAAACAAATGAGTGAACAAGCAGTAAATAATTGCTGCACCTCAGTGGTTTTGTTCTGTGTCCCTTTCCAGCCCTGCTTGACATTTTAAAAGCCTTGTTTCTATCTTCCTTCCCTACTTCCTCTTTCTTTCTTCCTTTTTCACACAGTTGCAGTCAGAGTGTTAAGGTCTGTTCTGCAGACTTCTCTTTGATAAGCTGTGTATTCTTTAAGAAAGGGACTGACTGTGTAAGTCTCTGATTCCCATTTGACCTGTTTCCGGGTCAGGTGTCAAGTTCACCTTCCCTTCTCCTTTTGTAAATGGGGAAGGTGAGCCCTCCCCAAGATAGTGGTCATTAAGGAACGATAATAATGAGAATTGTAAAAGCACAGTCACCTTTGCTCAGCCTCGATGGGCCTAGTGGGGGTTTTGCCAAGTGCTTTAGATCATAGATTTAGAGCTAGGAGGGACCTTAGAGCCCATCTAATCCGATACACATAATTTATATATATACATAGAGGTACGTATGTATGTATATGTGTGTATAATCTTACAAATGAAGAAACTGAAGTCTAGAGAAATTAAATGAATTGCCTAAGATCATGCAGACAGTAAGTGGCAGTCAGATTTGAATCCAGACCCCCTGACTCTCAATTCAGTTCTCTTTCCACTGTACCAAGCTGCTTTCCTCACAACAACCATATGTGGTAGGTCATGAAAAACATTTTACAGATGAGGAAATTGACTCTCAGAGAAGTCAAGTGACTTCCACAGTCATACAGCTACGAAGTTTTTGAGGTGGGATTCAAACTCAGGTCTCCTGACTCCAAGTCAGTCCAGCACTCTATCCATTATGTCACACTGCCTACATGTCTGTAAAGGGTGGGCACTTCCAAGGCAGTTAGGATATGTAAGGTGGCAGGAACCTACAAACCCTTATCTTTGGAATAAGAAGATATTCTTCTAAGACACCTTAGCACCCTGTTCCACCTCCAGGTCATGCCCTCACCTGAAAGTACATGAACTTCATCAGTTTGGTGACTTCTGGCTCCAGCACTTCTACCGTCTTCTCATAGATCTCCACACGATTGGGCTGCTCATTACATTTTACCTGTGAGGGGAGAAGAAGGCCATGGAGGAATGGATGTTTTTGTGATAACATAGGGGTGTAAGACTCTGGCTTGCCTGGGGACTGGATGGACTCTGTAGAACACTAGTGGAGACATACAAATAACCATGTCCAAGAATTTCATCCTCCTTACTTTCCTCCTTCTCTCTCTGCTCTGACTCTGATCTGTGTATATCTTCCCCTTCCCCCTGGAAGGCCTTTCTCTTCTATCCTTACCATCACTCCAAAAGCCCTTCACCCTCTTTTTTTCTTCCCAATGAAAACAGGTGGGCAGGGAACAGCTTCCCGTCAGGGAAAAATGTTCTATCCATACTTCTGGGGGTGGGACGCAGAGGGCAAAATGCAGGAGTTTACTGGTAAATGTTTAACAACCGATTCTCGGAGGGTGGGTGGGTGGAGATGTACACACAACACACTTTTGTTTGATCTTCATTATTAACATTTTCTCCATCACTTTCTCAAGTCTAGACAATTGACAAAACAATAAATCAAGCCCTGAATTGTAGAGTTTGCCAGTGTCCAAGATGTTAATGTACACATTGAAAATTTAATAACTACCTCTCCTGAGAGCTGATTCAAACTGACTCTAGTACATCCATGGCTCCCCACTGTCCCACCCTGAGTTCATCTGAAGGTAGAGCTGAAAGGGATGGCAGCAATCAAGTTCAACCCCACACTTTAGCCCATAAGGAAACCGAGATCTTGACAGAAGTGAACTGACTTGATGAAAGTCACATGAACGATAAACAGTAAAGTCATGATGAGAACCAAAATGTTGTTACTCCCCATAGTGCTCCTTCTATTCTATCACACTGCCTGCAACAAGTAACCCAGAGGAAAACCCTGTCCCATATGTAGAGCTGGCAGATTAGGAAGGGACCCTTGAGAGGGACCAAAAAAAGAAAATCCATTTAACTGTCATGCTCTCTATGAACCACAGGCATTTACTTGATATGTCAAGACAACATGGTGGCATGGCTAAGGAGCTGGCCTCCGAGTTAGGACTCCCTGAGCTCATCCCATCTGACACATGCTGGCTGTAACTTTAAGTAAATCACTTAACCTTCAATGCCCCCACTCCACTTGCTAAGGCCAGAGGTTGTGGACTAGAGCCAATTTTCACTAGCAGGGGTGTCCTCAAGCAGAGGGCCTACACTAATGAAATCTGGAACAGAAATTTTATAAAATCAAGCCACTTATGCTATAGTAACATGTACAGTGAAAAGAGCATTGAATCTGAAGTAAAAAAAAATCTAGTTTCAAATTCTGGCACCAGTAACATTGGTTAAATCACTTCCTCTCTTTGAGATGCATTTCCTCATCTGTAAAAAAAGGAGGTTGGGCTGGCTAATTTCTAAGTCTTTTTCAATCTCTAAATCCAGAGACCTTTGTAAATCTCTGTTTTTCTGCTGTCTGAGGAAGAGAGTCTGTCCTGATAGCCTGATAGACAACTATTTCTTGGTGTAACACATTAGACAGCAGCACCCACCAGTTGGTGAGGAGAGGGAGAAGATGAGCAGATTCCAGGAAGCTTCTTACCTGGGGGATGGCCCTCGAGCAGCTTCTCCAGGTGTAAAGCATGACAGCATATTCGTGCCCTTCCTCCAACATTTCATTCTGAAACAGAGATAAATGTCTGTGTTGCTAGGACTCCAGATGATAGTGAGAAATAGTTCCTGCTCCCCCAGCTTCTCAAAGAAGCCCCCAAATCCCTGTTCAGAACCCTGACTGCTCCCACAATGAATACTAACTTCCAGACAAAAGATCCAACTCAAATTCAGCACAAATAAGAAGTCTACAGTGAGTGAATCATCCCTCTCTTGGCCATCTCCACTTAGGCCATCATCTCTACCTCCTCCCTCCTAGAACCTTGGACTTCGCCCTTATTTTGCTTGGATCCAGGCCTCCATCTCACTTCTTACCTTCTCAAAGCCATGCCTTCTGGGTGGGTGTCTGCCTTTCCCACCCGGATAAATTCATATCCCCTTTATATGTTATCTTTCCCCAGTAAAGTGTAAGCTTTCTGAGGTCAGGGGCTATTTTGCTAACTTATATTTGTATCCCCAGCACTTAGCACAATGTCTGGCACAAAGTAAGTACTTAATAAATATTCTTTCTATCTGTCTGTCTATGTATCTATCCCATTTATCTATTCATCCAACTATCTATCTATCCACCTATCTATCATCTATCCCTTTCATCCAGCTATCTATCTACCTACCTATCATCCAACCATCTATCTATCTGTATTTTGGTCTATCTTTCCCATTCATCCAACTATTTATCTATCCACCTACCTAGCTATCATTTATCTATCTCTCTGTTCATTAATTTAATCATCCATCCATCTTGTCAAGCCACACTTACATCTGAAAAAGTAAAATCACATAGATTATATCTGATCTATAATAATAATAAAAAAAAGAGATGTGGAATGTTGTAATGTACAGAGAGTTGGCTTAAGAGTCAAATCCAGCCTCTAACACATATCGATTGTGTGATCTTGGCCAAGTCACTAAATGTCTTAATATGTCAGACAACTCTCTAAGTTTAGAACACTTGCTGTTCTGCATTGGAACCTGGGAGAAAACTATGCCAGTGAAATCACAGGTCTGGTGAATAACAGTAATAGTAATAAAATCCCAAAATGTACATATCGGTAGTACATACTACTGATCCTCTTTATAGTAATTTACATATCCATTGCCTCTCAACTCTGGTTCTGATTTTCTGGACTTCAACCTAATGTATCAGCTTCAATCTCACCCTGAAACCTCCTTCAGCCCCTGGGGCCTCCTCATCCTGGAGCATCCATCTACCCCTAGTTCTTCTTATCCTAAAACAATCCTCTGCTATATTGGCGATCTTTTCCTACTGATGAGTTCGTCCTGGGGGGAGAGGGGAAGCTCCATTTGGGAAGGGGTCTAGGCTGGCAAACCCTCATCTCCCTCCCATCTAAAGTCAGTTTCTGATTGTACAGACTTTAATGTCATGGCCCTGCAGGAATGCCTTTCTCTCCTCCTCTCCCTTTTATGTTTTCTTCTCCCTCCTTAGAATGTAAGATCTTTGAAAGCAGGAACTGGCTTCATTCTGCTCGTATTTGTATTCTGAGTACTTAACACAATGCCTGGAATAATTGCTTCATAAATGCTTGTTGACTATCTACTTATCAATGTAGTGCACGTAATTAATTGTAGGGCTTGGTAGTGATGCGGTTTTCTAAACAGTTCTACCTTTTAAAGCAAATATTGTCTAGAATCAAAAGTTTGACTCCTAAATTAGGTGCTTAAAAAAAGAAAGGAAGAAAGGAAGGAAGGAAAGAAAAAGGGAAGAGAAGGAAGAAAGAAAAGGGAGGGAAAGAGGAAGAAAAAAACAAAAGACTTTGCACTAAGACCACAGAAGAGCAGCTGGTAGAATGAGACCCAGCCAGCAGGCATCCTTCTACCATCTGCCCCCAGAGTTCACATCTGAAAAGGAAACCCATAATGGGAGAGATGAGTTTTCCACTCAGTAGCACTTAACCCTTCCCCCAACCCTTCCAGCACATGGGTGCTGGGGTTGTTGGGAGGAGGCTCTGGAGTTTCCATGTGTATAAAGGAGGAGGGAGTGCTTCTTTGGAACTAGAGACACCTGGGCTAATTGTTTTGCTTTACTATATATGTGAATAATAGGGCACTCGTTTTCTTCTGAATGGCAACACATTCTGATTTCTGACACTGAAGGTTCCCAAGGGCTCTCCAGGTCATTCAGTTATTTAGATCCTAATCTGGGCCCTTGGTTATTCTCAACAGGGCACTTTGTCATGGGTCATATTGTATCCATCTCCAGCCATGTTAGATGGTAGTCTTGTCTCCATTGTTGGCTGTACAGGTAACCCTACGAATGCAGGCTAGAGAACTAAAACGAATCTTAGAAATCGTCTAACCCAACTCTCACTTTACACATGAGTTAACTGAGGTCTAGAAAAATTAAGTGACTTGCCCAAGGTCACACAGAAGTAGAGGTACTGGGATTCCAATCCAGGTCTTTCTTCTTCTACCTCCCTGACATCCCACAAGAGATAACATGGTAAATAGTATGTAAACAGTGACCAGCATCCTGAGGGTCTTCCCCTCCCAGTTTGATTTTTTTTTTTTTGATTAAAGGGGTCATCCCTTGACTTACTTCTTAAAGAGGCCTATTTACTGAATGGATGCTACCTCACTCAAGACCTGAAAAGAACTAGGGCCAGGGTCTCCCATTGCATCCTGGGCCAACTCCAGTCATCCTAATGAATATTAGGCTACTGGACCCAGATGGCTCCAGAGAAGAAAGTGAGGCTGGTGACTTAGCACAGCCCCTCCTCACTCAAATCTAAGTCAACTGCAAGTCATGTCATCATCTCCCTGATGTCATGGTCCTCTTAGAGAACAAAAGACAAACACACACAACCCTGACATCCCACAAGAAACAACATGGTACAGCAGGTAGAGGACCAGCCTTAGAGTCAGGAATAGTAAGGGTTCAGGTCCTAACTCTGATACATACCATCTGTGTGAGCACAGACAAGTCACAGCTTCTTAGACTCTCTGGTAAATAAGTTACAGACCAGCTGCCCATCTGTATCAAAGGATGAAGTGCCCATACTGGGACTTCCCTACATTGACGAAATCACAGATTGGAGAAAAAATACCCTCCCTCCCCACCTAGGCTGGGCACACATGAGGTGTTCAATATATATATTTGCTGAATGTAGTCCTGGAAACTTGCACTGAGTATGTGGTATAGTACTGGATTTGGAGCTAGAGGATCTGGGTTTGAATCCTGGCTCTGTCACTTCCTACTTCAGTGACCTTGCATTTCACTTCCTGAGTCTCAGTCTCCTTTTCTATAAATTGAGGGAGTTGGATAAGATAATGTCTAAGGTCCTCTCCAGCTTTAAATCTATGAACTAGTAGTCTTCATAATTGAATGCTCTGGTCTGGATGGTCTTCTAGACAACTGCAAAAATGATTATTTAATTTTGAGTGGAATGGGGGAGGTAGTCTACTAGAGTAGAAAGAGCTCTGGTTTGGAGCTGATGAAGTCCATGTTCTAGTCCTTACTACTCTAGTAAATGGCTACATGTCATTAGCATGACACCTTACCTTTCTGAGTTTTCAGTTGTTAATAATTTGTGTCCAACTCTTTGTGACCCCATTTGGGGTTTTCTTGGCAGAGATACTGGAGTGGTTTGCCATTTCCTTCTCCAACTCACTTTACAGATGAAGAAACTGGGGCAACAGAGTTAAGTGACTTACCCAGGGTATATAAGGCTGGTAAGTGTCTGAGGTCAGATTTGAACTCTGAAAGAGAAATCTTCCTAACTACAGGTCCAGCACTCTATGTATGTTTCAAAATTAGCTATAGAAAAGGTTTTCAGTTCTGGCTTTGAGGGCCCACCTTCATAAAACAATGCTCAACTAATTGACATTTATACTTCATGCAATACCTTCTTCCTCTTTCTTCCCCCCCCACCCCCCCTGCTGCTACTCTTGTTTCCATATCCCCAAAGGGCAAGAAAATTACACAGAAGGGCAAGCTTTCATCAGTCCATTCTACTTATTCCAAGCAGCCATGCTTAGTTTGATAAAACTAAGGTCCATGTCACTGCTGAGTCATTTCATCTGTCCATGGTGCTCTCTACCCCATAAAAATAAGTAAATAAGAAATCTATGATGTCAAAGCACAATACAAATCCATGGTCTTGCAGAGAAGTCAAATAATTTGCATACTTCTGGGGGGGAGGGGAAGGAAAAGGGAATAAATATTTATTAAATGCCCTCTATATGCCAGGCACTATGTTAAGCACTTTAATATTATTATCTCATTTGATCACTACAACACTGTGAGGTGGGTGCTATTATGATCCCCATTTTACAGTGTAGGAAATTGAGGTAGACAGAGGTTAACTGACTTGTCCTGGGTCACACAGATAGTGAAAGAAAGGATTATTTCTCTCTTATATTAATAACCAATTATTAATTGAGATAAAATTTTTCTCTTTCTATTTCCTCATTCAGAAATAAACCCCCGTAGGTTTATACAGTCTCTGCAGGACATTGCTGATAGAAGAGACTGCCCAAATCCTCAAGGTATATGCTCAGGTGGGATCCTACCCAATTAGAAAACCTTAAAAAGAGAATCTAATCTAGGTGAATTCCAACCCATTATGTTTTACTCAAGCAGGTTCTGGTAGAGATTGGTCCCTTTGTCTAGATTGCCTGAGGTGGGGTGGTCTGGGCAGAGATAAGTATTGAGTGAATCACTGTCCCTCAGCCCATCATTAGCATAAGACCACCTCTCATTATAATTTTCATTCTCTCATTAATTGTTAACCAATCAGAGTTGATTTCCAGGAACACCCACTCTTCCAAGGGCATATAAGTGTTGATTGGCCTCCATGGTTGTCTTTAGTTTACAGAGAAAGCCAAGTAACTATCATTTTATTAATTATCTTCTAGCCATAACTAATAAAATTGATTATTATTTACCCAGAAACTACATCTCTTGAACTTTCTATTCATCACAGTGGTAAGGGTCTACAGTCAAATTTGAACTCAAGCCTTTCTGATTTCAGGTTCAGTCCTCCTCTAACCACTGTACCACCTAACTGCCTCTGGCCCAAGAACTTGGAGTGCTCAGTTTCGGTGAAACAAAAGAATAAATGCAAAGGACACTGGGGAGGAAATGCTTCTGAAAGGCACTTGAAAGGTCAGGTACCTGTGTACCATGCATGCAAACAGTATTTAGTTCCACTTGGAAAGTTTCAGGCCACCAGCTTTGGCTTCTGCCTTCTAGGAACACTCCCCTTAAGTCCTCCCCCAATGCCCCATCAGGGCTTGAATTTGGCTCTGGGATCTCAAAGGCTATACCCAGATAAGGTATGGCAGAAGCCATTAAGCTAGAAAAAAAGTCAAAAGCCAAAAACCAGCCCACCTCCTCTGAGGACCTGCCTGACTAAGGGAATTGAAGGTTCATCACCAAACAATGATTTATTCAGTTATAACAGTAACTCATGAAGACTAAGATGCAGAGTGGCTGTTGTCTGTAGCTGCGATGAAGAAGTCCCACACAATGAAATTAGGGATTTTAAAAACTATTGAAACCTTCCCCAACTCCTTTGCAGAGGCAGAAGACTATGGGTGTGGAATGTCATATACAATGGCAGGTTTTGCCACCTTGTATAGCTTTTCTCAACTTTATCCCCCTTCTTTTTTTTTGTTCTCAGCTCTAAGGGATGGCTCTCTGAGAGGGTGGGAGGAGGGACATATTAGGAAATACAATTGATGTAAAACAAAACATAAAAATTTATTTTAAAAGCAAGCAAAAAATTGAAATAAGCCTTGACTATATGCAAGATTTTATACCCGGTGCTGAATAAACTGCTCACCATAGAAATACAGTCTTTGCCCCAGAAAAGCTTAAGGAGACTAGACTTATTTGGGGAAAGAAAAATATTAAAAAATGTGAAAATACTAAATAAAAGGGAAAGAATACTGTAAACAGGGCAGTTGAAGAAGGTTTCTCAGAGCGGGTAGGGCTGGAGGTGGACCTTGAAGGATGGGGCAGACTTAGAAAGGAACTGGGGACAGAAAGCAACATGAACGTGCAAGGAGTAGGGTTCAGTGCACATGATATTAACAAGTAAGATAGGTGGGAGGTCTGGGAGAATGTGAATTGTGAAGACTGACTGCAGCTGAAGATATTACTGGGGGAATAACTGACTATATCCTTCCTCCTGTCAGGTGGCATGCCATATTTGCTTCAGTTTCAAAGATCTACACGTGTGCATATATGTGTGTACATACAGATACATCATCAGAGACTCACCATGCTGGAGTGTACTGTGGCCTGCTCAATGTACCTTGCGATGCCTGTCACAAAGGCGTTCCGGTCTTCAAAGTTTGTGTCAAAGTTGGCCTGTGGAATAAGAAATGATGAACAGGCACATTTCTGAAAAAAAACCTAGAAAGATTTGTACAAACTGATGCAAAGTGAAATGAGCAGAACCAAGGAAACACTGTATTCAGTATCAGCAACACTGTGTCATGATCAGCTATGAATGACTCAGCTCTTCTCAGCAACACAGTGGTCCAAGTTAAGTACAAAGGACTCATAAAGGAAAATGCTATCCATATCCAGATAAAGAATTGATGGACTCTGAATGCAGACTGAAACATATATCATTTTATTCTTTCTCATGTTTTTATTTCCTTCTGATCTGTTTCTTCCTCCACAGTCATGATGAATATGGAAATGTTTTACATGACAGCACATGTAAACACTATTTCAAACTGCCTACCATTTTTAGAAGAAGGAAGGGGAGGGAGGAAGGGAGACAAATTTGGAACTCAAAATCTTGTAAAAATGAATGCTAGAATTTTTCTTGATATGTAATTGTGGGAAAAAAATAAAATACTACTTAAAGTAAACAAAACAAAACAAAATTGGCCTGTGGGAATCCAAAGTTTAGAAGTCATTGCCAAATGGGAAGAAGAACAGTTCCAAAGGCATCAGATGTCTTCTGTTGAAGACATTTTGGCAACCAGGGATCTCATTGCTCCCACAAATTATAAAGAGTTCGAGATAACTAAGGTAATTGTGGCATAACCTTTACAAACAGGTCAAGGGAACTTCAGGGATGGTTGGTAACCAGGCAGAATCTTCCAGTATTTGGAGGGATGGCATTCTCCCCAACCAGAAAGGTACCCCACCAAAACCAAAACCAGGTACAAAAAAAAATGTCTGGGCTTTCAAAGGGAAGAATATTTCTACACGCCCTTCTCATTTCCACCAATCCAGAGATGG
Source organism: Notamacropus eugenii (assembly GCF_028372415.1). Classification (NCBI taxonomy): domain Eukaryota; kingdom Metazoa; phylum Chordata; class Mammalia; order Diprotodontia; family Macropodidae; genus Notamacropus; species Notamacropus eugenii. The sequence goes on along the minus strand of NC_092872.1, from coordinate 386,275,231 downwards.
AAAAATAAATCATCCAATAAACTCTTATTAATCACCTAGTATTTGCCAGGAATTGTGCTAAGTGCAAGAGGCACAAAGACAAAAGTGAAAAAGTCTTTGCCCTCAAGGAGTTTATATTCTACCAGGTCAGGCTAGGTACACTGGTCAAATCTGTATCATAATAATTATAATACTTAGCATTTAAGGAGCACTTTGATATTTACAAAGTGCTTCACATGTTTTCACATGTTATCCTCACCACAATCTTGAGAGTTAGGTGCTGTTATTATCCCTATTTTATAGATGAGGAAACTGAAGCTAAGAGAGGTTAAGTGCCTTGCCCAAGTTCACACAGCTAAAGTGTCTGAGGCAGGATCAGTACTCTTCTCTACCGAGCTACCTAGGTCCAGTAAGTGTTATGTTAATAGGTGGTTAATTTCATGCCCAATATCACTAAATAGGGCCTTGGACAAAAACAGTCCTCCTCTCAATAAGGAGGTCATGGCATAGCATGGCAAGGCACGGCAGTGATTCTAGGTGACCCAATATTTGGCATATGTTCTATATGTACCTATATGTATACATGGTGTCTCTTCCACAAGAATGTAAGCCTTTGGAGGACAGGCATTATTTATCTTTGTATGCCCAGCACTTAACACAGTGCCTTACCTTATTGATTCCTTTATTAATCGATTGATTCTGAAGTCTTGAAATTGTCAGTATAGTACTGACAATTCACTAGCCGCTGAAATTATTTATCAGCCCACCAGAAGGTATATAGGTAGACAAATGAATGAACGAGCATGGTGGAAAGTTTAACTCGCCCAGAGTGAATGGGCTACTGGCTATTTGCAAGGCTAACTGGATCTGCATCTGGAGGCTCCCCCAGTTGCACCTGCTTCCTTGGCTGAGCCAATCAATATTTATTATAAACATTCTCTTTGCACTTAAGTTAAAACAAACAACCATGACCCAGGGTCCCCAAGCCATTAGCTGCTGTAGGGAGCCAAGAGCCTTTCACATACATGAAGGAAATGTAATTACCCATTTGGGCTCCAGGGGTTTTTAAATTGCAATATTTAATTCATGAGGTCAGTGCTGCTAAAACTGAGGTTGGTTCAGCAGCTGGAGCAGTTAGTAAGTTATTTGGGGTCACAGTAGATCAGGGGAGGGAGAAGGCCCTCACATACACTCTTAGGTCTATTTCTTCAGAAAAGCCAAGTCTAAGGGTGAGAGAAATGGACAGCTGCCTAAGGCACCATATGCAGGGTGGTATAACAAGGTACACTTTCTAATACAACTTTTCATAAATGCACATATCTTTCATGTCAGAAAATTCTACTTTCCACAGTCCACAGGATTTATTTTGTAGTAAGGTAAGTTTTATACATTATTATGAAGGAACAATTTCTTAATTTGACTAGGGAGCATAAGGACTTGCCTTGACCTTACCCTCCACAGGCACTTTTCTAATATGCACCTAGGACTGGACCTCCTAACTCATCACTTTTTACCTCCCTGAGGCTGGCTTGGGTCTCCACATTTCCCTTCAACCTTCCATCTGCTGTGAATTGATCTTGTTAAGGGATGCTTGAGCCTTGCTGCTCTGGGCCTAGTCCTAAAGGCACTTACTTGGTACATGATGGAAGATGGTGGAGGTTCGATGCATGGCTGCTGGTCGGGGAGAGGCAGCTCTTCCAACAGGTCCACGTTGGACAGGGCATCTTCCAGGGTGACATGTGTCGTCATGGTTACAGTGTCTCAGTTCTGTTCTGGTTGTAGAATGAGGGAAGAGGACAGGATATTTGGAAACTTCAGCTGTTGCCAGAAATTCCTCCCCATCCCCACCCTCAGTCAATACATTGGAGCTAAGCTGAGGAAGGGGAAATTGCCTTGCAATCAACTCCTGTAATTAGTGGTTCTTCAACAGAAACTCCTACAAGGACGGCTCCTCCTAAGTGACCAAAAGAAGTGACTTTATAGCATATGTTGGGTGGGAATCAGGGACCGACACAGACACTTGCTTTCTCAGTGCATATTTAAGGTCAGAAGTTCTTAGCTTTTGTGGGATCATGGATCCCTTTGGCAATCTGATAAAGTCTATGGACCCCTTCTAAGAATAAGATTTTAAAATACATAAATATGCATATATAGGATTGAAAAGAAAGCCTATTACATAGAAATCATCAAAATAATTTTTTAAAAAAGTTCACGGACCCCAGGTTAAGAGCCTCTGTCCTAGAACACAGAACTTCAGAATTGGGAGTTTAGGGATCCTCTATTAAATTCACAGGATCCCATGACTTAGAAGAGACCTTAGATATCATTTTACTCAATCACTCTCATTTTACAGACAATAACAACAGCTCCCAATTGCCCAGTGCTTAAAGGATTACAAAGCAATTCTGTTTACAACAGTTCTGTAAGGCAGCTAATATGAGTACCTTCCTCACTATTTTACAGATATAGAAACTGAGGCACAGCAATTAATTGCCACTGCTGAGATTTGAACTCTGGTTCAAATCTATTGTTCTTTCTGGTTCATTATATGGATAGGGAAACTGAGGTACAGAGAAGGAGTCATTCCTCCAAGGCAGGGGTGGGGAACCTTCAGTTTCTAGGCCACATGTGGCCTTCTAGATCCTTGCGTGCAGTCTTTTAACTGAGTCCAAGTTTTACAGAACAAATCCTTTTATTAAGGGGATTTGTTCTGTTAAGTTTGTATTTAGCCAAAGGTCAACACTTGCAGACCTAGAGGGTCACATGTATATCTTTAAATATATATCTTTAAAAAAAGAGAAACGAGATCCTGATAAACTTTTTTTTCAGAGAAAGGAAAAAATTGTTTGTGGACATAGGTGTTTGGGAAGCCACACTAATCAAATAAGGCTCAAATAAGAAATTCTGTGTCCTGGGTAAGATCTTTTTGGCAGAGTGCAGGGCTTAGATGATCTGAAATGAGGTGGAAAGGAATTCTTCAGAAAAGGAGTTTCATTCCTGCATATCAATGTGTTTGATGTTGGAAAAAGGAAATGAAGTGAATGATCGCAAATACTGATTAAACCATAAGGTACAACTAAATGGCCACAATATGGAATTGGGGAACCATGATCCCTACTTTGCCTCATGATCTAGGAGAAAACGTAGAGACCATTTAGTCCAGGGTTCCTAAGCTTTTATATGTATTGGGCCCCTTTAGCAGTTTGTTTTAAAATGCATAAATTAAGAAATACAGAATTATAAAGGAAAGCAATTATAGTGAAATATAGTTATCATTTTTTTAAAGTTCACATCCCCACCCCCCCAGGAGAATAATGTATATAGGATTACAAAGGAAACCAATTATACTGAAAAATGGTTATAAATTTTTTTCATGTTTGTACACCCTGGGTTAAGAACCCCTAAATTCCCCCCTCTTATTCTATAGATGAAGAAACTGGGGACATGGCAGATTGTAACTTGTCCAAGAGCACATACCTCGTAAATACCAGAAATGGGATTGAAACTGGGGTCCTCTGTCTTCCTTTTTGACTAACACACCACTGTGTCAAAGGCTAGTGAAAAAATCCAGTCATGCATTCAGTGTGTGTCTCATTCTCTCCCTTTTTACTATCATATTTTGATCTTTCTTTTCATGTTTGATTAGTTCTAATAAATAGTGGAAAAAAACAAAAGAAGGAAGAAAAAAAGAAAGAGAGAGAGAAAAGGAGGGGAAAAGAAAAAAGGAAAGAAGAAAATGGAGAAAGTAAGGAGGGAAAGGAAGGAGAAAGAAAAAAGGAAAGAGAGAGAAAAGAAAAAGGAAAGAAGGAGTGGGAAGAAAACAAGAAAAGGAAGGAAGGGAGACAGAGAAAGAAGGAGGAAAGAACAAAGGAAGGGAAAGAGAAGGAAAAAGAAGTGAAAGAGAAGAAAAAGAAAATACAAAAGAAGAGAAAAAAGAAAAGAAAAAAATCCAGTCACCCACATGAGAACTGAATCCAGTGGGCTGAGGCCAAGCCAAAGCAGGGGCAGGATACATCGATACCTTGGCAGTCCTGAACCCATGTCCCTTTGGGACCAGTCATATGAAATGAAATCTTCCTTAACCCTTGTACAGATGACTGAACTATTTCACCCTCAAGTGCTTGTGTGAGTACACCTTCCTGTTATGAACTGTGGTAACAGTTAAAAGCCACAGCCTAAGAAGGGCATACCATATTCAGAAACAACTTCTCCTTTCCTGTTCTCTGTGCACCACCCACTGGGTAACCTGACATCCAGAGAGGCAGGTGGGAAGCAGCCTGGTGAAACCGAGATCTCCCTGGCCTGGGAGTCAACGGACAAGCACCCAGCACTAATCCTGGCTGTGCTAGTTAATTCCTTCTTCCTCATCTATAAAACGAAGTTGAACTACTTCTAAGGTCCCTTACAGTGCAGGCCTTCTCTGATTCTTCTAGAGATCTAGTTTCTTCTCCTGGGCTTCCCCAAACCTTTCCACTTTTTTCTTTAAACCAGAATGGCCCTTGAGGAAAGGAATGAAAAGAGCATTGACTGGGTTTGGAATCAGAGAACCTGGTTTTGATTCTGGTTCAGCTTGACTTTGAGCTTGCTTAACTGAGCTGTGTGATGTGGAGCAAGTCTTTAACCTCACCAGCCTCAACACTTTTAATCTGTAAAACAAGAAATGGGGTGGGGTGGTTGTGACTGAGCTAGCGAGGATCCTTTGTGCTGAGAGCCAATAAATAAATAATGAGCGAATGAATGAATGAACTTAGAAAACAGATAAATTAAGAGTGTGTATGCAGGTGTATGGTTGTTCAGTTGTATCCTACTTGATACTGGAGTGGTTTGCCATTTCCTTTCCCAGCTCATTTTACAGATGAGGAAACTAAAGCAAACACGGGTAAGTGACTTACACAGCTAGTAAGGGTCTGAGGCCAGATTTGAACTCAGGAAGATGAGTCTTCCTCACTCCGGGTCTGGTGCTCTATCTGCTGCACCACCTAGCTGCTCCAATATATGTATACACACATATATAAAGGATTCTTATGCTCTTTGCAAAAGCAGCTCCTATGAATCGTTTCTAAGATTATTTACATCTGCTAACCACCTGGGGGAGACTGGAAAAATTTAGCTTATGTTACAAACTCTGCAGCCTGAAGATCAATCAGAAAAGGGGAAAATAAAACCTTAAAAATCCCATTAAATTCCATAGGTATTCATTAAGCACTCACTCTGCTCAAGGAATTGTGAAAATGCAAAGATAAAAAATGACAGTTACTGATCTCAAGGAGCTTACTTACATTCTATTAGAGATGGACTTAACCCATATGCCAATAAGTATGTTAGGTAGGTTGTCACATGGCAATGGGGAGACTCCAAGTACTGTGGGAAAATCTGATGAGGGAGAGAATAATTTCAGCTGTAGAGATCAAAGGAAAGCTCCATTGGAAGTGATGGCAATTTAGTTGAGCCTTCAAAAAGGAAAGAAGGAATTAGATGAGCCCAAATTACAGGCTTGGGGAATAGCCCTCAAGAGCAAGGCAGAAGACAGTGAAACTGAATCAGAGGAATGGGTCATAGTCTCATTAGCTGAGATGGAGAGTGTATAAAGGTAAGATACACACACACATATATACATATATATGTATATGTATGTATGTATGTATGTGTGTGTATGTTATCTATATAATATACACAGACATATATATGTATATATACATGAAAAAAGCTACAGAAGTAGGCTGGAAACTTGAATGCCAGGCCACAGAGTCTATACACCATATAGACTATTCCAACTGCTCCAAATCAACTCTACACTCTAGTAGTGAGATTCGCCTATATGTTCCTGCTTATTTTTCTTGCTTGGGTTTCCAAGCTATTGTGGAAGCTTCCTACTGAAGATGATTTGTGTTCTCTACCGTTTGCACATGGAATAAGCCCAGCAAAACTGCAATCTCTCCATGTGTGGGAAGGCACAGATTTGTCTTATTAGGCCAGTCAGACACTGTGGACTGGCACAGCTCAGGCAACCTAAGTATCCTTGGTTACACAGACGACAGGGCTGGTGGTACATTTTTCAGCACCAGCTCTGGCAGTCGCCACTGGGCCATGGTTGGAGAAAGGACAGTGGCCAGGTCAACAAGGGTGCTGTGGGAACTTGGCTGTGGGACTGAAGAAATTCTTGTCCCAGAGCCCCCAGCCTTGCTAACATATTAGCAATGGTTTTGTATTAGAATCCCCTATTTTGTGTACTGGAAGGAAAAAAGGGAAAAGAAAATTCTTGTCTCTGGGGTAGGAAATTAATGTGCTTAAGGATTCTGCTATGAATAATTAAAAAACATTTTAACCTCTGAAGTTTGGAAAAGGAGAAACTATAAATAATAAAGATGAGAGGTAGCACAGGTGAGTGAATAGAGGGCAAGTGCTGGAATCAGGAACACCTGAATTCAAATAATCCTACTTTGGATTCACACACACGTGCATGCATGCACCCACTCACTCACGCACAACCTTGTACAGGTCATTTAACCTCTTAGTGTCCCAGGTACTCTTAAAGAATAAATTACAAACTGGCAGGCAATCTGCATTAGAGGAGGGAACTTCCACACTGGAAATTCTACACCCAGATACAACAGCAGATCCCTGTTTTGACATCATCACCCACCTTCTCAAGACAAATAATAGTGTATGGCTATGTAAACCTTGTGACTTTCCAAAGAAATTACATGCCTATTAATCACATATACAGCCCTTTTAGGTAGGGAAGACAGAAATCTGTCTCCATTCGACAGGAGGAAGAAATGAGCCACTAGAGATAAAGTGAATTATCCAGGATTATGCTGCTATAAGAACTGGAATCAGAAAAAGAAGTGAAGTCTTTTTTTTAAATTCTTTAAAAAAACATATAAACTTGACAAACATCAACATTTCCATAATCAAAAGACAGAAAATGGATGCTTATATATGAAACTGTAAATCTAATATGTATAGATTTTTATAAGTATATATTACACTTAATAGGGTAGTATAAACACTGCCATCTTTTGTGTGTACCCTTTGGAACTCCTTTTTGCTCTTTTCTGTATGTTTTTATAATGTTTCATTGATATTCTTCTTTTTTTAAAATCATTTCCAACTCCTATTCCCTCCAAACTCTTCTTGCCCCCCAAATAAAAGCCCACTCTCTTATAACAAGTAAGTAGAGACAAACAAAACACATTCCTACTTTGGTCATGTCTAAAAATGCATGTCTGATTCTGTACCTATAGTCGTTCCCCCTCTGCCAGAATCAGTCTTCAGGACTTGTGACCTATCACTTTATTGATCTAATTCTTAAGTCTTTCAAAGATACCTTTCTTTATGATATTATAGTTACTATGTAAATTGTTCTCCATTTACTTCCCCTTGCATCAGTTCATACAAGTCTTCTCAGATTTTCCCCATGTCTTACAGTGCAGTAATATTCCATTAAATTCACATTCCATAGAATCCAGATTTTCTGATGATCACTCCTGCCCTCTTTTACCTGGATTATACCTGCTTTTGCAATTATTTTCAAGGTGCCAAGCTTATTTTATTTAATTCATTGATTTATTAGCCAGAAACTGAACTTCTTGGCATAAAAATCTTTCTGAAGTGAACCGTAATCATGTCCCTCAAAGCTTTTTCAATGACATCACTATTTACCAAATTAAGCATTCAAGGCCTTCCATGTTCTGGCCTCAACTTAGCTTTCCAAGCTTATCTCCCCTAATTCCTTTCCATACCTTTCAAACTCTAGCCAGACTGAATCACTTATGCGTGATTCCCTTTCCTCCCATCCCTGTACTTTTGCTCATAATGTCCTTGACCTAGATTATCTTCCCAAACTCAACTCCGCTGACTTCAGTCAAATAATAATCACTAACATACATATATATACACATACATATACATATATACCTACAAACATATACACACACACCGCTTAATATGTGCCAGGCACTGTGCTAAACACTTTACAATTATTATCCATTTGATCCTCACAATCGTAGGAGATAGGTGCTATAATAAGCTCCATTTTATGATAAAGAAACTGAGGCAAATAGGAATTAATTAACTTTCCCAGAGTCACACAGCTAGTAGGTATCTGAGACCCTGATTTGAATTTAGGTCTCTCTGACTCTGGGTTAGTTGAGTGGTGCCATGGATAGAGCGCTGGGCTTGAAGTCAGGAAGACTCATCTTGAGTTCAAATCCAGCCTCAGACACTGTATGACCCTAGGCAAGTCATCTTACCCTATTTGTCCCAGTTCTTCATGTGTAAAATGGGGACATGCTGGAGAAGGAAATGGCAAACCACTCTAGCATCCTTGCGAAGAAAACCCCAAGGACAATGTCAATGGGGTCATGTTGAATCAGACACAACTGAACTTTCTGACTCCAGGGCCAGTGATCTCTCCACGGCACCACATAGCTGCCAGTCAAGACCAAGATTGAATGTCCCTTCCTGTATAAATCTGTCTTGATTCCTAATGAAGTCTCCCTCCTCTGACCACCCATGATCTTTTATTCTTATCGCTCTAATGACATCTTGTTCTCTTATTCTGCCTTGTATTCTAGTTATTTATGTATTTGCTTCTCCTGTGATGTTATATTAAATGAAATGCACAGAAGTGCCAACATTCAGCTACTCCTTCACAAAGTGTGAAGAAATCCTTCCATCAAACTTGAGAGAACTGAAAAGCAGCTAGACACTGATGGCTAAAGGATCAGCCATGCCTCAGTGGTTCTTTAAAAAGCAAGATACATTTCTTTGGGATTCAGTTGAGGCAGGAGACAGCTATGACAAGTATGAACTCTGGCAGTTGACAAACGAGCCACTGATGGAAGAACCCAGCTCCTGGAAAGCAGTAACTCCTTGCCCATTGGAGGAAAGGGGATTTCCTCTTCTTCCTCCTCCCCATTAGCCCTGGCATCTTCCAGTGAAACTACTTGCCCAGGAGGAGACCTTACCCAACAGGGGAAAGGCCTGGGGAGCCCAACATAATGACATGCCCACCAAAAATGATGCATCCAGGAAGAAGGGAGTGAGGACACCACAAAACAAGATAGATATCAGGATCTTGCAGCATAAGAGCTGTCATGGTCACGTGTTCCATAAGTATGGCCTTTCTAATAACGTACTCCACAGATGTGCCCAATCATCCTGGTAATGTTGCATGTATTTGTGAGAGAGTGGGCCCCATGTTTATGGGTAGAATGGTTTGAAATAATATTGGGTAGCATACACACACATATATATATATATGTATATATATATATACATTATATATATAATGTCGCTTGCAAAGAGCTATACACACGTATATGTATAGATGTGTTTCATTTGATACAACCACCCTTTAAGGTAGATGCTATAATAATTCCCATTGTACAGATAGGGATTGCAGAGGAAACTGAAGCTGAAAGAGGTGAAGTGACTTGTCTAGGATCACACACCTAGGAAGTGTCTGAGGTTGGATTTGAACTCAAGTCTTTCTGACTTCCAGGCTAGTGCTCTTACCTAGTGGGCCACCTACTATTCTTATAATGGCAACTCAGTAGATGCCTTTACTTTGTGCTAATTAAGTTCTCCGTCTGACTATTAAAAGTAAAAATGCTTAGTGGCAGCTTGTGAATTACAGTTTTAGGAATGCAGACCCACAGACCCTGGGGACAGTCACTTCCCGGGGACCCAACCTTCAAGAATATGTTAGAGAGATGTAGCCCCTGAGGGGATGCTACAGATGCAGAAGCTGTTAAAGGTGGAAAGGGCCATAGAGCTTATGAGGTCCAGACAAAGAAGATGACAAAGCCCGGAACATACAGATAGGCAATAGTACAGGTGGAATGAGAAGCCAGGAGTCCTGATTTTGTGAAATGCTTACATGCTATCCTTGATTAAATGGCTAATCCCACTGTGCTCATTCATTACCAAATGATCTGAATTCCTGGTATCCACAGTAAATAAAGTTATATTATGTAGCCCTGAGTTACACAGTGCAAAGAACATTGGACTCAGGGTCAAAAGAATCTTGTTCTCTCCACTGAGTGACCACTCTAACCTCTTGGCCAAGCTATTGGTTTCCATGCATCCAATCCCATGGCTCTCCAACATATCCTCCACACAGCTGACAAACTGATATTCCAAAAGCACAGCTGTGACCATGTCACCCCCTGCTCAAGAAGCTCTGAAAGTTTCTTCTTGCCTCTAGGAGAGAATACAAAGTCCTTTCTTTGGCTCTTACAGGACACTGTAGTCTGGATGTAGCCTCCCTTTGTAGGCTTATTTCTCACGACTCTCCTGTATCCAATCTAGCCAACCTGGCTCACTTGCTTTTACATTTTTTCACACACACACACACACACACACACACCCCAATCCATTTCCCCATCCCCATGCTGTATAGGCTGTCTGCTATATCTGGTATGCCTTCCCTCCCTTCTTCATCCCAGAGTCTTCCTCCAAGAAACCAACTTGATCCCTACCCTTTATTCTCCAAGATGTTAGTGCCATTTCCCTGGAAATTACTTTGTATCTATGTTGTGTATATTTTGTATTTAACTGTCATTACACATATTCTATATCTTCCCTCCGCCCCTTCCCCAATTGAATATAATTTCCTTTAGGAACAATTTCATTTTTTTTTAAAGGCAGCTAGATGGTAGAGTACACTAGGCCTACAGTCAGGAAGTTGTTGTTCAGTTGTTTCAGTTGTGTGCAACTCTATGTGACTCCTTCTTGAGGTTTTCTTGGCAAAGATAATGAATTTGCCATTTCTCCAGCTCATTTTACAGATGAGGAAACTGAGGCAAACAAGGTGAATCACTTGCCCAGGGTCACACAACTAGCAAGTGTCAGAGGCCAGATCTGAACTCAAGCCTTTTTGACTCTGGGCCCCAGTGCTCTATCTACCGTGCCACCTAGCTGCCTGGCCTCAGAGACTTTCCAGTTTTGTGACCTTAGGCTACGCATTTAATCTCTGTCTGCTTTAGTTTCCTCACCTATAAAAATGCGGATAATAATAGCACCTACCTCACAAGTTTGTTGTGATGATCAAAGAAGATAATATTACAAAGTGTTTAGTGTAGTTACTGGCACATAGGTGCTTAATAAATGCTTGTTCCTTCCCTTTGTATTCCCAGCATCTGGCATACAGTAGGTGTTTGATAGATTTTGATAGCCAGTTTGATAGATGGCTGAATAAAGTTCCAGCTTTGATATCCACTACCTGTGCAACCTAAGCCAAGTTATATAAGCCCCATGACTCAGTTTCCTCATCTGCAAAACAGTAGAGATACATTTACATATATTTCCTACCTCTCTTACTGGCTTGTACTGAGGAAAACACCTTATAAACCACTAAGCACTTTAAAAAAGCAAGCTAGGAATATGATACAGCTCCTCAATCTTCAATTCTTCCCCAAAAGAAAGTACAGGTCTAAGCAGCAGCAGCAGGTTCACTTTCCAGCGAGGTAAAGTCTCAGATATACTTGGCTTCAAAAGGCTAAGGATGGAAAGAAACCGAGCTGTCACTGAACCAACAGGTGCCACAATCTACTGCTCCTCTGAGCGGCTTCCTGCCTTACTGGGCTAGAACCAAAGGGAGGTACCAGAGGAAGGGGCCCAACACCTCTTCTCTTTCTTTTTACCACAGATAGTCCACGGGGCTTCCCCAGCCTAACCAGAAAAGCTCCTGTGATGAGAAATCTCTAGGCCGGAAGAGAAAAAGGTACCCTGAGCTAATCAATTAGAATGCCTGAGATGATGGGGTTCTGTAACACAAAATGTAGCATGTCAGAGCTGGAAGGAAACTAGAACATGAAACGTCAAAGTCAGAAGAGAAGCTGAGAGCAAGAAATTACCTTAGAACAGAGATTTTCAAAGCTTGGTTTGGGGACCCCTAGAGATCCTGAAGACCCTTTCAGAGGTTTAGTGAGATCAAAATTATTTTCATCATGACACTAAGATGTTTAAATTTCTAATACAACAAAAATTGATAGGTATAACTCACATAAACAAATCTCTTCGGAGTATCCTCAATAATTTTTAAGAATGTAAAGAGGTCCTGAGAAATCTGAGAGCCACTGCCTTAGAATAAGGAATGTATAATGTCATAGCTAGAAGAGATCTCAGAACATAGAATTTTAGAATTATGAGGGATCTTAGGACATAAAATAGGGCATGTCAGAGGTGGAAGTGACCTTAGAACATAGAACATTAAAGACAGAAGGAAAATAGGCTCTAAGTGCTAGAGGGTACCTTACAATGTAGAATATCCAAGTTGGAAAGGATCTTAGAACACAAAATGTCTGAGGTGAAAAGTATCTGAAAGGTCACTAGTCCAACTCACTCATTCTAGAGATTTTATACACATTTGGCCCAGAATGATGAAGTAATTTGTTCAAAGTCACACAGAACCAAATCTCCTCCCTTCCTAGTCAGCATGGAAACCTTTGCCATAAAAATCAATTTAGCAGAATAGGATGAACTTGAAGAGCAGGATATCTGATTTATATATAACCTCTGGTTGTTCTTCAGGAACTTTGGCGCTTGATATAGGTTCACTGTTTAACTTGGGTAACCCAGTTCTCCCTTAGATTTTCTTTCTACGAACTTTTCTTATCAAGGGATTTTGGGATGATGCAAGAAATCTAGCCTGATAAATTTTCTTTATTTCTACATCAAGTCTTGAGATCACATCTCTAATTTCAAACCAAGTATTTACCGTTTCCTAAGAAGCACTCAGGGAAGCAAAATCACATCATGAGTAGAAGGCCAGCCTTGCAGTGATCCACGTTTGGGCCCAGGTCCTGTCTGACACCATGTGACTGAGGGTGAATCAGAAACTCTTAGTGCTCAGAAAGCAACTCCACAAGACCAAGTTACTGATGAGTTGCTAAGTTGTTTCATGGGAGGGAGTTTCTGCACAGCGAAGGTCAATGAAATCACCAGATACAGATTAAGACAAAACACTAAACATTGAGGCCTATTGATCTGTGATTTTGTTGGCCGAGGGAACTCTCAATAGAGATCAGTATCTTCTCTGCAGTTTAGCCTTAGTTGTGTAGATTTAGCAGAGAGGTTGAATATAAAAAGGTATGAGCACTGACAAGTAGTATGTCAGACACAACAATTAAGGCAGGTCTCCCTGCCTCCAAGGCCAGTTCTTTATCCAGGATTTGTCATTTGCTTCTCCAGCTCATTTTACAGATGAGGAATCTGAGGCAAATAGGGTAAACTGACTTGCCCAAGGTCACACAGCTGGTAAGCATCTCAGGCCAGATTTCAACTGGGGGAATAGTGGGAGATACAGTTGAACAGCTAAGGTTTGGTTCTATTTATTCTCCAAAGGGGACAAGCAAACTGGGCATAACCCTGTATTTCTCTTTAATAGATAAGAATCTTCTTGCATTGACCTCCTTTTAGCCATGTGACCTGGTGGGGGCGGGGAGAGGGGGGCGGAGAGGGAAATAAGAGAGAGAGCGATGTTAGAAGCAGTACCTTTCAAAATTTTAGAAATTCCCTCTCAGCAATACTATCAAGGTTTCTGATTAAGAACAGGTCTTCATCGCCCAGTGCTGGCTGAGTCCCTTAATTCTCTTTGGCCTGAAAGGAGCTGAAGGTGAGGGCACAGCTGCTCAGCTGATCACCGTTATTCCTTCTCTCCCATTAGGCAGACCAGAAGAGCCCACCCTCTCTCTCCATGCTTCCTCCCTCTCCCCTCCCTTCCACCACCAGCACTCCACGTCAGAGCAGAGCCCTGAACATGCTATCATCTGAATGTCAATAGAGAAGCCAGCCCTGATCAGCCTACATAGCAGGATAGACAATTGGAAAGCACTACAAGTGACTCCTCGCTCTGTTAACTAACTTGCTTCTTCCTGTGTTGCTGGCAGGATGGAGGGACCTTGCTGTTGATGACAGATTTGTGCAATTACATGTATGTGTGTATGTGTGTGTGTGTGAGAGAGAGAGAAAGAGAGAGAGAGACAGACAGACAGACAGAGGTGTCACACTACTAGCATTACTTGCTGGTACTACTGGCACCTTAGGCACCATCACAAAAGGGGCATAAGAAGATGACTAGATTGGACTAGAAGATCTTTCAAATATTTCTTCTCTAAACTTTCTGGTGCTGTGATTCTAAATGCTTGCTGGGTCAACCAATAACCAAAGTACAGGTTTGCTGGTTTAAAAAAAGGGTATTGTAAGGCCAATTTGCCTCAGTCTCAATAAGAATCTGGACATCTAGCTCTTTTCTGTGAACTAATCAGATATTAAAATCTATAACCTACTCTGATCATTCTACAGACAACAGAAACCCTAAGGATAAGCTTCACATTTTGTCACATACCTGGCTTTTTCTTTTGCAGGTGCAATGTCCTTGAAAGCTTTAGTTACTTGCTTTGGACTTTAAATACCCTGCCAAGATCGGTCTTAAGGATTTTTTCTGTAGTATATTATTCAATGCACATTTCTTAAATCTACTACAAGGGGCAGAGACCAAAGGTCCCAGTTTGTTAAGAAAAAAAATCATTATTTACTTTTAATCTTCATTTTTTAAATTCTGAGTTTTGAATTCTCTCCCTCCTGCCTGCCCCTCCCTCATCCACTAAGAAGGCAGGAAATGTGATATCAATTATACACATGAAATCATTCAAAACATGTTTCCATATTAGCCATGTTGCAAAAAAAAAAAAAGGCAAGAAAAATAAAGAAAGTGAAAATAATTATGCTTCAGTCTGCACTCAGACTCCAATCAGTTCTCTCTCTGGAGAGAGAAAGCATTTTTCATCATAAGTCCTTTGGGATTGTCGTGGATCATTGTATTGATCAGAGTAGCTAAGTCTTTCACAATTGATGATTCATACAATATTGTTGTTACCGTGTACAATGTTCTCCTGGTTCTGTTTGCTTCACTTTGAATTAGTTCATATATGTCTTCCCAGTTTTTTTTTTCTGAAACCATCCTTCTCGTCATTTCTTATAGCCCAATAGTATTCCATCACAATCATATGCCACAACTTCTTCAGCCATTCCAAAACTGATGGACATCCTCTCAATTTTCAATTCTTTGCTACCACAAAAAGAACTCCTATAAATATTTTTGTACACATAGGTTCTTCTCCTTTTTCTTGGATCTCTTTGGGATAAAGACCTATTAGTGGTTTTGCTGGGTTAAAGGATATGCACAGTTTTATAGCCCTTTGGGCATAGTTCCAACTTGCTCTCCAGAATGACTGGACCACTTCACAACTCCAATAGTGCATTAGTGTCCCAATTTTTCCACATCTCCTCCCAATTCAAATTTTAATTTGAATTTCTCTAATCAATAGTGATTTAGTACATTTTTTCATATGACTAACAGATAGCTTTGATTTCTTCTGAAAAATGCCTGTTCATACCCTTTGAACTTCTATCAACTGGGGAGTGATTCATATTTTAATAAATTTTATTCAGTTCCCTATATTTCTGAGAAATGAGGCCTTTGTCAGATATACTGGCTGCAAAAATTTTCACCTTAGTTTCTTGTTTTCCTTCTAATTTTGGCTGCATTAGTTTTGATATCATTTTTTTTTTGTCTTTAATGAAACAGAAAATACCTCCTATTTGAAGGTAAATACCTCCCTGCCTCAAGTCTCTCCCTACTCTAGTTCATCCTCCACAGCTGCCAAATTGATATTCCTGAAATACAGATCTGACCATATTATCCTCCAATTGAAAAATCTTCAATGATTTACTATTAAGCAATAAAGATTTTTAACCTGAGGGTGCAAAGATACTCCAAAGAGTCTTTGGATAGATTTCATAGAGGTCTGTGGACTTGAATGGGGAAAAAAAGAACTTGATATTCACTCATCTGTAACTGAAATTTATCATTTCCTTCCATTATTATTTTTAAAAAAATATTCTGAGGAGGGATCCACAGGCTCTACCAAACTACCAAATGGGTCCAAGA
This sequence comes from Notamacropus eugenii, assembly GCF_028372415.1. NCBI lineage: Eukaryota > Metazoa > Chordata > Mammalia > Diprotodontia > Macropodidae > Notamacropus > Notamacropus eugenii. Next base: position 386,259,291 of record NC_092872.1, on the reverse strand, counting down.
CACACAAAAAGCTATGAACTTCTGTTTTAGAATAAAACACAAAATCCTCCAGCCTGGAATTTAAAACTCCCCATGATTTGCCTCCCACTTACTATTCTAGTTTTATTCCACATACTCTCCAATCCAGGCAAACTGGTTACTTCGCCTTGTACATGACCTTGCATCTTCAACCTGTACATCTGCACAAGCAGTCCCACCATGTCTGGAATGCACTCCCTCTTTACCTCCACCTCATAAAATCACTAGTTTCCTTTAAAGTTCAGTTCAAGGGTGCCCTCTTAATAAAAAAAAAGGCTATTCCTAATGTCTCCAGTTATCAGCACTCTCGGCTGCTGGCTATTGTTTATTTTACCTTGCATGTATCCTGTATACAGCGGTTTTTTTTTACTTTCTTTTTTTGTCCTATTAGACCATAAGCTCCTTGAGGACAGGGCAGGGTCTATTTCCTTTTTGTCTTTGTATGATATTGTCAGTACCTTGCAAGTTCCTTGTGCAAAGTAGTTACTTAAATGTTTACTGGAGAGAAATAAATTCTAGAGAGAGTGCAGACAGCAGGCAGCAATAAAGGATGTTTGCCATGCTATTCACTAATTTAAGAGGAGGAAGGGGAGCAAGAAAAGTCAGCCTTCAACACTCCTAGCTGAGAGCAGTTTTCACAGGCTGCAGAGAGGTGGAAGTGAGGGGAGCTGGGTCAGTGCTTGATGTTGACACACGTGCTGGGAAATGACTGGTCTGTGTACACAGCCTTGTGGTACGTGCTGTGGGGGATAAAGAAGAAATAGAAATGGGATCTCTATTTGAGGCACTGAAATTCTAGTGCTAAGACAATAGGATTTAAATTCAGTTGGAAAGAACATTTGTGGGATGTTTCCCTCAAAGCCAGACACAGAGCTTACTTGAATGCAGAGACTGTCTTAATTATCTTTACATTTCCCACAATGCATTGCACTTGTTTGAAGGAATGCATGCATGCATGAATGAATGATAGTGGGATGGCTAAACTGTGTGCAGAACAGAGAGCAGCTATGAAGTTTATCTTTCTTCTCCGCTTTTCTCTACATTTCCTATATGTTGAAAACGTCTGATTTGTTAAGGAGACAAGAGCCTTCTTAAGGCACAAGATGTGACATTGTCCACAGTACGTTATTTGAACCCCCCAACAACCTCACCCTGGATTTTGTTTCAAGTCAGTTATTGTTTCACTTAAACCTGTACCTAAATGCTAGACTCTCTAAGGTTGCCTAGCGACAATATGAACAATCAGAGGGTGATCCATCATAGGACCAACCCCCTCCTCCCTGCTTCCATTCCCTAAATCAATTGGTTCTCTCAGGTTTTTCTACAGAGTCATGCTTACTTTCCAAGTCCCTTGAACCCCAAATTAATTGGTAGCTGCTTTTCAGATTATTATATAACAAGATTCCAAACCGACCCCACTGGAAACCAATCCCCAGGCAAGGGTGGCTCCTCAAATCACCCCTAGCAATGACATGCACCCAATCCATGCTCTTAGCTGTTTCTGGCACCTGGGAATCAGGGAGTGGATACCATTCCACACAGGCCTATCACAGCCCTCTAAGTAACAGCTGAGGATGGGGAGTCAATCTCTCAAACGTTCACATTTGGATATGCATCCCACACTCACACACTGAATGCTGAAATGACTTTTTATACCCAAGACTTTTCCAAAAGCCATTTCAGAATTTCTTAATCACAAAGTCCTTTTCAGCCCCTCGGTCACTCAGCAGTATAGGCCACAATCCCCCTTTTTAGATCAATGTACAGCATGCAATTAATAAATAGTCTCTTGAGGAATGGAAGGGCATCTGTCCAAATGGTTCTAACATTCAGGAATATCGTCATCATCCTTTCTATTTCCGTAGCATTTTTCTCCTAAGACTCTTTGCTTAATAGACATTATCTCATCCTTAGCATTTCACAGAACAGGCAGGTAGCAAGAAACACTAATTGAATTTTGGAAATGGAAGAACTGAGAACAGAGAGGTTCTGCGCCTGGCCTAAGGTCACATAGCAAGTCAATGATATAACTAGTTATGGGGAAATCCCTGGACCCCACACCACTACTCTATTCATTAGTCCTGAACAGTCACAAGACTAGATTACTTTTCTGCCTAGCACTTTTCTAAGTAGCAAAATGTTCCCTGAATCTCTCTTGTTGATTGCATAACATTGAGCATACAGGGGGGAAAATTCCTTCCTGACCTTCTGTTCCATGCTTTGAAATGTGAGAATTGCCTCAGCCTTTGCTTACATGGTTTTCTTCCACTCTGGAATGTTTTCCTCTCCTCCTCTCTGTCTATTTAAATTTCAATCCATCTTCTAAGGTCTAGCTAAAGTCTTACCTCTTCCATAAAGTCATCCCTGACCCATGCTCTCTTTGTCCTCTTTTCTCATCCAGGCCTCAGAGAAGACTGAACTTCCTTAGTCACTGAGGCTAGCTTCTCCAGGAATCCCCACAACACTCCTACATAACCCAAGCCAGAGATGAGTTCAAAAAAGACGTTGTTTCAGAAGTTCTAGGTCACTGAAGGAAACCTCAGCAGAGGTGAAAAACCATGGCCAACGCTACTATGTCATTAGGCTGCTTGGGTGGCATCAAAGAATCCACTTGACCCACAGCTGCCTCTGGAAAAAGGAGTGGGGAATGCTGCCTGGCAAAGCTGTCCTTGGGAGGAAGAAGTTCAGGAAAAATCAAACTGTAAGCATTCCTCTGTCCCCTAATATCTGCAGCCAGGTGAAATTGGAATAAAAGAAGAATAGTCTTGCACTATACCACATAGGAGCGGAAATCGATCTTGGAGGTCATCTACTGCAATCCTTCATTTTACAGTTTGGGAAACTGAGGCCCAGAGAGATAAGTGAGTGGTCAAAGGCCCAAAGAAAGTTGATGACAAAGTCAGCACTAGAACCTCTCTCTCTTGACTCTTCCTAACCTAGGCCACGGGATTTCCTATCCCACCATTTAACACCAGCTGGGAAGAAAAAGAAAGTTTTTTGTTTTTTTTTATTATTTGGTAACATATCCCTGAGTCACTGACTAAAGGCATAGGTCCTGCAATTCAAAGGACCAGCAACCTCCCCTCAAATTGTTATTTAGCCACTTTTTGAAAATGTTTGATGAGGGGAAAACCTGAGGTTTTTGTACAGCTTTTATACAGCTCTGATGGTTAGGAAATTTTTGTCCTGAGGTCAAATCTAAATCTGCTTCTTTTCAACTTCTCCCCACGGTTCCCAGTTCTGACCTCTGGTCAAACAAAGCAAGTGTTAGCCCTTCAAAGTCTTGAATACAGGGAGGTGTCACAGTGGATGGAGTACTGGATTTGGAGTAAGAAAGACCTGAGTTCAAATCCAGCCTCACACATTTGCTAGCCATGTGACCCTGGACAAATTACGTAACTTCTGTCTTCCTAACCTTCCTTGACTCCTAGGTAACATATAAATCCTCTTCCTCCTTAATTAGTCTATTTGTGAATCCTCTAAATGTAATTTAGTCTGTAACCTGACTTAGTTTACCTATGGAGTTTGTTTGACAAGGTTTGTTTCCTTGGGGAATGTATGACTTTGTTCAACTTTTATGATGCTGAAGGAAGTATAGGATTATAGGTCTATCTTCTTTTTAACTTTTATAGCCCAAGAAGAATACACAAGATTACAATATGTAAAAGAATTATTTCTTTGTCATTTTGGTGTAATTTTGCCTATAAGAAGCCTTGTTAGAATCCTAATCATTCAGTTTTGTCTGAGGCCTGGGCCTATGCTTGAGTATAATAACAAAACTTAGGTTTTCACACCCATAATTTCTGTATTGTGGTAAATATATATAGGGCAGCATGTACCTACCATTTGAACTCAGAGAGGAGATGTTTCTCCCATAAGAGCTTAAATCATTACGTAAATGCTAGTTATTATTATTAAAGCCTCTCTTCTTCAGGCTCGCTAAACAACCTCAATTCCTAAATGATCCTCCTGTGGTGTGATATTGAGACCCTTTCCTCTCCTAATCACCTCTGGCTCTCCAGAGGATCTGTCATCTTCATCTCTGGATATCTTCCTGTTTATCAATATCATTCCCCAAATGTTCTTCCTAGAACTTTATTTGATACTACAGATATCGTCTGACCCAGGAGCATGCATGGCTGCCTCTCTATTCCTAGACATCACACCCCTCTTAATACATCAATGAGATGGACCAATGCCTGGGGCAATTACATAAAAATAAAAGGTTAAATCACACCAAAAATAGAGATACCGTCGTGGCACCATCATTGAAACTAAAATCATCAGTTTGAAGTTCACCTACTAGAACCCTCTGCCACCCACAGTGGTCTCTGGAACACTCTTTGAGATCATGCCACATCTTCAAAGCTGGAGGCTGATAAATGTCAATTTGTGCCCTGTGCTAATTTTAAAAGAGCTATTCCCAATGTTAATGAGCAGCCGGCTTTATTCCTTCCCTAATTTTGCTTGCTGGTCAGTGTCAGCAAGACAGGCAGAGCGTTCTATAGGAAATGGAGCCTCTCAATGGATGAACACAGTGGGGAGATGAATTATTAAGAAGGTACACTGTGTTGTTTATCTGCTACCTCTTTTCCTCCATTCCCCCCTTCCAGGCCTTTTATTTTTCCCAGTTCTCTCTCTCTCTGAGACAGTCCCTGGTCTTAAATGACTCCCCCGACCCCAAAACCTCAGTATTATCTGACTGAATACATTCAATCCTGACAATCAAGTAAGCTTAACCTATTGCTTAGAACAAGTTTTCACCCTTCTGCTTTCCAGTATGCATCCAGCAGCAAGGCTTGGGTGCCTATGGAGCTGGTCAAAACTGGCCAGGAAATATAATAAAAGAGCTTAGAGAAGAGGAGAGCTAATGCCACCAGGCAGGAGGCTCAGCATTCAGAAATGGCCAATGGCACCCAGCTTTGTAAGCAGTATCACTGCCCTGTTTCCTTCTGCCTAAAAGCTAGGCCCTGTGCAGCCACAGAAGCAAGGGAAAATATGTAATTTTTTTTGGAGGGGGGGGAGATCAAATCCAGCTGATAACCTCACACAATTAGGTGTTAGGCACATAGCAAATGCTTTCCAAGGATGAAAATGACTCTTATACACACATACACACACACGACCCCATTCCTCCCAGTGGAATATAAACTTCTTGAAGGCCAGGATAGTTTCATTCTTGTCTTTACACCCCCAGTGCTTAGCATAGTACCTTGCACATAGTAAGGATTAAATAATAAGCTTACCTATATGATATCATTTCTGTATACTGGAAAGACAAATCCATCTCTTTACACCCCACCAAACCAAGCTAACACTGATTATTTTTTTCTACTTTTGGAGTTTCATTTCTTTGCCTTAAAACTCTGTCACAGACTACAGAATTTAGAACCAGATGGGAACGTAGATGACTTCAGTCCAACTCCAACCCCTAATTTTCCTGAGGTCCAGGTTGTATGCTTAAGGTCATACAGCTTATAAATGGCAGGGACAAATACCCCTGGAAGAAGTAATGGGCAATTATTTGTACATTACAATCATGAACACACATGCATTCAAGTGAAAGAGTTTAGCAGACTTTCCTGAGCAGAATCCAGAGGTCAGAGTAGTGACTGAGCACGAGATCAGTAGATGCTGGCAGGTGGTGGAGGTGATTAGGGGCAAGGAAAACAAACTGCCAACCACACCATTCAGCCCAAGGCTGACACTCTCTACAAGTGATATTTCAAATTCTTTCTGTCCTTCTAGACTTTGAATGTCCTTGAATGACTTCCCAAGAACAAACTCAGATTCACAGACCTGAAGGGGCATGCGGTTAGGAGGAGGGCAAAGGAAAGTGATACCAGTGTTCCCTAGACTGGATCCCTCACTTGGGCGGTGAGTCTTGTCACTTGCTACCTGCCACAGAATGTCAAGCAGCAGAGACTAAACAGTGCTGGTGGAAACTCAGTTAGGGAGAAGGAAGGCCTTTTTACCCTCGCTGGCTCTCAGTGGCACAACAGAGGCCAAACCACATTTGAGGGGAAATCTCCAGAGCTGATGATTTCTCAGCATTCTCCAAGCATTTGTGGGGACACTGACCCTACTTCTCAGCTCAGGAAACTGAGTTTTCCTGAAGTGAATTGACTGCTGCACAAGTATAGTCCACACCTGTGATCTGTTCACCTTCTCATCTGCCTGGTTCTGGCAGCCCACTCATTTTCCAGTCGCTTAGTTACATACATATGAAATTCTCCCTGAAAATTCAAGCTATCCCAGCATAACATCCCCCTATGTAGTGGCTCTGCACAATTCAGCATCATATATATACACATACATATACACACACACATATACATATATATACGTATTCAGCATCATGTATACACATGCATGTGTATTTATACAGTTTTATGTGTATATATTGCCATATATACACATATATGCCATAGTATCATACCTATATACTGTGTGATGATGACTATGGTGGGTGTTTAAATATGTTGTGGTTTGATACTGCCTTCAGGAATTTCGTAGACCAATAGAAGGCATCTCAGCAAGGAAAGCTGTTAAACACAGTATTACATGATACCTGCTTTATAGGGAGCCTAAACAAAATATTCCCTGAATGCCAAGGGGAAAAGTCTTTGGAGATAGGAGCAAAATTGAAGACACTATAGGGGAGGGGAATACAGTTGGGTTTTAAAGCATGCATAGGAATTCAACAGGCAAAAGAGGGGGCCAGCGTGAGAGCCAAGGTGCTGCAGCCCGGGGGCTCAGTGTCTCTGGGAGCTGTCCACTTTGGCCGGGGCACAGAATTCTCCCTGGGGAGAAATATGAGATAAGAGAAGAAAGCGAGGGTGGTTGGAGGCTGGGGAAGGTCCTGATCTTTACCACCAGGTAGGGGGAGCCCAGTTTCCTAGGCTAATTCCCCTACTCACCCCTAAGGCCATTGCTGGGAGGAGCCAACGAAGGCCTGAGCCCTTAAGGGGACGACAGTCTTCCTTAAGTCCCCGAGCTGTGCCAGCCTAGGCTTCCTTAGCTCTCCCCGAGCCTGCCCCGATGCCCCCTGCTACTGCCAGGCTCCCAGCTGGGTTCCCACGTTCTCCTCAAATCCGGCAATTCATCCTACATGGAAGGGCCACCAATGGCACGGGCGGAGGAGGGGGAAGGGCGGGTGCTGGGTGGGGGGCGGCCCCGGCCGGAGCGGCAGCGGCGGCGGCGATGGCAGCAGAGGCGGCGGCGCTGCGGTAAACAAGGCGCGGGGATGCGGCCGTACCGCCGCTGCAGGTGTCTCGGGGCATTGTGGGAGCGCCGCTTCCTCTCTGCCCTCCGCTCCCCCGGCCCCGGGGCCCGCACCTGCTGCGGCCAGACCCCGCCGTGCCCGTGCCCGTGCCCGGCTCCTCCGGGAGGGCCCCGGACTCCCCGCTCCGACCCTGGCCACCTCTCAGCAGGGGGGCGCGGGCGCCCCGGCCCTCCGGGGCCCAGATGTGGCCACCGGGCTGGAGGGGAGGGAGGGGCTGAGCCGGCGGACCTCCGGGGAGGGGGAGGGAGAATGTGGGCCCCGCACAGCTCCGTGCGCCCCCGGGGATGCTGGACCACGGGCAGGGGACGGCCAGGGCGGTCCAGCCCCTCTCTGCCTCCGGCCGCCGGTGCCCATCCCCGCCTCCATCCCCCTCCTCAGCGATCCTTGCCCCCGTTTTCGCCCTGAAGCCGCGCATCCCCCTGGCACCGCTTACCTGGCGTCTGCGGCTGGCGAGGCGGCCGCCGGGTGGGCGGCAGGTCCCGGGGAGGGGCCCACGGGGCTGCGGGGGGCCGGGGCCGGGCCGGGGCTCGGGATGCTCTGGCTCCGGCTCCGCTCCGCCGGCGGCTCGGGGCCCCGCCTTCGCCCCCGCCCCCCTCCGCCTCCCCTGCTGCCCCTCCTGCCTCGGCCGCCGCTGCCTCCGAGAGTGTCACACAAAGAGCAGGAAATGGCCCCGGCGGCCTCCCCTTCCCCGAGCCGCGGCGATGCTCTCACCTGGCCCCGCACGGAAGGGCGGGCGCCTCCGATGGCTCCGCGCCTCGGGCCGGGCTCTGCCCGCGTCCCCAGGCCGGCCCGGGGCCTGACAGAGCGGGAGGCGGGGTCTGGGAGGGGATTGTGCACGAACTCTCCCGTGGAGAGGGGACCGCGCGGCGCGGAGCTGAGGGAGGGGGAGAGCGGCCTCGGAGGAGGGTCAAGCGCTGGGACCAAGAGGGCCCGGTTCAGCCGAACCCACGCCCCCGGGCTCCATCCCTGGAGCAGCACGGCGCCCGCCTAGGCGCCCTCTGGGGAGACTGGCAGCCAGGGGAGGTTGTCGTGTTCCCCACCCTCCCTTCCTGCAGGCATACTGGTCTCCAAGCACCGGACTCTTACTGCGTTAGGGGTTCCGATACCGGCGTTCAAGGCCTTCCACAGCCCAGCTCTAATCTGCCTTTGGAGCCTGATCTCGCACTGTCTTCGGTTCCAGTGTATCTCCCCATCCTCCCCATTTTCTTCCTACCTTTTCCCATCTGACATCATCACCCCCCCCCCCAAATCCTGAAATGGACGAGGTGGGGTAGACAGAGCCCCGGCTTTGGAGTCAGAGGGTCTGGATTCAGATCCCACTTCAGATGTTTACTGCCTGACTGCCCCCTAATCTTCCTGGACCTCAGTTTCCTCATCTGTAAAATTACTAGATGGCTTCTGAAGGTCCTGAGGGTTCTAGTCCTATGATCCTTCCATATCTCCCTGGGATGAAGTCCCCTTCTTCCAGGCTTAAGTCAGGTACTGTCTTATCCATAAAGCCTTCCTTGGTCATTCAGCCATTTAACCATAAACACCATCTAATCCATATCTCTTCACCTTGTCCACAGGGGGAGTACGACAAACTGTCAAGCACTTTGTTGAAATGTAGGTATAACTGTGCATTTCCAATGTCTAGCAGGGGAGCTTACCTTACATACAGATGCTCAACAAAGGTTTATTGTCTGGGGGGGAATAATGGTAGTGCCTGGTTTGAGACTCATAGTTCCTTCGTCATTCTACAACCCTGGGTCATAAATCATAAGATTATAGACTTACATATGCAAGGGAGCTCAGAGGCCATCAATTGCCTGGTTTTACAGTAGTGGAAATTGAAGTCCCTAGAAGTTAAATGACTTGCCCAAGACCACATAAATCCAATATTCTATCCACTGCACCATGCTGTCCTACTTTAACTGTTCTTATCCCTAACCACTTTTCTTGGGGGAGGTGGGAAGAAGGAGATATGATGGAAAGCACTCAGGAGTCAAGAAGTCCAATTTACCTTTCCAATCTTATCTCACACCAATCTTAGCTTCTATAGCCTTTAATTTTCTCCTCTCTAAAATGAAAAGTTTAGACTAGGTTATTTATTTCTAAGGTTCCCTCCAGCTCTAATGCTTTGAGGGTATGAATACTTCAGTGCCCTCAAAGGCATCATAAGAAGACACTCTCCTAAATATTTCTTTTTTAAAATAAAATAAATTTTATTGATATCTTTTGTTTTCACATCATCTATATTTTCTAATATATCATCACTCCCTTCTTCTACCTCCTGGAGAACTATCCCCTATAACAAAGGATAAAAAAGAGGGGGAAATTTTTGCCCAACATATTAGAAAAACCCTAACATTGGATTCAGTTCTAAAACTATAGTCCTTTGTCTCTATAAAGCAGTTTGTGTGTGTGTGTGTGTGTGTGTGTGTGTGTGTGTGTGAAATAATTAAATATTTCTTGAAAAAGCTGAGAAGGTCCTATAAATAGGCATTCAAAGTATAATATGCTATTTTCTATTTGGTATGTTTCTTCTCAGTCTATAAAAAAATCAGCCAAAAACCAACTTCCCCTGCCAGTGGGAATTGCACATTGTTGAAGGAAACTTAAGACACCGAGTATGTGTGGTTATAGCAGTTCAACAGCTAACTGTGGACTTTGGTAGACTTTTCACTTTGCCCATCATCTTTCAGGACCCAGGGTTGTCTAATGCCACCTGCTGGCCAGGTTCTCTTCTGCCTCCCCCTTACCCCGAGGCCAGAAGGAGGTTAAGGCTTTGCACAAAATGGTGATGAGTGTGGGAGTATTTTTATTTATAGCCAAATGTGTGAATCTGTGTGTACATTCCAAAACCAAGTGTCAGTGGTTCTTAGAATTTCCCTGACTATTCTGGGGTGTCCTTACTTAATTTTCCATTCCTATGGGTTATACTTCCTGATTGAGGAATAACTTGCAAACTTTTTGATCGACACGTTTTACCAAGTAAGCATTACTACCTATTGACATGTGTACCCACAGAAATGCAGATTTTCCAGGGGCTCAGGTAGTTACTATATAAATTGCACCCAGTTTCCCAAGGGTCATAGGATCATATATTTGATGCTAGAAAGAATTTTAGAGGGCATTTAGACCAACTCTCTCATTTTACTCGTTAAAAGTAGGTGTTTTATGGATGCATCCATCATTTCTGGAAATACTAACTCCATCACTCCCTACAGTGAGCGTGTCTGATGAGGCATGCAACATTCCCCACCCCACCTTCACACAGGGAGATAGGCTTTATTGTCTCCTCTGGTATTGTCACTGGTCTGGCTCCTTCATTTGCTTTGCTGTAAACATTGTGTTTATCGTTCTCTTGGTTCTTCTTAATTAACTCTTCAAACTTAATTCACTCACTTCAAATGCATCTTCCCAGGTTTCTGTGAATCAGCCCTTTCTTACTGCCAATAATATTCCTTCACATTTTTATAGCACAGTGGACTTTTTGGACATTCCCCCAATTGACAGGCATGCCCTGTGCTTCTGGTTCTACTACCACAAAGACTGTTAGCATGCTTATTTTGATATGTTGGGCTTTTGTTTCCATCTTTGATCCCTCATTTTATGAATAAAGAAATGAAAATGGAGAGAGATCATAGGATCAGAAGTCTAAAACCAGAAAAGGATCATAGGATTATTTGCTTAGAGTTAGAAGGCACCTGAGAAGCCATCTAGTTCAATCCCTTCACTTTACAGATAAGGAATAACTTGCCTAAGGTCACACAGGCAGACCTGGAATTCAAACATAGATCATTTTGCATTGGGTGAATTTCCAGCAATAAAGTTACTTAAAGAGTCCCCACCCCCACCCCCACCCCCTCCTCCACACACACACCCTCTTTCCTATTTTAGCCAAACAGCTCACATAGACACCAGCTTTTAAGATGAGCCTTCTGGCTACCAGAAGGTCCCTTGTGGATCCCAGATACTCCTGGGACCACTGCCTTAGAGTGGCTTAACAACATAGCATTCATTCTTCAAAGTCCTAGTTTCTCTCTTCAGTGAGAACAAAATTCATCTCTTTAAAAGACAACAGAGGGAAATAGTCCCATGTCATTGGTCCTCTTCAATAAAAGACAAATAACAAATAACAACATCAAAAGAGTAGATTGATGAGCAACCAAAGCAGTAGCTAAGCAATTAATGGAAACAGGAGACAAAAAAATTCATGGGAAAGAATTTCTATCCTCCTCTCCGACTAGATGCTTCTCACCAGAAAGTGTTAGAGAGGAAAAAAGAATTGTATAGTCAGTTTGGAGAGATGGATTCAAATACCACCTTTGCCACTTGCCAGTGATATGACCAAAGGCAAATCCTTCAATTTCCTTGAACCTCATTTATTTAAAAAAAAAAAAGAGTTGGATTAGATGACACAATTTATAGCTGGAAAGGTGAATGGTGATCCCTTAGTCCTGCTGTAAAGTAATTTCTATTTCTGTAATTCTGAAGTGTGGAAATTGAAGTCAGGAAATTTAGCTATTTTTCATGTATTGGAAAAGCCATGGAAAGTCATCGATGTAAGTGAGGATTATAGATTCAGAGCTGGAAGGGACCTTAAAAACCTAGTTCAAAGCTTTCATTTTAAAGTTTAGGAAAATGAGATCCAGAGAAGTTAACAGATTTGCCTATGGTCACACAAGTACTGAGTAGCAGAGGTACTAGGTCTCCCAATTTAGAGTCAGATCTTTTTCTATTGCACCACTGCTGACAAGAGAGCCCCACAACTCTAGACCAGGCTTTCAGAAAGGTAAACCTCATTGATAGGAACCTCCTCAACATCCTTGATGTATACAGGATTGGATTTAGGGCTAGAAGTGAAAAGACCTGGTCTTTAGGCCTGGAATTGCCACTAATTAGTTATGTAATGTTGGCAAGTCCTTTATCACTTCTGAGCCTTAGTTTCCCCAACCATAAAAGGAGAAGAGGATATTCTACCTTCTTACTTCCACCTTACAGATTCCCTGGCTTCCTTCAAAGCACCAGTTCAGGTGTTACCTATGGTGCATCACAATTACTCAGTGCTGATGGAGCCAGATTGATTAATGATAAGGATATGATCCTAGAGAGATGGGCTGAACACTTCTATAGTGTTCTCAACAGACCATCATCAATCAATGCTGAGGCCACTGACCGTTTACCTCAGGTTGAAGTCATTCCCTCCTTAGCTGAACTTCCAACTGGAGAAGAGATTTTGAGGGTCATTAGGTTCCTTTCATGTGGCAAAGTACCTGGTGCTGATTCTATTCCAGCTGAGATTTACAAGGTAGAGGGACTATTGCTCATACAAAAGCTGACTGAAATTTTCCAGGCTATGTGGCAAGAGGAGGTTATCCCCCAGGAGTTCAAGGATGCCTCCATTGTCCATCTCTATAAGAAAATAGATTGTCCTGCGACAGTCACAGGGAGATCTCTCTCTCTTAGTTATTGCTGGCAAGATTCTTGCTAGAGTCCTCCTTAATAGTCTGATCCTTCACCTGGAAGATAGTCATATACCTGAGAGCCAGTGTAGCTTTAGAAAGGGCTGAGGATATGGTGTTTGTTGCCTGACAACTCCAGGAGAAATGCCAGGAACAAAAACGGAGGTCTATACACAACATTTGTAGATCTGACCAAGGCCTTTGACATTGTTAGTCATGAGGGCTTATGGAAAATTGTGTCAAAATTTGGTTGCACAGAAAAGTTCATCAGTATAGTGCATCAATTTTATGATGGCATGTTTGTCCACATTCTGGATAGCGGACAATGCTCTCGTAACTTCCCAGTCACCAATGGAGTGAAACAGGGCAGTGTGCTTGCTCCCATGCTTTTTAGCATGATGTTTTCAGCCATGTTGTCAAATGCTTTCAGTGAGGATGAACACAGTATCAAGGTCAGTTACCATACTGATGATAAATTCTTCAATTTGAAAAAGCTACAATGCAAGACCAAAGTGGAGGGAGTGCTGGTACATGATTTTCTGTTTGCAGATGATTGTGCACTCAATGTAGCCTCTGAAGCTGAGATGCAACAAAGTATGGATCAATTCTCTGCTGCCTGTGCTAATTGGACCTAATAATGTAGACCAAGAAAACATAGGTGTTGCATCAGCCACCACCACACCATCCATACATGGAACCATTGGTTACAACAAATGGAGAAGTTTTGAATGCTGTGGATAAGTTCATTTACCTTGGTAGTGTACTTTCCAGGGACGTACACATTGACAATGAGGTTGAAACATGCATTGCCAGAGCTAGCTCAGAGTTTGGGAAGTTTGGGAGACTCCAAAGAAAAGTATGGGAGGAAGAGTTATTAAACTGACTATCAGACTGAAGGTCTACAGAGCCATTGTGCTGACCTCATGTTGTATGCCTGTGAAACATGGACAGTCTAGCAGCGCCATGCCAGGAAACTGAATGGCTTCTATTTGAACTGTCTTAGGAAGATTCTGAAGATCACCTGGCAGAATAAGGTACCAGACACTTAGGTCCTTACTCAAACTGAACTGCCAAGCATTCAAACTATGAGAGCGTAAATTATGCACAGAGCACAATTCCGATGGGTTGGTCATTTTGTTCAAATGCAAAGTGTATGCTTGCCAAAAAGACTATTTTATGGAGAACTCACATGGGGCAGGTGATCACATGGTGGTCAGTAGAAGCAATCAAGGATACTCTCAAGGTCTTTCTCAAGAACTTTGGAATTGATTGTGACATGGAAGACACTGGCACAGGACTGCTCAACATGGCGTGCCTACATGAGAAAGGGTGCTGTGCTCTACAAGCAAAACGGGATTGAAACAGCACAAAGGAAACGTAGGATCTGCAAATTTGGAGTATCCACCCCAAATGTTCTCACGGACTATCTGTGCCCAATCTGTGGTAGAGCATTCCAAACTTATATTGGTCTGATCAGCCACAGTCGGACACAATTGAAACTTGACTTTATCATAGTGATGTCGTTTTGGTCCTCTTTAGAATGAAGGACAACAACCATAAGGCGCTAGCCCTTAGGTGAAGTCCTTTCATACCCCCCTTAAGTGTTCCTGTTCTCTCTCTCCCCCTTGAAATTTCTTTGTATATATCTTGTAGTTGTTATCTATGTACATGTTGTATACCTCTTCCTCTCCTCCCAGTAGAATGCAGGCTACTGGAACCGTTTTGTCTTTGTTTTTTGTATTTTGTATTTTGTATGATCTAGCACAGTGCCTGAGATAACAGAGGTGCTTAATAAATGCTTGCTGAATTGGGTCGAGAATAATACCTACCCTTCTGGCCTTACAGCGTTGGTAGGGAATGAACATTGGAAAGATGTGTACAGTGCCATACCAATATAAAAGATTATTCATTTTGTAGAAGGAGCCATTTATGCAAGCTCTGCCCCAGAATTCAGGGCTATCCACGTGGTCTTTTCTTGATAGAAGTATTTGTAGGCTGGCTATACCTTAGACTAGGTCCAGAAAGGTCTTACAGAAATCCTGGCCCTCATAGTTTCCCTTATCACACACCTAGAATGTGCAGTCCTTTGGGTTGGATCACTGTTTCTAGGATTCCAATTTTAAATGCTATTTCAGAAGGATTTTTTTTTCATGCAATGTGAGAAAGATGTGGAGGTGGCTGTGGAGGATGACTTTGAATACGGAACCAGGGATTTTTATGTTTTGATCTTTCCTCTTCCCCTCTCCTCCAGCCTTTAAACCTTAACTTTTCCAAATATCAACACTGGAATTTTTAGAAGCTACATCTAAAAGTGCTCAAAAATGATAACCCTAAAAACCTGAATTTCCTTTGAAATTGGTTTATTACTGTTGTTACAGTATGTGTGGTGTAGTGGAAACCCAGCCAGAAGACCTGGGGGGTTTGAATCCTGTCTCTTCAGTGACCTACCTGTATGCTTATAGAAAAATCTCCTTTCATTTATTTGAGCCAAAATGACCTCATCTATAAAATGGAGATAAGAGATAGCATAGGAAACTGCCTGTGGCATCAAGGCAACCTGGGCTCAAGGTCTTACCTCAGATACATACTCTGGCTGTGAGACCCTGAGCAAGTCACTTAACTTTCCAATGTCCCAGGGAACTAAGTTGCAAAAGAAAAAAAAAATTTTTTTAATTCAGATCTGCTTTGGTAGAATTAATTTCCTTATTGCAACACCCTAGACAAAAATTACAGATTCAGACTCTCTTCCTCTCCTTCCTCCTCCTCTAAAATGGAGACAATTATGGTAATGGTATTGTTTTGCTGTACTTCCCTGACAGGTATGCATTTTGTAAACCTCAAAATGCTATGTAAATGTGATCACACTTAGTCTGAAGCCTGGGACAGTTTTCCTGATCATCTCCTTAAGCAGAATAAGAGCTGATTCCTGATTGTCTGAGAAATCCCTAAGGATGACACTGCAGTCAATTCAGGGAAAGAGTTTGAGAGATATGGTTGAGAAAAGCAGGAGAGAATTTTTGAATGGCAGCTTGAAGATACTCTGCCCACCTCTACCTCAGTCACAGATATGTGGAAAAGCTGGTCCCCAGCATGTCTTTTGAGTGCCAGCAACTGTCAAGACTGCTGAGGTGACTCCCCCTAGTGAAATCATTCTTTCTCCTCCAGAACTGGGATCTTAACTCACTCTCAAAGAGCTCATCTACCCTTGTGTAGTCTTTTATCTACTCTAATTTGTATGATCTCCCCAATATCTGTTTACTACTTACTTTGATAAATAGGCTTTGCTTACTTTTTGTGACAGACTTTTGTGCAACTAGTGCTTGGTAGGAGTGAGCTAAGCTACAAATGTTAAGCTAGCTGTTACCTTCCCCTTGAGAATGACCACAAAAATTCTTTTATTCTGATCCCATGATACCCCTAGATAACAGTTATTTGATGTGAGGTAGACAGATAGAATTCTAACTTGATATGCCTCTTAGAGACAGGAGAGTGAAACAGAAATTGCCCAGCAACAGTGGTACTAGACCCTGTCTGTCTTGCACACTCCACCCCACCCTCTAAGACTGATAGACTTATAGGTATGGCTTTCCTTAATTCTCCACAAAAATGGAAACTGGAAAAGGTGGAAAGACCTCAGACCAGATATCTATCCATCTCTCACACAGGCTAGCCATATCTTTATATCAGCTACTAATTATATCACAATCTATTTATGTATTCTCATTTGTATAATAATAATGGCTATTCTATCTATAAATTCACATTTATATTATTATCATATTTATCCATTATATATACTTGTGATATGTAATAAAAGATATATATGTACATATTATTGTTGTGAAAGAATGCATTGTAAGTCCAAAAGTGCTATAGAAATGTGAGATATCATTTTTACCCTCCAGGAATTATATTGGTTGAAGTATTGGTTCATTGTCTTGATAATAGGTTTAAAAAAAAACCCAAACCCTCTCTGCATATGCATGAGATCTTAATTACAAATAGTTCCCTGACTCTTGCAATCTATTTTTGATTATGCAGATATAACTAAGATAACCTTAGTTAGTGAATGGGCTTGTGATTTCATTTGCATTGAGAAGTTCCAAGTGAGAAAACTCCCTCTACTAATGGAGGCTGGTAACTTCTCATTTTGTAGTTATTTCCTCAAAAGGAAATGAAAATTTTTGTGATTCTAGAGAGTTGCCCAGGGGCACTGAGGGTTAAGTGACTTGCCCATGGTTAGAGAGAGAGCCAATGTAAGTCAGAGGCAGGACCTGAATCCAGGTCTTACTGGCTTCCAGTCCATCTCTCTATCTACTGTGACATTGTACAGATATTAATACACAATAAAATATCCCCTAAGGAACACTATGGTGTCATGAAAAGAGGTGTGTGGACCTGAGGTTCAGTTCCAGATTTGCCACAATTTCACACCTTCACTATGCCTTTTTGTGCCTCAGTTTCTTTAACTATAAAATGAAGGAGTCAGAGCAGGGATTCTTTTCTTCTTTTTAAAAATTTATTTATTTTCAGTTTTCACTTCCACAAAATTTTGAATTCCAAATTTTCTCCCCATCTCCCCCCTCCTCCCATCCCAGGATAGTATGTATTCTGATTACCCTTTCCTCCAGTCTGCCCTCCCTTCTATCAAAACCCCCACCTTATCCCCTTCCCTTTTATTTTCCTGTAGGGCAAGATAAGATTTCTATACTCCATTACCTATATATCTTATTTCCTAGTTGCACATAGAAGCAGTTTTTAACATTCATTTTTAAAGTTTGAGTTCCACATTCTCTCCCTTCCCCCCTCCCTACCCACTCTCATTGTGAAGGCAAGCAATTCAATATAGGTTAGAATTATGTGGTCATGCAAAACACTTCCATAACAGTCATGTTGTGAAAGACTAACTATATTTTCCTCTATCCTGTTTAGCCCTCCATTTATTCTATTCTATCCTTTGACTGGTCCCTCTACCAAAGTGTTTCCTTCCAATTACTCCTTCCCCCAATCTGCCATCCATTCTATTATTCCTCTCTCTTATCCCCTTCCCCCTTGCTTTCCTATAGGGTAAGATAAATTTCTATACCCGATTGAGTGTGTGTATTATTCCCTCCTGAAGTCAAATCCAATGAAAGGAAGGCTCACTTATTTCCTCTCATCTTTCCCTTCTTCCCCTCCATGGTAAAATCTCTTTCTTGCCTCTTTTATGTGAGATGATTTACTACATTCTACTTCTCCCTTTCTCTTTCTCCTAGTACATTCATCTTAATGCTTACTTTTACTTTTTTTAGATATCATCCCTTCATATTTGACTCAGCCTGTGCCCTCTGTCTCAGTCTCTCTACATGCATGTGTAGATATATACCTATGTATATATGTGTGTATATGTGTGTATGTGTATATGTATGTGTGTATATATACATATATATGTGTATATATGTATATACACACATGTATATGTGTGTGTGTGTATATACACACATACATATATTCCCTTCAATTATCCTAACACTGAGAAAGGTCTCTTGAGTTACAAATATCATCTTTCCATGTGGGAATATAAACAGTTCAACTTTAATAAGTCCCTTATGGTTTCTCTTTCCTGTTTACCTTTTCTCTTCTTTTGATTCTTATATATTTTTATTTTCTATTAATTTTTCTATTGAATTTTCTATTTAGCTCGAGTCTTTTCAACAAGAAAGCTCAGAAGTCCTCTATTTCTTTGGAGTTTCATTTTTTGCCCTGAAGTATAATACTCAGTTTTACTGGGTAGATGACTTTTGGTTTTAATCCTATCTCCTTTGAACTCTGTAATATCATATTCCAAACCCTCCAATCCCTTAGTGTAGAAACTGCTAAATCTTGTGTTATCCTGATTGTGTTTCCACAATATTTGAATTGTTTCTCTTGGGCTGCTTGTAATATTTTCTCCTTGACCTGAGAACTCTGGAATTTGGCTATAATATTCCTAGGAGTTTTCCTTTTGGGATCTCTTTTAGAAGGTGATCAGTAGATTCTTTCCATTTCTATTTTACCTTTTGGTTCTAGAATATTTGGGCAGTTTTCCTTGACAATTTCTTGAAAGATGATGTGTAGGCTCTTTTTTTGATCATAGCTTTCAGGTAGTCCAATAATTTTTAAAATTATCTTTCCTGGATCTATTTTCCAGGTCAGTTTTTTTTCCAGTGAGATACTTCACATTGTCTTCTATTTTTTTCATTCTTTTGGTTTTGTTTTATAATTTCTTGATTTCTCATAAAGTCATTAGCTTCCATTTGCTCCATTCTAATTTTGAAAGAATTATTTTTATCAGTGAGTTTTTGGACTTCTTTTTCCATTTGGCCCATTCTGCTTTTTAAGGCATTCTTCTCCTCATTGGCTTTTTAGACCCATTTTGCATTTGGGTTAGTCTAATTTTAAAAGTGTTATTTCCTTCAGCATTTTTTTGGGGTCTCCTTTAGCAAGCAGTTGATTTGTTTTTCATGATTTTCTTGCATCACTCTCATTTATCTTCCCAATTTTTCCTCTACTTCTCTTACTTAAGATTTTCAAAATCCTTTTTGAGCTCTTCCATGGCCTGAGACCAATTTATATTTTTCTTGGAGGCTTTGGATGCAGGAGATTTTTGGCTTTGTTGTCTTCTTCTGGTTGTATGTTTTGATCTCCTCATCACCAATGATATAAGAAAATACCTCTTCACTGAGAAAGTAAGAATCTACAGTCTGTTTCTTTTTCCCCTGTTTGCTCATTTTCCAAGCCAGTGATGTGACTTTTGAGCTCTTTGTTAAGTAGAATGCTCCAGAAGCAGCTGCAGCTTCAGCAGTGGCTGCTGCCACCATGGGACTGGTCTGGGGTCATAACATGCTCCTCTCTTAGCCAGGTGAGAGACCTTTCCCTCTGACCTCCAAAGCTGCTTTTGGCATTTGTAGGTTGAGAATTCTGGACACTTTAGCAGCCACTAGCAATTCAGTCTCCTGGGGCCTGTTCCAGCTCTATCTACGTTGAACTGCACTCTGCTCCCAGCCTGGTCCCATAGACCTTTCCTGTCAATCTTCCAGACTGTCTTGGGCTTAAAATTTGCTTCAATCTGTCATTTTGTGGGTTCTGCTGCTCTAGAATTTGTTTAGACCCATTTTTTACAGATTTTTTTGAGGGATTTGGTGGGAGAGCTGTAACAGGTCCCTGCTACTTTTGTCATATTGTGTATATATATTTACCAATTTCTAACTGAAATTTAGCATTTCCTTCCACTCAGCTGTCAAATTGATGTTCCTAATTCTCAGGTCTGACTATGTCATTCTTCTATTAAAGACTAAATAGAAATAAAAACTCAGTGGGGCTCCCTATTGCCTTCAGGCTCGAATATCACATTTTCTGTTTGGCTTTTAAAGCTCTTCCTCACCTGCACCCTTCCTATACTTCCCTCTTTCTCACTCTTTCTTTCTTTCCTTCCCTTCTTCCTTTCTTCCTTCCTTCCTTCCTTCCTTTCTTTCCTTCTTTCCTTCTTTCTTTCTTTCCTTCTTTCCTTCTTTCTTTCCTTCTTTCTTTCTTTCCTTCCTTCCTTCCTTCCTTCCTTGCTTCTTTCTTTCTTTCTTTCTTTCTTTCTTTCTTTCTTTCTTTCTTTCTTTCTTTCTTCTTCCTTCCTTCCTTCCTTCCTTCCTTCCTTCCTTCCTTCCTTCCTTCCTTCCTTCCTTCCTTCCTTTCTTTCTTTCTTTCTTTCTTTCTTTCTTTCTTTCTTTCTTTCTTTCTTTCTTTCTTTCTTCCTTTCTTCCTTTCTTCCTTTCTTCCTTTCCAAATATTAGTTCATTGGGTTAATACTGGGAGGTTGATGTTGTTATTCTCACTTTACATTTGAGAAAACCAAAACAAACAGATATGAAGTGACTAGCTGAGACTCTCCCCCCTCACCTCTGTTTCCTAGCTTCCCTGGTTTCCTTCAAGTCTCAGATAAAATCCCACCTTCTGAAAGAAGCAATTTAGCTTCACATTTAGCTAAAAATTTTTCCATGAAGCTGTGTCAATCCCTCTCCCATTTGTTGGGGATCTCTCCCACCTCAGATTTCCTTGTTTTATATTTATCTGTGTGTTATTTGTATATCCCCATATGCTGCCCACTAACATGTGAGCCCCTTGAGGGCAGAGATTGTTTCATATTTGTCTTTGTATCTCCAGTGCCAAAATGAACTTAATAAATATTTGTTTAATTGAATTAGAATTCCCCATTGCCTCTAAATCCATAGATATGATCTGTTGCCAGTGGTTCTTTTTCCATTCAAATGGTATGAGAGCTACTTAGCAGAATTGTAACTGGTAATTTTGGTGCCCAGGGAAAGCAGCAAAAGACAAAAACAAAAACACAACCCCTGCCCCCCAAGAATGCCTTCAAAATAGCTTTGTAATTGCCAAAGCAAAAATACAAGAAAAATTAAGACTAATTAAATTGAGCAGGAGATGAGACTTTGGGATTCTATTCTATAGGAGAAACCCTGGGACCCTGATTCCTATGGAGAGAAACACCAGGACATTGGCTCCCCTATTCCTGTGATGGGGCAAAGCAGCAAAATACCCTCCAGAACAGAGAAGAAGAGGGCCTTCACATTGGTTAGCATTGGGAGGGAGAACCTGGGACCCCATGAAGTTGCTGCTGGGGAGATGGGAGAAGGGAGCAAAGTATAATATCCTGGAGGAGTGGTCATCTGGGTTTCAGGAACTTAGGGAAAGCAGCCTGGTAGCTTTCTAATTTGACTAATTGTTCTGCTAACTAAGCTTAGTTTCTTCAAAACTGATAAACAGAGCAAGGTTGTAAAAGTGTAAGCATAACTTTAAAAACTGAATAATCTTTCTTTAAAAAGTAAGTTTTTGTATCCTGTAAATTCCAGTATATTGGGGTAGAATCCCAACTGCCTTGTTGTAGTTATAGATCTGTTGAACACAAGACAAATTTGGTATGGTGAAAAGAGCAGAGGGTCTAGAAAGGGATTAGAATCCAAGCTTTTCTGGCTCAGCGTCCAGTGATCTGCTCACTACACCATGCAAAATGATTTAAGGGATGAGACCACAGCTGTCTTCAGTACAAAATCAATGAAGTAAGCAAAAATATAGGGAAAATAAAGGCAAGAGTGGAGAGCATATCTTATTTGTCTTAATTGGTAGGAGAGATTCTTCTGGGATATGGGTTGGGCCAGATGGTCACAGAGATTCTTCCAGTTCTAAAATTCTATAGATTTTCTATAGAATCTAGAGATTCTATAGAAAAGCATACTTAGGTTTGAATGTTTGGTTCTCCTGCTTATGGGCTGTGTCACTTTGGGTAAGTGAATTAACCTCTCTGATCTGTCTTTTCTCCATCCTCCACCCCCATTACCACTACAAAAGAATTATTTCCTTATTTCACCCAGTGAAAAAAGGGTTACCTTTTAGCCTTTGTTGGAGACTTAAGTTGTTCAGCGTTATGGTTGAAGGTGTTCAGTCATTTTTATGAAGTGTCCAACTCTTCGTGACTTCATTTGGGATTTTCTTGGCAAAGATACTGGTGTGGTTGGTCATTTCCTTCTTCAGCTCATTTTACACATGAGGAAACCAAGGCAAACAGGGTTAAGTGATTTGCCCAGAGTCACACAGCTGGTAAGTATCTGAAATCAAATTTAAACTTAGATCTTCTTGACTCTAGGTCTGGTGCTCTATCTACTACTCCACCAAGCTGCCTATTAAGGTTGAAACCAAAACATATCCCTTAAAAACATTAGGCCTTGATGGTGTTTTATCAAGAATATAAGAAAGGTGTATAGGAGTGACAACTCTGGCCCCCACTACCTGAAGGCCAGCTATGTTACATTTTATCTCTTCCCCAGAGTTCTCCAGCAGCCTGAAGAGACTTGGGAGAAGTGTGTACCTTCAGTGTGAGGAGTCCCATGCCACCCAGTTCTATTTAACCATGTAACAGAGTAGCTTTTACAAAGTAATATGTATTTCAAAGATACAGCAAGAACAAACATCCAAACATTCCCCAAACTCCAAACAAAGAAGGGGGAGGGCATAATCCTTCTTTATACCATCTCAGCCTCTGGCAAGCTGAGAGGATTAGATTCAAGTTTAACTCAGTTTCTATATAGTAGTAGTCCCATCAAGTTCCAAGTCCAAAGTTTCCCTGGGCTTGAGTCCCAGTACCCTGGCTTCTTAAGACTTCCCTTCTGGGTTAGCAGTAATATCAAGCCTGGAATCTGGGCTCCAAGGTCATCGGATCTGGGGATTCTACCTCCTGATCCTAGAGCAAAACCCCAAACCTAATTCTTAAGAGCACCAGAACTAAAAGAGAGAAGGGAAAGGTGATTCAATGCATAGTGACCGTGCTTTGGGGGAACAGAACCTTCAAGCCCAGGGCACTGCCAGAAAGAAAGAAAGAGAGACTGTCCCAGGCTGTAATTTTATAGATGGTATTTGTGCCAATTACCCAGTCAATGAAAAGAAGTCTCCTACCTACCCTGTGATAGGGTAACACATGACATCTTCCACCAGGAGTAGATCTTTGCCATCCCCCACATGGTGCCCCCATTTTAGGTCATTTTATGCAACAAAGCCCAATTAGTGGCTCCTGATTGCTTGTCTTATAAGAGCATTTTGTAAAATGATAAAATGATTAAACAATAGGTCTTAGGGTATATTTAGAACAGTCTTTGATAATACAATGTTAGTTGCACATATATGAAGTTGGTTAATGCACCTTTTCAGGCTATATTACAGTAGCTGAGATGCAGTAAGCAATTACTGGTTTTAATAATGACAATAATGAGAATTAGCATTTTCACAAGGTACCCCCAAAGTCTTAGGTATGGTACTTTAGAATTTGCAAAGTACTTTTGCAAATATTATCTCATCATGTGATCCTCATAACAACCCTGTGAGGTAAATGCTAAATGTTATTGTCTGTTTTACAAACAAGGAAGCTAAGACTGAAAGGAGCTATGTGACTTGCATAGGGTCATATAGCTTTACTAGCTATGCTTACTGTACTTGAGATAGGATTGGAACTCAGGTCTGCCCCTCTCCAAGCCCAGCACGCTATCCATTCCACCACCTCAATAAAAGGCACAGGCAATTTGTGTACTTCCCAGATACCCAAAAGGAGCATGGTTTGAATGACAGTATAAAGGACATGGACATGGGCATGGGCTGGGATTCAGGAGATCTGGGTTCTAGTTTGAGATCTGTTCCTAATCATTTTAGGGAAGTCACTTGTTTAATGTCCTCATCTGTCAAATGGGAGCAGTGTAGTTCTTTCCCTACCCAGCTCTATTTTAAAGTTTGATGATATTTGGAAGTGAGAATAGGTTCCTTTTCTTGTTGTTCAGTCATATCCAATTCTTTGTGACCCCATTTCTTGGCAGAGATGATGTAATGGTTTGCAGTTTTCTTCTCCATCTCATTTTACAGATGAGGAAACAGAGGCAAACAGGGTTAAGTGACTTGTCCAGGGTTGTGCAGCTAGTAAATATTTGAGGCCAGATTTGTCTGAGGCCAGATGAGTCTTCCTGACTCCAGGAGCAGCACTCTCTCCATGACAGTGCCACCTAACTGCCCCAGAATGTGTTGCTTTCTCACCTCACTTTTAAAGTTTGAAAGGAAGTTTGGTGAATTGGAATAAGACCAGGATCTTGGAACCTTCAGACTCTTAAATTCTGTGGTTCTGACCAGGCTGCTTCCTGCTTATGTTCCTTCACTGATTTTTTTTCAGATGTGATTATGGTTGTAACTCATTGCTGTGTTAACCTAGAGCCCCAGGAAGAATGCCTTGGGCCCCAGAGTTCATTGAGGACATGTATAAATGGATGTATTGTGTGTTCTTTCTCTGAGGAGTGTGTGTTTCAGTATCAGGACTCAGCCAGTTTGTGAGGGTAATAGCCTGTGGCTCTCTAGCAGAGAGCCACTGTGGACTAAAACCAGATATCAGTCTTTGCCTTTGGTGCATTAAGAAAGGTATGGTGTCCTGGTCTTGGGAGGTGATCGCCAGGCCAACATATTCTGCCCTGTGCCTTGCTGGCCTATGGGGTTCAGTACTTGGAACTACATTTTGAGGCAGTCACTGATTTAGTGCATCCAAAAAAGGGGAATGAGAGAGATAACTAGCTGAAGGAACTGGGGATGGTTGGCCTGGAAAAAAAAAAGATTTAAGCCAGGTTTCCTAACTTTGTTTGTGCCATGGACCTTTTTGGCCTCCCAGTAAAGCCTATGGACCCTTTCTCAGAATTATGTTTTTAATTTTATAAAATAAAATACATAAGATTGCAAAGGAAACTAATTATATTCAAATATAGTTATCCTTTTTTTAGGTTCCCATGCACCAGGTTAAGAAGGTCTGATTTAAGAGGGTATGGCAGCTGTACTCCAGTCTTTGAAGGACTGGCTTATGGAAAGGGCATTACCCTTGCTCTGCTTAACTCCAAAGGGCAGAACAAGGAAGTATGAGGAGAGTTTGCAAAGAGGCAGGTTTAAGTTTGATCTCATGAGATACTGAAATCAAAACTGTCCAAAAGTGAAATAAGCAGCCTCAGGAGGCTCAGGTTCCCACTGATTGGCTAGGGACTGTTTTTGCCTTTCTTTCTATTCCTGGTGTTTAGCACTGTTCCTGGCACACTGCAAGTGCTTAATGAATGCTTGTTGATTGATTGATACCTCCTATGGGGAATGTTGTCGATGGAATTCTTGTTCAGGGCTGGGTTGGACTAGATGCTCTCTGAGGTCCTTTGTAATTCTGAGATTCTGTGAAAATTAGGTAAATCCATCCATAAATAGCTCAGGGGCTCAGTGAGTAAGAGGGCTGGGTCTGGAGTCAGGAAGACCAGAGTGTGAAT
This sequence comes from Notamacropus eugenii, assembly GCF_028372415.1. Taxonomy (NCBI): domain Eukaryota; kingdom Metazoa; phylum Chordata; class Mammalia; order Diprotodontia; family Macropodidae; genus Notamacropus; species Notamacropus eugenii. The sequence goes on along the minus strand of NC_092872.1, from coordinate 386,233,693 downwards.
GCAGCTTCAGTCCCCTACTAGCTATGGGACCCTGGGCAAGTCTTTTAACTTCTGCCTACCTCAGTTTCCTTTTCTGTAAAATGGGGAAAATAACAGTACCCAACTTACCACATCACACGTATCAGATTGGCTAACATGACAAAACAGGAAATTTTGTTGAAGATGTGGGAGAGTTGGTTGGAACACTAATTCATTGTTGGTGGAGCTGTGAGCTCATCTAACCATTCTGGAGAGCAATTTGGAACTATGCCCAAAGGGCTACAAAAATGTGCATTGCCTTTGACCCAGTAATATTGCTTCTAGGACTGTATCCCAAAGGGATCATAAAAATGGGAAAAGGTCCCACATGTACAAAAATATTTATAGCCACTCTCTTTGTGGTGGCCAAGAACTGGAAATCAAAGGAATGCCCATCAAATGGGGAATGGCTGAACAAGTCATGGTATATAAATGTAATGGAATACTATTGTGCTATAAGAAATGACAAACAGTTAGACTTCAGAAAAACCTAGAAAGACTTGTATGAACTGATGCTGAGTGAAATGAGAAAGACCAGGAGAACATTATACACAGTAACAACCACAGTGTGTGAGGACCGTTTGTTTCTGATAAACTTAGCCCTTCACAGCAATGCAAGGACCTAAAACATTCCCAAAGGATTCTTGAGGCAAAATGCCATCCACATCCAGGGAAAGAACTATGAACTCAGAACACAGAATGAAGCAGACTATTTTCTCTTATGTTATGTTTTGGTTTGGTTTGCTTTTTCTCATGGTTTCTCCCATTTGTTTTAATTCTTCTGTGCAATATGACTAATGTGAAAATGTGTTTAATAAATTGTAAGTGTAGAACCCATATAAGATTGCATGCCGGCTCAAGGAGAGAGAGGAGAGGGAGGGGGAGAAATTTAAAACTTATGGAAGTGATTGTTGAAAACAAAACAAATTAATTAAAAAATAATAGTATCCAACTTCCAGGGCTGTTGTGAGAATAAAATGAGATATTTGCAAAGAGCTTTGCAAACTTTAAAGCATCATATTAAAACTACCTAAGATTGTTATTATTTTATCCCACTCCAAGATTTCTCCCCAGATCATTCATTCATCAAGAACCCAAAAGAGAAATATATGACCAGGTGAGTTATAGGTACAATGGCATACCAGATTCCAAGCATTTCCACAGGAATTCCAGGAAGTCCCATGCCAGGAATTTCTTCCTCCTCATCTCCATCTCTTGGTATCCCTGACTTCCATAAATCCTGGGTATAATCCCACCTTCTGTCCCACCTTCTGCAGGAAGACTTTACTGGTCCCACTTAATTCTTCTCCCCCCCTCTGCTGCTTATCTCTAATTTGTCCAGTCTATAGCTTGTTTGTAAGCAGTTTTTGCATGTTGTCTCTCCCATCAAACTATGAGCTCTTTGAGAACAGGGACTGCCTTTTACCTTTCTTTGTATCTATCCCCATAGCTTAATACAGTGCCTGGTACATAGTAGGTGCTTACTAAGTGTTTATTGTCTGACTTACTGGAGAAGTAGTGTGTTGGAATAGCAATGTGGGATATGAAGGCAACAGGAAAGCTGGTTAAAATTCTGCCCCCAAATGTTTTTAGTTATATCACTATGGACAAGTCACTAAATGTCTCTGAGACTCAGTTTTCCCATCTGTAAAATGAGTATAATAGTACCTGCAGTTCCTACTTCACAAGATTGTTGTGAAGATCAGATGAGATAAAATATCTACCTGCTAGCTACTATTATTACAACGTGTGGAAAGCAGGTGTTTTCTTACCCACAGCTAATGGTCTGCTGGTTAATTAAGTGTCTGTTTCTTTCAATATGCTGAGTCTCTGAATTCTGTGCAGCTGAATTCCAAACGTTTATTGGAAAAAAGAATATACCTACCTTTCCTTCTATAGCATGGGTCTGCAAACGATGGCCCAAAGGTCAAATCCAGGCCAATAAACGAAGAATATTTTTTATATTTTAAAATATAATAAAGCTTTATTTAAAAATATAAAAAAAAAAGCATTCATAGCTCACAGCCTTACAGGCTACTAACCTTTTCTCTTTAGGCTCTAGATTGTTTCAGGCCATTACATACCCAGAAGCTGGTTAGTTTCTGATAAACCACCATAACTGTGTCTGAATCCAGTAGTTCTTTTCCCTCAGGTCTAGTCCCAGCTCTGACTAGTGACGACTGGCTAGTGACACATACAATTGCTTTATCACACAGCAGGTGAAATTAATTATTAAAAACGATGAACCCAGACCAGGGACAAGGGACCATGGAAAGAGTGATGGAATCAAAGTCTCAGAGAACCTAGGTTCAGATCTCAGCTCTATCATTTGCTGTCTACGTAATCTTGGGTCTTAACTTCTCTGGGCCTCATTTTCCTTATCTGTAAAATGAGAGGGTTGGAGCAGATTACTTCAAAGGTGTCATCTATCTCTATGTTTATGATCTTAAAGGGAATTTTAAAAATTGGATCCCATTTATTATATCCATTTACAGGCATTTGCTTAACACCTGCTATATTGAGGCATTGTGCCAGATTCTGGGGATATGAAAACGCAGGTAAAAAGAGTCCCTATACTTAAGGAGTTTATAGTCTAGCTGGAGGAGACAACATGTACATATATACATATGTTTAAAATCTCTATAGAATCGTGGTTGTCATTGTTCATCTTTTGTTTTAGGAGGACCAATGACAGTGCAGGGTGATGTCTTGACTTGCACATGAATTGGATTCAAGTGAGGCAGAGTTGTAAAAAGTCATCAGCTCTCCCAGAGTCATCAGAGTCCAGTGGAAAGACAAAATGTCTTGACCAGGATGCAGCAGATGACCTTTTCATCTTCAAGGTCTGGCCAAGCTCTAGGGCTCGACAGTGCCTGCATCAGCTGTCTTCATGGCCATTGGAATAAATTGTTCTCATTTGCCCATTCCACCCAAGAGGAAGTCTTCACATGCTTGGGGTAGTCATTCCCCTAGCTAACCAAAGATTTTGAGGCCTGTTGGTTACCCTCAACCTGATTTAGCCATACTGCAGAGATGGTTTTACTAGGGTGTGACCACTGCAAAAGAGATTCAGGTTGATTTGGGGATGGCACTAGTAGATGAGGGAGGAGGGAGGTGACGGCCAGGAAAGCCCTCAGTAAGGATGCCTGAGCTTAGGATTGAATAAAACTAGAGATTCTGAAAGAAGGTGAATCCCTGAGCTGGAAGGTACTTCAGAGTATCTCATCCAACCTGTACCCACAGCAAGAATCCTATGATTTCTCCACAAGTGGACACCAGGCCTTTACTTACAGTCTTCCAGTGAAGGAGAACACACTCTCCCTGAGGCAATCCATTCTCTTCTAATTGTTAAGAATTTTTTCATTATATTGGAGATACAATGTAGTTTGGAAATTAATGTAGTTTAACTGGTATACATTGACCTTAATTTTTCCCCATTAAATTAAGCCAACCAGTTTAAGGTCTCTTGAACATCTTCTTTCAAAAATATTGAAGGTGATGGTCACTTCCCCTTAAATCTTATCTTCTGCAGTCTAAATATCCCCAATTACAACAGGACTTCAGGTTCCCTCAGCATCCATGAGCATCCTTCTCTGCATAGGCTGCAGATTGTCATTTGTACCTCCTAAATGTAGAACCCAGAACTGGGCACTCTACTCTAGATGTGATCTAACTAAGGAAGAAGATAGCAGGACAACCACTGTCTCTTCTTCTGGATACTATCCTTCTCACTAATGTGGCCTAAAATTCTCCACCAAATTGGAATTTGGTGGATTGCTATACCACACTGCTACTGGGCTTCCATGCCCACAGAAGCCACCACACCTTCTTCACACTTTTTCTAGATGCGTCTTTCATATTCCATATTCTTGGAAATGATTTTTTTAACCCAAGTATAGGACTTTACACCTGGCCTTATTAAATCTTGTTTTATTAGGTTCAGTCCTTTATTTCAGTCTGTCAAGAACCCCTCTTTATCTCAGTTCTGGCATCCAACATGTTATCTATCCCTTAAAGGTTTATGTCTTCCAGTTTGATTGGGGTGGGGCATCTATCCTTTCATCTTCACCTCTCTTAAAAATATTAAGCAGTATAGGGATAAGGACAAAGGTCTCAGATGTTCCTTTGGAGACCCCTCTCTTCATTGGTTTTGCTGATATTTTTGTTGGATTTTCTGATCTTTGGATCCAGTTAATTAGTCAATTTTGAGCCTAAGAAAACTTTAGGTTTTTATTTATCTCTTTAAGTGGAATCCAGGTGAGAGGCTTTTTTTTTAATAGGCGTGCAAGTTCAGGCTAATCTGTTATGTTTGATATTTGAACTGAAATCTCACCATAAGTTCTATACAGCATAGCTGCAGTGGGAAAACTTGTGTTTAATGAACACAACTGACTTCATGCTTTGTGCAATAAGAAAAAGTATAACATTTATTGTACATTACCTCCCCCCATCACTAGATACAACTGTCTTCTTATAAATACTATAACACATTCAAATATAAATACACATTCTCAAAGAAAGATTGCAGATAAATGCAAAATACAACTAGAATTGAAAACTGATCCATAGGGAGCTTCCCTTACTAAGACTCTAGACACCATTTTCAGAGAAAAGAGCTAACCAGAAAAAAATGGATTTGAAGCACTGGATAGCGGAAGAATGAAATGTATGCATGTGTCCTGTCAAACTCACAATAAATCTGCTTGAAAAAGCAAGCAAGGAAACAATATAACATAGAGGATATTACAGAAAACAGTAAAACCACTGGAATCAACCAGTCTGGATGCTTCTATTCTTGGAGGTCTTGGAGTCTTCAAAAGAGTAGTCTGACTCTCAGCCCCGCCAATCAAACAAAACAAGCCACAACCATAGAAGCCATTTTGGTTGGGTGAGGGAAATCATCTGCTCCCCTTATAGCTATTAAGGCATCTGAATCACAAATTAGCAACTTACTCCATAGCTTACAAAGAGCATACTATAACACAGTTCAGTCATTTCTCAAATAACTTTATCTAAATAAGACAGAAATTTGAACCTGTATTGTATCAGGCTATAAGGTGTCCAAAAAGACTGCAGAGGCTTTTCATCAAAATCTGCCTAAAAATAAACCAACCACTACCAATAAAAAGCCAATAACATGAAAATCTAGAATTTTATATTTTTCTCCTTCACTACAGAATTAGAAAGAACAAGGTCATAGCTTATACAATAAATGGATTCTTATAATAATGCTGCTCACCATGCAATTTTAGGGGGTCAGGTCATTAACCTATCAAACATTATTTTCCAAATGATCAGAGTCTGATCATTTCTAAAAAGCTGAACAACATAAAGATTGTTGGCAAATATTGTCTTTGTAGTCCTTGTATCTCTTGGTGCTTCATAAATGTGAGTTTAGGCAGCTAGAGGACTGAGCATCGTAGATGTTATTTTCTTCCTTCCTTGTTCACATGTTGAACTAAATTGAAGGGAGTAAGACCATGTTAGGAAGTAAATGATATAGAGTAGAGGAATGGAGATTTCATCCTAGTTCGGAGACAGGATCGGCCCCCAGGGTAATCAACCTGGGAGTGATTTCAGGATTTCAAAAACTCCACTGACTTTTGTTCTCTCTGGCTCTTAGCCTCCTACCTAGGTAACAGACTGAGGAATTTCTCACCCACCTAACAGTTTCTATCCACCTGTATTTGAGGGAGAACGCACTGACGCCTTGTTCCTTCTTGAGACTTGGGAACCCTTGGAATTTAACCCTAACTTTAAACCTTTAAACCCCCTCACCTCCCAGCCCTCCAGAAATACAAGATTCACACAACGATTTGGTTTTCCCTGGTGTTAAGAACTGAGCAACGCAAAAAGCTCCATTAGAGGTGTTGGTGACCCATTTTTCAATGTACAGTTTTTTTCTTGCTCAGTTAGAGAGGCAGCAGCTCTATATCTTCTCCTCTGAGCAGACAGGTGCCAGTGTTGCTAGCTGCAACTTCAATCAGCTGCTGTTGAGCCCATCAGCGCCATGGAGTCATTTCAATCTCCTCTGCATATGGGCAGGAAGCTGTGGTTCACAGTGGTTGGGTCAATCTACCTGGCACAGCTGATACAGCTCCCTGTTTCCTCGTGGGGGCGGGTAGGAGAGTTCATGCTTGGCCTGTTGCAAAGCATGTGGGCCTGGAAACCTTTGAAAATTCTGGGTTTTGGAGCTATTGAGTCTAATGAAAGGTTCGTTTAGTCCATGAGGTTAGAGTACGGCTTCCTTCCCTTAACTTCTCAGTTTCATACTCAAGAAATATGCCACAGAAAGCTTCAGGATTGAGTCTTATCCTCCGTGCATGAGGTTAGTTGAGTGGTGGGCTTCAGGATAGTAGTGCCCCTTGCCAACTTTTCTGGATTCCGATCTGGCTTCCTCTATTCTCCAGGCAGCTCTCAAATCACTGCTTTCCTAGCAGCCCTTGGGCCTGGCTCACTCAGCTCTCATGGCCTTTAGAAAGGATTGGGATGGAGGCTGTCCTTAATGCTATGCAGAAGTAGGAATTCCCTTAGACAATTGCTGTCTAGGGAGCCACAGAGACCCCAGATTAGAGCTTGGATTCAGCAGTTCCCAGAGACCCTAGCTTAAAGTGCAGATTCAGCAATTTCAGCCAGCTGACACAGCAGGCTAGCAAAAGATGGTCTGTCTTCTGGTTTCTAGAGAGAGGGAGGAAAGCAGAGTAGTGTGAATCTTCCTAGAAGACAAATATGATAGCCCTAAGGCAGCGTTTCCCATCCTGTATCAGTCCAAGTCACAATTTGCCAGCGTGCTCTCAACTATTACAAAACAAACAATGTGTGTGTATGTACATACATTAAGTAAAAGCCCCTCAGTCATAATTTAACTTTTTTGAACTTTTAATTAATTGGAGTCTCTTCCTTACTGTTCCCTCTGCTTTTTCCACATTCCAGCATAATCTGTTGCTGTTTGGTTTCAACTCCACAGAAGAAGATGTTCCTCCTATGATAAACTCATCATTTCTAATCCTATCACCATGCTGCTACCTCAAGCCTTGGATATCACCTCCTTCAGTCTGCTCTCCCCTCTGCTGGGGGCGCTGGAGGGTGGAATACCAAACTCCTCTCAATGTCTTCCTTTACAGAGGGCAAAAATTGGATTCCAGCTCACTGCATTTTACGTTGCGGTTTTTCCTGGTTTCAAATCCATGGAATAAGATGCTCCTGGTGACCCTGTCCACCTCTCTTCCACTTCCTGCCTCCTTATGTGTAATGTCTTCCTTTGTTAGATTGTAAGCTCTTTTTTTTTTTTTTTTGTATCAGTACTACTTGGTGTTATGCCTGGCACAGAGTAGGTGTTTAATAAATGTTTATTGAATTGAACTGAATTGAATTAAAGGAAAAAACTGGCACTAGAGATTTACTTTTAAAACAACGGCAAATTCTTGGGGTCAATAGGTATTTAGCTGAATAAGTTAGAAATTCTTTGTCTGCATCCTTAGTGCCTACAATAATCCTCAGTATTCGAAGTAATAATGAACAGATTCTGAATGATTTTCAGTCAGAAAAAAAGGTTTAAATATATTGCATCTATTTCATAGTACTATGGCAGGAAAGTAAACTCAGATCTTTTAGAAAGATTTACAAAAGTTAGAGCTAAAGCAAAAAAGGAAATTCAAGTTAATCAGAAAGTTCATTAACCAAGATGCAGTCAGGGTAATGGAGGGAGGCAGGGGGAGAGGGAGAGAGAGAGAGAGAGAGAGAGAGCGAGAGAGAGAGAGAGCGAGAGAGAGAGAGAGAGAGAGAGAGCACACGTCATTCATTTTCAAACTATCTTGTATTTCATTACTTTGTATTTAATTTACTTATATATGTCCATGTTGTCTCCTCTATTAGAATGTAAATTCCTTGAGAATAGAGATTGTTTCACTCTTTATATGTGTTAGTATCATTAGCACCTAGCACAGAGGCTGGCATATAGTAGATATTTCATAAATGTTTGATTGATATATACATACATGTGTGATAGATATTTCAGATTTTCGAGGATTTGTAATTTTATCAAGATGGGGCCTCCTCCACTATGGCAGATCACAACTACTTAGTGCTTAGGGTCTCTACAAATTTATATGATCAAAAACATTCAAGATCCTAAAGTCAGTCTACTAATGAGCTGCTCTGAATTTATTTCAGTTGGTATGCCAATGACAGATGCCCAGTCAATTGACTGATCATCTACTATTCCTTTTCCATGCTCTGAACTACCACCCCACTCCCAATCCTGCTCAAATTTAGTGTCACCCAGTCATCTCTGTTATTTCATTCCTTCAGCTGAAGGTATTTTTTCTAGGAAGGAACCACAACATGAAAAGAACTTGATAATGGAGGACCTTCACATACTGACCTCTTTCCAGCAATCATTCATGATCTGGTAGATGAGAGGGGAGCATAGTCTAGGTTTATACAGTCGGTATCCAGTGCTGATATCTTCCACCACCTTGGTGTTGCTACTGTTTTCATAAGGGATTTTGCCCTCACTGAAGACTTCCCACATTAAAACTCCTGCAGAAAAGGACAAGAATGTTGAGATTAACAATAACAACCAAGCAGATGCTTATAATCCTTACTACTGGAAAGATTGAGGCTGGTGGGTAGCTTCAGACTGAGGGTTCTGAGCAGTAGTGAGGATAAAGCTGATCAAGTGTCTGTACTAAGTATAGCACCTTCATGGTGGGTCCTCAGGAGCAAAGAGCTATCTAAGGAGAAGTGGATTAAGACAAAGATTCCAGGTCAATCAATGTTGCAGTTGATTGGGCCCATTTACAGTCTATGAGACATAAGGAGACTGTCTCCAAAACAAAACACCAATAATACGTACCAAAAAAACATAAAAATCACATAATCCAGGCTTCTGCCAGTTTGTATTGATTAGTCCTGGCCTTTAACAAAGACCCAGGACTTATCGTCTCTCACGATGTTCTTCATGTCTAACCACAGCAGCTCCTGCTAGGATCTAAGCCCATTTTTTTCAATTCACGTAAATAGAGCATGTTTGGAGGTGAGAAAAAAAAATCTTTATCTTTTCATTGAAGAAATGGAGGACTGTGGGGTGTGGAATGTTACAGATGCTATCAGACCTAGCTGATGTATTAGTCAGCTTGACTAAACCACATTAAAAATATTTGTTACTAGGAGAAACTCGATGAATAGGGATTCAGAAGGGAGCAGTATATTCAGAAATAAATGTGATGTAAAGGCAAAAAGCATCAATCAACCTTTTTTTAATGCAGTAATGTTTGATGATGTTTCATTGATTGGAAGAAAAGTATTTGGAGTTAGCAGGAGTTTTGGTCCCTGCTCCCCCTCCCCCCCTCCCCCCCTCCTCCCCAGTTCACTTAACCTTTCTTCCCTTAGAATAATGCTATGAGCGCACATTGTGGAGTATTTGCAGTTCAGGTGATACTAGCTTTGTTAAGGAGATATTATAAGGATTATTTATTTTTTTGTTTTTCACTTATTTTACAGATACAGAAACTGAGGCTTGGAGAGGGGAAGGGACTTGACCATGACTCTATGGTAAATATGAGACAGAACTGAGATTCAAACTAGGATGTTTGGACCAGAGTAAGTAGAGTATTTTTTTTTTAATTGCATCATTATGTCTCTTAGGCCTATGCAGTGTGTAGAAAGGATGCTGAATTAGGAGTCACAGGGACTGAGTTCAAATCCCAGCTTTGCCACTTAATTCCTCCTTAACCTTGGAGAAGTCAATTAGCCTCTCTGAACCTCTGTTTTCTCATCTGCAAAATGGGGGGAATTGGACTTAATCACCTTATAAAGTCTCTTCCAGCTCCAAATGGAGAATCCTAATGCCTCTGATTGTTTTCTTGTTGTCCCTTCTATTGTCTGACTTTTTCTTCAAACCTTCTGCAAATTGCAGACATTTGGTCTTAGACATGACCCTGACCCTCTAAGGTTATCTAGACTGGGTGAAACTATCCTAATGCTGTCTTTTCGATATAATAAAAGAGTAAATATCCTGCAAATAGATGGCCTCATCACTGACGTATTTATTGACTACCTATTATTGGAGATCAAAAGAAAACATGATCTTACTCTTGCATTACAGACTGTTACATGGAGTTGGGAATACAAGAGACATACATATATGTATATGTATATGCAGATATTTTATATATATATATGTACACATATAAGTGTGTGCATATATGTACGTGTGTGTTTGTCCTCTGTTGCTGAAGAAGACCATGCCATCAGAGAAATGATGACATGACTTGTACTTGACTTTGTTTTTTTGAGTGAGGGAGGGCTGGGCAGATCACCAGCCTCACTTCTCCTCTAGAGCCATCTGAATCCAGTGATCAGATATTCATCAGGATGACTGGAGATGACCCAGGATGAGGCCACTGGGGTTAAGTGGCTTGCCCAAGGTCACACAGCTAGTGAGTATCAAGTGTCTGAGGTGAGATTTGAACTCAGGTCTTCCTGACTCCTGCACTGGTGCTCTATCCACTGCACCACCTAGCTGCCACTAAATCTTACAATAAATAAGTACCCAGTGAGGAAACCACTTAAGATTATTATTCCCATTTTATATAAAAAGGTATTGGATGGCTCAAAAAGGTGACTTGTCAAGGTCACACAGATAGTAACAACTAAGACTTGTGACCTGAATTCAGAGCTTCCTGTCTCCAAGTCACACAATCAATCCACAACACCATAATGTCTTTCAGTAAAGTGAAAAATAGATACAATTTGTACATTTAATATCCATAATAAGCTTGAAATGCTGTGGTTTCCACTTCAAATTTATGATGTACATAAACTTTCCTTAATTCAACCTGTGCGCACTATGAAAACTGGACAGAATGTATTTACCTGTTATATTAATAATATAAGGTAACAAGGTAGAGACAGCTGAGGAAAGAATGCTAGATTTGTAATCAAAGGATGTAGAAGTCAGAGAATCTACCTTAAAATCCTAATTCTGTCACTTACTCCCTATACGACTCTGGTCCTCAGTTAGCCCATCCTTAAATTGGTTGGACTAGATAATGTTTAAAGACTAATTCCAGCTCTAAATCTGATTCTAAGTAGTATGTGAATGGTAGAGACCAGGGATTGGCAAACTACAGTCCATGATCCCTTGGACTGTTTATGGTATAGACAATAGGTATTACAGAGGTCAGAAGGCAAAGTGAACATCTAGCACCAAAAGTGAGATGCCATGACTTGAGCTGGACTCAAGGCTAAAACTTAGACACAAAGAGAAAAGGGTGGAGGAAGGAGGTACTTCAAGCAAAGGCAGTATTTTGAGTAAAGACCTGGAAACAGGAAAGATTCAAGGACCATTCAATAGAAAGTTATGACTACAGTGCAGGTGTTGTATAAAACATGATTAGGAGAAAACAATGGAGTGGAAAGTTGGAACCATATTGGTGGACCTTGACTTCAAGGCTAGGGGTGTTGTTCTGGAGGCAGTGGGGAGGTGCTAAAAGTTTTTGACCTGAGTGGTGACATACGCACAGCGGGGCTTTAAGAAGATTAATCTGATAGGGGAATGTAGGATGGATTTAAGAGGGTTAGAGTCTGGAGTAGAGACCATTCATTTGGGAGGCACTGAGAGCCCTTGTGACCACCTTCTCTTCACCTGTCTAAGAAACTGAACAGACAAGCAGGTTCTCTAGAGACACCCTGTGTCTCAATTCCATGAAACCTGGGTTGGCTGTATGATAAACCAATGACTAGAACAGATGGGTCACCAGAGTACTTGGATGCTTCTTTGAGGGAGAACCCAAAGCAGCAGTAGTCCCTACCATCATCATCTGAAGACACAGAGAACCAACTTGGCACTCCAAAATGAGAAGACAAGGGTTTCTACTACACTGACTTCTCTCTTATATGCAAGTCAGCGACACTGCCTATACCATGTAAATGAACACTTAATTTTTTTATTATTCTCTGTAATATATGTCATCTCTTGAAACAGTTATATTCTTGTTCTTTTAGGAGGAGTCCCTCCACTGAATCCCAATCTGATATGTCCCTGTGACCTGACTGTGTTCTCAAAGGTAGTGCTAGAGGGGCATAATTCTTCCAACCTGCAAAGGTTTTGATTATAGACCTGGTGCCAGACTGTATATTCACCATCTGAGGATCAATGTAGCTAAATTTGGGAATGTTCATAACCACAAAGGTAATGTTCCTATTGTTTGCTTTACTACATTAATTCATTTGATCCTCATATCAAACCTATAAAGTAGGTGCTAACATTATCCCTCACTTTGTTCATCCTTCATTTTCCAAGAGGACCAATGACCTCACAGGGTGATATCTCAACTTGCTTGTGAAGTGGATTGAAGTGAGGCAGAACTGTGTCAAGTCACCAGCCTCACTCTCTCTTCCTGTCCAGAGGCAGGACAAAAATGAAGCTGACTGATGACAGCTCGGGATGCAGTGGATGACCTTGGCATCTTTAACATCTGACCAAGCTCTAAGTACTCCACAGCACCTGCTTCTTGGAATAAATTGTTCTCATCCTCCCATTTCACTGGGGGAAATCTTCATGTGCTTGGGGCAGACATCCCCCTAACTCATTGATGCTTTTGAGGCCTGTTGGTTAGCCTTACCCTGGTTTAGCCTCTCTGCCAAGATGGTTTTACTGTGATATAGTCGCTGCGCATGCTATAGCTTCTTGGAGTCGCAGGTGAGAGTTGGATGGTATGAGCCCACTTTATAGATAAAGAAATTGAGGTTATTATGGGAAATATGAGGTAAGTAGGAGACACAGCCCCTCTCTTGACTTCAAGGAACAATGAATATCTTCATAGGTGCTTTTACCCACAGAGATAACAAACACTAGAGATGACAGAGACCTGCCCACGCCTGGTAAATGCCTGAAGCCATTGAACCCAGATCTTCCAGACTCCAAGTTCAGCTCTCTATACATTGAACCACCTATCACCAGGTCAGCTCCCAAATTAGAACTGGCTGTCATGAGAGGTGTTGCATTTCCTTTCTCTGCAGATCTTTAAGGAAAGGGTAGTCAACTGCTGATCATGCGATTATAGGTTTAGAACTGGAAGATATCTTGAAATCCATTTTACAAGTGAGGAAGGTAGGGCCTGACAGCTAGTAACTATCTAGGGTGGGATTTGAACCCAAACCTCCTGGACTCTAAGTCCATTGCTCTATCCATTACACCATGCTGCTATCACAAATATATTAGAGGAGATTCTTGTTCAGGCAGATATTGGGCTACATCTAGACCGCTGAGGTTCCTTCCAATTCTGAGGGTCTATTATATTGGTGATGATGTTTTTTATCTAGAGCAAGTTATAAAGGAAATCACTAAGGGATTATCTTCTATTTTCATCATATCCCCCACAGGAGGTACCTAGTGCTAGGCACATAGTTAGTGTTTAGTCAATAAACAGTAATGTATTACTGCGTTAAACTGTCAAGAAAACTTCCCTAAAAAGGGTTCATCTAAAAATAGTTCCTCATCTATTATTCATAAGCATTTAAAAGAATATAAATAAGAAATGCAGCATTTCAGAGAACTTTAGAGGTAACCTGTTTCAACCTATTAGGATGATTTTTTTTTTTTTTACGGATAAGGAAACTGAGGCCCACAGAGACACAACTTGCCCAAGGTCACACAGGAGGTCAATGGGGAGGCTGGATAGGAACTTACCAAATGACCACACATCAGATTTGCTACTATAACGACTGAAAGAGAAAACCTCTGGTGAGGCCCACTTCACAGGGAACTTGGTACCGGTGGAGCTTGTATACTGGTCGTCAAGGACAAACCTGGAAAACAAGGGCAGAGGATGGAGCTCGGAGATCATCTTCAGAGGAAACCGTTCCCACTGAAGCAAGGCCAGCATCGCATCTGGCTGGTTGGTTACCTTGTCATGCCAAAGTCTGACACTTTGATGACCTGGTTTTCTCCCACCAAACAGTTCCGGGCAGCCTGGAGTCGAGGCAGAAGAAAAGGGAAACGGTTGGCAAGTAATCAGTAATTAAAGAGTCTCTTATAATCATAGTATTTTGCCTGAGTTATTTGTTGTGCAAGGACATCAAGGGAGCTTTACAAACATTAATTAAGCCTCATAACACCCCCGCTGCAAGTTAGTTAGAAGGTATCCAGCTATCAGGCTGCACTGGTTTACTCCAGTCACTTATGCCAGGATCCCCATTATGAGAAATCTGCAGCGATCTCATTACCAGCGATGAGCTCTGACTGATGCAGTCTGGTGCAAGAGGAAAGTATAGCATCAGGGACCAGACAAATCATCTCTCCTTCCTTAGATCTCTTGGAGCACTTGTACTACTCCTTTTACATACTGACTGCCTTTGCATTTGTATTGTAATCAATAGTCACAATAATAGCTAACATTCATGTGGCACTTACTAGGTGCTTTACAGATATTTCATTTGATCCTCACAACAACCCCGGGAGGGAGGTTCCGTTATTATTCCTATTTTACAATAGAGGAAACCGAGGCCAGCAAAGGTTAATTAACTAGCCCAGGGTTCACACAGTCCATTTCTGAGGTCAGATTTGTGCTCAGGTCTTCCTGATTCTAGGTCAGGTACTCTATCCAATATGCCACCTACCTGCCCCCTTTTTGTGTACCCTTCATCTTCCCAACTAGATTCTAAGTATCCAGAGACCAGAGTCTGTAACTCATTTGTCTTTACATCATCTCCTCTTGCCAAAATTACCAGAAACGAGGAGAGTTCCAGTCCATAGAAGTGGCTCAATAAATGGTTTATTTGTTTGGTGGGGGTAGGGGTAGGGGAGAAGTAGGGACTCTTCCTTTGACAACGAAGATTGGCAGCTCCTCTACAATTTATAGTCTTGGGGAGCAGTTGGGGAGGGGGGAGGGATGTTGAGTAATCAAATTACATACTCAAGGTCATACAGCTGATCTGTGTCAGAAGCAAGACTTGAACCCAGGTCTTTTTAACGTCAAAGTTGGCTTTCTCTCTTTTATTTCTTGAGAGTTGCCTCTCATTTGTTGAATGGTTAAACTGAAAAGTTTCTCAACCAAAGGAGACAATGGGATGCAAAAGTGAACTCAGAATCAGAAAGCCCTGGGTTCAAGTCCTGGCTGCTCTGCCACTAATTAGGTGAGTGAACTTTATTCTCTTATCAATGGGTACAGAACCTTAGAGCTAAAAGGCATTATTAAGATCATATATGTAGGGGGAGCTAGGTGACACAGTGGATAGAGCACTGGCCCTGGAATCAGGAAGACCTCAGTTCAAATTCAACCTCAGATACCTACTATCTTTGTGACCCTGGGCAAGTAACTTAACCCCGATTATCTCCCCCCAAAAATTATTTAAAAATATGTAATTCAATTCCCTCATTTTCAGAAAAGGAGGAGAGGGGAAGAGACTTTCCTTCCCCATTATTCAGAAGAGAAGAAGACTTGCACTCCAGCCTCAGCTATCCTATTGCCTTTTATCTATGATAGGTAGTTAGGGAATGGGGACAGTGGTTAGAGAGCCAGGAAGACCTTAGTTCAAATCCTGTCTCAAACATTTCCTAGCCATGTGACCCTGGCAAGTCACTTTGCCCCTATGTTTCAATTTCCCTACCTGTAAAATGGAGATAAAAATATCAGCTACCTCTTAAGGTTGTTGTGAGGATCGGATGAGAGGATGTTGATAAAGCATTTTTGCAAGCCTTCAAGTCCTATACAAATGCCATCTACTTAAACAGGTGCCTAACTGTGAGACCACTTGGCTGCTTTTTCCTGAAATATATGCCACTTTGATCAGGGCTGAATGCCAGAGGAATTAATTTCCATCTTTGGGTTGGCAGGTTGGCTTCAGTAATAACTTACCAGATCTCTGTGAATGACACAAGCTTCCTCCAAGTAAGCCATCCCCTCACACACATCCTGGCACATGCCCAGGAGACTCTCAGCAGAAAAGAGTCCCCGTTGGTTCCGGAGGTAATCAGACAGGCAGCCATGCTCCATGAACTCAAACACCAGGCAAATAGGGGCCTGCTCCAAACAGACTCCATAGAGCTGGACCAGTTTAGGATGAGAGAGTTTCCTGGGAGAAGAAGAAAAGCAATGAGGCAGAAGGAATTGATTAGACAATGTTCTTTGATCTACTCATTCTTTAGGATTAGATTGTTTACTTTCTAATTCATTTTTAACCTATGTTTCCAAAGCCCTTTATTGAATGTAATTTTTAATTGCCTTATGCAAATTTTATTGCATTATCCTAAAAAGGATGTATTGAATATTTTTGCTTTTTTGTTTGTGAGATTAATATATAGTCAATTTTTGCAAAGGTGCCTTGTGTGTTCATTCATCCTTTGTTGCTGAAGAAGACCATGCCATCAGAGGAAATGATGATGTGATGTGCACTTGACTTTGTTTTTGAGTGAGGGAGGGCTGTGGAGGTCACTAGCCTCACTTCTCCTCCAGAGCCATCTGAATCCAGTGACCAGATATTCATCAGGATGACTGGAGATGACCCAGGATGAGGCAATTGGGTTAAGTGGCTTGCCCAAGGTCACACAGCTAGTGAGTGTCAAGTGTCTGAGGTGAGATTTGAACTCAGGTCTTCCTGACTCCTGCACTGGTGCTCTATCCACTGCACCACCTACCTGCCCAAAGGTGCCATGTACAGCTGAGAAAAAGGTATACTCCTTTTTCTCCCATTCAGTTTTTTTCCAGAGGTCTATTATATTTAACTTTTCTAAAATTCTATTCATCTCCTTAACTTCTTTCTTATTTATTTTATGGTTAGATTTATCTAGTTCTGAGAAGGGAAAGTTAAGGTAACTCACTAGCATTGTTTTACTGTCTATTTCCTTCTGTAACTCATTAAACTTTTTCTTTAAGAATTTGGATGCTATGCAATTTGGTACCTGCATGCTCAGTATTGATATCACTTTGTTCTCTATGGCATCTTTTAGCAGGATGATTGTCTCTTTTAATTAGACCTATTTTGCATTTGCTTTGTGTGAGATCATGATTGTTACCCTTGCTTCAGCTGAAGCATAATAGATTCTGCTCCAACCCCTACTTTAATTCTGTGTATGTGTCTTTCTATTTCAAGTCTGTTTCTTGTAAATAACATATTGTTGGATTCTGTTTTCTAATCCATTCTGCTATTCGCTTCTGTTTTATGGGTGATTTCATCCCATTCACATTCACAGTTATGATTACCACTGCCTCCCTTAACCCACCCACTCTTATCAATACCCTCCTTTCTTTTATCTTATTCCCCTCCTATTTCCCTTTTTGGTAAGATAGATTTCTGTACCCAACTGAGTTTATATATATATGTATTCTCCCGTCTTTGAACTACATCAGGTACTAGTGAGATTTAAGCATTTCCCCCCTCCCCATTGTCCCCTCCACTTTAAAAGCGCTTCCTTGTGCACCTATTCTGTGTGAGATGATTTTCCCTGTTCTTCTTCTCCCTTTCTCCTTTTCCTCATGCATCTCTCTTTCTTATTCTTCCATTTGTGTGTGTGTGTGAGTCCTGCCCCATACTAAGAAAAACAGCATGACTTTTGACAAATCCCAAGGTGTATGACTGTATGCTTCTTCTTTTGGGTGGGTAATTTTGAGGAAGGGGAGAGGATGTCTTGATCTATGATTCATCAATATAGGAGTCTCTTCATGTGGAAACTCCCTTCGCCATGCAGATCAGTAAATAATCTATAACTTAATATCTTGGAAGGTTGCTTGAAGTACTGAGGGTATAAGTGAACCCACCCAGGACCATGCAGCTCATATGAGTAAGAAACAAGACTTAAATCCAGGTCTTCTTGACTACATCAAGTAGGTACCACAGTGGATAGAGTGCTGGGCCTGCACACAGGAAGACTCATCTTCCTGAGTTCAAATCTAGCCTCAGATACTTACTGTGTGATCCTGGGTAAGTCACTTAACCCTGTCTGTCTCAGTTTTCTCATCTGTAAAATGAGCTGGAAAAGGAATGGCAAACCACTTCAGTTTGTTTGCCAAGAAAACCCTAAATGAGGTCAAGAAGAGTTGGACGTGACCTAAAAATGAACAACTTCCTGACTCCAAGGGTGGTCCTCTATCCACTATACCATGTATTACTTTAAACTGAATTAATTAAAAGTCTAGGATCCAGAATAAGGCAGTGGGTGGGTCAAAAGTGGCTGATAATTTCCACTGTACTAGAGAATGGGAATGTTATATTCAATATTAGATGCCACATTTTAGAAAGAATACTGAAAACCTGAATAGTGTACACAGTAGAGTAGCCAGCAGAGTACTAGAGATGATGTCATATGAAGACTTGCCCAGTAGGGGTTAGAGTAGGAGATATAAGAGTGATAAATGTCTCCAAATATTTGAGGGTTTGTCATATAGGGAAGGGATTAGATGTTTTTGGCTTGACCCCGAAGTATTGCCTTTCTTCTGCTTAAACTTGCCTCAGTGGTGGAACTCTGATGCTGCCTGCTTACATGGTCAAATCCAAGTCCTCCCTCATCCCTTTCCTTCTTTCCTCAGGAAACTCCCTCATCCCAAATTGGTCCAACTTTAAGTTATATGTTTGGAATGGTTCCCCATCTACCCATATGTTTTGAGTTACTAGAGAATGGTTAGGAATGGGAAAAGATACAAGAAATCAGGCTTTGGCTCAACATAAGGGAAAACTTTCTAATCATTGTTTCCCAAAATTGAATAGGAGGCAGTGAGTTTCCCATCACTGGGGGAGGTTCAAATAGAAGATAGCCATCACGGTTCTGGGTTTTACAACTTAGCACCTGGGTGACTTTAGGTAAATCACTGTTCTGGGCCTCACTTTCCCTATCTGTAAAATGAGGGGGTTGGACAAGGTGATCTCTATGGTTCCTCTCAATTCTACAAACTGTGATCATTATTTGAAATAAACTTCCATAGAACTTTCTGAAACTGTCTGCTTGCCATGTTGTCTTGGAGAAGGGATTTATGCCTTGGGCATGGTTTGCAGTAAAAGAACTCTGAGATCCCTCTTAATTTTGAGGTTGTATGAATCCTTTTGGAAGGTTACATGTAATTCCCCCAACAAAGAAGCTGGAAAGCTCCACTGAAATGTGTATGTAAGTATTGAATATCCTGTGTATCTTTTCAAGGTCAATCTCATGCTCTGAAAACTTGAGGCTTTGTTTATATAACAGCACTCCATCTAACTGGCTGTTTTGAAAAGACACTAAAACAACCTGTTAGACTGATTTTTCTCTCCACCCACCAGTGGAGTTAGGTGGTCAGGAAGACCCAGGTCCAAGGCTAGCTTCTGATACACACTAGGTGTGAGAAAATGGGCAAGTCCCTCTCTCAGTACTCCCAATCAACTTTCCAAGACTCTAAGTCAAAGAGGAGATCTGCACTGGAAAGTGAATTTCCATACTGCCCCCTACCAACAAAATCACAGAGCTTGATTAAACAGGCAAAAAGAATTGACAATCAAACCAACAAAATCTTGAACCCTGTGTTTAAAAAATCTTTTTTTTTTTTAAACCTAGGCTCCAATCTTCTAACTTGGTGCCATTGGTTAGACTATGTGTCCCTTGGACACATATGTTCCCCACTTGGAACCCATATGACCCTTTCTAGTCACTAGAAAAGCATCTGAAGAAGACACCCTCTACTGAAGGACAGACCCCAAAGCAGGTCACTTCAGTAGGTCATCAGTCACTTACATCATGACTTCCGCCTCCTCTATGAAATCTTCTTCTGACATGGCCCCTTCCTGAATGGTTTTGATGGCAACTCTGTTTTTCCCCATCCAGTAGCCGAGATGTACCAGGCCGAACTGCCCACTGCCAATCTCCTGCACAAAAGTGAGTTCTGAGGGTGTGATCACCCATTTGCCTGTAGAAGGTGGAGGAAGAAGAGAGGAAGGAGATTTCAATGATCAGTTCACATCTCTTTTTTACTTCTCATCTGTCAAGAGACAGCAGCAATACATCTCTTTTTGGTCATTGTTATTGCTAACTCAAGAGATGGGAAAGGGCTTAAGTCTTTTCTCTCCTCATACTATGGAACCTTAAACAAATGTGGAGTAGGGACATAAAGGTAAGTTATCAATCAAGGCACTTAGAAAAAAAATGTAACTTAAAGTATTCTAATAAGACCCCAACAATATGGTATAGTTTCTATTTGGGTACAGAAATAGCATTTTTCATAATGGATAATGTTCAATACAATCATTTTTGACATATCCATTGAGGGTTGGAACTGCCTTTCTTTCTACATGTTATTTATATTCCAAGCACTTATCACATAGTATGTACTTAATGAATACTTGTTGAATGGCTAATTTGGTAATATGTTTTGCATGACTGCACATATTTAGATTGTATAAAATTGCTTGCCTTCTCAGGGATAGGGAAAGGAAAGAAGGAAGGGAGAGAATTTGGAAGTCAAAATTAAGCAAAAAAAGAATATCTATTTAATTTTATTTTTCCCCAATTATATGTAAAAACAGTTTTAACATTTCTTTTTTAAAACTTTGAGTTCCAAATTCTCTCTCTCCCTCCCTCCTTCCCTCCCTTCCTCACTCATTGAGAAGACAAACAGTTTAATGTGGGTTATACATATACAGGCATGCAAAACATATTTTTAAAAGAATGTTAAAAATATTTTTACATGTAATTGGAAAAAATAAAAGATTTAAAAAATACAAAAAATACTTGTTGTCTGACTATATTAAGTACTAGATAACTGTTGAACAGATACATTATTAATTCAAACCAATAGAGAACACTGACCTGTGCTACTTACATATATGTTCATTTATACATGTATCTATAACCCACTCAGATACCTTAGACATGCCTACATACATGTGCAAATTCCATGCTCATTCCAAGTGCATTCCAATCTTGTCCTGAACCTTTAAGTTGAAAACCAATTTGAGTTATAGGGAATTCTGGAATTAGCATTATCTCCCTCCAGGATGGAAAGATGGTGTTTCAACCCAGCAATAGAAATGGAATCTCACCACAAACCACTTACCATATCTCAACCCAGCTGTGATAGGGGCCTTTTTTCTCCAGGAACAAACAGGGTACCGTAAACGTGTAACAAGACCTGCATACAAAAGAGAGGCTAGGGTGATCATTCTGTCACAAGGATGGTTCAGATTAAAACTATCTAAGGACTGTTTTTTGGGGTGGAAACTCCTTTTCATTTTGAAAAACAAGTAGAAAAATACATGTAAATATCCATATGGGCCCTGGTTGGGAGGTACCGATAGTTGGTGACTAGTCATCTCTATATCAAGGGCAAGGCTTTTTAAATCAGAACAGGCCTCAGTGATGCCACATAGCAGACTCAAGGATCTGACAACTTTCTTGGCTTCAGATCTGCTGACTTGTTAATAAAGTAACCAAGCCCAGAAGAACCATTATTTTTTCCCACTTTTTGCTGGGATTCCCCAGGTAAACCATCCATCTCTGAGCCTGCCCTCCAAGACTCACCTCCTCCATTGTGCTGGTGATATTTGATCAGGTTGGGGATGGAATCAAACACAAATTTTTCTGCCACATAGTATCTTTTGGGATGGTCGTTGGTCTCTTTGATGTGATAATGCTTGATACACGGATTGTTCTCACTTAAAAAAAAATAGCATATGGTGTTTCTAAGAACAATGAACACATCTGTTAAGTACAGGTGAGCCCAACATCCTAATGATTTTCTCACTGAACTGCTGCAGAGAACAAATTAATCCTTAGCTTCAGGTAGCAGAAAACAAAGGGTGATCCCAACTACCACTATTCTAACACACAGAGGCAGCATTGTATATATGGAGTGATGGTTAGAGGGCCAACCTCAGAGTCAGAAATGAAATAGTCATTTATTATTAAGCACCTACTATGTGCCAGACACATAAGTACTTTATAAATATCAATTTATCTTATTCTCATAATAACCCTGAGAGGTAGGTACTATTATCATCCCTTTTTGACAGTTGAGAAAACAGAAGGAGATAAAGGTTAAGTGACTTTGTACAAGGTCACACGGCTATGAAGTGTCTGGGTAGAATTTCAACTTAGATCTTCCCAACTCCAGGCCCAGAATTATCCACTGTACTACTTGATACCTCTAAAAAGAAAGACCTGGATTCTTGCTTTATCTCTGACATACACTGACTATGTGACACCAGACACATCATTAAACTTCTCAATTCCTCAAGCAGCTCTCTAAGACAAGTTTCAGAGCAGTTGTTGGTGTGTTTTGGTTCAGGTGATTCCTTCATCAAGAGCTTGGATCTGGCCAGGAATCCTGAGAGTCTTCCCCTTCTAGTTTGATTTTTTTTTTTTGATTATCAAGAGGCTGTTCCCTTGACTTATTTCTTAAAGAGACCTATTCACTGAATGGGCATTACCTCACTCAAAATGAGAACCTGAAAAAACTTTAGCCTAAAAGGGCTAGGGTTCCACATTGCATCCTGGACCATCTCCAGTCATCCTGATGAATATTTGGCCACTGGACCCAGATGGCTCTGGAGGAGGAAGTGAGGCTGGTGACCTTGCATAGCCCTCCCTCACTCAAATCAAAGTCAATTGCAAGTCATGTCACCATTTCCCTGATGTCATAATCCTCTTTGAGAAGGAAGGACAAATACAAGCTTGGATCTGGACCCAAATCCATAGCTCCATGACACAGGCTGGCCCCTTTCCCCAACCAGGCCAATCTCCTCATCCTGCCCTGTACGTGCCATGTTTATTCCCTTCTTTATGCTGGCACAGTTTCTCTTGCCTGGAAAACCCTCCTTCTTCCACTATTTATGTGTCTCAGTCCTCTCCTTACAGCACCAATCCCGCCTCCTCAAGAAGTCTTTTCTGACTTATTTAGCTCACATGAAGCTCTCTCGTTAAGCCTCTGCCTCCTCCTCTGTAAAATAATAGGACAGATGAGAGGATTGCTTAAGTCTTTTCTAGCTCAACCTCCATGATCCTATGGCCCTTCTCTGAAATCCTCTTATACTACTAGTTAGCACCAGATAGCTTAACATATGTTCTCCAATTCTGTGTGCTGCTTATCTTTCTAACTAGACTGAAAGGTCCTCAACATCAGGGAACATATTTTGTACTTTTATAGTTCAAATCTAGCATCAGACACTTACTAACTGAACAAGTCACTTAAACCTGCTTGTCTCAGTTTCCTCACCTATAAAATGGCAGTGATAATGATAACACCTACCTCCCAGGGTTGTTGTGAGGATTAAATGAAATGAAATTTGTAAAGCATTTAGAGCACAGTGCCAACTCTTTGTAGATACTGAACAAACACTTATTCCCTTTCCTTCCCCTGTATCTCCCTCAATGCCTAGCACAGGCCTCTTCACACCATCTGAGTTCCTTTGGTTTCTATTTCCAGAAGGCAATCAATCTGCTTAGAATCATCTCAGAGGAGAAACATCAGCAGAGTTTAACACATTTTTTTTTTTAACTAAGTTGATGAAGAATTTTAAAGAGAATGAGAAAATAGAGTGGTGAAGACTTTCAATTCTTATATCCCTTATTTCAATATTTTTCCTGAGTTCGACTTTAGTTTCAACCCTAGTCAGAATCCATGCTTCAAGCAGGAGAGACCCAGGTAATAATGTTCCTTTCACTTATTGCTAGGGAAGACCAGGGACCACATTGGAGAAGACATGGAGTAGAGATTATACTTTCTATGAACTTTGTTTTCTTTTCTCCCTCCCTTTCACCCCTCCTACAGTCATCACACATTTCAGGCTTGTCTCTAGCTGAGGTGTTGATCTGAAACAGCCTGATGTACTGTCAGAATGGAACTATTCCAGGACTAGAGCTTTTCCTCCAGGCTGCTGCCATAGGCTAGGGAGGGTGGAAGGAGTTGCATGGGGAGGTGTGGGTGGTCTTCCTCCCCACGTTGGTCTTGCAGTCTGCTTCTACCTTTTGGAGGACCCAGCTCATCAGCATGACTGGACATTTCCTCCTCTCCTCTCCTCTGCCTACCACCTGCTCCCATGGAGGGGTTGAGGGTGAGGAGTATAAGCTTTGCTGCAGGTGCATAGACTATATTCCCTGGGGAATGGAGCAGCCCTTCTTCCAGCACATCTGCCCCAGAGGCACACTGTCCTCTGAACTGGCCATCAAGGGCAAGAATCCATAACTATAGCTTTGCATACAGTACCTCAAGATTGCCTTGGTGAAAACGGAAAGAGTGTATGTTCCTGGCGTCCTAGAGTCCCTCACCATGAAGGCTCCTTCTTTGCCCTGTAAAAATTGTAGAAGAAATGGAGATTAGCCATCAATCAATGGAAACCAATTAGCTTCATGTGCAGCCTTGCCTTCAGGCACTCTGGAGAAGCCCTAACTCTCACAGGAACTAGAACAAAGTTTGAAGCAGGTAACTGTGGCTCCACACTGGCATTCTACAAAGGCAGAATAATAGTAGCTTACCCTGATGCAGGGCTTTAAAGTCCATAAAGCATTTTATATACTTTAGCTCATTTGATTCACATCACAACCCTGTGAAGTAGGTAGTGCAAGCTAGAAAGGACCCTTAGAGATCTCCTAATCCAGTCCCTCTCTCCTTGCCTTTCTCCTGCCCCTGCCCCTCATCCTTTACTGCCCAGAAGCCGTTTTGGTTGTTAAGTGGAAGAAATATCTGCTTCCACTCAGGGTGATCACCTCTTCCCCTTCCTCAATGCCCAGCGCTCAGTCAGGCTGTTTGATTGGTGACCCTGCTTGGATGAGATGGGAATCATCAATTCTATTCCTTCTAGTGAGCTAGAGAACCACCAAGCCTTATTTTCTGCCCTTCCTCTACCAATCATCAGACTCTGGGCACTGTCATATGATTTACTATTAGAACCTAAGAACCCTTTGCCATCCACCTTTCTGGTGCCCTTAGGGCTTCCAGACCTTTCTATCTTCTCCTTTTATGTGTGGTCTCCCCAAAGTCAAGTGTGCATCCCTCGAGAGCAGGGACTATTTCACTTTTTCCATCTGTGTTTGAATTCACAGTGTTTGGCACATAGTAAACATTAACAAATACTAATCATATGGTGAAACTGAAGCTATGAGAAGTTTAATGATTTACTCAAATATAATAATTTGTATTAATATAATTTATAATAAATTAATATTATTTATATTGCACTTTAAAGTTTACAAAGTATTTTCCAAACTTCATCTCATTTGTGCCTCACAACAACTATGAGAAGTTGGTATTTTTGGTATTTGGTATTTTTATCCCCATTTTACAGATAAAGAAACTGAGGCTTAGAGGAGTTAATTTGCCCAAGTCTTTCTAAATTCAATTGTAATTCACACTGTAAGCCATTAGGAAGACAAAGAGGTGGGGTTTAAATGAATGTTTATTTATATTGTATCACGCTGCCTGTGTGACATGTCCAGAAATAGATTGTCTTTCAAGTCATTTTCCTACAATCTGACACAAAGCCCTGCATGTTGGAAGAGGGTTGTGAGATTGGTTGGGACATTTTTGCCCTTATGGTTACCAGAAAGGTAACTCCCTCAATATTGTCTCCATGGGTTCATCGACTTCTGAAATTCTACAATTAGATATTCATTTCTTAAGGTTTCTGGTCCCAGGCAGATGCACTACACCTGGAAGGGGGTATCGTATCTGAAGTTATATTATCTGTTTATACTTCTGGATACATGGGTATAACAAGTTCTTTTTCTGGAGCAGATTTTGATGCTGGAGAAAGTAGGCAGAGAGTAAGGACTCCAGGAGCCAGGTTGGGAAGGAAGCAAGAACAGTGTCCAAGCACAAGACAAAGTTTACCTACTTTCAAATTTTGCCTGAACCCTATCCTTTATAACGACAATAAAAATAATGACAATAATAATAATATTATTACAGCATTATATTATTATGATAATCTTGTGATATGTTATAAATTATATAAATGTGATTATCTAACATATGAACATAATTATATAACATACTATTATGTCATATATTATAATTGTTACAATATATTATTATAAGTATTATTTTAGCACTTTAAGGTTTGCAATGTGCTTTAAAAATATTAATTTACTTTATCCTTATTCTGGGAGGTAGGTGCTATTATTATCCTTGTTTTTTAGACAAGGAAACTGAGGCAAACAGAAGTTAAAGTGACTAGTCCAGGGTCACACAGCCAGTAAGTGTCTGAGAGAGTTCAGGTCTTCCTGATTCCAACTCTAGCCTCTATCTACTCTACCACCTAGTTGCCTGGACAACTGAAGAAAACTTAGAGGTGAACACAGAACTTTACAAAATTTCTGAATGGAATGTTCTAATGATTAAGAGACAACATGTTGTAGAGCTTAAGTTGGAGGTCTTCTTAACTTGGAGTCAGGGAACTTTAAAAAAAAATTATTTTGATAACTATTTCAACAAATGTAATTGCTTTCCTTTGCAATTCAATTTGTTTTACTTTATGCATTTAAAAACATTATTCTGAGAGACTTCAAAGGGTCAATGACACAACAAAAGTTAAGAGTAAAAAGTGCTGGATTTGAACTTCAGCTGAGCTGAAATGAATCCAGGCTAGGCTACTTATTAATTGAATAGCCTCAGAAAAATTACTTTTTCTCTCTGAGACTAAGGTTTTTTTTTCCCTTATATGTTATAAATTGGCACAATGGTTGCACTATCACTCAAGATCTTGTGAGAAAAGAACTATAGAAATATGAGGGACCACAGTCTTCTTGGGATGTTCAACATTTTATCAGATGCTGGCACAGAGGGCAAGCTTATCCAACGTGTAGCTGTCACAAACTGGGGAGAGGTAGACCAGCTCTCTAGTGGAATGGGTGCTATAGTAAGAGACCAAAAAGCACCACCAGAGGTCAGGGCTATGGGAAAAATCTAAGGGGATGAGATTTAATGGTAAAAATGGAGAGTTTTATATTTGGGTTCCAGAGACCAATTTAAATATAAGATGGAGAAGGTACGGTCAGACAATGATTTGTATGAAACGTGATCCAGGGATTTTTAGTGAATTACAAATTCAAAATGAAGGTGTGATGTGGCAGTCAAAAAAACTGGGTACTGTCTTAGGCTGAATTCAGGGGTAGTGTCCAGAATGAAGGAGATGGATTCTGGCTCAGCAGACTACATCTGAACAGTAACAAACTGAAGCCTGTCCAAAGGAAGAGGCCTGGCATAGTGAGGGCACTGGAGGCCATGTCATATAAGAACTATGGAAGGAAATGGGGATATTTGGAAAAAAGAAAAGAAAAGGGAAAAGTATTATGCTTATTAAAGGTTCTTAGCCTTTTTTCTGTCCTGGATTCCCTTGGTACTATACTCACCTCTGGACCCCTTCTCAAAATAATGTTTGTAAATACATAAAATAAAATACATAGAATTATAAAGGAAAATAATTTTATTGAAATGCAGTTATTAAAATAGGGGGAAAAATTCAAGTGCTCAAATCCCACATTAAAAACTCTTGCTCTGGAGGAAAAGACTAGGAGCAAGCAGACATCATAACAGAAATGTAGATTTCAGCTCCACATAAAAATTGCCTAGCAATTTGGGCTTCCCTCCAAACACAATGGGCTACCTTGGGGGAATGGGATCCCCATTATTTTGAATTTTCAAGTGAAGCCTGGAAGACTTTTTGTTAGGGAGGTGGTAGAGGAAATTCTTATCCAGTTCTGTGTTCAGCTGTCTGGCCGCTGAGGAACCATATAACCCTGGGATTCTGAGAGTCTATGCAAATCATATGCATGTGTTCAAAGATTTTTAATTTTTCTTCTACTAGTGCTACATTGTGGTTTGTTCTTGCAGAAATTCCATAATTCTCTGGAGGAGGGTATCATCCCTGAAAACTTATCACTTATGCAAATCTCAGTATAAATAGATGGTCAGGTGTCACAATGGATAGAATGGCTGAGCCTCAAGCTGGGAAGAACCAAGTTCAAATCCAGATTTAGATACCCTGGGCAAGTCACCTAACCTCAGTTTCCTCAACTATAAAGTCGGGATAAAAATAGTCCCTACCTCACAGGGTGAATGGGAGGAATTAATGAGATAATATTTGTAAAAATGCCTGGTGCATGGTAGGCACTTAATAAATGCTTATTTCCCCTTCCCCAAATGGCCTCATCAGAACCTTTCTTTGGAGTAAGCTTTAAGAGTAGAGAAGTAGAGAGGAGTTAAAGACTTATAGATTCCAGGCTGGGGAGACAGGGAGAGAAAGAAGACCCACCAGCAGACAAAATTGACTTTCTTTAAGATTTTGCCTAGGGTCAATCAAGCCTTCTATTGCTAGCAACAGAAGCTAGATGGATAGCTGGATCCCATCCAAGGTGGTGGTGGTGGTGAGGATAGGGGTTCCCCATCCACCCTTATTAAATTCTTAGGCAGAGTATTCCAGATACTAAGGGGCAAAATGGATTCTCCAGCAGGGAAAACGGTTACAGACACATTTACACTTGGGTTTCAACCTGTTATCTTACTGTCTGTGAAGTTTGTGAGCCATCCGTTTGTTAGGCTGGAATATTATGTGCCTAATACAGGCCCAGAGGGAGGCAGAAATTACTTTTCTAATGCTACGGAGATTGTTTTTTTTAAAAAAAAAAGCCACTGTTTCTCTGAAGAAATGTTGACCTTGGTCAATAGGTGAGTTGTTTGATTCTACTAATACAGAAAAAGCTGGCCACTTCTTGGTCAGCAGCTGAAGGCTTAAATCATGTCAACTTGGACTGCTGAGACTGGTGCTTTGTACCCAATAGAACCTGCTACTGTGTCTCCTCCTGGCTGCTGCTCTGAGCAACCTTCAGTCTTAAAGACCGGAAATATTGGTCAGAGGGTAAAAACAGCAGATAGAGCCACAGTTCTGGGGAAGGTGAGTGAGCCAACCTATGACAAACCCACATACTTCCTTCAAGGAGTTCAGAAGAAGTCTAAACCACTCAGATTTCATGGCCTCAAAAAGAGTCCTCATTCAGGACTGACACTTAGGGAGGGCCTTGGTACCAGAGTATATATAGGCAGGGGGGTGAAGCTAGATAGGGCAGTGGATACAGTACTGAGCCAGGAGTCACGAAGACTCATTTTTCTGAGTTCAAATCTGGCCTCAGATACTTACTAGCAGTGTGACCGTGGGCAAGTCACCTAACCCTGTTTGCCTCAGTTTTCTCATTTGTAAAATGAACTGGAGAAGGAAATGGCAAATCACTCCGGTATCTTTGTCAAGAAATCCCCAAATGGGGTCACAAAAAGTTATACACAACTGAAACAACTGAACAATGGTCAGATTAGCCCTGACTCTTATTCAGTAAAGGAACTCCTGCTTCAGTGTCCCCTACTAGTGGTCATTCAACTTCTGTGTAAAATGTTCTAAAGATGAAGAACCTAGTTCCACCAGTCAGCCTCAGGAGACAACTCCAATTAATAGGAAGTTCTTTCATTTGTTGAGCCAAAATTGCTCCAGTCATCCCCACCCCCTTTCCCAGCTTCTAGTCATAGGTTCTTATTCTTTCTGGAATAATTTTCTACCAATTTCCCTCCATTGTCACTTTAAATAGAACCTATTTTTCCATGTTAGTTTGGAATGAGAATTAGAATTCCCTTTTTGCCATTTTCTACCAGTGTAACCTTGATTAAGACACTTAACCTCTCTGGGTCTCAGTTTCCTGTTTGTAAAGTGAGGGATGGGTTTAGATTAGGTGCCCTCTAAGTTTGTTTCCACCTGTGTGGTCCTATGATTCATGTCAGACGATGTGGAGCCCTACCTTTTAAAGTTAGTCATTTCTTTCACTGTTTTTCCTCAGCCTAGGAAAAGCCAACTGTGTTTGGGGTATATATTTATATGCATATTGACTTTTCATTGTCCTTTGGATCTGAAGGTGACTTTGAGGGTGGGTATGATAGAAACAATTGATCTACATCCTTTCCCTTTACCCTAGTCCAGCAGTTGTATACTGTGTTCTATGCACCTTTCATTCTTTTAGAGAGATCGTTGTGACTATTAATTGGATCAGAACTTGCTACCAGTCAGTCAGGAACTTAATAGTTTCTTCTTGAACGACCATCTATTTGGGTCTATCTATACTAAATGTTCTGGAAAGTTTAAAAAAAAAAAGAAACAAAAGACACAGTCTTTGGCCTTATTGTATAGTCTCTTTTAGAAGATAATAAATATTAATTAATTAAACAAAGGTATTTAATATGCACAGAAAGTAGACAAACTAAGAATAATTACAAAGAAGCACTTGCTTTTTAAGATAGAATATACTGGTTCAATTTCCATTATTATAGAATTCTTCCTAATCCCAGAAGGTCAGACTGAAGTTTACCTTTGCACTCTCTATGGGCATTTGAAAAAAAGATTAGCTAAAGAAATTATTAATAGTATTAATATTTATTCTTCTAAAATAATTTACATTTATATAGCACTTTCATATTTTCACAGTGCTTTACATTCATAATCTCATTCAAGTCTTCCAGTCACCCCACTACAGGTACTATTATTCCCATTTTATAGATGAGCAGACTGAGGCTTGGAAAACTCAGGTCTAGGGAGGTAATTTGGAGCAGAAGAAATAGCACTGGCTTTGGAGGATCTTCATTCAAATATCATCCCTAATTCTTGCTACCTGTGTTACCTTGGTCAATGAGGAGTATTGTTGCCATAAGATAAAATCAGCCTCTCTATAACTTCTCATCACTCTGCCCTTTAGGACTGTCTAAGCAGAGTAAGCATAATCTCTCATTCCACATGATCGCCCTTTAAATACTACAGTAGATGTGACATAGAGATCTTCTTTTCTCTAGGCTAAACACACAATTCTTTCAGCTAATCCTCATAGTTCAGATTTGTTACCAATTTTGTCTTCCTCCTAATTAGTTTTAATTACTGAGGTTTCACTATGGCAGAAATTGTGTGTACAAGTTTTGAACACGTGACCTAAATGAAAGATTCATCTCTTTCCACATAACCAAAAGCCCAGTGTAAATTTTAGACTTCTTTGAAGCCTTTCAAAACTACCCCAGTTCACCTTGATTCTTTCCTTCTTCAAAATTTTATAATTAAAAGATAAATAGCTGAAAGAGTCTTATAGTCTATACCTGGGGTTCTCAGACTTTGTAGTTTAAGGATCCCTTTATGTTCAAAAATTATTAAGGACTCAAAGAGCTTTTGTTTATGTGAGTTATATCTATTGTCACTTATCATATCATAAAGGAAAATGTCTTAGTATTGTTATGAAAATAGTTTTGACCTCACAGACCCAATGAAAAGATTTTAGGGATACCCAGGGGCCTGTGGTATTTTGAGAAACATTGTTCTATACCATATAGCCTTAGAATGGTAAAAGGACTTTAGGAATTTTTCATTGTTTCCCCTCCCCTTCCCTCTCTTCCCTTTCCCCTTCCCTTCTTCTCCCCTGCTTTCCCTCTTCCCTCTCCCTCTTCTCTACCTTCCCCTTCCCTTCCTTTCCCTTTTAGATTCAGACTCCTAACCTATTCCCACTATGAGCTCAGGGCAGTAGTGGTTTTGAAGCTGGTGGAACCACATTACAAGCTCTGCCATTATCCTTAGTCAACACATACTTCTACAATTCTAATTCAGAATCTTGCTCATCATTCTCGAAAGTTCCTTGATTCTAGTGAAGAATCATATAATGTTGGAACTGGATATGATTCCCTTAGAGGTCATTTAAGAGTGATAGCTAGCCTTTATACAGCACTTTAACATTTGCCAAATGCTTTACAAATATCGCACTTTATCTTCATGGCATCCCTGGGTGATAGATGCTATTATTATCCCCATCTCATGACTGAGGAAACTGAGGAAACAGGTTAAATGACTTGCCCAGGATCACACAGCTAGTGTCTGGGGAAGGATTTGAACTTCCTGCCTCCAGGTCCTGCTTTATTCACTGTGTCCCCTAGCTGTCTCTAACCTCTTTATTTTACAAATGAAGAAACTGAGTCCCAAAGAGATTAAGTATGTTCAGTTTCATATTAAGCAGCAAAGTCAGAATTTAACCCAGTCCCTCTGCTTCCAAATCCATTATTCTTTCCATTACACCATTGCCTGGGAATAGGGATAATATCTCCTGATTCCTGGTGTCTTCTGACTGACTCCAGTGACCATGTCAAATTCTTTTCCAATAGCCTGAAGCCAGTCAACCTTTTTTCACTGGGCTCTCAGCCAGGATTTGAGAAATAGCTACTTAGATGTGGCTACAGTTATGACAGTAATCAGAAAAAAAAAAAAAGTCTGTGACTCAGCAAAATCATATGCAGCTCAACCTGGCCTATTTGCACTTAATTAGGCTCATCATAGCCATAATGATTGGCCACTAATCCATATCAATGCAACACAGAAGACCAGCCCTATTGATTTTCATAGGATCATAAAGCTAGAGCTGAAAAGAACCTCAGAGACCACCCCTCTTTTTTTTAATGAGAAAACTGAGACTTCTGTAGGTTAAGACTTACCCAAAGTCACATAACTAGTAAGCAGCAGCAGTGAAATTTGAACACAGGTCCTCCAGTTACATGGCCAGTGTTCTCTGTTGTATATAGTACATAAGCACACATTATACTTGCCGCGAAGGGAAATGATTGCATTAATCCAGGAAAGCAATTTGTCTCTTTGAAGTCAGTGTTCACAGGACAGAAGGAAACCAATTTCTCTTTTTTGCGCAAGTGCAATGCCAAGGTCACTGTGCTTACCTCATCTAAAAGGAGTTTTTCTGCTTTGTCTCGACCGATGCTCTTGTTGTACCACCTGAAAGTAGTTTAAAAAGTTCTTGTCATCTGAATTGTGAAAAACAACTCTATGATTATTAAGAAAGGATCAGAACAGAAAAATAATTGTTCTTATTCTTTCATCAATTTTCCCCAAACACAACAGACAAAAAACATAATATCTTCACATATAATACAATACTTAATTTTTCTTATGTTACTTTTCATTTCAAAACACCGTGGGTGGTTGTATGGGGGCTGACTCCTGGGGCTGCTCAAAACATTAATGCAAATTAAATGGCTATAAAAGAGCCTTTTAAAATAGCAATAATCATATTTTTTACTTAAGAGACTCAGGCTGGATCTACCACTGACTCAAATACTGATAAAATATTTGTTTGTGTCTCAGTATATACTTTTAAAGAGCAACAAAAAGAGAAAACAGATGAATTACAGATGGAAATAGAGTGGAATTTCTAACTACGAAAACACAGGTGGGAGAGGTAGCAGGAGTAGTGGATAGAGAAGCAGACTTGAAGTCAGGAAGGGTACAGATTCTATCTTAGACACCTACTGGCTCTGACACTCTGATCAAATCACTTAATTTCTCAGTGCTCCCAAGGAACTCTTTAAGATAATAAAGTGAACAGGAGTTTTTGCTTTTGTAGAGAGCTTATATTCACTGGGAGATCCTTATACTGATGAACTCCTAGATCGGGACAAAAAATGAAAACAAAACAAAACACGTCTTATTCAAAAGCTCTAGTTTGTTCTCTTAAGTAAGCTGTGGTGGCAGGGAAAGAGGGAGTTGGGATCATCACTTAACAAGGAATATGTCATAGTCAGTAGGAACATTAATATAGGTGAAAATTCTATTTACAAAGAACTTATACATTAGAGTCTGCATGAGACTACAGTTATCAGGTAACAAGTCTGGATGCTTAGACTAAAAAAACTCCAACCACCACCCCCTCACCCCCGCAATTAATCAAATCAGTTTGATAATCTGAATTTATACAAAGTATAGTAGAACTGGTGGATTCAGTGAATGCTGAATCTCACGACTGGGGGCATCTTAATGGCCACCATATCCCCAAGACCATCGTGGTATCTTCTTCTATATTTATTGTATAGAAACAGACTCTGCCAACATAAGGTCAAACATGAGGAAGAAAAGACATATAGCTGTTTCTAAGTCTCAGAATGTTTGTTCTTGTACAGACATAATACTTGAGTGATTGATGGAATTTCTCACTTTTCATTATGACTTTTTGATCATGGACAAAGAAGAAAATAAAAGATTAATAGGATTTAGAGTTGAAATAACTCTCTCAGCCTCATCAGACCTCTTGGAGGTAATTGGTGGCAAACAGAATATTGTTATTTTACTCAAATATGCCAAATGTTTGCTGCCCTTGTACTCCAGATATGCTTGGAGCTGATGGCCCTACCAGTAATGTTAGTAGGATATGTTCACACACACACACACACACACACACACACACACACATACACACACACACACACACGCACACCATTGACAATCAGTATAATATTAGGTCCAAGGGTAAGAGACCCTTCAGGAAATCATACCCATATTTTCTCATTCTCATTCTCTGCTCATGCTATTAGAATTTCAGCAACAAATAACATCTGTATCTGGATTCTTAAGAGCCATAATGATTTAATAGCAGTTCTCATTAGTCTGTATTCTACTGACATCCCTAACCTCTTTCAGAAGGCAAGTACTTTGTACTGTGCAGCTATATATTGTGAAACATTTAGCTGGAGATGGAGGGTGGGGGAAGGTAGTCATTGTTTCTCCTGAATTAATATCCATGTATAGTCCTCTAAATGGTAATTAGGAAAGAATACTCTTGATGTTTCTTCCACAATTTAGGCACATTAGATAGAAATGATTTTTTACTTTGAAAACACTGCATGGAAAATGTCTAGAATCTAAGTTGTATCAAAGGTCTGTTTTTATGGAATTTTTTTTTTGTAATTTTCTCCTTGCCGTCTCAAGGGCAACCAATAATTCTGGCCCATCCAATATGTCCTCTTCTCTTCCCACAGAAACATAGCACAATCCATTCATTTAAGTGGGCCATCCCTTGAATATGAGGAATCAGGGTGATAAGATAGAAGAATTCAAATTTTTTAGAGGTTGAATTGAGAGTGGCTTGGGACATGGGATAAGAAGCAGAAATAATTTATACAGCCAGTACATGGTTTTCCTCTTACACTTACACCTTGCTCTGCCCTGTTTCTTTTCCCCATCACCAGGGCAAAGGATTGGTCTTGCCTTCCACATGAACCTCTCTTACTCCTCTATTGTGACTTCTTTCCCCTTTAAAGCTGTCTGTTCGTTTTAAACCAATTTTATGTAGATAAATATTTGAGGGTTGAGTAGAAGAACCTTCTAAGTATAGCCTTCCCTCCCCTACCCACAAGCACTTCGGAAGGTAACCTGCACATATCAGATTACAAAGTCACAAGAATCAAGTGATATCGTCTTACTCGTATGTTTCCAGGCTATTTGGCGATTTCTCTACCAGGTAACTGCTTGGCACGTATCCTTCATGCCTGTTAAAACATGAGCTGTGGTTAGACAATTACAGAAATGCCTATCTTTAACTAATTTTAGAATCATAGAGCTGGAATGTAGCCTAGGGATGATCCAGTGACTCCAATAGTTTGCAAACGAGGAAGCTGAGATCTAGAGAACAGGATTGATTTGCCTAAGACTATATTGCCAGTCTAAGGTAGTGTTACCTAATATTGGGGTACTGGAATAGAAAGGTATGATGTATGCAGATTGACCTCTCCCAAAAGGTAGAAGGGACTCTGGTGGGAGGGGCCCATTTATAAGTTCTTGCTCTTGAAATTTTCCCTATCTCTGAGCCTGGACAAACCTAGCTTATTATAATAGATCAGACATCTGGTGATGGTCTCCATAAGTCGGGCTGTGATTTCAGGAACTCCAGAAAGGCCCTCTTGTCCCTAAATATCCTCTCCTTTTCTGACTGTTGCTTGAATATCCACACTTAGAACAGCATCATCACTGATTCATATCACAGATTGGAAGAGACCTCAGAAGTCATTAAATCTAGCCCATGTCTGAATAATATTGCACCAGAATAAAATTTAAAATTCATGGACTCTATGAAGGAGAGGTAGATTTAAATTTCATATACATATATATATATATATACACACACATATATGTATATTGCCACTGTTAACACCTAAATAAGATTAATATGAATTTGATATTTTATTCAGATAACTCTTCTTCCTGTTCACTGTGAAATTTCCTCTACTGGAAAAAAAAGTTTAATTAGTTTCCTTTGTCCTTATGGAAATTTTTTTGTGATAATTGTTTTTTCCACATCAGTGCCCAAAGTTTGCCTTCAGGAAACAGAATTAAAACATAAAAAAAAAAGTGATTTTCCAACCACAGTTCATGGAAGGTATCAGTCAATAATTGTGAGCCTCAAGGCAAAGCTCTCCCTAATCTTGACAGTGAGAAATGAATAAAGCTTATCCTGAATCAGGAAATATCTTCTGGGTAGAGGTAGAATCAGCTGACTGTGTGCATTAGGTGGAGAACAATCACTTGAAGAATCTAACAGAAATTGCCTGGCTCTCCAAGCCTTCCTTGGAGAGGGAAACCAGCTAGGGGAAGGCAAGAAGCATTTGTTAGACATCTACTCTATGTTAGGCATTGTGCTAAACACTTTACAAATATTATCTCACTTGATCCTCTCAATATCCCTGAGAGGAAAATGCTGCTATTATCTTTATTTTATAAAAGAGGAAATTGAGGCAAATAGAGGTTAACTTTACCAGAGTCACATAGCTAGTAAATTTCTGAGACTGGATTTGAATTCCTGTCTTCCTGACTGTAGGCCCAGCTCTCTACTCACTGTACAATGTGGCTCTCTCGTGTCATGTGTGTGTATGGGTGTGTGTGTATGTGTGTGTGTGTGTGTGGCATTCAGGTTAAGTGACTTACCCAGGGTCACATAGGTAGCATCAAGTGTCTGAGGCCAGATTTGAACTCAGGCCCTCTTGACTCCAGGGCCACTGCTCTATCTACTGCATCAGCTAGCTGCCCCCTCTATTATCCCTTTTATTGAATGACAGAGCCGTAAAGAATTATCTAGTTTAACCCTTCATTTTACAAATAAGGACACTGAGGCACAAAGAGGGGAAACCATTTGTTTTACAGCTAGTGGCAGAACCTAGCTTGTCTAACCGCTTGGCCATTGTTTTCTGTTATAACATACTTTTCCTTTTATATTAAACATCCAATTACTTGGCAATATGAATGACTGAAAGAATTTGCCTTTTCATCATGATGTCTGACACTATCAGTCTGTCAGTAAAAAAGCATTTATTTAGTGCTTTGTATCAGGTACTGTATAAACCCTGCCCTCAAGAAATATTCTAATGGGAGAAACATGTAAGTATATGTGTATACACATATGTATATACATACACACATATGTGTATATATGTGTGTATGTATATATGCATGTATATACACATAAATCAATGTGTATATACACATGTATGTATATGGGTATGTATACACATATATATATAATATATTACAGAGAAATTGGACTATAATCTCAGAGGGGAAGGCACTATAAGCTGACAGAAAAAGGCTTTGAAGATATAACTTTCTGCTCCATTCATTCAAATAATTGAAAGAAAGATGGATTTTTAAAATTTCTTTATTTTTTTGCCTAGATGACCTGAATAACAGCCTCTGTTCCTCTGTGTATGAGTAGACTCAGGCTTTCTCTTACTCATTCCCCTTTAGTTATGGGCTATTTATCCCACTAGACTCAGGTTGTTGGAGTTTAGACATGAAGAAAACGATACTAACTTAACCTTTCTCTGCAACTTAACTACAGAGCAAAACTTTAATTTTGGATCTTTGTGGTCTGTTGTTTAGTCACCAACTCACATAACCTCTCAAACTGTGGGTTTTGATCTAAACACTGTCTCCATCTCCTGTAAGACTGGGTTGAAAAATTGATGTAAGGAACAGGTTCATGACTCATGTCCTGGAAATAGTGTTTTAAATATGTAGTAAAATTATAGGAAACTGAGTCACAGAGAAGTAAAGTGATGTGCCTAAGCTCACACAGGTTACTACCTGAGATTAGAACTCAGGTACTCTGATTCTGAATCTGACCCTCTTTCCACTAGAAGTCTCATTCCCCCCACCTCAGTTGCCTTCCCCAAAGGGAAAACACATCTTGAATTCCTTCAAAAAAAAATCCTCCCAAACTATGTTTAAAATGTATATGGCAGAAAATGTCAGATCTCTATATAGAAGACGTTTGGTAGATAAGATGGTTTCATCTACCTGTTGACGTTTAACTCTTCAGGGGACTAACTAGTTTTGCTTTCTTTTCATTTTGCTTAGAAACTGAGAATAACCTTGTAGGAAGGGAACAAACACTTTTTAAGTGCCTACTATATGCCAGGCACTGTACTAAGCATACTACAATTTCATTTGATCATCACCACATTTTACCATTGAGGAAACTGAGGTAGGCAGAGGTTGAGTAATCTGTATAGCGTGACAGTTAATAAGTAGGGCTGGATTTGAAATATGAAAGTACAAAATGCATTTCCTGGTTATAATGAGCTTTCAGTCTAGTTAGGGAGACAGACAGCACACATGATTATATTTTAGAGGTCTACGTTCTACCAAAAGTGATAACATATACATAAGGGAATATACATTTGTTAAGTGCCTACGTCCTGGGCACTGTGCTAAATACTTTACAAATATTATCTCATTTGAATCTCACAACAACACTGGCTGTTTGGTTCTACCATTCTCATCTTACAGTTGAGGCAGACACAAGTTAAATGACTTTTGCAGCTAGTAAGTGGGGTCACATTTGAACTCAAAGTCTGTCTGACTCCAGACTCAGTTTATCCACTGTGTTGCATAGCTGCCTCTTATAGAATGACTAGAGCCAGAGATAAAGTTTGCCCCCACCAAAGGGCTTTGCTTTGGCACAGCAATTCCTATACTTAAAATATTTCATAAAAAAGAAGGAATTAAACATTAGCATTTCAGTAAATTTAGAGGTGGGGAACTGAGTGCAGAATGTTACATAACCTGTCAAACATGGAACGATGTTGGCTTTGCTTAACCATTTTTCTTTCTTACAAGATGTTACAAGCTTGGGAGGGGGTGGAAATGATTTATGCAATGACAAGACATTTAAAAAAAAAGAATAAGTTGTGGGGGAATGAGAAAAAGGAGAAGAAAGGAAGAGCAAGAGAAAAGGAAAGCAAAAGGGGAGGAAAAGGGAGAGGGGGAGAGACTGAGAGAAAAAGGGGAGGAGGGGGAAGGAGTAAGAAGGAAAGAGAAAGAGAAAGAAAAAGAAAAGGGAGAGGGAGAAGGAGTGAGGCATACGAAAGAAAACTCTGGCCCTAAATCAGAAGACTTGAGTTTGAATTCTGTCTCTGACTCTTAAAGCTGTGTGACCCTGGGTAAGTTGATTAATCGCATTCATTTGATGTATTCGCTTTCAACCTGTCAGGCTTGTTTTGAGGAAAGTTCTTGGCTGACCTTACCACCCATGCTCTTTAAATAATGCGCCAGTCATTTATTATGACTTTTTATTTATTTATGCATTTATTATAGCATTTATTATGTGCCTCCAATGTTCTATACACAGAGATTGTTATTCAAGTCATTTAGGCAAAAAATAAACAGTAAAAAACTTTCCTTCAATGATTTGAATAAATGGGGCAGAAAGTGTTATCTTCAAAGCCTGTTCCCTCAATCTATAGTGCCTTCCCCCTTGAGATTATATTCCATCTTTTCTGTAATATTTCATACATATCTTGGGGCAGCTAGGTGGTGCAGTGGATAGAGCATCAGTGCAGGAGTCGGGGGACCTGAGTTCAAATCTCACCTCAGACACTTGATAGTCACTAGCTGTGTGACCTTGGGCAAGTCACTTAACCCCAATTGCCTCATCCTGGGTCATCTCCAGTCATCCTGATGAATATCTGGTCACTGGATCCAGATAGCTCTGGAGGAGAAGTGAGGCTGGTGACCTGCACAGTCCTCCCTCACTCAAAACAAAGTCAAGTGCAAGTCATGTCATCATTTCTCTGATGGCCTGGTCTTCTTTGGCAATGAAGGACGAACACACACACACACACACACACACACACACACACACACATATATCTACTTATTTATATGCTTCCCCCATTAGAATGTGAGTTTCTTGAAGGCAGGGATTGTGTAGTGCCTGATGTAAAGCATTTAATAAATGCTTTTTTACTGACTAATAATATCAGACATCATGATAAAAAGGTGAGTTCTTCAAGTCATCCATATTACCAAGTATAACCTTCTCAAGGAGTTTAGCTACTAAGGACATGAGATATAGGATGATTATCAGCAGGGATAGAAGGATCAAATGATGTTTTTTTGAGGATGAGGAAGGCATGAGCATGTTCGTAGGTAATAAAGAAGTCAGCAGACAGGGAGAGATTAAACATGAGTGACAGTAGAGATAACAGAAGGGGTAATCTGTTGGAAGAAGACAGGATAGAATGCAATCACTAATGCAGGTTTTATGTTGGACAGCTTACAAACTTGTACGGGTATATTTTTTGTCTTACATCCTTTCAGAGTCAAAGAACCATAGAATATTAGAATTGGAAGGGACCTTACCCCTTGCCCCTTGCCCCAATGAATGAATCCCATCAGGCAGGTGGTGGTACAGTGGATGGAGCCCTGGGCTTGATGTCATTAAAAGCTAAATTCAAATCTGGCCTAAGACACTTACTAGCTATATGACCCGGGCTAAGAGCCTCGACTTTTGTCTACTTCAGTCTCTTTGACTGTAAAATAGGAATGAAGAGTTGTTGTGAGGATAAAAATAAGATAATATTTGTAAAAGCTCTTAGAACTTGTGCCTGGAACACAATAGGTGCTCTATAAATGCTTATTCCCTTCCCTTTGCCTCTACAACATTCTCAACAAATAGTAGGTAACACTATTGGTATTTGCTTGATGCTGACTTTGCTGAAAAAAGTAGAGCTTACATGATCAGTGCCACCAAACATTGTGCAGGAGAATAGATTCGTGGCACTTAGTTTTAGTTACAGGATCATGAATTTTTTTTTAAAGTTTGCATCAGTATCAGAGTTGGCAACAATAATACAGTCAGTAAATAAAAATGCAAGTGGATTCTCATTCCTAAAACTCAAAATGAAAATAAATAAGAATTTGCCATTCTGTACAAATAGCCATTCTTTGATGTCAAATTTCCTCTACTTGGGTGAAAACCACCTAACAGAACCAAAGAATATTTGTAATGCAAAAAGTATTTCAGCCAAATGTCCAAATAATAGCAAAATCAGCTGGTATCAGGCTGGCCTCATTAACAATTTAAGTGCACAGCGGTTGTTTGTAAAAGCTAACAACTGGAGGACTTTTAAATAGTTAATGAGGCCAATCTGGTAACGATTATGATCCCCATTAGAGAGATGGGGAAGTTGAGGTTCCAAGACTTTAAGCAGTTTGCTTTCTGCTGTGAGCTGGGCCACCGACCTCAGGCCTTTTGGCATCAACCTCCTTGTATTTTCCACTATCTCAAATTGCTTCCATAGATCATGCACAGAATGTCTCACTTAGGAGAGTCTCAAGAGAAATTTATGACAAGAAATGAACACTTAGTGAAGAGTCAGGAGATCTGGCTTTGAACTCTTCTGTACTAATAATATGACTCTGTGCACATCTCTGGCCTCAGTTTCCTAATCTATAAAATATTCCTTGACCTCTGATGCCCCTTTTAGCTCCATAAAAGCCTAGAGTCATGACAACCAGAATTTAGACAAATTTTCAAATGCCTGTTATTTGGTGCTTGGTATAAGTCAACTAGGGGCTAAAATCTGAGTTACATGCATCCCTAAATTTAGACCATTTTCAAATTTTAGTCATTTATTTATATTTGAGGGGAGGATTATGTGGGATTTTCCAGTATTTTAATGCCAAAATTCTAATAACTGCTGGACAATCAGTGTGCCTTTTTCTTATCCTTGTAATGCCAAAAGAAGTCGAGGGAACCTCTCCTCCGACCCCCAGCTCCACCCTTCAGTAGCAAACCCTGGTTGCACAGGATAGGCAGATAGATGGATGGTTCATGATTGGAATCACTGGAAGTGAGAGAGGGAGAGGGACACCCCTAGACATCCTGTTCTCCTTTCACACTGGACATTGCTAGAACCCACAGACTGGTAGGCTTATAGGAATCTCCCAGAGCCACCTTACTCCATCCAATAATGTAACAGCACTAAATATCGAGGTCAATATGAGAGGAAAGTGAAGGTTACAATTTCTCTGCATATACATAGGCTGATCCTTAGATGACCACAATTATCTAGCCTGTTTTCTAAGCCATTCCAGCTTGGTAGGACCTCTTAGAACTTGAGTTCCGCATAGTTTTCAAGAACTGTCATCTTTGTGCCACATAGCCTCAGAAGAAGACATTGACAGAAGTATACCTTTGATAATTACATTACAAAGAGCACACTATTCTACGCAGTACACTATTCCTTTTTCTTTCTACCAGAACAAATGTCCATCTGTATGATGTACCTTCACTCGTCCAAATACTCACATAACCATTGTCAGATTCAAGAGGGCTGTTATGAGTTTCAAAGCCCAAAACTGCGGGTGTCAATGGAAAAACCCAGGGAACTTTCAGCCTTGTCAGGGGCCAACTCAGTGCTTAAAGGTGGGCTTTTCTATTTCTGAGAAAGAAGCAAACCTCTTCCCTTCTTACAGCGCCCTGATTAGCAATTTTTGCCCTATACACAGGGAAAAGTAGAGGAAGCTCTTCTCCGATGGGGTTTAGAGTGAGGAAACAGGATGGAACATTGAGAGGTTTTCAGGCTGCTGAAGGGCTGATGTCTGCTGGGAAGGCAGGTCTGGGCTGGGATGAAGAAACATACCCTAGGGTACTAGGGCAATATATGAGGTTTCAAGGCTACTGATGAGGAGGATGAAACCCTGCCAGTACCTTTTG
The DNA here is from genome assembly GCF_028372415.1 of Notamacropus eugenii. NCBI lineage: Eukaryota > Metazoa > Chordata > Mammalia > Diprotodontia > Macropodidae > Notamacropus > Notamacropus eugenii. The sequence continues at coordinate 386,190,879 of NC_092872.1, read as the reverse complement.
AATTTTCTGGATAAAGTCCTGATGCCCCACTCTAGTTATGACTCTGCTTTCCTGCTTTCTCCTTCCTTTCCACCTTTCTCCTTTATTTCCACTCCTTCCCCTCTTTTTTCCCTACATCCAAGTGCTCATCAAAGTTAGTAGGATTGGAGGAAGGTTTCCAACTTCCCCTTCTACTACTTCAAGTCCTGGGAAACACTGAAAAGATACTCTACCCATTCTTATCTTGGACTCTCCACCAATGAATCTCTGAATTGTCAAGCAAGTAATACTCTTCGTTGCTTTGTAGCGTGAGCTCCTGGGGATCGTTTGTGTTGTAGTCATATAAGGCAATGACTAGGGCTTCTTCAGGTTCTCTCAGTGATCGCTGTCAGGAGAGCAGACAAAATAAAGACAGGGTCAGGAGGATTAAATTTTGAATGTGGTCACCCAGTCCCCGAATTGGAACTTAGACCCATCTTCTGACAACATGAGAGTAACAGACTTTGTGCAATGCATTTGGACATCAGCTAAGACCATCTGCAAATGCTCTGGTTGGTTTAACCAGTCAGAATCAAGGGGCACTTTGAAAGTAATTGGCTTTTTACTTTCTTCTCTAAGAAATGGGACACACACTGGCTGTTATACAAGTTTGGAGTTTCCTCTGAGATCATAGAACTTCAGTATTAGAAATCATCATGTCCAACACCTAAGATGGAAACAAATCATACTTAGGTTTTGTGGTACCCCATTGAATACCAAGAGTTCCATGCTGGGGTCTGTAGTGGGACCAAATGGGGATTTCCAGCATTCTCTATCTTGATCAAAGAAAAGAGGTGAGGGACATGTTTATAACAAGTTTTGTTTTTCTGGCTTCCTCAATAAAGGAGGAGGAAGTGGGAGGAAAAGAATTTAGAGTTGAAAATACAATAAAGTTAAATAAAAGAAAGAGGTGAGGGGATTAAAATTTACAGAAAACCTTAGGACTTAAAAAAAAAGATAAAGGACTTGGGCAGGGCTCATTCCAGGTATAAGGATGAAAAAGATGGAGAGGAGTTAAAGAATTAACCTGTCTCCATGTCTTTCCTCAAGCTTCCCCTCTCCCAGTTTGGAAGAACCCCAACCCTCTCTCCATTAGTTGAAATCTCTCTAATCTTTGTGGTCAAATTCAGTAGCCATCTACTTCAAATTCCTCTTAGTACTTTTCCTGGGCTTCTTTTCACTAATCTTGCTCTATCCCTTTATCTTATTTTTTTGTTGTTGTTGTTAACATGTCTTTCCCCTGCATCAGTTGAAATCTCAAGAGCAAAAGCTATATCCTGTCTATGACCCAAGTGTACACAAACATTTATAGCAGCTTTTGTGGTGACCAAAAATTGGAAATTGATCAGGTACTCATCATCAATTGGGGAATGGCTAAACAAATTGTGGTACATAAATTTGATGGAATGTTAATATCCTGTAAGAAATGGTGAAAGAGATAGATTCAGAGAGACCTGGGTAAGCTTGTAAAAATGTTCTCAGATGCCCTTTGAGACATGATATTCTCTGTTCTAAGGTCTTTTCCAGCTCTATCCCTCTCTCTGATTGCTTCTCCTTCCTGCAGACTGTCTTTTATTTTAATCCACTGAATAACTTTCTTAGAAGGAGACAGGTTAGGGTCAAAGAAAGGGAGACAAAACTCAAAAAGTTTATGTTGAGATGTACATCAAACTAGCCACTGTTTGTCATTGGGTAGCAGAATGAGAGAAGAAGTTTGGGGGGGGAAGGAGACTAAAACAACTTGCAAAAAAGAGATGAGGGAATTTGAGGTGATCTTCCTTTTTCCCTTCCTATTATTATTGTTTTTTATTAGTAGAGAACATTGGGAACTGACTGGATACCATTTTATTCTCATGAAGCTAAATTGCTGACATGCATTCCCTAATCATATTTTGCAGACCTTACTCTTCATTACTGTTATTTTTCCCACAGAAAAGGTGACAATGTTTAACTGAATGGATTATTTTGTGTGTGTGTATGTGTGTGTGCATGCATGTGTTTAAAAACACATAAAAATGCTACCCTCAGTGGTGAACAGGTAGGACAGAGAAGAGAAAACTGTGGAGAGATTCATTGATTGTGTGTGTGTATACATACACACACATGAACATATATATACATATATAAATACATATATACATGTATATTTCATATATACATATGAAAACAGAGTCCCAGAGAGTCAAATGTCTTGCCAAAGCAGTAAGTTTAAGAGGAAGGCTTTAAACCCAGGCGTTCTGGGTCTAAATCCATTGCATTTTCCACTGTACCAGACTTAGGGGGAGGAGGTGGGGTGAGTCTGCAATGTGTTGCCAAGAAGGTTGCGAAACTTTGTATGTGGCATTTAGAGGGAAGGGTAGATATCTGTTTTCCAGAATAACTTAAGTACAGTTCTTGCCAAGGAGATGGGCTCATACTTCCAGTGCAGTGATTCAGGGTTTGTTCACCTAGGGATGTGCCAGTTTTATATCACTCTTCTGCTTAGAGAGAAATGGGCAGAGAGCTCCCCTTGCCTCAGGAAGCACAAGGAAGCAGAGTCAGCTTGAGCTGAAACAATGGGGAAAGGATTCTTCATGTGGTGTTAGAGAAGGTATCTGGGAATTCCAAACATCTCATTGTCCTTAGTGAAGAAAAACCTACAACAAGGTTACATCAAGAAACTTAGCTTTGGTGTTTGCTTATCTCATCATCTTATATATCAAAATGTCAAAAAATACATCAAAAATAATTGTAAAGAGCTTATTATATGCCAGGTATTGTGCTAAATTCTGATGATATGGAGAAAGGCAAAAATTAGTTGTCACATGTGTAACTAATTAGGCATATACACAAGATGTATGTAGAGTAGGTGGAAGGTTGTTGCTTGTTCTTAGTTCTCAAGGAGGACCATGACATCAGGGAGGTGATGCCATGTGAATTGGATTTAAGTGAGAGAGGGCTGTGCAAAATCATCAGCCTCACTTTCTCCTCCAGAATCATCTGGGTTCAGTGGCCAGATATAGGTCAAGACGACTGGAAATGTCCCCAGATGTTGTGAGAGACCCTGGCCTTTTTAAATCTTTCCCAGGTCTCAGTTTGACTGAGGCACTACCCACTCAGTGATTCAGGCTAGGTAAGAAATGAGGCAAGGAATGGCTTCTTTAACTAGTCAAAAAAAATCAGTCTGGGAGGGGAAGACCCTTGGGGGTTTCTGGTCAAAACAGAAACAATTGCTATTCACATTCACTCTGAGCCAACAGGGTCCCCAACTGGGGCTTGGGTTGGGACCTGCTGGTGAGGTGGAAGGTAATCTCAGTGGGGAAAGCAGGAACAGCTCGGGGATAGGGGAAGAGTCCCAGGAAAAGGTTCGTTCAGAAAATACAATTTGAGCTGATTTTTGGAGAAAGACAGGGAAAGTAAGCAGCAGGATTGAGGAAGGAAAGCTTTATAGGTATAGGCACACTCAGGAGAAGGAGTGTTGGGTTTGAGAAACAAGAAGTAAACCAGTTAGCTGGAATTCAGGAAGGGGAGTGTGTGTTTGTTCTTCTTTGCTGAAGAAGACCATGCCATCACAGAAATAATGACATGACTTGCACTGGACTTTGTTTTGAGTAAGGGAGGGCTGTGCAGGTCACCAGCCTCACTTCTCCTCCACAGCCATCTGAATCCAGTGGCCAGATATTCATCAGGATGACTGGAGATGACCCAGGATAAGGCAGTTGGGGTTAAGTGACTTGCCCAAGGTCACATAGCTAGTGAGTATCAAGCGTCTGAGATGAGATTTGAACTCAGGTCCTCCTGACTTCTGCACTGGTGCTTTGTCCACTGCACCACCTAGCTGCCCCCAAGGAAAGAGGGTAAAATATTACAAAGACGGGGAAGGTAGAAAGAGGTTATGTTGTAAAGAACTTTAAAATACTATACAGAAGACTTTACATTTGATGCTGGAGGTAGTAGGGAGCCACTCCAGTTTAGTGAGTAGGTGCATGGCATAGTTAGACCTGCATTTTAAGAAAATTACTTTGGCAGCTGAGTGGGGGATGGTTTGAAATAGAGAGATCAATTAAATGGCTGTTTCAATAGTCCAAGCAAGAGATAGTGAACAAGAGTGGTTACTGTTTGAGTAGAGAGAAGGGGACATATATAAGAGATGCTATGAAAGTATGAATGACAAGATTTGATAATGGATTGGTTATTGTTAATGAGAGTGAGGAGTTGAGGCTGTCCCTGAGGTTTTAACCTTGGGTGACTGAGAGTGATGTGGGGTTTTACTTTAATTTGATGGTCATAACAACTCATGCTTATAAAACCGTGTGTAACGATAGAATCCTTTATCATTAATTAGTTTATTTGATCCTTGCTATGAAGTAGGGAAAGTATTATTACCTCTTTATAGATGAGAAAATTGAGGCATAGAAAGGTAAAGGAGCAAATTAAATGGCGGGATTAGGCCTCAAGATCAAGTCTTCTAATTCTAAACCTAGTCCAATATTCTTTTCATTACACTGTGCTGGATTGCCAAATGAAAAAATATGAACCCAAGAAATTCACTTAGGTGACTTGTGTTGAGGCCTATTGTCACTTTTAGCCAGTTTCCAAGAAAAGGGAGTAGAGAGACAGAAAACAGAGAGGGGAAACATGCATCCAGAGCCTTGGGGTGGGTGTCAAACCATGGCAAGAACTAAGGCTTTACTCACCCGGTTGTCTTCGGGAGTGGGAGGAAGAGGCTTCTTTGAAGCTGAAATGAACAACCAGAAAAACAAAATAAACATAAAAGCAAAGTGGGCAAACCCCAGAGACAAACACCTAAGGGATGTGGGGGCTTTTCACCAAAAAAGGGCAGTATAGAGAACAAAAGGATAATAGAGAGGAAAAAAGCAAATGCCTAAGTCTCTCTGCTAGGCTACTGTCAACTTGGGGGCCCACCAATATTTTCAGCATTTTTGGCAAACAGGGGAGATGAATGACTTACTCCAATTCACTTATGGCTGAAGCAAGTGGACATGTGTAAATTCACTAAGCAGAATAGGTGATTTTCTCTCTATATTATATAATGATGAGGAATTATGGTCTAAAAGTGGGAATTAGTGACTCAGGGGAACTAGTGAATCATTGATTTCCTGACACTGCTGTTGGGTCCTTGTCACCTCCTGCACATCATTTCTGAACAGACGAGCTGGGGGTGGATAAGGTGGGTTGCTATTTTTTTTGAGGACCAGATCTATATGCTGTGGCTTCCAAGCTTACACATATTAGCTTGCCATCTTTTTCTTCCCCTTTCTTCATCACTAATAATTCTTCTTCCTTCTCTTCATCAGAGCTATTGGCATTTAATGATGCTCAGTCTCATTCTAGGTAAAGTGAATGGGGCAGGAGAGATGACTGGAAACCACACTATGCCACTAGTTGAAAGAATCAGGGATGTTTAACATGGGGAAGAGAAGACTGAGGGAGAAGAGTACCTTAGCACAGATACTTATAGTTGCTGCTAAATAATATTGAATTGCTTTGCATAACTTGGGGTCAGGAAGCTTTGATGTGAGATCCTGATTCAGATACTTATTATGGAACCCTGGGCAAGCTACTTAAGCATCAGAGCTTCAATTTCCTCATTTGTGAAATGATGAGTGAAGGACAATAAATCTAGAAGTGTAAGGAACCTAAAGGGCTGTCTATTCCAACCCCCTTATTTTATAAATGAGAAATCTGAGGTCCCAAAAGGTTAAATGTCTTGCCCAATGCCATATAGATTGTAAATATCAGAGGGGGAATCTGACTCCAGAGCCAGGGCCCTTCCCACTGTACTATTCTATCACTAGTGATATAGCACTGATGTCATAAGGTTAGGAGGATCAAGTGAAATAATCCAACTTTGTAGATCTTGTTTTTCAGTTGTTTTTAATCATAGCTGACTGTTCATGACCTTATTTGGGGTTTTCTTGTCAAAGATACTTGAGTAGTTTGCCATTTCCTTATCCAGCTCATTTTACAGATGAGGAAACTGAGGCAAAAAAGGAGTGACTTGCCCAGGGCCAGTAAGTGTCTGAGACCAGATTTGAACTCAGGTCTTTCTCTTGCTCAGACCATGCTGGCTCCTTTGTTTTCCTGTCTTCAGTTACCAACACTCAGCTTCTGGGACCATGAAACAGGGATGGCATCATGCTCAGCCACGTGGCACTAGGGATGTCATGAGTTTTCACACAAAGAAAGAACAGTGTACAGCCCTGCACCGAAGTTAGTGTAGAAATCATTGAGTGAGGGGTTTTCTTTCCCCATTCTAGGATCATATAGAATGTTTACTGTTTCAGTTGGAAGACTTTCCCATTAGTGAACAACTTATGCACCTCTCCAGCTGTATGACTCTCATCAGAGGGACACTAAGGTAAGGATGGTCAAGCAGTCAATCAATAAATATTTATTGAGTTCTTAAACTCAAAAGAAGCTGTGATCACATTGATTTGCAAGTCCTCCAGTGATACATCTCTGTATTCATTGCCTCTTCTTCCTCACCTACAGTTCATTTCTGACCCCACCATTTTACTTAAAGAGCTCTCTCCAAGGTCACTCATTTTCTTTTAATTGCTAATCTGGTGACCTTTTCACCATCCTCTTTCTACTTTACCTCTTTAGCTTTTGACACCATTGTCCACCCCCTCCTTAGTAACCAAATACACTTGGCTTCCATAACAAGGCTTTCACTTGGTAGGATTACTCCTCCATTCTCCTTGCTTACTCATTCTTCCTCCTGTCCCCTAAGTGTGGGTGTCCCCTTCTTCTATTCTCTTTTTATGCTATCTCCCTCTTTGAGATCTTACCTACTCTCATGGCTTCAATCATGATCTCTTTACAATGAATTACAAATCTCTACATGAAATCCTTATCTCGTTTCCACATCTCTCTGCTGGATAGCTCCACCTGGATGTCCTGCTGGCACTTCAAATATATCATGTCCAAAAGATAATTTATTGTATTTCCCCCTAAACTCACCCCTCCTTTAAACTTCTCTATTTCTATTGAGGGTGTTGACATCTTCCCAGACACCTAAGTTCAGAAACTCTGAGTCATTATTAACTCTTTCCTTTTCATCATCCCACTACAACACTATGTCCAATCCCAATTAACTGTCATCTTGTTTTTCAATCTCTACAATAACTTTAATATCTGCCCCCATCTTTCTATTGATATGGCCTCTACCTTGGTTTGGACCCACATCACCAGTCATCTAGACTATTATAATAGCCTCTTAATTAGTTTCCATGATTCCAGCTTCTCCTCCTTTCCTTTTTCTATCCACCTACCAAAATTATTGTCATAAGGCTGAGGTTTGACTATGTAACTTCCCTGCTCAAAAATCTTCAGTAGCTCCTGCCTCTAAGATGAAATACAAACTCTTTCAGTTCAGCAATCCAAGTGTTCCATGTTTGGCTTTAGCCTTCCTCTTTTAGACATGTAATGCTTCTCTCTCTCTCTCTCTCTCTCTCTCTCTCTCTCTCTCTCTCTCTCTCTGTCTCTCTCTCTCTCTCTCTCTCTCTCTCTCACACACACACACACACACACACACTCTCACACACACACACTCACACACACACACACTCACACACACACAAACACACACTGTATATTCCAATTAAACTGGACATCTCTTCTCTATCGTCTTCCAACATGTTTCTCCCCCCCTCACCCCCCAATGCTTAGAGTGAATTTCATTTTTATCTCCTCTAGGAATCCTTAGCTCACTTGTTACCTTCTCCCAGAAGCCTTCTCCATGCCCCTAGTTGTTTGTGCTCTCTCTTAATTTAAATTACCTTAGATTAAGTTTCTCTGTGAAATGTTGAACCCCTCCCCTCTTGCCCCAGGAGAACATTAGCTCCTTGAGAACACGAAATATTTTTTGTCTTTATGTCCCCAGGACCAAGCCTGGTGCCTTGTACAGAAACCCAGAATCATCACATAATTTGAGAATTGGAAGGAATATCAGCAGCCATATAGTCCAACTCATATATGAAAGGAATCCTCATTGTAATGTACTCAACTAGTCCAACTTCTGTATGATGACCTCCAAGGCAGTCTATTCTACTCTTAGACAATGAGGAAAGTTTTTTTGGCATGGCGTCTAAATTGGCAAATTTCTCCTCCTTCACCCCATCTCAAACCAGTCTTCTCTGGGCTAAATACCCCACAATTCTTTCAACTGATCCTCACATGATAGGAATCCAAGGCCTCCAAGGAATCCTACTAGCCCTTCTCTAGACATTCTCCAACTTATCAATATCCTCCTTAAGTCATGATGCCCAGACCTGAACACAGTCTAATAAGGGCAGAATACCTCTAGTTCAGCTTTCAACTCTCTCTTCCTGGAAGCTGTATTCCTCTTCATAGAAACTGCCCCACTTAAAAGATTGGTTGAATTGATGATCATTGAATCATATATAGGATCATAGATTTTGGGCTGGCATGGACCTAATTTGATGTCTTATTTTATAAGATGAGAAAACCGAAGGCCAGAGGGGTCATTCCAATTACCTAGGGTTACATAGGTAGTAAGTGGCAGAGATGAGATTTGGCCCTAGGGCAGTCCTCCAAGTCCAGATCTAATGTCCTTGAATTTAATTGTCTTAGAGGTGAAAAGTCATGAACAACTTTGGCAGTCTGGTGAGGGGTATGGACTCCATTTCAAAATAACAGTGAGGTATTTTTTTTTTATTTTTAAGTGAAGGAAATTCTAAGTTAGAAAATAAATGTAAATTTTTTTCCTACTCAAGTTCACAGACCCCCAAAATCTATGACCCCCTTAAGCTCCCTGAACTTCAGATTAATAACTCATGATCTAAGGCAACTTTCTCATTTTACAGATGGGTCAACTAAAGTTCAGAGTTGAAGTAAGTTGCCTAAGGTCATATAGTCATTAGCAGATAAATTTCCAGGGGTGGAGGTGACATTTTGCCCCAACCTAAAGGAAAGACATTTAACTTCCTTCTTATGCTGTGGTTCATTGCTAAAGGGTCCTGTTACTGGATGAGCCCAACAGAGATAAATTAACCCGTTCTCAGACTAGGAGATGAATTCCAAGTGTTGTTCATCTTTAGTTTTCAAAGAGGATGAATGACATCATGGGATGATGTGTTAATTTATGAATCAATTGGACTGAAGTGAAGCAGATTTGCATAAAGTTGTCAGCCTCCTTCTGTCTTCCAGAGTCATCAAAGTCCAGTGGCAAGACAAAAGTCAAGATGACTATCTATGGCCCAGAATGCAATGGATGACTTTGATGTCTTTGATGTCTGACTAAGCTCTGCTTCACCACCTTCATGGCCATTGGAACAAATTGTTTTCATCTACCTATTCTGCCAGGGGAAGTCTTTAGATGTTTGAGATAGACATCCCTTTAACTCAACAACAGGTTTGAGGCCTAAGCACCAGATACTAACACTGGGATCAGCAATATTTTGAAATCAGTGTGCCACTTTGGCATGTTCTGTTAATCTGATATTCCAGGGAAGAGAAGATGAAATTAAGTCCAGGGCTCATTCTTGCAAGTGCAGGACAGGGGCAAATACTGTGGCATTACAGATTCTCAAAATTGTGGGTGGTTGGTGTAAAGAACAGGCATGGGATAACAGCAATCATCCCCTACTTTGCCAGCCCACATGTTGATATTATAAGAGAACAACTATGAATAAAGTTCACTTGGATAAAAGAGAAAGTGGTAAGAAGAAGGAATCAATCAATAAGCACTTACTAAGTGCTAATAAGTACACAGCAATGTTCCAGGTACTAATTATGCCTAACTGATATGGATATGAAAAAATAAAAATAGTCACTGGCTTCAAGGAGTTCCCATTCTAATGGGGGGGAAGCAACAAACACATAAATAGGCCTTAGAAAGAAAATATAATCAATGTGAGACATGAGGATACTTGCTTATTTTCTCATTAAAATATCATATTACATTTATTAAAATGTGTGGTTTTTCTCCCTTTCTAGTCCTCAAGACGTATACAAAATTTGTCACATGAGAAAATATAGGTTACCAATGGGGACACCCAAAGATGATGGATGAATGTATGAAATTACCTGGTACTAGTGGAAAGGCAGAGAAGAGAGCTCATCAAACCCATGTGTATGATAGTATAGGAGGTCCAAAGGGGGAACATATTCTTACCATTCTTGGTTGGATCATACTCAGCACAGCCAGACGCAAGCTTTTCAGTCTGGGCGCAGCATCTCCACCTCCCATCCATCCAGAAATTGGGGTGGTACTTAGGCACCAAACTGTTGTTATTCTTGGTTTCTGAAAAAGTTTGATAAATATTTAGGCAAAGAAAGGCAGCTGAACTGCTTTAAAGACAAATGGAATGACTTGGGTCCTTAATGTTAGCAACAACGGTCTCTTTGATTACTGCAAAAAAATATTAAACTTGGAATAAAAAGGCCTACTTCCAGACCCAGCTCAGACACTTACTGTGTTTCACTAAATCTCTCTCATCATCATTTTCTTTATCTGTAGAATATAAATAATACTTACACTGCCTACCTCATAGAGTTGTTGGAAGACAAGAACATTGAACTTGGAACCAGAAGACCTAGATCCAAATCTTGGCTCTACTATTGACTTCCTTTATCATATCAGAAAGTCTTTTAACTTCTAGGGCCCTCAGTTTCCTTACTTGTAAAATGAAAGGAAAGGAGAATGGTATCAAATTCAAATAGAAAAAGATTACTTTAGGATGACAGTGAATTTTTGTAGTTGTTCAGTTGTTTCTCAGTTGAGTTCTACTCTTTGTGACCCCATTTGGGGTTTTCTTGGCAGAGGTTTGCTGTTTCCTTCTCTAAGAGGAAACAGAGTTAAGTGACTTGCCCAGGGTCACACAACTAGCAAGTATCTGAGACCAGATTTGAACTTAAGAAGATGGCTCCCTGGCTCTAGGCCTGAAGCTCTATCCACTGTGCCACCTAGCTGCCTTAATACTGAATTAGAAAATCAACATTATCTATGTTGTATTTTGTTAAACATTCTCAATTACATTCCCACTTGGTAGTTTTCAGGAGGCATGTGACCTACTTGCCTTGAATTTTATCCCTATGGACTAGATGATCTCTAAAGTTCCTTCCCATTATAAATCTTGTGAACCATGACAGGGAACATCAACCAAGAAAACAACCAAGAAACCAAGAACCACTAAGAAAAATTCTCATGAGGAACGAGTGGCGCAAGAGAAACGATGCTAGATTTGATGTCGGAGGACCTGAGTGTAAAACCACTTACTACTTGTGTGATCTCAGGGGAGTGCCTTAACATCTCTGGACCTCAGTTTCCTCTGTAAAATGTGGGAGGGGGCAAGGAGGTCTCAAAGTTCTCTTCCTGCTCTCAAACTGTGATTCTACGATCCCTATATTGAGGGCAGTAGTAGAATAATCAGGGGTCTCAGTTTGTGCCAGTGTTGTCTAAGGAGTATATCGCTTGGAAAGAGCACAGCGTTAGGAGACCTGGCGTCTAATCCTGGTTCTGGGACTACCTTTGGGTAAGATTGGGAAAATCACTTTAGTTCTCCAGGTTTCAGTCCCCTCATCTCTGAAATGAGGAGGCAGATGACTTCCAAGGTCCTTCACACCTGTAACATTTTGTGAATCTAATTCAGATTGGCAGCTTCTAATCGGCAGACATAGCTTTTGTTTCATTCAGCACACATCCAGAATAGAGCTTAATACATATAGGTAAATAATAATATGAATAGAATAATGACTAATAAAAAATAGATAAATAGATAAACAAATGTAAAATAAATAAATATAAATAATAAATATAGATGCCCATAAGTGGTCTGCGGGTACCCAGTTCTCAATGATTAGCTGTAGATCTTTTGCAATAAACAGAACTCAAAGAGAATAAGATAGAAGTAGAAGACTTTTCTTAAAAACCAAAAACCAAACAAATGAACACTGCTCAGGCACTTCCTGTAAATTATATGATCTTCTCTAGCAAAACTTGTCAGTGTAATAAATTATGGTTGAACAAGGTAATCTTAGACAAGAAAGCACATTATTAATGGTAGATCTTATTTAAATTAAAACAAATTATTTATTGGTTTATTGGCAGCTAGGTGGCACAGTGGATAAGAATGCTGGGCCAGGACTTGGGAAGACTCATGTCCCTGAGTTCAAATCCAGTCTGAGATACTTCCTAGCTGTGGAACTCTGGGTAAGTCACTTAACTCTGTCGGTCTCAGTTTCTTCATCTGTAAAATGAGCTGGAGAAGGAAATGGCAAACCACTCTAGTATCTTTGCTAAGAAAACCCCAAGTGGGGTCACAAAGAGTTGGACACAACTAGATAACAAAATTGGTTTATTAGTCAGTGGGACCTAGTAGCTAGAGGGCTGGAGTTAATCTATGTCTGACCCTAGTTGTGTGACTTTGGGCCAATCTCTTGAGATTACTCTATGAAGTTATAGATTTGCTTCAGTCTATGTTGTAAATGAAGTTTCCCTCACTGCAAAAAGAAATCACGGAGCTTTCATGCATTTTTTTGTCACTGTTGTTCATTGTTTTAATCACAGGCAAAAGTCTGGTTACCTTCTTTAAGAGCCAACACCCATCTCTGTCGGCTCTCTCGATCAGGAGCGAATACATATAGGAGATAATTATCGTGCACCACCTGGAGTGGGAGACATGCAACAGAATTAGTAAATGCAACACAAACCTGTTGTCTGTCAAGAAGATGCTTTTTTGCTTAATGAAATTTTGACTGGTTCTTTAGGTCAGTGACTTAAACTTTTTGATCTTAGGATCCATTTATACTCTTAAAAAATATTATTGAAGATCCTAAAGAGTTTTTGTTTAAGTGGGTTATGTCTATCAGTATTTACTATATTAGAAATTAAAACTTGTTAGTATTATTATGACAATAGCTTTAACCTTGTAGGCTCCCTGTAAAGGTCCCGGGACCCCAGAGATCTCATGCTATTCACTTTGAGATCAGTTTGGCACTGTATGGATTTGGATCCTGAGGCATCATCTTGTACGGACTAGTTAGCTGGAGTTGGAGTCAGGCAGACCTGGCTTCAAATCTGCCTCTAATACCGATGAGTTGTATGAATGTGGGAAAGTCACTTGACCTCTTTAACTTCTTTATTTTCTCATTTGTAAAACTGAGGTAATCGCAGCAGTAACACATCTCCCAAGGTTAGTGTGAGGCTCAAATGATATAATGTATGCAAAAGTGCTCAGCAAACTCTAAAACGCCATAGAAATACTAAGTACTCTTAAAAGGACAGCTGGTCCAAATGATTAAAATAATGCAGATGTTTTGGTGGTTGGTTAATTTAGTTTAAGAGTAACTATTAGGTGGGAAGCTACGTGGTACCATGGATAAAGCACTGGGCTTGGAATCAGGAAGACTCATCTTCAAGAGTTCAAATCTGATCTCACATACTTCCTAGCTATGTGACCCTGAGCAAGTCACTTAACCCTCTTTGCCTCAATTTTCTTATCTGTAAAATGAACTGGAGAAGGAAGTGGCAAACCACTGCAGTATCTTCACCAAGAAAACCCCAAAACGGGATTGCAAAGAGTCGGATGCAACGGAAAAATAAATGCTAGGCAGATTAGGTTATTGAACTTAGATTCTATAACCTCTTGCCTTCAGTAAAATAACTTTTACTTACAGCAAATAGCATTTTGACTCTATCAGGAGACAAATTTCTTCTTACTAAGAAAGCACATGTATTTTTCAGGCTACAATTTTGTGACAATTTTTACTTGCTCTTTCTGACATATGTACTATAAAGTTATTAGACGGAAAATATGCAATCAGATTTTCAAACACTAGGTCCTGAAGTCATTTCTTTCATTTCAAGTCTTTCATCTTTTCTCACAAAAGTCATAACACAAGGGCCTTTTTCCATAGAAGAGAGATTCTCTCCCCATGCCAAGCTTATTATGAATGTTCACAGTTTCAGTTTGGGAGATCCTCCAATAAGGGAATAATTATTTACCTTTCCAATTATATGACTCTCATCAGGTTCATACCAAAGATATCAATCAATCAGCAAGCATTTATTAAGCAGTAATAGGTGCCAGGCATTGTGCTAGGTATTGAAGCTACTCCAATACTCCAATGAGCTGTGATCTTGTCAATTTAGGAATTCCCTTCAATGCTGCAAATTGTAACCCATCCATGCTTTCCCCTTCTGTTCACCCTCTGTCCATGCTTGCTCATAAGTGTGCCATAGGAGACCTACCCAGCATGATTGATATCTTCCTTACTTCATCTCACATTAGGAAAATACCAGTGAATCTCTATCTGCCAAGTATCCTTCACCCATGACACATGATCAGCCCATCCTTTCTTCTTATCATACACTTCCCTGATAGCATCATTTACTCCTGTTCTTCCTAGTTCCTCATTGGTTATATGGTACAGACTACTTAAGGACTGGGCTTGTCCACTGCCCTTTGTGTGATAATCATTTTAATTCTTTAAATTGTTGTATCATAGGTCTTGCTAGCATAAAGAAACACCAGTAGAATGTCAATATTAGAAAGGTAAGTTTTTTGTTTCATGGGAAGCTTAGGGTCATTAAAGGAGCTTTGCAATTTCTTAAAGGAAATCCAACCTCATCTGTTCCTTTTGTCCATCTTTGAACCTACCTTGTTGTCTCTCTGTACCCTTTCTCCCCAGATATACAAAGTGATAAACAAGCTCTAAGGGTTTTTCTTCCAAATTTATGCCACGATTTGGGCAATAGTTATTCTTCACCTTCCAGGTCTTTGCTATAGGGATGGGCAAGTCAAACTTTGAGTGGTTACATATCTTTTCTAGGAAGTTCACAGTGATGTGAGAAGTACAATGTCATCCATAACAGGAATGTCCAGAAGACCTCACCATCCACAGAGAAACCCTCTATGACCTGCACTCTATACTAGATGTCCTTTATCAGCGTGGCAAAGTGTACACTTTGAGCAAGCATATGTTTTCCTGTTATAGGTCTTGCCTGATGTTTATGATCAGAGAATTGATGAACAAAGTCATTATTTCTATCTCTTAGGGAATGATTTTTATATATGGATGAGAACTACAATACTGGAAAAGAGGGATCCTTTCAGACAATATTTTGCTCTACCAGTTCAAATTTCTTTTCTATAACCAAAAAATGATAAACAAAATAGGAGTTTATCTTCTTTACATCTCTCAGGCAATTGCTAAATGATAAAGATGTTGTTCATGTTGAATATTCCTTCTGAAAGCCCTATGACCCCCTAGTACTACCCTCATTTAGGATGTCATTGATTCATATACAGATGACTTCATAAAGATTTTGTATAGGTTGGGTGTAAGCACATAGGTTAATTGTTGTTCATGTTTTCTCGGCTATCTTTTTTATTAGTAAAGTTTGAGGAGTTTTTTTTTCCCTACAAAGTCTTTGGTATCCTCCCCTCCTTCAGATTCTTTGCATATCAATCTCTCAAAACTCTCACAATCATGTCCTTTAGGATACACACACACACACACACACACACACATATAATATGTTTATATACATACATATACACATATATTTATATATGCATATTTATGCATATATATCAGATGCTTTCCTACTCTTTCTTCTCTTTATTACTATTTGAGACTGTGATATTAGGGTCCAAATGTAATGTTTCCACTATCCTTACTATGGGAAAAAAGTAGTTCTAGTAATTATTACAGATGCCTTCCATTTCTTTTACTTATTCTTTCATTTTTGTTTTTAATTGCTCTTTGCATGACTTTCCTTGGTTGAATCTTTTGCCAAGCCTTCTATATTTTCTACTCTCAGGAAAGGTGCCACTTTATGAAATAATACTGCTCATAATCAACCACTATCCTTCTTCATAAGAGTTTACAAATTAATTTATATTGTCAACCAGTATTGTCTATAGCTACCATCTCTCTGCATGGACAGTTAGTAAAATGTTGCTGAGTCTGACTCTTTCTAGGCTTTTTTTGTCTCTTTGTTGTGGCAATAGATTTAAAGCAATTAAATTTGTGTTTAAAAACTGTGTTGATGTTGTTTCTGATGTAAAACTGTGTCAATATCATGTCTGATGTCCATTTCCCATAGCTAATTAAGATAAGACCCAGGATTCCATGAACCAGGAAATTCTCTCTGAGAAAATTCCCTCAACCAATATAGATTAGCATTATCTCTGCAAAGGATAGTTTAAGATAGCTGCCTGGGATGTTAAGAGGTTGTCACTTGTTCAGGGTCATGCAACCAACATATGTCAGAGTTGGGAATTGAACCTCAGGTTTTCCTGAAGCCAAGATCAGTCAGCTGTCTCCCCACTGTGCCATACTCTTTTCATTGGTAATCGCTTGTTTAAATAGTTCAGGAATGAGTAGTTTCAGTACTCTTTTTCTCATTATGATTTTTTTTCCCTCTTACTTTGGAAAAATGTGGTCTTTGCCCTGACACTGATTTTTTTAAAACCTTTTCCTCTATGTTAAAATATAACCAATTTCATTTTATGAGGGGATTTGTTGCTTGTCATGGTCCAGAGCTTACCAATTCTGTTCTTGAAGAAAGTGTTCATTATATAAAAGGTATATAATCTGCAAGTTTTTGGCCTCTTTCATTCCCTTATCCTGAATCATACTTTTTTATACAGAATTCTCATATTTATTGCCCAAGATACAGTTGTAGAAACTGAATCATATCAATCTCAACATTCTTGTTGAAAACAAAAGGTGGAAGTTGCAGCTATATGGAAATATGACTCACAAGTACATTTTGGAGAAACAAAGAAAGCATTTGACAGAGTTGGTTTTGTCGTGTTTAACAACTGGCTTTCCACACAACACCCTTCCAAGTTTAATCTGCATTATTAACATTTGCTCCATCACTTTCTTAAGTCTAGGCAATCAACAAAACAATAAATCAAGTCTTGATTTACAGCACTTGTCTATTTCTAAGGTGTAAATGCTCACATTGAAAATTTACAACTGGCTCTCATCAGCTGTCTTGATCTGGCCCCAGCTCAAAGGAATCAAGAAACCTTATTTCCTGGGATATTTGGTCATCTCATTTTGCAGTACTTATTATTAGAATTTGCAAAAAGACTATTATCAAACTAATTGAAATTTATGCATCAATAATAGTCCCTGAGGATACAAAGGGAGAGGAATTCTATCAAAAATTTGATGAAATCTTCTTAAATAGATCAATATATATGCTGATATTTGATGACTTCAATGCAAAGATAAGGATGGTGAAAAATATAGGACATGTGAATACAAAGATAAAAATGAAAAAATACCTTTCCTTAAAGAGCATACCTTTTATTCAAGGAGACACTGTTGTTCAGTCATTACTGACTCTTCGTGACCCCGTTTGGGATTGTCTTGGCAAAGATACTGGATCTATTATTTTCTTCTCCAGCTTATTTTAGGGATGAGGAAACTGAGGGAAAGCAGGTTAAGTGGCTTGCTCAGGGTTACACACTTGTAAATGTCTGAGGCCAGATGTAAACTCAGGAAGACAAGTCTTCCTGGCTCCTAGCGTACCACCTAGCTGTCCTTCTGGAAGACAACACATACACTTAGAACTATACAGAAGTTTAAGTAAAATACATACAAGAGAAGAACAAAGGGATGGGGGGGGGCAGAGATGGATAGCAGGGAATGGGATAAGGAGAGGTCTCATGTAAGTATCTTATAGCTGAGCTAAACTCAAGAAATTAGGAACTAATCACAACTTCAAAAAAATCATGATGAAATATACTTCCCACCTCTATGCAAAAAGGTGCCAGACTAGAAGTACAGACTCGGGTGTGCATCCTCAGAAAAGACCAGAACAGAAGGCTTCTATAGGAAGGGAAGAATTGTGTGTGGGGAGAGAGGAGGAAAAAGGAGCATCAATAAAGCGTTTTTTTTTAAGAACAGAAGAAAAAGGAGAAGCAGATGGAGACAAATACAGAGATTTCATTAGTCTTATTAAACTTATTATGTGTATTTCTTTTTAAAAAAAGAATTTATAACAGAAGCTCATAGTTTCTTATATAATCTTTCCTTTCCAGTTTCTCATACAATCTTCTTTCTAATGGTAGAGATCAGGGTCTGTTTCTGATTTTCCTTTGTATATCCAACTCACACAGGAACCTTCTGTGCTAGTTTTTCTCAAAGTCATTGGCTAGGGACCACCTGATTTGCCACGGTTGAACTTGGGGCCCCATCAAAGGAGGGACCCCTTTCTACAGAATGGTAGGAGTGATGGGCTGAAAGCTGTGGGAACAGTAGCTTTAACCACACCTTGCTCATGGCCTCTGAATTAAACTTCCACCTTTACTTGCAATCTATCCGTGAAAATGAGAACAGATATTTTAGGGGCCCTCTCTAAATTGTGAACCATTATACCAGAGTCTAGGTGGCACAGTGGGTAAAGTACTCAATCTGGAGTCAGGAAGACTCATTTTCCTGAGTTAAAATCTGGCTTCAGCTACTTAGTAACTGTGTGACCTTGGGTAAGTCATTTAACCCTGTTTGCCTCAGTTTCTTCATCTATAAAATGAACTGGAGAAGGACATGGAAAATTACCCCAATATCTTTGTCAAGAAAATCTCAAATGGGTTATGAAGAGGCAGACAACTAAAACATGACTGAACAACAACTTAGGTCAACATCCCCCTGCCTGCATCCTCTCACGACTAAGCCCAGTCACTGTGGTGCTAACAATGAGAGACAACACCTTAGTTGACTTACCTGGAAGGGGTATTTATAGTGACAAGGGATGCTGATGTCGCTCTTCACAATCTCCACACATTTAATTCTGGAAAGTTCAATGGAACCCTTCAAAGTTCGCTTTTTCTGTGGAGAGAAAATCATAACTCTAATTAAGCAAGCAAAGTTCAAGAGTTTGACCCGATGTTTCTGAATGACAGAGACAGTGATAGAGAGGAAAATTCTGAATTTGGAGTCAAATGCCAGCTCTTTCTGTTTTCTACCTTGGCTACTAGAAGCAGCTAGATGGTGCAGTGGATAAAGCATCATACCTGAAATCAGGAAGACCTGAGTTTTAATTTGGCCTTAGATACTTACTAGCTGTATGACTAGGGAAATCTGCCAGTTTTCTCATCTGTAAAATGAAAAGGTTGACCTTGATGACTTCTAAAATCCCTCTCAGTTTTAAATTTATGATTAAAAACTCTCCATCAGCTTCTTCCCTTTCCTTCCCTAGTCCTTAGTTCTCCCTCACAAATCCTCTCCTGCCAAAATGACTGTGAATTGATCTGTCTCAATGAGAATGATTTCTTGTTCTCCATAACGGATACAGATGCTGCTGCTGACTCACCATCAATAGGATATGCTCTGAGTTGTTTTCCATTAATGAAGTTAGGTTTGTATGGGCCATATAATCATAGATATAAAACTGGAAGTGACCTTAAAAGTCATTTAATCCAACCTCTCATTGTACAGATGAAGAAACTAGACTAGAGAGGAGAAATATCTTGTACAAGGTAACACAAGTAGTAAGTGGGAGAGTTAGAATTTTAACTCAGGTCCTGTGCACTGATTCAGCATTCTTTCTACTGCAAAATATAAAGTACTTTGCAAAATTTCCCATGTGACTAATGTGACACATTTGAGAGGCAGGCAGTTGAGGTTTAGGTTAAGTAAAGACTATGGTCATAAGCACAACAGAGGTTGTTTACAGAGGTTGGGTTTACTTAGGGTTCCAACCCAGTGTCTCATTAATTCAATAAATTAAACCACCTGTAGCCCTAAATAACAACACTAAGTTGGAGAACATTGACATTCAGTACCCCCTTCTCATCAATTTCTATAACCACCAGGTACATTTACTTTCCTTTCACTAGTTATGGTGCCATTACAGTGTGTCAATTGGACCTGTTTTTTCTACACATCTCATTCTATACTTTTCCTTTTCTTATATTCCCATCAAAACTTGCCCACACTAGGAGTTTTCCTATGCTAGCCTGAAAAAGTAATCTATGGTAAGATATTTATGACTTCTTTAGGATCACCCATGGAAGTCTATTGTTAAATAGTTCTTACACATAGATTTGATTGTATTAGCTACATGGCAGAAACCTCGAATAATCCATAGGCAAACCATAGTAAGTTTATAGTATCTTGGTTGCCCATGGTAGAATTCTTTCTGCATGGATATTTGTAGAAACAACCAACCTTCCTACACTCATGGCCCCGAGAAATCACCAATGGGGACACATACATTAAAAAAAAAGTTGTTAAATAATGCCCACAGAGAGATAGGTTGTTTTGGAAGAGAGTGAATTCCTCTTCATTCATTAGAAGTCTTCAGAAATAAACTGAATGACACTATTTTTCACTTTCTTTTTTCCTTCCTTTTTTTTTGTTTTGAGTTTTCTTCCACAAAATGACTAATATAGAAATGTTTTACATTGCACATGTATGTCCTATATCAGATTGCTTACTATTCCAGGGAGGAGAGAGGGGAAGGAAAATTTGAAATTTAGAATTTGGAACTTAAAACAAAAAAAAAATCAAATGTTAAAAAATTGTTTTTACACGTAACTGGGGAAAAATATATATTTTTAAAAAAGAAGTCTTTAGGCAGAGACTGGATACCTATTTGTTGAAGATGCTATAATGGAAGTTCTGGTTTAGCTACAAGTTGAATCTGATGAAATCTGAGATCATGTCCAGACTTAAAATTCTATGATTCTAGGACTGTGGCTTAAGTCAAATGAAAGTAAGCCAGGATACAAAAAAGTAGAACCTGTGTCATCAACTTATTTGGTGACTTCTGACAAATCCCTTTACATCTCTGGAACTGTTTCCCCATTTTTAAAATGATAGATGCTAGGTGGTCACTAAAGTCCCTTCTCATCCTAAGAGCCTATGGATCTTAGATGGAAGATTAGTAACAGCTGCCTGTAGGAACCTCGATGAGCACAGTGCCTCCTTAGGCACAAGCTAGTTTCTCTTCTGAGTCTGCCACAGCTGGGATTAAACACTGTAACTCTCACCATAATCATAGCTCTTTATTTAGCATATTTAGCATAGCTCATCAAAATAGGCTGAGTACAAAAGATTGTTTTCCTGCATCCAGCAGCAACTGTCCAGAAACATTGAGCATGGACTTTTGAGTTACAGAGGCTACAAAGCTTCCGGTTCTATATCTCTATTGTCCACTTATTGGTATATCTGATGCAATGAAAGTAAGGAAAGTGACAGCAGTCTTGATATCTCTTTCTGTATTTGGGTACAAGTTAAAAGATATCTTTTAAAACTTTGCCAAATTGAACCAATGTGGAGGCTTCCATATTCCTGCTGTTTAATGCCTGATTGCTTTCCCCTTGTCATCTTTTATCTCTTTATTTCTATTTTTATTTAATGGGGGGGAGGAGGAGAGGGAAAAGCGAGAATAAGTTGGGTAATTTCATTAGAACTCCCAGTGAGCTAAAAAAAAAAAAAACAACTTTCATTAATAAAGCTGGCTTTATTAATGTGAATTGGCAGCACCTGCTTTGCAAATTATTCCTAGAGATCTACTGAGGAAACTGAAAAGTTAGGCGACTTGCGCAGCATCACATTAATTGTTTATGACAGGAGTTAGATTTGAATATAGGTCTCTCTAATCCTACTTTAGCCATAATATCACACTGTCTATGTCTTCCCTATTTGTTAATGTTCTTCATCTGACCCTTCATCACTTAAATTCCTAGTTTCCTAACCTTCCTAATGCCTAACATATGGGAAGTGTATGATTCTTTGAATTAGTGATGTATGAGGATATATGAGGATCAACCAGTAAGATTATGAGAATCAGGAGATGTTTTTCCTAGAGAAGAGAGAGCTTGGAAGGAGTTGGGTGGGAAGGACATGATAGTCATCTCAAGTATTAGAGGGTCTATCTTGAGGGATTGGTTTTGTTCACTGTGGTCCTAGAGAGCAGAACCAAGAGTAATTAATGAGTGGAAATAATAAAGAGATCTCAGGAAAACATACTATAAATGAGAGCTCTCCAAAAAGAGGGATGGGCTGCTTCAGAAGTGGTGGCTTCTCCAGCCTTGGAGGTCTTCCAGATTTGGTTAGATGAGCAGGTGTTGGGCATAATTACATTGGAGATTCCTTTCATGAATGGATTGGATTAGAAGGACATTGAAGTCCCCTCCAACTCTCAATTTCTGTGATTCTATGTTTCTTTGAGCTCTGGGGTAGTTCATTGTTCATTCTCAGAGGACCAATGATATCACAAGGGTATGATATCTTGATATCAATGATATCTTGACTTGCACCTGAATTGGATATGAGTGGGGCAGAGCTGTGTAAAGTCATCAGCCTCACTCCTTCCTCCAGAGCCATTAATGTCCAACTGCAAGACAAAGGTCAAGATGACTGGCAATGACCCAGGATGAAGTGGGTGACCCTTCTAAATTAAGGCTTTTCCCAGGTCAGTAGAAAGAGTAAGTTGAGGGCAAGTACTTGGTAGGGCTTGGTTCTTGTCCCAGTATAAAGGTAAACAAAGTAGGATCTTTTGCTATTTTTATTTCAATATAATCAAGTGCCTCTGATTGAATCTTGCCTTTATCAATCAAGAGTCTTTACTAGGAGTAAAGTACAGAAAAAGTTTCTTTAACTAGAAACAGTATATGTATTGGTATTGTTAATTATTTTAATATGATTAAAAAAGATATTCCCCCACTCATTAATGGGCCTGGGAAGATTTGTAGGAAGGCCCTGGTTAATGAGGCACTGGTTCTCAAGGGTTGTGATGCCCTCTGGCTCTAAAAGGTGCATAAAAACTCTGAGGTGCAGTTTTACTTTGGGGCTTAGTTTTTGGAAGAATCTTTGTGTGCCAGATGAGACTCTGGGAAGCCACTATGTAGCCCCCTGGCTTTGAAAACCCAGATGCTGGTGCTTCCCTCTCTGGTAACTATGTATGTATGGAATGGTCAGACAGTTGGATCTGTCTGTTGATCTAGGATGTATATATTGCTTATGTCAGGCAGTTGGAAGTGTGTCTGTTGACTTTGATTTCTCTGTATTTTCTCTGAAGTTCAGGGTGCTGACTTTTTCCCCTAAACTAAGTGAATGATAATGTGCTTGACCCCTCAAAAAGTGCCTTTCCTTTTAGAAAAGCAGATCTAAGAACCTGTGATAGCAGGCTCTCCAGTGTGTGTTGGGGTGCTTGCATTTAGACCTAGCTTTGTCATAAATTTGTGTGACCCTGGGCAAGTCATTTCCCCCTTTGTGACCTCATTTTCCACATCTATAGAACAGAAAAGATGGATGGGACTAGATGCTTCAAATCTATGATGATAGGATCCTCCCATATCTAAAAGACATGGAGACATGTAAATAAGCCTTAAAATATGGAAAATGAAGCTAAATTAAGGGTCTGGATTAGAAAGAAAAGTCTATATAGGAAGCTCTAAAATTTCAGGTGAAGCTCCCTCAATTCAAATTCAAAAGATTTTTCAAGATAAAAACTTGCCCCAAGGGGTTTTCAATATTCTTTTATTTTTAAGTGGGAAGTTGACCCAAAACTGTGGCTGTTCCTAAAACTCAAACCAGCTTGTCTTATAAAGCTTGCCTTTCTGACAAACCCATTGCTCATGTGTTTGAACAGGCTTAATACAGCAGCCTTGAAGTCTTTCATTATCACCTGACTGACCAAGTTTGGCATTAGAAGCCATTCTGCTCTCTCTTTGTCCTCAGTTACAATTTCGCCTATGGCCTCCTCTTCTGATGCAACACGGGTCTGATGCCTTAGAAAGGACTAGCCAGCTGTGCCTGAGTGAACCACGGGTCAGGAGGTTAAATATAATTCTGTGTCTGGGAAGTGCCTATTGCCCTATAATCTCCCCCAAATGGCTGTGCTATTTCTGAAAATACCAGAGTAAAAGAGTCCAAGAAAAACAGTAAAAGGTTACTCCCATAAGCCAGAGGGGGCCCAAGCAAAACCTGCCCTTGGTTTTCTGTTTGTTATTCTGTCTGCCTAGCTCAGAATTATATTGTCTTTGGGTCTCATGTCTTTCATCAGCAGGGTGCAGAGCTAGAAGATATTTGGCAACCTCAAGGCTATATGTAGGATCCTTGGCATAAAAACATCACAATTCAAAGCGACAAACTATTTATGTCCATATGCATGTAAAAAATGCAGACTTCATAAAAACGTGTCTTTTTAGTCATCCTTTAAAAAGAGTGCATTTTATGGTTGCTTGGCTCAGTAAACAGAGGTCCAACCTTGAGAGCAGGAAGTCCTGGGTTTAAATTGTGCCTTCAACATACACTAGCTGTGATGCTTAGACGTAACTTCTTCATGCCCCAAGAAGTTCTTTAAGACTATTAAGGTACACAATGATGGACAGAGAATGGTACCCATCTCCAGACAGGAATGTGATGGAATCAGGGTGCAGAATGAGACATACATTTTTGGATAACAGCCAGCGTGGAAATTTGTTTTGCTTGACTATGCATGTTTGTTACAGGAGTATTTTTTTCCTTTTTTTCAAAGGCAGGAGACAATGAATTTTTGTTAATTTTTAAACATTACATTTAAAAAGAAATTTAAAGACTATGAGGTAGAGATAAGTTGTCATTATGCATTGGTAGAGGGAGTTTCTATAAGAAGAGTTTCCCTCACCAATGGAATCAGACTCATCCTTACGATTCATGGGCTAGATTCAAATCCGCAGTCCTGATTCGTTACTCTAGACCCATTGCTATAGTTTTATCATTGGCTTGTCACTTCAGGTAATTTAAAAATTATATTGCAATTTCTCCCAAGGATAACAACGATGGCTCACACTTACAGACACTCATACTCATATATATACATACATACAGATAGACATATGGTATCTGTGTGTGGATGGCTTTTATGTATATACGCTTTATGAAGTACTTTATATATGTCATCTCATTTGATCCTTACAAGAAGCCCAGAGGAAGGGAGGAAGGAAAAAATTATTATCCCCACAGAACAGATGAAGAAACTGAGATCAGAGAGGTTAGATAGCTTGCCCAAAGTCACACAGCTAGAAAATTGTAGAACCTATCTGCACTAAAACCCAGGTCTTCTGATCTCGTGCCTCCTGCTCTTTCCATTATAACCACACTTTTCTCTTAACTTCCCCAACCCCTAGTCCTGGCACATTCCTCAGCATCTGGGATAACACATGAAGGAAGTTGTCTATTCCACCCATATATATATAAGGCCAGCACCACATGTGATCTAATGGACATTGGTTTTGTTGGCGGTAGTCTGTTTTTAAAAAAAAAAGATTGCTCGTTATAATAGATAAGAGTGTTGAATTAACGGTCAGGAAATCTAGGTCCTGCTTCTGTATCTGCTGCTAACGAGTCAAGTGACCTTGGGAAAGTCTTTGCCTTCTCTGGTCCTCCTATGTAAAATCAGGTAGTTGGATAAGAAAATGTCAAAGGTCCCATTCAAATTCTGAGGTTCTTTGAGTTTATTAATTACTAAAAAAAAAATCCAGGGATCTCCCTGAAGAATCTAACATTGCCCATATGAAAAGTACCCAGGATGAATCATGAGTTCACTCACTTCCTGAGGTCTGGATTTTATACACTTTACGTAGAACATCTTTTTTACACCCTGAGCCTTCCCCTTCTCTCCTAGGATATGATGTTAGTACTGAGTCAAAGTAAGAAGAGCTATTAATAGAAACACAAGTGCAGCTCTCATCCAACTATGTTTGAGTTTTTCCTGAAGGTTCTCACCTAAATCTTCCATGCTAAACTAATGAGATTTACATTTGGCAGAACTGAAGGTTTGAATGGACAATTAGAAAATAGCAAACTCTAATCAACTCATGACTTTGTCTTTTCTTCTTTTTCATAAGACTTTCTCCACATAGACATCACAGTCACATAATTTTCCTCCCTCTCTGGTAGCATGAGGTGCCACAAGGCTGATTATAGTATGGAGAAAATCATCCAGATTGTTTTACTGGGCCATTTTATCAAAGATTGTACCCTTATTGCCACCAAAAGAAAGGACAATATTTGGCATAGACTCATCACATTGTGAATTTGACAGCAGAACTGTCACCATACGTAAATTTCCTATCAAACATGTAAAGGATCTGGCTGGCTACTGTGGCAACTATATGACCCATTAGTAGTGAGTCTCAATCAATCACATCCCCTTGGAATATTAGCCAGCTTTGCCTGTATTTTTTATGGGTACAGTTCCCTACGTGTTAGGAGATTCTCTAAAAGAAACCTGTTAGGTGTACAAAATACTAATCGTGAGTCTAACGTGACAATTCGTCAGAATGAAGCAGGGTTGAGATTTTTACCCAGATACTTGGAGCCAAAGTGGAAGGTTCCACCTAGATTATCTGGCATGGCTATCTCTTTGTTTCTATTCCAGTCTGCAAATGTTCTTTCAAACCACTAATTATTTCAGTGCTAAGTCTTTTGAAAGGCAAGTTTAAAATGCTTTTGTGTGGCTATCTTTCAATACCTTGTGGTTTCTATCACTGGTCTGGGGTAAAGTTTCAGCATTAGTCTCACATTCAGTTCTACGTAAGAATCCATTCCTCACATCTACTTAGGAGCCTGAAAAATAATTGCTGATTGATTGGCCTGAATATTAGCAAGGGATATTACTAACGAAAAGTGAGTTCCATGAGAGAGAGATTTTTTAATCTTTGTATCCTAGGTACTAGTATGTTTCTTTTCTCACTGTATGAGCTTAATAAATATTTCTGAATCTAAATGAATAGAATTAAGTAGGGAAGAGGAACAACTGAGATACCACGGACCTTAGAAAAAAGTTACAGCCCTTCTTCATTCATTCATTTACTAAGTGCTTACTATATGCTAGGTATTTGAGATATAAAGAGAGGAAAAAACAATCCCTACCCTCAAGGATTTTACAGTTTATTGAAGTAAGCAACAAACATACATAGAAGCAAATATAAACTATATATGCCATGTAAATACAAAGTAGTTGGATGAAAGAGGGATATCAATAGATGGAGAAATTAGAAAAAGTCTATGTAAGAGTAGGGTATTGGAAACTGGGCTCTGAAGGAAATTAGGGATTTTTAGAGCTAGAGGTGAGGAGGGAGTGCATTCTAGGCAACAGTGGATGTTAGCACATTTCATAAGGATGTTCACTCAGGGAATTATATTTATATTTTTAAGGTAAACATTTATTGACTATGCAATCAATCGCAAAGAATATATTCATCAAGCAAAAGAATCTAAAACTAAGCTTTAAAAAAAATCACTTAATCTTCACTTTAAAATAAATGCTGCAAATGACTTCTTTTAGTCAATCTCATCCCCTTTAATATAGAACAACCTTTTCACCCTTATCTTCTTGGATTAAAAAAAAGGGAGAAAGAGAAGCATCTTTGCAATGCTACTCTATTTCCCTACCTCCACACTTTGCCATGAAGAACATGGTGGAGCTTAAAGTTTCAGTTTAAAGCTTACAGGTTTAAAGTTTAAATATTTAAAGATACATCCTTTTAAAGTTTTAACTTTTTTTTGCTTCCCTTAACATTATTAACTAAAGCCTTGGAAAACAAAATGGCCAGAGGAGTCAAAGGGGAAAATAAGATCTAGCTAATTTTTCCTTGACTGAGTTATAGCTGACTGGAATGATGAGAGGAGGACCTCAACCTTTTGGGGTGAGCAGCCAGCTCACCTACCTTCCTCCCCCATAGGAATTGGGCTCTGCCAAAGGGAAGCACTTCAGCAGAGCAGGCCTGGAAGGACACAGAAGGGCCTTTGACTGTGGGGCAACCAGGTCAATAGACATTCCTACTTCTTCCTCCTTCACCAAAGCCTGTCAGAATTAGTGAAGAGAAGTTCATGGGAAATAGAAGAGCAAAGCAGAAGTAGCAGAGGGAGCAGCTGCAGCAACAGGGAAACTAGGAAAGACTCCTTCACCTCTTGTGGTGTCTAGATCCCAGCTAGTCCCACTGTGGTGATATGGGGATGCTCAGTCATTGTAATATGCCTGAGTATACGCAGCATACTTTAGATACATGCCTATGATTTTAGTCATACTCTCAAGAAACCTACTTTCTATTGATTCTGAGAAACACTACTATGGAATAGAATGAGCTATAGTGAACTGTTCATTTCTGGGGGTCTTTTCCCCCCTTTTCCCCTTCTGATAAAGGATGGGCATCTACTTCTTGAGGTTATTGTAGAAAGTTTTTCCTTTTAGGGTGTAGTTTGGACCTGAGTGAGAAGTAGCTAGGTAGCACAGTGGATAGAGTCCTGAGCCTACAGTCAGGAAGATTCATCTTTCTGAGTTCAAATCTGGCCTCAGATACTTCTTAGATATGTGACCCTGAGCAGATCACTTAACCCTGTTGGCCTCATTTTCCTTATCTTTAAAATGAGCTAGAGAAGGAAATGACAAACCACTCCACTAGCTGCCAAGAAAACCCCAAATGGGGTTGAAGAGTCAGACATGACTGAACAACAACAAAATTGGACTAGAAGCCTCAGAAGTTCCTTCGGACTTCAGGATGCTACAAACTGGGGGTGATAGTTGGTCTTAAGCCTCCTAATTTCCATATGAGGATGCAAAGCTTGTCTATATGTTATAGAGTTTTTTACCCCCCCTCCCTCAAGACAAAAGTAAATCCATTCTCATCAAGGATAGTCAGGCACAGTTGTACAATGGTCCATTTTCTGTTTTCCTAGTAATCACTAAGATTTGTTAGGCAAGCCCTGCTTTGTGAGGGGGATTTTGTCGTTTAGAGAAAGGTTGACAAGTACAA
This sequence comes from Notamacropus eugenii, assembly GCF_028372415.1. Classification (NCBI taxonomy): domain Eukaryota; kingdom Metazoa; phylum Chordata; class Mammalia; order Diprotodontia; family Macropodidae; genus Notamacropus; species Notamacropus eugenii. The sequence goes on along the minus strand of NC_092872.1, from coordinate 386,162,122 downwards.
TGATGCAGCTTGGTCATCATATCATTCAAATGTACAATTTTTCAATCAACCAATCAATAGGCAAATGTTTGTTAAGAACCTACTACAATATGCGTCAGGCACAGTGTTGAATGTGCTAGGCACTGAGGATATAGAGATAAAAAGTCTCTGACTTCAAGGTTACATTCTACTAAGGCAAAACGACATGTGCACACATAAGTAAACACAAAGAATACAAGAAATGTCTATGGACACTAGTAGCTGAGAGGACTGGGGAAAGTGAGATGTCAGATTTGAACTAAACTCTGAAGGAGGCTGGGGATCCTAAGAGGTGGGGGTAAGGAGAGAGGGAATTCCAGGCATGGTGCAAAGTCTTGGTGAAGCCGTGGAGACAGGAGACCAGGGAAGGGCAAGAAGGCCAGTTGGGCTGAAATGGGAAATGATTAGAGGGGAATAATGTATAATGAGCCTTGATGGATGGGTTGGAACTAAGTTGTGAAGAGCTTTAAATGCTTAACAGAGAAGATTATTTCCAAGCTGGGAGTCACAGAGCTTTTCAATTTAGAAAAAGTTCATTCACTGTAGCAAACCAACTATTATAATCCAAGGGAAGGAATAATTGCAGAACTCAGACATGACTAGTCTTTTGTTTCAGTTCATGATTAGTGTATAAGCTCACATCCTAGGTTCTCCTACTACTTCAATATGGAAAGGACCTTTGAAATCATTCATTTTGACCTTTCCATTCTGTAGAAGAAACTCAGTACTAGAGACAGTAAAATGGAGCAGCCTGAAATGTGAGAATGAAAATTTAGGTTTAGATTCCCAACTCTGCCATTTATGACCTTGAGAAAATCATTGCACTTCTCTTTGCCTCTGGTTCTTCATCTGAAAAATGGGCATATTAATATCTACCTGACATATACTGGATTTGTGACCCTGAGTGAGGAGGCCCTCAACCTGACAATGCCACAGGCAACTAACTTGCTAAGACTGTAAATTGCACATTAGGTGCTGATTTGCATTGATGAAGGGAATTTCCTCAAAGGGAGTTTTCCTATAAAAATGAAATCAGAGGTCTAGATCCAAGCAAAATAAAACAAAACAAACAGACAAAACACCCCCCTACCTTATAGGGTAGTTGTAAAAATAGAAAGAGGTAATGTATGTATGTGTAGGGTGATGGACTTTTTTACTGACCAAAACATAACAATCAGGCATTGCTGCTGTATTTTGACCAACAAAAATCTTCATTCTCCCTACTATACATAAAAAGTACTTGGTAATATCCAAATACCTATGTGAATGTACTATATTATTAGTTAGTGGAATAAACAGGACCGAATGCGGGCTTCTCAGCTCTCACCTTTTCCTCATATCTGGAGGTAACAATAGCTCACTCTCTGAACTGTTATGGAAACAAAACAGCCCTTATGAGCCTTGACTGAGCTGTTGTGAGAGCATGCAATATAAAATGCTATCGTTAAAACCTCAGTATAAAGCTGTCTGGGGATTGGGTTCTCCAGCATAGGGACAAAATGAGGCAGCTTTGTGAGAAAAGCCTAAGTGTATTTTTTGTTGGTTCTTCATCTTGCAGGCTGACCCATTTTTCCTGTTGGCACAAAATCTCCCCATCCCTCTAGCCAGCATTCTTAGCTTAGACTCTCCCTCTATTTGTTGTGTGTTGAATTCCCTAAGGATCCTGCTAAGTAGCTACCTCCTAATTTGATAGTGCTGGCTCATAATGGCTTATGTGTTCTCTCTACCAGGTAATCTTTGCTTTCTCAATCAATGAAGGAATTTTGGATACCCTAACACCATCAGTGGGGGAGATATTTTGGAGTAGAGTTTTTATTTTTGCATCTCATTCTTTAAATCAAACCACAAAAAGATCTGTTTCCTCTAACGGTGTGTATGTGGGTGTGCCCATACACGTTTGTGTATGTGTAAATGCATGTGCATAGGTTAGTATAATACAAAGTTGAAATGGTAATGGTCAAAAAAATCGAAGTGATTTAGGAAAATTTGAGGATAAAAAGACCCCTACTAGATTATGGAAGGCTTCATGAGTTGACCCTAGTTGAATCTTGAAGGAAGTTGAGAATATTAGGAGGAAAAGATGTAGAAAGAGGGAATCTGAGGGGAGGTGGGTTGGATGGCCCAGGGCACATCAGTTTTAGTGACCAGTTCATAGTCCACGGTATATAGGCTTCAGGAAGAAAAGTAGCCATAAATAAGACTAGAAATATAAGTTAAAACCAGATTATTGGGGGCCCTTAATGCCAGGCTAAGGAATTTGTATTTTATCCTTGGGCATTAGGGAACCGCTAATGGTTTTTGAGCAGGTGACTAACATGGTAACAATATTGCCTTATTAAGGGGAACTCAAATGTCTCTTCGAGAATTAAATTTGATGAAGAGCCCTTCTGAATGCCAGTGTTCTTCAATACTTAGAGCTCCCCATTAGAAACATAATCTTCCCTACAAATGCAATAACTTGAAGATTAAAATGGGTTATTTTGTGGTCCACTGTTCTTTAGAGTGAACATATAGTTTGACTTAATGCTGCCAACAACCTTCACTGACTAATTAATACTCAAGCTTGATGTGTCTCATGAATGTCACTTTAAATGTTTCTTAGTGAAATGGAAAGGGGACCTAGTTAAAGTTCATTTAGAAAGAAGGCGACAGGGAAAATAAGAATGTTAAGCAATTAAACATATCAGGGAGGCTCTATATAAATTATTCTGGTTCCATGGAAATTATATGGTAACTCAAAGCCCTTGGGCCAAATTATTAACCTGCAGAGTACAGCCTACTTTTACTGGATTTCATGGAGCTGAAGGGAAATTTGATATAAGGTGGAATGTTATATGCATGGGAAACTACTTAAGAGTTTCTGCTTTCACCTTTGCAGTGGCCCTAGAGTATCATGAAGTCAAAAACGAACTTTGGCCTTAAGTGAAAATAACTGTGCAACAGTTAACCAGTGGATGAATAGTGAAATTGATTATGAGCAGGTTCCTGAAGGTATAGGGAGGAAATTTTATCATTTGGTCTATGAGGTCTTTGGAAGGGCTAAAAAATTGTTTGATTTCTGGGGGTTCATTTTGATGAGCTTGACGTGAGTGCATTTCATTTTATGTTGATCTCAGAGCACAAGAAAATGGGCCTCTGTATTTTCTAGTTTCCAAAAACGCCTGAGTCTTGTGCTTTTATGTACATTGTTCTCTTCCCTCAGAACTATTTTGAGTGCAGAAATTGAAGGGATGTAGGCACGTTCCCTGAGCAAAAGTGCCACTTGCTGATGAGAAGGGCAGAATTTTCACTAGAACCTACTGCTAATGTGTGTTTATTGACCTTCAGAATGAGATTGCTTGGGGCCACTAAGACTTTCTGTGGCAGGCATAGTCAAGTGAAATAGATCATTAAGCAATTAATTAAATATGTATATTTATTTATTATATGAATAATGCAAATATCCAAAGTGAAAATTTGAATCAAATAAATTTCTTTTCCTATAATATCCCTTATGGAAGTATAAGTAGTTGGAGTTATCTATAAATGTACTCTAAATGTCTCCATTTTCTTTTCTCTCTAGTCTTTCCACAATTTGGTTTCTCTTCTCTATCACTGATCAGGCAATACGCTGCTATGATCATTTGCTGCTCAAACACCCCATTGTCTACTGAATAAAGTATGATCCTGTCCTGTTTGCCTCAGTCCCTCATGCATAAAATGAGTTGGTGAAAAAATGGCAAACCATTCTAGAATCTTTGCCAAAAAAACCCCAAGTGAGGTCATGAAGGACATAACTGAAGTGACTCAAGTACAAGGATGACAACATCAACTACATTTTGTCAAACTGGAATACTCTCCCTCCCTACTTGTTGTCCTGCCTTCTTTAGGCTCTACAACTTTACTCACAATGTTCCCCTTGCCTGGAACTAACTTCCCACCAATTCATTCACTTATTCACTTATTCATTGATGTCAAAGTCTTCCTTCAAAACCAAAGTCAAATGCAACTTTCCTTATGAAACCTTTCCTCAGTCTCAACTGTAAACAAAATGGTTGTATCCAATAGGTGGTCTCTAACATTCCTTTTAGGTCTAATTCTGATCCCAACCCCTATTTATTAATTTAACACTGGCTCATATGCAAAGGTGACAATCTTTACTGTTGATTATCCAAGTTCTATGTGTGGTATAATGGGAAAAAACAGAACAAAACACTAGAGTTGGAACTCATAAATCTAGGATTCAGATCTTTGATCTGCTACTTACTAATTATGGGATCTCAAACATGTCACTTCCTATTTCTAGACCTCAGTTTTGGTAAAATAAAGGGATTGACCTAGATGTCTTCTGAGGTCCTTTGTAGATGGCCTACTCTCTGTGAGTCATAGATACCACTCCATCATCTCCCATCTCCATGCTCTTGTGATGACTGCCATGCTGAATGCTCTTTATCCTTACTTGAACCTCACAGAATCTTTCTCTTCTTTGAGGATGCAGCTTAAGCACTACCTCCTGCATGAAGTCTCTCCTGATTCCACCAGTCACTAATTTCCTCCCTTTCATTTTATTTAGTTGAATTTATTATCTTTATGTTTATTCTATAAGCATTTAGTTGGGTACTTGTTGTCTCCTCATTAGGATGCAAGTTCCTTGTGGGTGGAGATTATTATCTTCTTTGTACTTGTATCCCTACAGTGTCTGACACATAGTAAGTGCTGAATAAATACTTGTTGATAGATTCATTGATTAATCCTGTGTTCCTGGAAGCTGCTATAAATGCTTTCTCATTGAAACAGAATGAGAAGCTGGCGAAAGTACAAGGCTCAGAAGTGTGGGATGGAGAATGTGGGCCTAACTAGAGGCCCAAACTCTTCCCTCCTTGCCTTCCACTTTTCCCCTGAGTCTGTGTAAGTCTGATTTTGGTCGTCAAATCCTCTCTGTGCTTATCTGAATCCTGTCCTTTAAAGAGCCAGCTCAGGTTCCACCCTTGGCTTCTTTCACCATTGCAGCCCATAGTGGACTCTGCATCACTGACTGAACCACATATTTGGCACTTATTGTATGCTTTCCATCTATTATCATTTAACTTTTCATATGGGTACATATTTTTAGTATAATGTAAAGAATCTTGAGTTTGGAGTTAGGAACCCTGGACTTGAATTCTAGCTCCTTCATTCCCTCTTTATGTGAGCACAGTTAATTCATTTTGTCATTCTGAACCTCAGTTTCCTCATCTGTATAATGGGAAGCATAATATACATACCACATACTTCATATAGCCGTTTTGAGGGAAATGCTTTGTAAACCTTTAAAAATTTGTAATTTTAAGCCATTATTCTTCTCTCCTCCCCCCACCCCCTGACCCCATCTAATTTGCTTTCCCCCAGATAGCCTAGCACAGAGGTGGGGAAAATGCAGCCTTGAGATCACATGTAAGTCTGTAGGTCCTCAAGTGTAGCCCTTTGACTGAATCTAAACTTCACAAAACAAATCTCCTTAATAAAAAGATTTGCTCTGTAAAACTTGGACTCAGTCAAGAAATTGCACCCAAGGATCTAGGAGACCACATGTGGCCTTGGGGCCACAAATTTCCCACCCCTGGCCTACCACAATGCTTTGCACATCTCAAATGCTTAATAGTATCTGTTCTTTGATTGACTGGTGGGTCCTTCTCTTCCTTCTCACCTTTATCCTCTGTTAAGAGGAGTGATTACCATTTTGTTTTGAAATATATTGAGAATTTTACACCGCAGTATAAAATTCTCAATGCGTTTCAATTCTTTTAAAAAAAATTAATTCCATGTAATAATTTTTGAAGGGAGGATCAGTAAGTCCTATAAACCTTAATAATCAAACAGTGGGCAACTTGGATGGCTTGGAACTTTAGAGACATGGAAAAAATTGGAACCATGAACCAGACATTTCCCTAATAGACTTTTCTTTGTCGCCATAAGAATCATATGGTGGAACTTCACATGGAGCAGCTAGAAGCTGGCCCTTCCTGTAAGTAAAAGGGCTAATTCATACACTATAATCTATAAATCCCTTCCCAGAAAGTTGGTCAAGGTCTGAAAAATATCACTCAGATGGATTGAATGAGGGTAAATCTCCCTCACTAGATCATAACCAGGTGATCTAACTTAAATTCAGGAATTAGACAAAGAACTGAGCAATCCTGAATTTTTCCATTCTTTGTTTTTTATATCAGCTGAGAGACATCAAGGTGAAGTAGAAAGTATTCAACTTAGAATGAGTCATGGGTTCAAATCCCAGCTCTTCTATTAAACATTTATGTGACCTTGCACAGGTCACTTAGCTGCTCTGAGCTTCCATTTCCTACTCTGAAGAAGGTCAATGATAATAATTGTATTATATACTTCACAAAGCTGTTGTTAAAAAAAAAAAAGACTTGTAAACTATAAAGGATCATGGAAATGTTAACTGTTTTCTTCAAGAAGGAATTACATACTTGAGAAAAACTAACCAAATATTAACATAAATTATTACCCACATGGCTTTGGGTAAATCACTTTTCCTTGACTCTCAGTTTCTTCATTTCTAAAAGGAGAGGGTTGGACTTGGCATCTAAAGTCCCTTCTAACTTTAGGTCTATGTCTTTTGCTTAACTAAAAAAAAACAATAACCAGAAATATCATATTATGTCTGCAACAGAGGAAAAATGATAGGGGAAAGAGCACAGATTTAAGTGTGCAATGTATTTTGGTCCCAGTTCTACCAACTCATTTGACAAATGAATGTGGTCGAGTTACTCACTTTTCTGGGTCTTCATTACTTTATCTGAAAAAAGAGAGTTGGACTAAATGATCTCTAAAGTCCTTTCTGGCACCACAATTTAAATTCACAATTCTTTTTGATGTACAACAGTTCTGGCTTTCTCTAATTTCATAGCTAGTCTGCAACACAGACCAGCAGTAAACTTGCGTGGTTGATGAGCTCCTATTTCGAATAAACACCTGGAAGGCCCTATTTGAGATCATTCTTATCCTGTTACATATCATTTAATGCCAGGTTTTTGAATGGGACAAAAAAGAAAAAGAAAGTCTCTTGAGAGGAGGAAAAATGCAGATTAGTGGTTACTTAGATGAGCTCCATTACTACAAAGAGAACTGGAGTTGTTAAGAGCATACAGTTCTTAAAAACAAGAAGAAACAAAATGTCAGATCGCTGGATTTTTATTTACATGCAGGCCAATGACTATTAATTTCCCATTTTTTCTTTTTAAATATTTTTTTTCAATCAATCAAATAACAAACATTTATTAAGTGTGTGCTATGTACCAGGTACTGGACTGGGTGCTGGGGATATAAAGTTGACAAGTGAAACACCTGTTCCTAAGGAACCTATTGTTGCTCTTTTTATACAACCCTGTCACTTCCCCCAAAGTCCCTCAGCAATAGAACTTTCTCTCAAAACAAGTAAATACAGCCAAGCTAAACAAATCAGAATATTGTCTCTGGTGGAAAATGTATGTCTCATTCCATAGCTATAGATCAATCAACAAGCACTTATTGATCACTTACTAACTGCCAGGTACTGCCCTAAACTCTGGGTATCAACAAGAATATAGAAGAAACAAAAATAGTACCTACCCTCAAGAAGTTTCTATTCTAATGGGAAAAACAACATGTGCAAATCAGAAAATATAAGATAAACACAGAGTAGATGAAAGGTAATCTTAGCAGCTAGATCACTACCTCTCAGATCAACTACTGTTTTTCTTCTTTAAATGAAAACCAGGAGCATTGTTGAAATGAGAGAACTTATTGTAAACTCCATTAAGAAAGGTCCTCGATTTCTTCTTTCATTCACGGTCCAAGCTATTCAGTAAGATGGCACTGAAATAAAAGAGCCCACTGTATACATTGCACAAAATGCCTGTTCAAAATCCTCCGGACGATATTAGAGAAAGTCCTAACTCTTCAGACTTTTGATGTCCAATTAAAGATATGAAGAAAAGGAGTTTCTACTTCTGGCCAGTTGATAGAGGGCCAAGCTTAGAGTCAGGAAGACCTGAGTTAAAATCTGACCGCAGATACTTGTAAACTGTGTGACCCTGAGCCCAAGGTCTTAACCTTTGTCTGCTCATTTCCTCATCTGTAAAATGGGGATAAGAATAGCACCCACCTTTCAGGACTGTTGTGAGGATCAAAGGAGATAATATTTATAAAGTACTCAGCACAGTGCCTGGTACAGAGTAAGCATTATGTAAATATTAGTTATTATTATTGTTGTTTACTACTACTTCTACTTCTACTACTACTAGTACTACTACTACTACTACTACTACTACTACTACTACTACTACTACTGCTACTGCTACTGCTACTACTACTGCTACTGCTACTGCTACTGCTACTGCTACTGCTACCACTTCTATTGTTACACACAAGTTCTCAGAGAGACGCAGTGGAGAAATCTTTACATACACAATGATTTCAATATCATTAGCTCATTTTTTTACTATTCAATTTGTTTTAATCTGCAACTTAGGAAAGGTCAAATGAAATGGCTGTTTCCATATAATGGTAAAGCAGAAAGGATTATACACAAAACTGCAAACCTCCAATATGTACTAGCTCATGTTTCTCTAGGCTATAGGTTTAATAAAAATGATTGTTTCACAACTTTTGTTTTGGGACTATAACCCAGGTCTCCTGAGTCTCATAGTCTAGAGCAACCCATGATATGCCCATCATTTAAATTTTCTATTTGATATAAAGACCTCTATAAATCTAATGGAGCAGCTAGATTACTCAGTGGATATAGCACCAACCCTGGATTCAGCAAGACCTGAGTTCCAATATGGCCTTAGATATTAGCACTTAGCCCTGTTTGCCTCAGTTTTCTCGTCTGTAAAATGAGCTGGAGAAGGAAATGGCAAACCACTCCAATATCTTTGTCATGAGAACCCCAGGAAGGGGTCACAAAGAGTTGGATATGACTGAAAAATGTTTAAACAACAACAAAATAATTTAATTAAAATTTTAAAGTATGTAGAGGGTAATGAGGTGCTGGTTTTCCATATGGAATGCTCTTCTGAAAGGACAGGAAGAATCAGCGTAAGTGAAGATTCCTCTTAGTTCTGACATATTGTGTTCTAAGGTCTTGGCATGAATACTATCCTCGAAGGACCCTTCCAGTTTTGACATGCAATCTTCCATTTTTGAAGATTCTTTCTAACTGATATTCAGTGATCTAAGAATCCTTACAGCTGAGAAATTTTGTGGTTCTATGAAAGTGGCTATTCAACTTTGGAAATTGCGCGCGCACACACACATACACACACACCCTATATTTAAGCCATATTAATAGAAAGAACTGAGATGAAATTTCTGTGAGGAGTCATTTAACTTATTGGCTTTCATTTTCTTTCACTTGAAAATGAACATGTGCAGATCATTTCCCAGTATGATGTTGTGGTCAGTATTAAATCTAGCAACAGAGAATATTGTTTCACATTGTACCTCTTCCACTTAACATCTTTGTAATTTTCTGGCCATCAGTTTCCTCACCTGTAAAATGAGGGGACTGGACAAGATGACTTCTAGCCCTAAATCTATGATTCTATGACTTCAAAGAGAATTTGGGTGATCATATTTAATGAAAATGAAAATCTTGAGAAGAAAGGTGCTATATTCCGAATAACAAGGTTGCTATTAATGTTAAGTGGTCCACAGTGAACAGGTTGTGTGGGAGATAGTAGCTTTAGCATTAAGAACTGAGAAGGTAAGAAGAAACTATAATTCACTTACCCTAACATTCCCACTGTGATCTCAGGCAATTGTTTCTGTATTTTACCATATAATTTTAAGAAAAAAACAAGTTACCTTTGTTTACACACAAAACACACTTTTGGAGTAATGACAACATGTTCTTGGTATTCGAATAGCAAGGAGTCTTTAGCTGGGACTTTTCTTTCCCAGGATTGACAAATTGTCTTTGTGTATTAAAGAACTTTCTACATAATTAAGTTTTGCCTTTAGGAAATTGCATTCTAAAGAGTAAAGCCTGATTCAAGACCATTAGGATGGGCTATTATTTGGAAATTATAACTTCAAGGCACTTTTTATGCCTGATTAATACAATAATGTCTAGCTTCATTGCCCAATAAGGCAAGGTTACATGGAGCACACAAGAAGCAATGAGTCAAAAATGTAAGCCATATTTAAGCAAGGCTCGTAACCATGCCGAGAATCATTGTTATAATTTGAAACAAAGACTTAAACAAAGGTGCCATTTACAATAAATAAGAATATAGTCATATTATATTATTTCTTAGCTCAATGGAATAAATTATTTGTACCTGATTTCTTATTTTCTTTTTTTTTTGGTGAGGGATTTTTTGGCAGTCCATGAAGCCTACAGATACCTGCCTTCTCAGTATAATGTTTCTTAAATGCATAAAATATAATAAATAGAATTTCAAAGAAAATTAATTCCATTGAAATAAAGTTATAAAATACTATAAAAACAAACCAAAAAATGGTTAAGATCTCATCATGTAGACTGAGAACCTATGATCTTCTGCTGTACCTATCACAATGCTTTTATCCCAATATCTGTCTTCAATTATTGCAGATTTATTTCTCTTTTTAAGGCATATAAACATAACATATGTATATACACACATGTATACAGACACACATACACACACATATATACATGCACACAAAAACACTCACATATGTATACCTCCTGGAAAAATAGGCCACATAATTTTAAGATAAAATGTTTATGAATGATTAACAACCACTAAGTCACAAATGCTTTGTTTTACTGGGTTTCATTCAAGACTCTTGTCTACATTAGAGATTTTGTCTTAGTATTGAGGAGAATTGAGGAGTGGGCCCAGTAAACTTCAAAAGACTTGATCTCATGCTAACAACCTCCAGTGCAGATCCTAAATAAAATCAGCTCATTATTTCTTATCTATCAAGTATATGGGGCACCATCATGTTATAGCAAAAAGAGAACAGGATTGTGAGGGAGGAGATCCAACCATTCCAGAGCAGCCACTAATTAACTGCATGACATTTCACAAGCCATATAACATCCCTAGGCCTTTATTTTCTCTTCTGTGTAATAAAGGACTTAGACAAAATGATGTCTAAAGATCATTTCCAACTCTAACATTCTATAATAATTTATATCTCCTTTCATAAAAATGAAGCTAAAACTTGTGTCTATCCATATTATGGAGACAACATGGATATAGAATTATCAATGACAAACTCTTTGAAAAAATACAAAGTACTATACAAGGAACAATTCACAAAACCATTTCATATTTAAGCTGGAAAGCTTTCTAAAGACAAATGCCCTGATAGAAAATTAATGACTGATATGACAAAGCTTGACTACACCACAGGCATACTGATACTCCAATGCTCTCCTTTTGATAAATGGAAACAACCTGATGGCTGAAACTTTTCACTGAAACTAGAAAGATAGTTGGAAATCATATTGACAATAAATCCCTAGGTATCTGTGATGTTTTAGAATAGATAATAGTTACCTCATGCGCTTCACTGTGCTCTGTGCAGACCCATTATCAACATCTCCTACTGCTTTTTGTTTTGCCAATCTATAAGCAAAGTTTGGGGCATCTGAATTTGACAACAACTAAGTGATACGTTCCTAAGGACTCTGGCAAAAACAGAATGGATAATTTATAAAAAATTTAAGGGCATTTTACATCTTCAGAATATTAGTTCATCCTCCACAGCATTCTATTCAAACATTCTATTCAAAGTATTAGTGGGGGAAAAAAAATTAGTAGTCACCTACCCCATGGCGGTCATCAAAATATGCTAAGTTGGCTTTGGTTAACACAAAGAAGCGCACTTTGAAGTTGGAGGGGGATGTCCTTCTCTTTTGTTGGGATTTTTTGATCAGCTGTTCTTCCAGAAGGATACAGTTATTCATGGTCCAGCCCTGAAAAAGTCGAGCACCTTGGACATAACCCCTCTGCACAACCGGAGGAAGCAAGTTTAGGAAAAAGACTGTGAAGGGGAGACGGTTAATTCTCAAAGCACTATTGAAAGGCAGTCTAGGTGCCTCCAGTTTTATCTTTCTATCTACATTCAGTCAGCATCGCTTGGCTTCCTTTCTGATGTCAAAAGCCATAACCACATCCTTTCAAAATTCACCAAACGAGGCACCATGGACTGAAAAAAAATACCCTTTACTGTATGTTTTGGAAAATTATTTTTGAAGGGGACAGTGATCAAAGTGAATTTAAGGATTAGTTTTTAATTTTTTTAAAAAGTAAATGGCTGTCCATTTTTTTAATAGCTTAGCTAATCCATGAACCACTTAATTAATAAAGTTAATATATTCCAAAAGTAGATGGCTGCTGATCGACACATCGGTGACTTAATACAATTGATCTGGGACATACATCTTGCTGTCCACATGTCACATATAGTACCTTGTGGTTCTATATTTCAACCTGGCTTCAGCAAACCAGATGGTGCTAGAGAACCAGAGCAGATGTATTCTGTATAGGTAGGAATAAAGGAAGGAAAAAAAAGTCTCTGATATGTGAAATAATTCTTTAAAAGTTTATTATTTTGCCTTAAATCATGAAGCTGCTTCTTTATTTTATACTATCTATTGGATATCCAATTTACTAGACTTGATAAATATTTCTGCTTGACAAAAGCTTGAGGTGACGATCTTGTTATCACTTTAGACTCAATGTGCCTAAAACTAAATTCATTCATCTATACCTGAAACTAGCCACTACTCCTAATTTTCTGACTTGCGTTCATAGTGCCGCAATTAAGGTGATCATTGCAGCTTGAAATGCTAGTGTCCTTTGAATATGAGGGATGAGGAAGATAGAGGTGTTGGCCATTGCCAAGGTGAAGAGTCATAGAGTCATAGCAGTCACCCTAGGTCAGGTCCTTGTCACCTCTCATCCCACGACAGTCTGGTGCAATAGCCTTCTCACTGGTCTCTCTGCCTCTCTGCCTCAGGGCAACCTCCACTCAGCAGCCAAGGTGACATATTTGCACATTAGTCATGTTGTAAAGAAGAGCTAGAATCTAAGGGAAAAACCACAAGAAAGAAGACCAAGCTCCCAATTATTTTTAGGTTCAAATATAAAAATATTTTATTTTCCTTTTTAAGACTCTTCATAACCTGGCCCCTTCCTCTCTTTCCTCTCCTCGATCTCTGCAACAAACATGTTTATACTAGTCTACTTGACACCCCATCTCCACCTCCTTGCCTTAGTACTGACTATCTCTCAAGCCTGGAATGCCCTGCTCCCCTCTTCCAGCTCTGCCTTGTCACTTTCTTGTATTCCTTAAAGACTCAGCTCAAATCCAGCTTTCTCATCCCCTAAACTACAAATGCATTCCCTTTTGAGATTAACTTTGTTCTTTCTTTTTCTCATGCTAACAATATCTAGTTATTTGAATGCTTTGTCTCCCATTAGTATGTAAACAGGGACTATTTTTACAGTTCTTTCTATCCCTAGTGCGTAGCATGGTGTCTAGAACATATGTGCTCAGTAAATACTTGCTGACTGACTATGGTCCCTGTCCTGTCTAAACTTCTATGGTTTGGGGCATATGGTTTAGCTTAGTCAGGTCTATGTATCTCCAGTTTCCCTCTTCTCCAATGTGTCCCACACTGATTAATATTCTTTAAGCACAGATCTGATCATGTCACCCCTTAACCTACTCCTAAAATGCTTTCAATGGCTCCCCACTGTGTCCTGAACAAAGCCCAGACTCCCTAACCTTGGGAACAAAAACTTCCATGATTTGGCCCCACCTGCTTAGGCAGATTTATCCGTCACTACTTTGTTTCATGTAACTTAGGTTCCAGCTAAGCTCAGAATTCCCTCCCTTCCCTATTCTACTTTCCTATATTCCTAAGTTGTCAATTTTCCCCCTTCTGAACTTTTGTTCACCTTGTGACCTGCAAATAAATCTTCTTCCCTTTAACAACTGGTTCAACTGATCAGTACATTTTTCAAAGCCCAATTTTAAGGCTACCTCTTCTGTGAAGCTGTCCCCATCCCTGTCCTAGCTAAAGCTCTCCCTCCTCTGAATATCCATGGCACATGATTTGTACCTCTTTTATTGTACTTTCATATTATGCAGTGTATTATAAATTTTGTATCATCTTATCTCCGTTAGTAGACGATAAGCTCTTTATGGGCAGGAACTATGTCTTATTCATTCTTGTATCCCCTACAATTCTCTTAGTACCATGTCTTGTGTTGTTATTCATTTTTTGTTGTCAGTTCAGTTATTTCAGTCATGTCTGACTCTTTGTGACCCTATTTGGGGTTTTCTTGGCAAAGAAACTGAAGTGATTTGCTATTTCTTTTTTTCCAGTTTATTTTACAGATAAGGAAACTGAGGTAAACAGTTAAGTAACTTGCCCAGGGTTACACAGGTTGTAAGTGTCTGAGGTCAAATTCAAACCCAGGTCTTCCTGACTCCAGAACTGACTATCTACTATGCCACCTATCTGCCTTGTAGGTACTCAGTAAATAACTCTTGGATGAACTAAAGAATTAACGAGTGAGTGAATAAATGGATGGTTAGGTATAGTGACTAGGTGTATAATAGATACAGTAACAGATATGGAGCCAGAAAGACTTGAGTCCAAATCTTACTTTAGCCATTTGCTAGTTCTGTGACTCTGGGCAAAACACCAACTTCACAGCTTCAGTTTCTTCATGTATAAAATGAAGTTAATAATAACATCTACCTGTCAGGGTTGTGAGAACAAAATGAGATGATACAAGTCCTTTGCCAAATTTAAAGTGCCATATAAAGTTAGTTATTAGTATTTTTAGCCCATGGATACCAGACATCAAAATCCTATTCTGGGTATCATCTGGTTGCCTCACTCAAGTCTCCCCAAAGCTAGAACCAGCTGGAGGTGCACTAATATTTTAGAAAATACAAAAAAAAAAATTCAACAAATTAAAAGTATTTTTACCTTTCCTCTGCCTACTACATAGAAAGAATATGAGAGAGAAATCAGTAAAATAAATCAGTCAACTGAGAACTGAGATAGGAAAACCAATGGATCATATTCACAGTTTAGGTCAGAGTACTGAGGTGGGACAAAGGTCATTTGGTTAGGGAAAAGTAAGAGGAACAGAAAGGAGTGGAGGTCAGAGGATTGGAGTAAAAGAAGGAAGGGAGGAAGGAAGGAGAATACAGAATGAGTGGGAAGATGAAGAGCTTATTGCAATCCTTAGCTTGCTCCTTAGAGTCAATCACCTGACTTCTTTGAGGCCATGTACAGGTTGGGCCAAGGCTGATTAAGTGTCTAGGTGACTGTGATCATTCTCAACTGGTAGAAAGCTCAAGATTTAAATCAGGATTACTTCCTGAAGCTCCTACCAGGTTTCTTTATAGATTGATGCCTAACCACAGCTTGGCCCCTGCCACCTCCGCTGTACAATACTAATACAAGAGTCCTGCCTCTCCTGGTTATAAACTGGGGATTTACCCAGCAGGTACTTAGTGTGCAGAGGATGGAAATCTCCCCACCCTCACATCCTGCTCAGCTCAAAAGCTGTCCTGATGTGCAATCACTGAAAAAGTTATAAATAGCTGCATGTTCTCTTTTGCTCTCCTTTCTCTTTCTTTTAAATAAAAGACAGGAAAGGAACAAAAAGCTATTAGAGATAGCCAGAGAAAATGTTCTCCCCACAAAATGTTCTTCCAGAAAAATCTATTGATTTATAATTTGTACCCACAAAATCTAGACTTTGACCATCTTCAGTCATGTATGTTAACATACACTTGAGGTTTATCTGGGATAGTTTATATTTCTTCTCTGGAGTTGATTTCTCCAGCCTCAGACTACTTAAGAATGTCTTTAGGTCTATGATTTTGTGGACTTTTGGAACAAAGATAGTTGTTTTTTTCATAGATGTCATAGAATTCCAGAGCTGAGAAGTATCTTTTGTCCAATATTTTCATTTTCATTTAATGTGAGGTTTCTGTGTTGTGACCCATGGATTTTCAAGTAGCTTTTAAATACAATGGCAAAGGTCGAAGGGCTTCATTTACTTAACATTCACAGACCATACAATTGAAGACTGAATTATATACAATATCTTAGTCTTAGTCTGGAAGAGTGGTTGAAATATTCCTCCTTTCTTTTGGTTTAGGAGTGAAGACCCTGGGTTCTGAATGCTCTGTAACCCATCAGATATGAACATTATCAATTGGTTTTTCTTAACTGTTTTTCTTTGTTGTGAAGAAGGGCTAATGGGTAGTGAGACTATATCTGAGAATTCATCTTGCTGATTGTTTGATATGACTGTTTTGTCTCCCTAAATAGATTATAAAATTCTCTGAGAAAAGAAACCATGTATCATTCACACTGGATAGGGCATTGAACCTAGAGTTAAGAAGACCTGAGCTCAAATCCAGCCTCAGATACTTGCAGCATGATCTTCGGCACTCTACTTAGCCTCTATTTGCCTCAGTTTTCTCAACTGTAAAATAGAGGTCATAATAGCACCTACCTCTCAGAGCTGTTATGAGGATCCAATAAGATAATATTTGTAACTTAGTACACTGCCTGGAACATAGGAGGCACTTAGTGAATCCTTGTCATTATCTCTATTATAATTGTTTTGGCTGTTATAGCTTTGTATCCCTTGCAGTGCTGGATACATAGCAGCTACTCAATAAAAATATTGGTCAAATCAGAAGTATGAATTCTGAAATAGAATGAGTGTCGTGAATATCTTACTTCTAGTAATTTGGGTGTAAGAGAAAAGATACATTTTCAGAAAGCTGTTAAGAGAAGAAGAATAGGTAGAGGGGATTTTCCTTGGATGGCTTGTATTTACTTTATTTTCAAATCAGGGTATTCTAGAAATCTTGAAGGGAAAAAGGTGAGTTGAGAAAATGGAGCAAGAAATCATCAGTGTGGATAACAGCTTTTCTTTCATTTTTGTACATTGTTTAGGTTTTAGATGGCCTTTTTATAGTCGGTCTTGAATTTGCTTCACATGAAGTGTCTGCTTTAGGTAAGGCAATGTTCAAGGGTCCTACTCTCAAGTAGTTTACCCCAATTAATGAGGTAACAACAAATGAATTGAATTCAATTGAACAAGGGTTTATGCCACATTATGTTTGGCACTGATGACACAAAGATAAAAATGGAAACATTTGGAATGGAAACATTCCCTGACCTTAAAGTGTTTACATTCTATTAGAGAGAAATAACTCTACATGGATATAAAATTTTAAAAAAATATTCAAATTAAAGTTGAGGAGGGCAAAAAGTATTAACAATTGTTGGGATCAGGAAAGGTCTTGTTTCGAAGATTGCTTTGGAGCTGAGCCTTGAGCATGCAAAAAATTCTAATGGGTGTGAAGATATGAGGACAGCTGTACAAAAACATGGAGAGGAGGGATAGAACTTCTTGCCTGACAACAGCCAATGGCCCAGTCTGGTTGGAGCAAAGGGTGTCTGAAGGGAATTGTTATGAAATCAATCTGGAAAGATAAACTTGTGACAGATTGTGAAGGGTCTTAAATGTCAAACAGAGGTGTTTGCATTTTATCCTAAAGGCAATGGGAAGCCATGCAAAGTTTTTGAGGAGAGGAGTGACATGGAAAATTTGTACTTTAGGAGTATAAATTTAGCAATTATATGGAAGATGGACTGAAGGGTGGGGAGACAATAACGTGAAAGGGACCATTTGGGAGGTTATTCCAGGTGATAGATTATGAGGACATACCTGAACTAATAATGGCTATGTGAGTGGAGAGAAATGGACAGATGAGAGAAAAATTTCAGAGGTAGAAAGGACAAGATTTGACAACTAATTGTTTGTGGGGAATAAGAAAAAATGAAAAGTAAAAGGTAACTCTGAGGTTGTGAACCTAGATGACTAGAAGGATATTCATGTCCTTCACAAAAACAGAAAAGTTAAGAAGAAAGATGTGGAGGGGGGTGGTGTAACAGAAAGGACCCCAGCATATACAGGAGGGCCCGCTGTATAGTTTCTTAGTTCTGCTTTTCTAAAAGGAAAGCAACTTTTGAGGGGTCAACAATCTACTTTCATCAAGGACATCTAACATTCACTTAGTCCAGGGGAAAAAGTCAACACCCTGAACTTCAGAGAAAATACAAACAGAAATTACACGCAGAAATTACAAACAGAAGGATCAATAGACAGGGTTTCCAACTGCCTGACCATAGACAATATATACGTCATTACCAGAGAGAGAAGCACCAACTTCTGGGTTTTCAAAGAGGGAGTAGGGCCTCCTTAGAGGTTATCCAGAGTCTCCAAAGTAAGCTCTCACCTCAGAGTTTATATATATATATACCTTACATTAACATTACATTAGAGGCAAAATAATGGATTCCATTTTAGGAGCATTGACGTTGAGGAGCCTTTAGGGCAGCCAGGTGTCTCTTTGCCTGTGGGCAACAAATGATGCTGGCCTAGAGCTCAGGAGAAAGAAGAGGGTCAGATACTTGAATTTGGGAGTTATCAGCTTAGAAAAAGCAAACCCGTGGGAACTTTATAAGGTAACATAGCAAGATGGCATAGAGAGAGAAGAAGGCCCAGGACAAAACCTTAAGACTCACCCACACAAATGGAGTGGGACCTGGATAACGATCCAGCAAAGGGCATTGCAGAGTAGTCAGACCAGCATGAGTGCCAGGAGGTAGCAGTATTTTGAAAACTCAGAGATAAGAGAGAATTCAGGAGAAGGGGGTGGTTAACACCTTCAGATAGAGTACAGATAGGTCAAGAAGGATGTGGATTGAAAAAGGCCATTGAATTTAGTAATGAATAGATTATTGGTAACCTTAGTGGGGGAAGTTCCAGTTGAATGGTGGGGTTGGAAGTCAGACATCAAGGGGCTGAGAAGTGAGTGGGATGTGAGGAAATGGAGACAATGAGTATAGACAGTCTTTTTTTCTAAGAGTTTGGTAGTGAAAGGAAGGAGAGAGCATTATCACCTGAAAGGAGGAGAGGGTAAAATGAAGATTTTTATTTTTTTATTTTTAAAAGATGGAGGAGACCTGGGCATGTCTATAGACAGAAAGAGAGAGGTACTAGATAAAGAGAAATTTAAGGTTGGAAAAGGAGATGATTGAAGTAGGTTAATCCCTGGAAAGAAATGGGAAGGGATGGGACCACGTGGGACAAATTAGAAGAGTTATCCTTGGGAAGGCTTGGGAACTCAGGAAGGCCTTCAGACTAAAGGAAAAACAGAGGGAATGAGGTTAAGGGCATTTGGGGTATTTAGAAATAGGGGGAAGAGGGAACTTATAATGAAGAGTCTCAATTCTCTTTGCAAAGTATTTGCTATAACAGAGTGGTAGAAGATGGCTAGAGGAAGGAAGGAAAGGTTGTGGACAGACCCTTGGTGAAGGCAGAAATTGTGATAGGCATCAATCAGCAATGATGTGCCAGTGGAGATCAGGTAACAAATTCAGAGTGGACCCAGTCAGCAACTATTGTCTGATTTCTTCTTGTAGTGTTCCAAAGCTTGTGAGTAAGAACACAGAAAGCAGATAATTCAGAGTTGGGGTCTGGACTAGAAGACGGGAGGATTAGAAGACAAGGAATTTAAAGGTAAAAGCCAGCATAAAGCTGAACTGCTTGACTTTAGTGTCAAGATTTCAAAGGGAAGAAAATCAGGTCAGAGTAGGGCTCATAGATTGAGAAAGAGGAGAGGGATGGAATGACTAAAGGTTGCAGTGATAAGACAGGGAATATAATAACTTAAAAGGAGAAGCCCAAGCATGTGCAATAAGACATGAGAAATCCAAGAAAGGAGAGGTCACTTTGATCTGGGGTTGGGGTGGGAGGGCATGCAAGGGAAGAATGGGAGATTGGTAGGAGTCATGGAAATTTTATAAAGGAGATACCATTTGAGATGACCCTGCAGGAAGAGAAGGTTTTCAAGGTGATTGAAATGAGGGAGGATTCCATCCCAAGCAGGAGGCATGATCTGAATGAAAACACTGAGACAGGAGGGAGCAGCACTCTGCTAGGGCATGGAGACACGTACAATTTTACAGTAACATTAGATCTATGAAAGGTAATGGCATGACGTAAGACTGGAAGATAGGTTGGAGTCAAATCATAGAAGGCCTTGAATGGCAGAGTCAAAAAATACATCATTCAATTGATAACAGACAGCCACTGAAGCTTTTGAATAATGAAGCTGCGTGATCAGAGTAGTGTCTTGGGAAGATTACTCTGATGTGATGTGAAGCATGGATTGCAGAGAGGACATGATGACAGACATTTCCATAACATGTTTGCAAAGCCTTTTCCATACATTATCACATTGATTTACGCTTGTGAACTAGGTGCTAAAGGCATAATTATCTCCATTTTACAAATATAGAAAATAAGACTCAGAGGTTAAATGGCTTCCCCATAATCACATAGCTAGAAAGTGCCAGTCAGGATTTGAACTCAGATCTCTCCTGACCCCTGCTCCAGGGTGCTTTCCAGTATACTATGTTGCATTCTGGAATCAGGAAGACAAAACTGTTGTTGTTCAGTCATGTTCAGCTCTTTATGACCCTATTTGGGGTTTTCTTGGCAACGATATTAGGGTGTTTTGCCTTTTCTTTCTTTAGCTCATTTTATAGATGATGAAACTGAGGTAAACAGGGTTAAGTGACTTGTCCAGGATCACACAGCTAGTAAGTGTCTGAGGACAGATTTGAACTCAGGAAGAGCAGTTTTCCTGATTCCAAGCCCAGAAATCATCTATCCTAGCTGTGCCACCTAACTGCCAGGAAGACAAAATCTAGACATTTAAATTATGGCTGACGAGTATATAGTGCTTTAAGGTTTGCAAACTGCTTTACACAAGATTCATTTGAAACTCATAATGACCCTTTGATGTAAACGATATTATCAATTTCATTTAACTGAAGCACAGAGAGGTTAAGTGACTTGTCTTAACATCACACAGTGTCTGAGATAGGATTTGAATTTAGGCCTTTTTTACTCTGGGTCCTACATTCTATCCATTGGGCTATCTAGTTTTGTAGAATAAGTATGGCAGAAAACTGCTTTGCCACTATATAATTTAATATTGTTTAATGTTTACTGTTGATCACTAGCATTTGCTTAACTCTTTAAAATGGAAATGGAACCACTTAAATTCTGTCTGGTAAGAAACATTTATACGTGGTAAAGAAACAGGCAATGTTTGGTGGTGGTGAATAAAATCCAACTTTTTGGTAGCACAGTTTTCTCAGTGAAGCAGAAGGAATTCGGGGGCATCATGTTATGCCAAGGAAGAGAACTCTATCTTGTATACTTGCTCTAATTTCTATGAAAAGTACTTCAAAGAAATAAAATGTCAAAGCTTTATCATATGGGTTACAGACATGAAGTCACAAGTGTTATCACTGTGGGAAGCAAAGGGTGATTCAAAACTTCTAGGAAGCCCCTGAAACTCCAAACTTACTTGCAGATTTACTACTGATTTCTGAAGGGGCTATATTTGGGCAGATTGATCATGCTGCAGTAACCCCATACCCAACTTAGGACTGTTTTTGTTCTAGTGTACTGCCTACACTGCTTTTAAATTGTCCCCAAAGTAATAAATAAATAGATAGATGAATGAATGAATGAATGAATGAATGAATGAATAAAAGGCTTAGTATTCTTATTAAACATTTTAGCATCAGCAATAAATCTGATCTGTGGAAATGCAGTAGCTGACTTGGATCCACTGTGTGGCTTTCCATTGCCCTTTGGCTCAGCTACATTTTGATTCTATTGAAACCATAGTGTTTTATCATTTAATGATTTAAGATTTAAGAAATGGCATCACATGTTTGAGCAAAATGGAGGTAGATTAGGCGTATAGTAAAACTGAGGGATAATAATAACAATAATAATAGCATTTAGATAGATAGCACTTTAAAGTTTACAAAGAACTTTTTAATAATAATGATAATAGCTAACGTATATAATGCTTATAATGTGCCAGGTAATGTGCTAAGCACTTTACAATTATTATCTCATCTGATCCTTACAACAAGCCTAGGAGGTAGATACCATTATTATCCCCATTTTACAGATGAGGAAACTGAGGCAGATAGCAGTCCAGTGGCTTGCACAGGATCACATAGCTGGGAAGTATCAGAGATTAGATTTGAACTTGGATTTTCCTGACTCCTGGCCTAGTGCTCTATCTACTGTGCTACTTAGCTGCTCCTCACAGGTAAAAGACAACAAGATAATGCAGTTTGTATTGGAATCCACAAAATATTAAAAAAAAAAACTAGAGAAAAGACCTCTATCCCTTTTATTGGGCAAATTCTCTATGAAGAATTTATGGAACAGCATGGACAAGAATAACACAGGATGAGAAAGTGTGCATAAGGTCCACTCTGTATCACTATAGAGCTTGTCCACATTGAGAAAATCAGAATCATTTAAGGCATTAAAAGATTCAGGAGTTTTGGAAGCAGGAGCATCCTCTTAAGCAAAGTCAGGAATATTACTTCAGATCCAATTGAAACCCTACATTGAGAGCTCCCTCTTCTCTACCCAAAGATTAAACAAAGATGGCAAATAGGGACAAGTGAGAATCAGATACCTAAACCATTTCTTCATTTCTTTCATTCATTCAGTCAATCAATCAGGAATTCACTTTTATTACCCCAAAATCCAACCACATGATTATAAGCTGATTAATTAATCTACAAGCATTTATTGAGTGGTTAGCCTCCTGGTGAGCAGCATGTGAAAAACAGGGAGTAAGGAAGAGTGAAAAATGCTAAGATTGGACATAGGATTATCATAGAATCATAGATTTAGAATAAGAATAGATTGCAGATGTCATCTAGTCTAAGGCCTCCTGAGGGCGCTTCTGTTCAAAGAGGTTAATGACTGACCCAAGAGCACTCAATGCCAAAAGTAGAGTGCAAAATGAGGTCCTTGGGTGACAAACCTAGTACACTCTCTTGTGTAACATCACTTCTATATATAGAATTAACAAATTTGAACAACATGGGTTGTTTTTATTTTTTCCACAAAATGAGCAAAACACAATTTTTTCATTTATACCAAATATCTTAAGGATCACTAAATTATATCCTGAGTCTCAAAGGAAATTTAAGGTTAGAGGTTACAATGAATACCCTGAAAATTGCAAACTGTATCTCAAACTGTGGACTTCTCATTGGTTTAATTCTCATTAGAAAAAAAAAAATCCATTCTCTTAGCCTGTAAGCTTCTCCTGGCCCTGGAATTGAGCCATAGCAAACTTGGGCAGCAAGGTGGCACAGTAGATGGAGTTCTGGCTCTGGAGTCAGAAAGACCCGAATTTAAATATGACCTCAGACAATTACTACCTGTATGACTCTGGGCATCATTCAACTGAGACCTGTTGAAGACCTTAGCTTGAAAAGCCCAGGGTCTCCTGATGCATCCTGGGCTATCTCCAGCTATCCTGATCTACATCTAGCCACTGGACCCAGAGGACTCTGGAAAAGAAAGTGAAACTGATGACCTTGCCCTGCCCTCCCTCACTTAAATCCAATTCATTTGGATATTATGGCATCACTCCCCTGATGTGGTCCTTTTTGAGAATGAAGGACAAACTGCAACGACCCTGGACAAGTAAGTCAACTCTACTTGCTTTAGTTTACTCATCTGTAAAAAGTGCTGAAGAAAGAAATAAAAAGTCATTTCAGTATCTTTGCCAAGAAAACCCCAAATGGGGTCACAAAGAGTTGGACATGACTGAATGACAAAGCAATCCACCTCTAGCAGTCAAAGGATAGGTAGTTAGACTTTGGATTTATTCTCCCAACCTACATGTTCAACTGTCAAATTAAGTCCTCAAAGGACGGTTGCTATGTGTCTCCCCTCTGGGTTCTTGAGATAATCTCAATAGATAAAGATGATTCTTTTAAAGATATCAACTTGATCACGTATCTGGTATGTTTTCCCCAAAATTAGTCACCACTGCTGAGTATATGACACAAGGAGGAAAGAGATAGAAAGAAGAATGTTGTATATAACAAAATATGCATAGCAACACCTTTTTGGTAGCTTGAAAAACTATAAACATTGATGGAAGAATTACTAAAAAATCATGTCATATGAATGTAATGTAATTGTGCTGTAAGAAACAACAAATATGAGGGAATTCAGGAAAACATGGGAAAACTTATATGAAATGATATGCAGCGACATAAGCTGAACCGGGAAAACAATATACAAAATGACCATAATAATGTAAATAAAAAGAGTGCTAAAACAAAACTGAATTCTGTATAATTTGTAGTGACTTATCTTGGACCAGAGGAAGAGCTGAGGAAATAAACTTCCTCCTTGTAGACAGATGGGTCCTCTGGATATGGAATCTTGGTTAACTTATCAGACATGGTCACTATCTCGCTTAGTTTTGCTTAACTGTTTTCCTTGTTCTAAGGGGTTTGAGAGCAAGAGTTGGCAATAGCAATTCACAGAACTCTAGAAGCAGTAATGTCAACCTCTCTGGAGAACTGACCTGTTAGTGGTAGGGAGAATGAGCCAAAAAGAATGTTACATATAAAACACATTTTGTAAACATTAAAGAGCTATAAAAATGTCAAGTATTACGATCATCATGATTAGAAACTGGATTAATATAGGGGGCTAAGAGGGATGAGCAGCTTGGTGGTGCAGTGGATAGATTGCAGGGTCTGGAGTCAGGAAGACTCCTCTTCCTGAGATCAAATCTGGCCTCAGATACTTACTAGCAGTGCGACCCTGGGCATGTCACTTAACCCTGTTTGTCTCAGTTTCCTCATCTGTAAAGTGATCTGTAGAAGGAAATGGCAAACCACTCCAGCACCTCTGTCAAGAAAACCCCAAATGAGATCACAGCATCAGACATGACTGAAACAACTGAATAACAAATATCGCCACTATTTCATTTTTCTTTCGGAAAATACATATCTGTTATTGCAGAATCATGTGTCATGCAGTCTCTGAGGTCCCTTAATCACTACCAACTTATTGAAGAAGCTTTATAATATGTCTTCCTACCCAATCTCTCTCCTTTCCATACTGTTGCCATGATCATATTACCTGGATCTAGTCATATAACTCTCCTACTCAGAAGTTTTCAATGACTCTTCACTGAATAATGCTCACCTTCCCTAGTTTTCAAGATTTTCCACAATAGGGTGGTAACCTACCTTTCCAACTTTATCTCTTATTATTCTCTTTCAAATACTCATATTTTTCATATACACATGTATTCATATTTCCCTTTCATAACTCAAAGAGTTTATCCATCTAAAATACAACCTCTTCAAAGCTCACCCGAACTGCTTCCATGTCAAACCAATATTAGTAACAACCTTCAACTGTATGTAGCTCTTTGTTTTGTGATTCTTTCGTGGGATACACAGATAGTGTAGAGTAGTGAAAAAAACAAGAGCTGATCTCAGAGCCGGGAAGACTAAGTTCAACTCCAGTCTCTAACACACAGTAGTCATGTGACCCTGGGCAAGTGACTTAACTTCTCAATAGTCTAGGCAGCTCTCTAAGGCTGCCTCTGTATTAGTAAAGTTCTCCTCACATCAGTGAAATCACAGGTCCAAACCCTAGCTCTATAATGGTGTGTGTGCATGTCTGTGTGTGTGCACATGCATGTGTGTGTCTTATATACTCCGTGAAGTCGAGGACCAGATCTCTAAGTTTTCTATCATAAGCTTTTGCTTCTGTACTTAAAAACAAAACAAAAACAAACCAAAAAAACAAAACAAAACCAGGACTTGGTAAAGGAATTCCTTCAAATAGTGCCAATCAACATCTATTCTTCAACTTGTAGTCTCAAAGAGCTGCCTAGGTCACTGAGTTCAGTCAACAAGCATTTATTAAGTATCGTGCTAAGCCTGGGGATATAAATAAAAGAAAAAAATGAGTTCCTGCCATCATGGAGCTTACATTCTAATAGAGGAGAGGAGCCAAGGTGGGAAGGAGAACTTAAATATACTGCCTAACTACTTTGATGATAAAACAGGTTGTTGTAGAGAAGGGTGGAGGTATCTGGAAGGGAGGGCAAGGGGAAGATGAGGATGTTGAGGAGGAGGGTGGGGACAATCTGAAGTGACTCTGGTGGGTAGTTGCAGAACTCTATCTTGTGGTTTCTGTAGGGCAAGGGGGATGGGGTGAGGAGAGTGGATTGGGCTCTTGAGGTAGTGGGCAAAGCTGGGTGAGGAGACACTTGGGTAGAGTGTGGGGGTGGTGAGGAAACAAGTCAGAGAGGGATTGAGATGGCGGTTAAGGGGATATGAGCCGAGGGACTATCTGGGAATCTGAGTTATTAGCTAGTGAACTGGGAGGGAAGGGACCAATTGGAAGAAGTACATATAGCAGGAGTTGCCCAACTTTGGAGACCCCAAATTTATCATTGTGCTAGTCATTCGTTTACTCATTTCTTATTCCAAAATGGTAACATTTCAAAATCTTGAAAGGTACTCCCTCTTCCCCCATTTTTTTCTCCTCCAATGAAGCATATTTTATTTGGTTTTTTTTAACCATACATTCTACTTATTCAATAAGAGGTGCTTGCTAAGCAGCTTGGCATCCTGTATAACAGACACAGTGTCACCAAGGGAGGTGGCAGATGGAAAATGCCAACTGCACAGGACCAACTCTGATATGTACTTTCTCTGCATTTCCTTTTCTATCTTGATTATTCATCAAGAGATGAAGGCATAAGTACCACCGATGCTCCATCAAGCAGCTGCCTCTTCCTCTGGGCTATCAACTGAGACATCTGATGGGAAGGTCCTATCAGGTTGCAGTCAATATTTGTTACAACAGATTTCATCACCATGGCAACAGTTCTGGCCCAAGCACAACAGTCTGATGGATTGGTTATACACTTGGCTCATGGCCTACATTTGTCTAGGAGGTATAAAGCACACCACAGACACAATATGGATGACATCCATTTGGACTTCAATGGTGCTTTGGAGAATCATTCATTTCATTCAATTCAACAACCAATTGGTAAACATTTATTAAGGGCCTACTACTATGTGCTAAGCACTGGGCTAAGTACTGGGAATACAAAAAAAAAAAGTAAAAGATAGTCCCTTGCCCTCAAAGATCTTACAATTTAACAAGCATTTATTGTTTGTCTATGATGTGTGGGTCACTTTATTAGGGACTGGTAATTCAAAAATCAAACAAGCTTGCATCCCAGTCCTCACGAAGCTTGCTTCTGGTGTGAACAAGAGGAGGAGAAGAAATATTAAGGCAAATACTCAATTAACTATAACACAAGTCTTCAGTGTCATAAAATATAGGGAATGGGCTCACTCTTTAAGATATCTTCCAGTTCTCAGTATGTGATCTTACTATCCCATGATCCTCATTTATAATATAAATAAAAGTAATGAATGAGATATTTCACATCAGAACAAGAGAGATTACTTATACCGAAGGAGTAAAGGTGGTGGGCTATATTACCTCAGAAGGGTATCTTGCCCACAGTTTATTGAAGTAGTCAGATGTGCCTGTCTGCAGAATGAGTATTTCAAAGTATCTTCTCTAGGAGGAGAGTCAATATATCAGGGAGTGATTCCTTGATCAGAGAATCACTCAGAGCAGGTGTTTTGAGGGAGAGTTGAACAGTCACCCCAAGGACAAGTATTTGGACCACAGTTGCCTTAATTCAAGCACAAGTTGAGCCTTCCCTAAATCTGACTCGCAAGGACAAATTATCGGATCCTTCCAAATAATAGTGATAACGCTTAGTGTTACACAACACTACTTTGCATACATTATCTCATTTAATCCTCATAACAACTTTGTGAAGTGGGAATTGCAGGAATTATCATTCCAATATTACAGATAAGAAAACTGAGGCTAAGAAAGTTTTAATCATGCAGTTGGAAAGGTGAGATTTGAACCCAGACCTCTCCTTACACCAAGTCCAACATTCTTACTATTATTTCACAAGGATCTCTATAATTGTTGGAACTATGAGAGAATTAATTGCCCAGCAAGGAGGACAGTCTACGTGACTCCGAAGACAGTAGGGTTCAGAGGAAAGAAGAATGAATTTGGAATCAGAGGACCTGGGTTCAATGTCCAGCTTTGCCATTTACTATCTGTGTGATCTTGGGCAAGTCACTTAACCTCTTTAGCCTTAGTTTCCTCATGGGTAAAATGATATTCAACCGTATGATTGTCAAGGTCTTTTCTAACTTTAAAAGAGATCTTTTTTATAACAGAGGAAAGGAGGCCTAGGCTGACAGAGCTTTTATAAGTGCAAGTTCTTGTTTCGGGCAAGCAAGATACAGACTCATCCTTCTTGCTGAGCCTTTAAAATATGAAAGGGAGGGAGGAAATAGGGTACCATTAGTATTAAACCAGACCTTCCAGAGAAAAGCAATAGAATAGACTGCTGTATATATGCTGAGATATGTGGTCCTTAGTCACAGGAAATAGTCGCCTCTAGGGAAGATGGCCAACCAAGAACTACTGGCTGTAAAAACCTTGGCAACCATGTAATATGCTAAAGGATAGAGGAAGGATGTCTAGACCCATATTTGATATAAATCGATTCTCACCCTGATACATGGAAGGAGGCCAAATCACACAAATCTTCTCACAGTAGCAAAGAAAGACTGGGTTTTAAGGGGCATAGTTTTTGCCAATAAACCTGATGAGAGCACTGGCATCGTAGCTCCCACTGAGATGAAACTGTCGTATGAATGCAGAACTAGGACACCCTTCTGGGCTTTCTGTGTTTCTAAACTGGTCCTCATAATTGCAAAGCTGATTGTCAAAAAGGGGAGCTAAGTGAAACCTCAATGTACCTGGACTTGGCAACTCTGGGAAGTCTAGTTACCCGGGATCTTTCTCTTTTTGTTGACATCTATGTGCCTCTACATTATATGTATGTCTCTAGGTCAGAGGTGGGGAACCTGTGGCCATGAGGCCACATGTGGCCCTCTAAGTCCTTAAGTGAGGCCCTTTGACTGAATCCAAACTTCATACCTGTGTCCTTGAGGCCACAGGCTGCCCCACCCCTGCTCTAGATTCTAGTCTATCTCAAAAGAGATGTGAGATGTACAAATTGAGTGACATCTCCATTCCAAATGTTCATGTAAGCTATTTGTACCTGACCTGTAGTAGAGACTTTCAATCTTGGATCAGCCACAGTCGTACACATGGTACCTTGACCCCTACATAGTGATGTCTTTTTGGTCCTTTTCGAGAAAAATGATGACCACCAACAACCATGTCTCTAGGGACTGCCTGTTCAACGCAGGGAATTCAACTATGAGCTGCTCAAGGTCTTAAGGTACAATGCGTATCAAAGAGTTTCGGCAACAATAATGCTGTGCTAAGAGGCAGCAATATCTTCATTGCAGATAACACCTTATGAGGTGATCAACTGAAAGCATTTATTAAGCACCTAATATGTACAAAGCAGATTGCTAGATCCTGGGAATACAAAGATAAAAACAGAACAGTCTTTCTTGATCTTATGGGCATGGCCCAAGAAGATGAAGGACCTTCCTAGTTAGAGACCATAGAACTCTGACAATACCCTAAGCTTTCCAATATATTGTAAAATTGCCTACATTGTACTCACAGAATCTGCCTTAGACTGTTGCTTTCAATGCCCTGCTGCGGAGGAGAATTAATCAAGATATATCTTCCTGAATTTTAGCCTTCCAGGAAAAAGACCCAAAATAAGCATGTTTGTGGCAAAGGAAATGATGTCAAAGGAAGGATGGGAACAAAAAGGCAGTCATGAATGATAAGAAAGCCATAGAGGATAAGGTAGTGCTATTGCCAGAAGGGGATTTCCACATTCACACAGAGACACACACTTTTAATAAAGGATATTTTTCTTCTTCTAACCAATCACATTTTTTTTGAACCAAACTAGGGACATGGTCAGTTTTGTTTTCCAGTAGACCTTTAGCTATGAATGTAAACGCAAGATGAATTGATTAAAAATCAATAAACATTTCTAAAATATCTACTATGTGTAATGTGGTCAGTGCTAGATCCCTTGCTAGATCCCTAAAGATGGAAAATGACATGTTCCATCCTCCCAAGTCAATTATTATTTAGTTGGGAGCATATGAGATAAATAAAAATATCTTATGAAGTAGATATGAACTAACAGACTAACCCATTTCTCTGCTCATCCAAATGTACAATATAAACCTGGACAATACATATATATATATTCTTCATCTAGAACTCACTAGATAGAATGCTGGGCCTGGAATCAAGAAATCCTGAGTTCAAATCCAGCCTTAGAGATGTACTAGTTTTATTTGCCTTTTTTTTTTTCAACTGTAAAATTAAAATAATAACAGTGCCTAACAGAAAAGATAAAAGGAGTTATTTGTAAAGCGTTAAACATAGTGCTTGGCATATAGTAGGTGTTATGTAAATGTTAGCTGTTATTGTTATTATTATCCATTTAGTTTTTCTAGAGTAGACAACTAGGATGATTCTTTTGAATGTCCATTTATCGGAAGAGGTCCTGCCTTGTCCTAGGCACATAATCAGCACAATGTTAACCACAGAAAGTGTGGAGAGTGTCAAGGTCTACAGGGAATCCCTAATACATTTTGACTCTGTACTGAGTGGCTTTGTGGGGTCCAGACCTATCATTTCATTGGTGTAAGAAACTAACTCGTGCATTTCAACAACTGTTCTGTAACTTAGTGCCTTAGTGAACTGCTTGGGGTTCTGAAATATAAGTGATCTGTCCAGTCACACAATAGTATGTGTCAGCTAGGATTGGGCCATTTTTCTACTATACCTTGCTACCTCTTTATGCTATACAAGATATTTCCATGAGAATGAAAACAATTTTTGATAAGCATATCTACTTGGTGCATAGTCTGACAACTGATACTCGGAAAACTATTGAATGTAATTATCTCTACAATTGAATGTATTGCACCATTATTGGGACCACTATTCCCCAAATAGGAACTCACACTCACAGCTTGGGTCTCCACAGAACTGCTGACTTTCTCTTAGGATTAGAGGGTCATGATGAGAGGTCTCATTCCCCCTGCCCCCTGGAGGTTTCAGTAGGTTTCTCACTGATAGTCAGCTATTCGTCTCAGCGTACTTTTAACAAAGATGGTATAGTAAGAACAGTTGGCATAAAAACAATCTCCTCTCCTGAAAACCATAGACTCACTTTCCCCCTGAATACATAAGTCCCCCAGAGAGACTGGGCTCAGATTTAAAGTACAAAAGTAACAAGACACACATTCAGGAACATGTGTGGCAAGGAGGCACTGGGAGTCTCTTTCTTCCATTTTGGAGTTCCCATGAAGTTCTCCTTAGGCATTGCCTCAGTTAAACTGAAACCTGATAAAGGCCATAGCTTAAAAAGGCCAAGGTTTCCCACCACATCCAGGGCCATCTCTAAGTCATCTTGATCAATATCTTGCCAGTGGATCCAGATGGCTCCAGAGGAGAACAGCACAGATCTCCCTCACTTAAATCCAATTTAGTTGCATGTCAGGACATTACTTCCTTGATGTCATGGTCCTCCTCAATAACAAAGGACAAACAACCACCTCAGATATAGTACTCTACTAGTGCCTTTCTAACGTCTATAGCTAGCATTTTCTCCATTATGAGGAGTCACACTTCCTGAAATTGCTTCTTCTCTTGTGTGTCTATACTTCTGTATCCAATTTCACTATTTATCTGTTTGTTTTCATTGTTCCTTTCTTTGCTTCCAGCTAGGGGCAGCTAGGTGGTGCAGTGGATAGAGCACCAGTTCAGGAGTCAGGAGGACCTGAGTTCAAATCTCACCTCAGACACTTGACACTCACTAGCTGTGTGACCTTGGGCAAGTCACTTAACCCCAGTTGCCTCATCCTGGGTCATCTCCAGTCATCCTGATAAATATCTGGCCACTGGACTCAGATGGCTCTGGAGGAGAAGTGAGGCTGGTGATGTGCACAGCCTTCCCTCACTCAAAACAAAGTCAAGTGCAAGTCATGTCATTAGTTCTCTGATGGCATGGTCTTCTTCGGCAACAAAGGACGAACATACACACAGGCTTCCAGCTATATTATGGCTATTTTATTATTCCGGTCACTCCAATAACACAGTCAATATAAGTGGAAGGCGTTATACTTCTGATTTCAACCTCTCCCACCCTTTCTCACATCTTGCTGCCCTCTCATATGGAAGCAAGGATTTGCCTTCCTGTGGGACAATAGGGTCTGAGGTCCTCCTCTCCCCAACTAAAGTCTGCTCCCACTAGACTGGATTCCTCTGAACACTATTAGAGTGCCTACTGCTATAATGCCTTTTGTAGAAATTCCTCTTGTTCTATTATTGTGGGAGGACAGGTCAAGGGAGAGAGTGGAATAAATGGAGGACAGGATAGGACAGAGGGAAATGTGGTTAGTCTTTCGCAACATAACTATTATGGAAGTGTTTTGCATGGCTGCACATGTATGACCTATATTGAATTGCTTGTTTTCTCAATGAGAGTGAGTGAGGAGGGGGGAAGGGACAGAATATGGAACTCAAAGCTTTATTAATGAATGTTAAAAATTGTTTTAGCATACAACTGGAAAATAAGATGTACAGACAATGGGACATAGAAATCTATTTTGCCCTACAATAAAATAGAGGGGAAGAGCATTGGAAAAGGAGGAGTAATAGTAGACTGGAGGAAGGGGTGAATGGGGTACATGCTGTCCTGGGGTGGGGGGTGGAGAGAGATGGGGAGAAAATTTTGATTTCAAATTCTTGTGGAAGTGAATGTTAAGAACTGAAAAATAAGTAAGTTATATATATATTTTTAAAGAAATTCCTCTTGTTCTTTAAATCTCTCAGAAGTGTAGTTAGGATATTTAGTTGGAGACTTTCAGCCAGATTGTCTGAAAGAATGAAAGAAAGTTGTCCAGCTTCTTCACGCCTCCTCCAGCAAAACTCTAAAATCTGAAACACATCAAATAAAAAAGCCTATGAGAACCTACCGTACATGACTTCTTCCTCCTAAGAAATGCACAAAAAGGCAGCTAGCAGCCCACTGGCAACCGGAAATGGGGCTACCAGAAAAGCAGAGAACACTTGTAATCAGCAAACAATAAGCACAATTAAAAATTCGAATTCTTTACAACTCTCAGTCAGTTGTATGGTTGAAGATAAAATCTGCTATATAAAATTGTCTGGAAAAGGCTGTGTTGCTTTCTGAAGCACTACAGATGAACAATGAACCGTCCTGAGAATAAAATTGGAGAAAAGAGTGGGCTAGATAACATTTGGGAATTTGTGCAGGACTTTCATTGATTTCCAAGTCGCTCCCTAACAAAAAAGTTGATTTTTTTTAACATCAAGATTCTCCTGATCCTAGTGAATTCATGGAATGTCATGATCATAGATTTACAACTAGAAGAAGGGCATCTAGTCCAACCCTTTCATTTTAAAGCTGTAAAAATTGATGCCTAGAGAAATTAGGTGACTTGGCCAGGGTCACAAAGGAACTATCAGAAATGAGATTTAAACTGAGAGCCTTTTATTCCAGAGCTTTCTCCCATACCCTTTGATATCCCAATGATATATTTAGTATATTTTTAAAAAAGTTCTATGTCACTTCTAGCCACAAATGAAAATAAACTTTAAATATTTTATATTTAAAACAATACTAGCATAATATATGCTAACTGACTTTAGAATCAGGACATCCGGATTCAAGTCTCTCCTCTAACAAATCCGGCTGCACAAATCTAGGCATGTTGTATATGCTCCAATTACTCTAAAACTGAAAATTACAGGTGAGCTGCAAATCTACATTGGTGGAAATCTACATTTCACCATGGAAACATATGTGCACTGATGAAATTACAAGATTAGCCCCAATTTTAAAATATAATTTTTTCTTACGTATGCACCTATCTCCTCAAAAAAATATAAGTTCCAGGAAGGTGGGTTTGTTGTTGTTTGATTGCTGACTTTGTATTTCCAGAAGCCTAGAAGAGTGGCACAGATTAGGAATTTAGTAAATTCTTATGGAATTGAATTGAAGCAGGGCTAGAGAGAACTCATTCCAGGAAAAGGGGGAAAAAGGATCACTGCTGCCCTCTACTGTTGAGGAGAAATCGAGCAAATAAAACCAAAAGCACAGATGATTTCCTATAGCCTTTCTTTCACTCTCACCTGGATTGCTGTTCTTAGTGATGTCATTAATATTGATTAAGCATTAAAAGAGGGGGTGACTGAAAATGGGAAACAAATTCCACACTATGTCCCTGGCCTTGTAATGAAAGTATGCTGTCTAAGGTATTAATGAGCTAATTCAAGTATGAGATGAAAAACAAAGAACAGGAAACAAGAAGTAGAATATGTTTGTTTCAAATATATTTGTGTTGATCAATGAGAAATAACAGATATAGTGTGAGGTTAGATTTGGAATGAGGAAGATCTGAATTCCAGTCCCACCTCTGACGTTACCATCTGAAAGACCCTGGTCAAATCACTTAACCTTCCTGATACCTGTTTCCTTATCTGTAACATAGGGATAATCATACCTGAAGAACTTACCCCACAGGATTGTTGTCAGGGTCAGATGACATCCTGTATGTTACATGCTGTGCTAATTCTGCAGCACTCCACAAATAGTAGCTGTCATTATTACTTGCCTTCTCCTGAAACACCACTTTTTGTTACAAAGATTATTGCTCACAGCTACTGTAACACTTTTTCCTTTTCTCTAGGATTCCTAAGGACTGCTTGGCTTAATGAAAATGTAACATAACTGTTCCTGTATTCTAATTTTCATCAAAGTTTTCTAATTTGCATTATTTTATATATGGAGTCACAGAATATCAAGGTTGGGAAGGACCTTTGTCATAAGGGATAACTCTGAAAAAAAAGGCAAAGATACATGGGGGAATTTGGGTGATATAAAAACAAAAAATACAATCTTTTTTTTGAAAAAAAAGTAAACTAATCAGTCACTCCACTCATTTACAGATGAGAAAAGAAACCCAGGAAGGCAAAAGGAACCAGGCCAAAGTCCCACAGATAGAAGTATGACAAATCACAGATGAAATGACCGAGGAAACAAAGGTTTGAGCTTCTGAGCATATAGATTTACTAAGCAATGCATGCCAACTGCACAACCAATTGGGACCAGGTCCCTCACCCTTGGTACTAGATGCCGAATATAGGGGGAGACAGATTTTTATTCATTAAAAACAATCAAATAAGACCAATTAATTAAAACAAAACAATTAACCAAGATACAATACTAGGTAATATGATTTCTAATTGGAGGAAAGATTAGAGACTTTCCAAGTTGAGAGGGGAAGAAGGAACAGGTACAATTCCCTGAAATCAGATAAAGAGGTGTCTGTATTCAATCAAAGGAACACGGAAATAGTAATTGATTGACCACTACAGGGCCAGTTTTTAAGACATGTAAACTTCTTGAAATGTATAACTGAGAAAATTCCTTGCATCAGTCTTTGGATCTGAATAAGTTTCTGGTCAGCATAACCTTGTTGATATTTGTCCTTTGTTCTCAAAGAGGACCAGAACATCAGGGAGGTGATGCCATGACATGTAAGTGAATCAGATTTCAGTGAGGGCAGGCTATGCAAAGTCACCAGTCTTAGTTTCTCCTCCAGAGCCATCTGGGACCAGTGGCCAGATATAAATTAGGACGACTAGAGAGGGCCCTGTCAGCATAACCTAGGTCCTTCGTTGAGTCTCTAAGTAGCAGGTAGAGGTGGTCCAGCTTCCCAATCACGCAGGGCTAGGTTCAAACAATGCAATAAGTTTTTCTCCCAATTCCCACAACTGAATAAAGTTTTCTCACAAGACAGAAATTGAACTAGACCCATAATTGAAGAGAAAGGGAACATAGCTAGTTCCAGAATTGAGTCACAAGATGAAGTCGGTGTGGTTCTCTCCATTCCCTCTACCTCTTACTGTTCTAATTCCTTTAAGTAGGTGGAAGAGTCAAAACTTGAACCCCATGTTTTCTGATTCTAAGGTTACTGATCTTTCTTTTACATCATGCAGCATCCAGGACTCAACTTAGAGCACCATTTGGAGGACCTGTTAGGCACAGGGCCTCCCTAGGACTCCAGAGACACAGACTTGGGGTAAGTTATGTGCTCCTGCATTATAATTCCTGTCCACTAGAGATGTCTCTGAAGTACATGTAATTTATATTTGTATTCCTGGTGTCTCATGTAATTCCTAGCACATAGTAGGGGATATAAAGTTAATGCATTTCACACACACACACACACACACACACACACACACACACACACACACACACTCACACACTTCTGCTTACCCTGGGATGCAGAGCCAACGTGTCTATTCTCTGAAAGATCTGCCCAACGATGACAAAAAGTAGAAGCAGTCAATGTTGAAGGGACTGTGGAAATACAGGTAAACTCATGCCTTCTCCTTTTGAATGTCCCAAGGGCTTTAATCTTTTTAAAAATTAAATTAAAAATTTAAAATTCTGAACACAAACACCAAAAAAAGAGCGTTTCCATATACATAACAGGACAAAAAAAGAGGATTGCATGATATTATGAATCCCCATTTCATATTGCATGCATTTCAAATTATAAAAGGTATACAACAAATTACACACTAATTCCCAAACTCTCCTACTTTTTAGATTCCTCTGAACTTCCTTCTGTTCTCTGTTGTGCATTTCAGACCATATTTCAATGGCCTTTTTAAAAAAAACCACATTATGAATCTTCACTTCCTAATCCCTGCTCTTCATTAAAAAGGGCAACAATTAAAAGAAAAAAATCCTTTGAAACTCTAACCTACCTATGAGGCAAAACAATCTCAGGATGCACAGCAATGCATGTTTTCAAAACAATGTATGTATTCATGAATCTTTGTGTGTATTCATGTGTGTTCATGACTATAAATAGTACACAGAGAATTCTACAAAGAAGATAAGAGGTATAGAGTTCAAGAGATGATAAATTCTCCCTCTTGAGGCTACTGCTTGTACCCTGAGGGACTAGGAGTACTGATGACTGTGAAGAAATGGCTGGCAATACGGATGTGGTATTGTGAACTACATCCAGTAGAGTAAGATGCCTCCTCATTGTCAGTTAGCCAATAAACATTTATTAAAGAACTACTATGTGGTAGGCACTATGCTAAGTATGTGCATGGAGGAGGATACAAAAAAAGGAAAAGGAAAGGAGCTCACCAGCTGATGGGGGAAGAAAACACACAAAAAGGAACTAAAAGGGAGCAGAATGTCTGGATGCAGGACATGAAGACCCTTGGACGTCTACTGAGTTCTTCCAGTCAGGGCACCAAATCTTATTATTTTTATCAAATTTTTCCTCACTTAAAAGTCCCTTCTCCCTCCTCCTTTAGCCTTATGATTAGCTTCATTTCAGTCATCCTCTGGCCTATACCTTAGGGAGTCTTAGGTAGCCGAGTAGATAAGGATAAAAGTGAAAGTAGCCTAAGGCCCACTCATTGTTTTGGAGAGGCCTCTTCCAATTAAATTGAGGAATTCACACACCTACAATTTCTAGGGTGGGGCATGACTTTGACTTTTAGACTTTGTATGACTTCAACTTTTTCTGGTCTTCCCTAGAACTACTTCTTCCTCCTCAGCTTTAACTATT
Organism: Notamacropus eugenii; assembly: GCF_028372415.1. Classification (NCBI taxonomy): domain Eukaryota; kingdom Metazoa; phylum Chordata; class Mammalia; order Diprotodontia; family Macropodidae; genus Notamacropus; species Notamacropus eugenii. The sequence continues at coordinate 386,124,447 of NC_092872.1, read as the reverse complement.
GACGTCCCTATCTTCCTTTAAGTCCTTTATTTTATTGGAAGCCTTTCCTAAAATCTTTTAATTCTAGTGCCTTTTCTCTGTTAATTATTTCCTATTTATTCTGCATATATATAACTTCCTTTGTACACATTCGTATTCATATTACCTCTTCCAATAGATTGTAAGCTCCTTGAAGGCAGGCTGTCTTTTGTCTCTTTTTGTTGCCCTAGAACTTAGCACTGTGACTGGCACATTAAGTGCTTAATAAATATTTAATGATTTAATGACTTTCACACAAATAATAACCATTACCTGATTTATAACCTAATTCACTGAGAACATATTTGAAAGTATATTGATGTATTAGGAATAAATATATTAGGCTGAGCAACTCCATTTGGTTTTCAACCTCCATTTTATGACTAAATAGTCCATATATAAGCTATTTTGTTCTCCCTGTAATAAGATAAGCACTTGAGTGGTATAGTTTGGCCCACAAATCTGTTAAATGATTGGGGGCCATCTCCAGGGGCCATCTATATCATGCCACTGGACCCAGATGGCTTCAGAGGAAAATAGTGAGGCTGGTGACTTTGCACATCCCTCCCTCACTTAAATCCAGTTCACTTTCAAGTCATGGCATCATCTTCCTGAAGTCATTGTTATCTTCTAGAAAAGGACAAAGAGCAGCAAGTAATCACTAATGACTATTCCCCAAATCTGGTAAGTAACAGTTAAGTACCTGCAAATTGCATCAAGTATGTTGTCCCAAATCTTCCAAAAGTCCCAACGTTTAGTAATGACATTAGGAAACTAAAACTTTGATTGGTAGTTCTGTAATGGATAATTTCATCAGTAGCTTAGGTAACTAATCACCAGTCAGAACATAGACATAACTTGGGAACTCCCTTCACCAGAACCATAAAAGCCCGCAGCACTAGAGACCCAAGCCTTCACCCTGCTCTTGTGTTTCAACTAAGGCAGGCTTCTGAACATTCTCTCAAGAACAGTGCAAAGTGCCAGTTATGGAGACTCACCAGAAAGCCACCTCCTCAGGAGCAAAGGAAGGAAGGAAACTTTCCATGAGCACTGGGATGAGACTTAAGACCTTTAGGAATCAGGTTGCTGGCTTGTTCCTAGAGGGGTTGATGATATTAGTGTATTATCAGCCTATTAATAAGCATAATAATGACTAAATGTGGTGGCAGTAAAAATTTGGGCAAAAAATACTAACCCTTAGCATTTGCTTCCTGTGTTCTTTGTTCTTGGCATGTGGAGTTAAGGATCTCTTACTCAGGACACAGCTGGCCTCAGACCTGGGTTTCTGAGGGAGCAGCATGGGGGATTCCTTCTGCTGGTCCTCAGGCCAAGGTTCCTGCCCAGAACAAAAATAACAATAGCACTAGCCTAACAATTTAAGATTTGCAAAGTACCTCCTTATATATTGACTTATTTGATTCAGGGGCTGGAGAAGGTGCAAGCTGCAGTTAAGCAGTGTCCAGTAGTGACCAGTGGGACAAGGCACAGACAAGAAGAATCCAGGAAAGTCCAACAGCATCCAGTCAAAACTTCACCACCAAGAGCAGTAGAAGCAGCACCAAAACGAACAGATCTGCAGGCTTTTGGAGAGGTAAATATCCCTTTCTGGCTTCCCTTCCCTATGAGTGCCTTGGTCTCACATGTGTTTCCTATATGAGCTTTCCTATTTGTGATCTCTGTTTGTGTTAACTCTTCCCATTGACGTCGGTTATTAGTGGGAAAGTTTGAACTGTTCATTTATGGAAATGTTTAGCTGCTACTTTTTTTAAAATTATATTTCAGCAATGTTTTTGCTTTGAGCTTATCATATACTCTGGGTGACTATTGAAAGTAAATACATCATTGAGGGTTTGTGGGCCATAGTCTTAGGAATTCAGGTCTTCCCTATACCTTGAAATTCTGTGGTAGCCAACCTCTCCTGAAGGGCAGGGACTGGGTTTTGGTCTTTCTTTGTATGCCCAGTGCTCATCCTAAGTGGGTACCTGCATAGACTTTGGCCTAAAGGGGCCAAGATCTCCCAGTGCATCTTGGGTTATCTCCAGTCACCCTGATGAATATCTGGTCACTGGATTCAGATGGCTCCGGAGAAGATAGGCTGGTGACCTGCACCACCCTCCCTCAGTCAAAACAAAGTCAAATGCAGTCATATCATCATTTCTCTGACAGCATGGTCTTCTTCGGCAATGAAGGATGAACACAAATGCTTAGCATAGTTCCTATCACTCAGCCTCATAGATGTAATTTCCGGGTAATTAATCATTTTATTAATAATGCCAGCATGTTTATTAGTAAAAGATGGTCATTTACCTATTTCTCTTGGACCAAAGATTATCTTGGTTGCGGCTCAAGCTTGTATGCCCATTGGAAGAGGAATGTTTACAAGGGTAGCCATCAATTCTGATTAGCTAACAGTGAGATTATGTGGATTTCAAGGAGGGGGCTCATCCAGGAACTTTGATTATGTCACTTCCTTCCTAAATTACTGCCTTGGGCAATCTATTCAAAGAACTGATTCCTCACCCAGTGCAAAATAACTTCTCCAACCACATAGGGTCTGAACAAGAAAGTTCAGTCTCATTATCAATAACACTCCTTGAGAGACTGAACTTTTAAAATCAGGACTTAAGAAAAAAGGGGGGAATGGCCCCAAATCATTGATTATTAACAATGATTTCTCTCACTTTTATTGACTGACTCCCCCTGGGGTACTACATTTTTATCCCCTACTAGATTTCCCTGCTTTTCCAGCCTCTGGGATATCTTTTTGGATTCCCCCACTTGGATTGCATTTTATATTGGTGGTCATCTTTCACTACAGAAGTAGTTGCCAATTTTTGTTTGTTTGTCCTGAGAATCCTTTTCACCAGGAACAACAAAAAAGAAATGTGTTGTGAACCCCTAGGATAATTTAATACACTACCCACTGGACCACCTAGAGGTTTTGAACGGTGCCTACTGGGTTGTATAATGATAGCTAACATTTGTGTAGTATTTGCTAAGCACCTTACAGTCCTCCCACTGGATCCTCACAGCCACCCTGGGAGACAACTTCACTTTATAGACGAGGAAACTGAGGTAGAGGTTGAGGGGCTTGCCCACCCTTGCCCAGTTAGCGCATGAAGCCACACTGGCACTCAGGCTTTGCTGACTCCAAGCCTGATTTCTACCTCTGCCTTGAAGGCAGAGACCACCCATGGGAGGAATTGGGATCCACAGCTCTAGGAGCACCTATTTTATGTTGCACACTGCGACAGCTGCGCCTACCTGTAATGGAAAGGACTGGTGAATTTCAGGGTCTGAGGCTGCCTTCGACCCTAAAGGTGTGAACACAGGCAGGTCACGTGATTTGTTTTCTCCTCCATAAAATGGGGAGAATGCCGACTGCGGGGACCCGCCTCTCATGGGGTCTCAACGGAATTCAAAGGAGTTTAACAAAAGTGTGTCTAGTGTGTACCAAACTTCAGAGCTAGAAGAACAATTACTGTTTTTTTAAAGTTTTTTAAATTACTGAATTTTTACATTTTAAAGTATTTTTCAAAGTATCTCCTTTCCATGATTTTTCCCCCACTATTTTTCTTTCCGATTTTAAATACTAGCGGCCGTATCAGCCGTGACTTTCGACAAAAGGTTCCCTTGATTTGCCTCTCTGGAAAAATTCCCCCCAAGAACTTTCAGTCCCGCAAAAGTCCCAGGGAGCATGCGCAGGCGTGGGAGCCGCGCCAGCCCCTAAACAGACCGTGTGGGGGGAGGGTTAGTGCCTTAACGGACGGCTCCGGGAGCCAATCAGAAGGCGCTCCATGGGGGAGACGGGGAGGGGAGGCTCTTCTTCCTGACTAAGGCGGCCGGAAGTCGGCGGCCATAGACGCGGTTTATCCGCGACGCTCTAGAAACTGCGTGAAGTAGTGGGAGGTGAGTGGCGATGTCAGCTGGGGACGTGGGATCTCGGCGCGGTTTGGGTTTTTTTCTCCCGGGGGATTTCTCGGCAGGGAAAGGGCCAGCGGAGCTGCAGGCTCCCGGCTGTGGGGAGGGCGCTCGGCGTGCTCGCCCCTGCCCTTTTCTGTAAACATCCCCGCCCCCTCCCCCCCGATTTACCCGCCCCCTCGCGGCGCCCCGGCTACGGCGGGGGTCGCGGCCCCTCCCCGTGGAAGGCCTGTGGGTGTGGGAGCTGGGCCCCCCCCCCCCGCCCCAGTCGGGCGGCCCCCTGGACCCCCTGCCGAGAGGCTCGTCCCTGCGGGCCCCCGGAGGAAAGTGAGACTTGGAAGGTTTGGGGACTGTGCATTTTCCCTCCCGGTGCCTGCGGTGTTCCTCCTCCTCCTCCTCCTCCTCCTCCTCCTCCTCCTCCTCCTCCTCCTCCTCCTCCTCCTCCTCCTCCTCCTCCTCCTCCTCCTCCTCCTCCCCCTCCCCCTCCCCCTCCCCCTCCCCCCCCTCCCCCTCCCCCTCCCCCTCCTCCTCCTCCTCCTCACGTCCTGGCACCCCCCGACTCTCCTCTAAGACCCGCCAGCCTTAACTCGTACCTTTAGTGCGAACATTTTCCCTCTGTGTCTCGGCACCCCCCCATCTCTTGTTTGTACAGAGGTGTTTGTGTGCCCCCCCAACTCTTGTTTATATAAAGGTGTTCGTGTGCCCCCCCAACTCTTGTTTATACGGAGGTGTTCGTGTGCCCCCCCAACTCTTGTTTATACGGAGGTGTTCGTGTGCCCCCCAACTCTTGTTTATACGGAGGTGTTCGTGTGCCCCCCCAACCCCTCATCGAATGCTCCTGGAGGGAAAACATTCTTGGTGTTCCCGTACTTAGCGCACACCTTGGCATAGGATCGCTGTTGACTTTTGCCGCCGTTTTGTCAGAACTGAATGAAACTCATTTTAGAGTGTAGAGGTGGTCGTCATAGCCCAAAAAATCGGTATTGATGCTGGTTCTTTAATGTTTCCCAACCTTGTACGTTAGTGGTCCCGTTTGGTTAAAAACAGCTCAGCGAAGCAGACGTTTATATACCTATTTTACAAAGGAAAAAGGAGCTCTGAGAGGTTAAGTGATTTACACGGGGTTATTTTGGTAGTGAGTGGCTCAAATGAATCCACAAGCATTTACTTCATGAGAACTTGGGGATTCAGAGACGAAACAAAATCGTTTCCTACAAACTTAGGTCTAACTGCACGGGACGTAAGGGGCGCACCAGCAGCTGGAAGGTGGTGTTTAATTTAAGGAGGTGAGAAGAGACTCTGCATGAGGACAATCTTTGAAAAAAGCAATGGTTATAGGATATAAAGGGATATTTTTAATTCACTTGACTAAAACCCCTTTACTGATTAAACTTTAGCTTGGTGGTGTTTAAAGCAATGTTTTCAAGATCACACAGGTAGAGCGGGAATTAAGAGTCTAGCAGTGTTTTTGTTTTTTAATTTGCAAGGTGTAGTGGTTTTTACCATTATGGCCTTGTAGCTTAGAGGTAGGACTTTATCTAGATAGGATTTCTTTGGCTAACTGGTAAGGAGACAGGCAGTTCCAGGTGAGGGGGAAAAGAGTATGTTATTTTTGGGACAGTGAGGAAATTTACCATACCAGTTGCGGATGCTTTCAGGCCCATCACCTTGTAGTTATAAGGAGCATTGGTGAGGGAAGACTTTGGCTAAGATCACATAAATAAGTGCCATCTGAGACCTTGAACCTGTGTATTCCAGTGGTGTCCACTGCCTCTGTACCCTTTTTCAAAGACACCTTCAACCCTTTCCCATCCCAAAAAATAAAGAATGTTGGACTTCTTTTATTTCCTTTTCATATGTGAATTCACATATTGCTAGTATTTTTATTTGATTTTGATTCAAGAAAACTTCAACTTTGGAGGGACCTCACCCTCAGTGGCCATCTAGTCCAACCGATTCCTCAGAAGGAAGTCCCATAAGTAGTCGTTAAGAGCCTTTTCATGTTCAAAGCACTGAACTAGTCGCCAGATGCTGGTGTTTTATATATACGTATACACACACACACATATATACACACACATCTATATTATATATTATATATATAATTATATACAGTATATAGTATTATATATATAAATAATTAAAACTCTTTGCTGTTAGGGAGCTTAAAATTCTCTGGTCTAGAATTGCCAGTTGGTTATTGGATATGTCTGACTTGAATAATCCAAATAAAGGCACTTCACACTAAACATTTCCAATACATAATTCTTTATCTTTCCCCAAACTTAACTTGCTTTCCTATTTTTGTTGAGGGTACCCCCAGTCCTTTAGTCCCTAGTTTACAGCCTCTTAGTTATCCTCAAGAAACACTTCATTGCCTCTTTATGCTTTTGGATAAATCACTTCACTTTCTTGAGTTTATTATCTCCAAAATAAGAGGATTGGCTCTGAAGATGGCCTCAGAAATCTCTTAGGGCTCTAGATGCATGATTCTATGATTCTGAGTTGCTTTTCCCATCTAGTCAGTTGTTTTGTTTTTTCCTTTTTCCACATCTCTCAGATCCTTTTTTTTCCCCCTGCTCTATCATGTAGTTCAGCTATTCATTCTCTCTTAACTGTATGATTACAATTGCTTCCTAATTAGTTTTCTTGCCTCAGATGTCTTCCCCCTTTCCAATCCATTCTCCACACAGCTATCAAAGAGATATTCTTAAAGGAGCAATGATAGTCATCTGCTTAAGCTTCATTTGGTCCCTTATTGCCTCTAGGATCAAATACAAACTTCTCTCTTTGGACTTTAAAGCTTTTGGCAATCTGTATCCAGCCTACCTTTCTGAACTTATTACCTCTGTTCACACACTTTATAGTCCAGCTACACTGGCCTACTTTCTATTTCATCTTCATCCTGTGCCTCCATACATACTGTGTATGCCCTTTTCACTCTACTTCTAGAATCCCTAGTTTCCATCACTTTGGTTTGTTCACCATCTTCTACATGAGACCTTTCCTGGTATCTACAACTAGTAGTACCTTTTTCCCTCCTCTTACCTATCCCTAAATTATATATACTTTATGTTTGTCTGTTAGAGTGTAAATAAACCCTTCCAGGGCAGAGATGATATCTCTGTATCCCTAACACCAAGCAATGTTTCTGATATACAATACATATTAATGAATGCATATTAGGGAAGGTCTGTCTTGTACAGAATAAAGGGCTCAATATGTGTTTAATGAATAAATCCTAATTGGGACTCTTGCTGAACTCTTTCACTTATATAATACCTCCTTATGTTGTGGCTTTGGAGCATTCTGATTAAGGAATCCTTTGGAAAAATCAAGGAGAAGATTGTGTCAGTGTGCTAAGTTTGCTTGTCATTCTGCTTCAAATTGAATTCATCCTAGCCGTTTGAGTTTATTGGACTGTTAGGGCAGTGGAGTATTGAGCATTGATAAAATGGTGGTTTAAAAAAGGAACCCAGGAAGAAATCTCCTTTTTTGATCACTCCTTTCCCTTTGTGTACAAGGAAAATCTGCTAAGAATGAAGTATGATCCCCATAGTTCCAAAAAAAAAAAAAGGCCAAAATAAATTATTTGAACTAATTATCTCTAAATGTCACATTTTATTCTTCTCTGTTGAGACAGTTAAGTAGTTTGTGACTCTAATGTGATATTTGTTATATATCTGCAGGTACTTGGATCTTTCAGAATGGGTGAACCTCAGCAAGTGAGTGCACTCCCTCCACCACCGATGCAATACATCAAGGAATATACAGATGAAAACATCCGGAAAGGTCTAGCTCCTAAGCCTCCACCTCCAATAAAGGACAGTTATATGATGTTTGGCAATCAGTTCCAGTGTGATGACCTTATCATTCGCCCTTTAGAAAGTCAGGGCATTGAACGACTTCACCCTATGCAATTTGATCATAAGAAAGAACTAAGAAAACTCAATATGTCTATCCTTATTAACTTTTTAGATCTTCTAGATATCTTGATTAGGAGTCCTGGAAGCATAAAACGAGAGGAAAAACTGGAAGACCTGAAGCTACTTTTTGTCCATGTGCATCATCTTATAAATGAATATCGACCCCATCAAGCAAGGGAGACCCTGAGAGTCATGATGGAGGTACAGAAAAGACAGCGCCTTGAAACAGCTGAAAGGTTTCAAAAGCACTTGGAAAGAGTTATTGAAATGATCCAGAATTGCCTGGCTTCTTTACCTGATGATTTGCCCCATACAGAAGGAGGAATGAGGGTAAAAACTGAGCCAATGGATGTTGATGACAGCAAAAATTGTACTGGACAAAATGAACAGCGAGAAAATTCTGGTCAAAGAAGAGACCAGATTATAGAGAAAGATGCTGCTTTGTGTATCTTAATTGATGAAATGAATGAAAGGCCGTAAAGTCTTTTAAAAATTTGTTGTACAAACTTTTGGGGGATGGGATGGGGTTACGTAGCCAAAAACTGTATGACTTTGCCTTGCTTGATACTGTTGAAACTTGTATAGAAATATAAATTTGCTTGATCATGACGTGTTATGCAAGGTGGAAGTTTTTTTTTTTAACAGAAGTTCTTAATTACAGGTGAATGAAACAGGTGAAGTGTTGCCCTGACGGCTTCAGCTGAATCCACAGATTCACCCCTTTTTAAAAAGAGAGTACAGTTGGCACTTTGCTGAAGGGAACTAAATACATCTAAGTTGGGTTGCAAACAGTTTTCTTAATTTCATTTCATCTTTAGTTTGTTTTTCTTGGTCCTGCACAAATGAGGTTATATTTTGAGCTGCAGAAAATGTCCCATAGCATTAGAGTTTAACATTTAAATAATTTAACAATGAGTTTAATCATAATCTGAGTAAAGTTTTTTCAAGTTATTTTAGTTTGTAAAATCTAATCATTAAAGTATCATAAAACATATTTATTTTAAAAGTGCACAATTTGGAATAACTTTCCCAAGAAATAAAAAAAACTTGAATGGATTGAATTCAGACCCCCCCTTTTCCCTCTTTTGAGTCTTTTTTGTGTGTCAGATTCATGATTTGAGGGAATTTTGAGTTCTGTTATCTCTGTGAACCTAGAAATAGCTGTTATAATACTACTTTGTGAATATAAAACCACTGAAATCCATTAGTATGATAAAGAATACTTAAGTCTCAAATGTGTTCATGGATGACTGGGATGGTAATCTAGAAACATTTTAACTGAGTTTTAATTTTTACTTTTTTGTGGTGAAATCGAGTTTTATCTCTTCTTTCTTAAAGTCAAATCACAAAGTAGTAGACACACCAGGAGAAAAGTAAGAATTTGTAAATTGCAACATTAGCTCCTGGATACTGGATGCATTTCAACTGCTCTGAAAAAGTAAAATTAAGAAGGGCTCTTCCCTTCTCTTATTTCAACTCCTACAGTCCCACATGGGGAGGAGGAAGAGAGTCTCCAATACCTAGGACCAAATTTAGGACTGAGATGGCTTGGGAAGGAAGGACTGATCTAGGACTGGGGTAAGATGATGTTAGCTTGGAAGGAATTTGTAGATGAGAGGTGACTCAGAGGCTTGTAGCTGAAATAATTTTGGTCACCCCCTGGTCAGGACCAGATAGGGCTTCCACACCAAACTCCTTATCTGAGTAAGATGGAATAGAATGAGGTTTGAAGTCCGAAATCAAGCACTGCATTCCCAGAGAGAAATAATGTCCCCTGTAGGAACCCAGGCATTATCTTGTTCCAGTAGTGTTTATAGTAGTCCACTCAAGTGCTGCCAACGTAGAGGATGAAAGCCAACACGAATGACTGGACAGTGGGTCTCAGGAACCATGCCCTTCTCTTAGACATCTTTCTGAATACAGAGCACACAGCTCAGGTATGGGATTGGGACAAGATTGAAGGCACTGAGCCCTAGTGTCTGGAGTAGTGCCAAGAGAGGGCGGCAGGTCAATAGGAATCTGCTCTCTATAAAAAGGTTGTGGGGCTGTATAAAAAGCTTAATTAGCATGTAGAAGTTGTGCAGCCTGGGAGATGAGGTCACCTGAAAGGACCTTAATTCTTAGAGACACATGCATACATACACACACTTCCTTTGCCTGTCCTCATCTGTAAAATGGAGGTAGTGGTGGCATCTATCTTCTAAAGTTGTTAAATTGTTCCATTTGGCCTTAGAGAGCTAGAAGTAATGAGTATAATTTGTAAAGAGACAAACTGAGGCTTGATATCAGAAAAAAAATTCTTAACAATTAAGAGTTGTCCCCAAGTGAGATGGTTTGCTTTGGGAGGCAGTAGGTAGCTTTCCAAGCTTTTTTTCTGCTCTTCCCTCTCATACCCAATCAGTCATCAGGTCCAGTTCACTGCAACTTTAACATATCCTAATTTGTCTCATACTCCCAATTTCCTCTGCCACTTCTCAAGCACAAGTCCACATTATTATCCAGCTGCTCTACTTCCTTTGCCTCCTGTCAGGCTTTCACACCTCTACCCTTTCTCCCTCCAATGTCTCTCATAATTCTAGAATAATCTGGTCATATACTCCCCTCAGAAATCTTCAGTGACTCCCTATTTCCTCCCTAGTGAAGCTTAAATTCCCCTTTCTAGTATTAAAAACCCTTCACATTATACTACTACCCTTTTCACTCTCACCTGTTACTTCGCTTCATGCACCGTATGCTCTAGCAGAGGTGGATTACCCCCTTGCCTCTCTGACCAGCAACATCTCAATGATTTTCCCCAATTTCTCCTTGGTGCTTGGAATGTCAACAGTAACTTTCCCCCATCTCGCACAGCACTTGTTTTAAAACTCTCTTAATGAACTTTTCATGTGATACTGGGTTATTGCTAGCTCAATAAACTTATTTTCACCTGAATCAAAAACTCAAATTCTTCTGTCTGGCATTTAAAACCTCTTCCTACTTATCCAGACTTCTTACGCATTTCTCTCCTTCATCTGCCCTGTGGTCCAGACATACTGGTCTGCTTGCTGTCTCTCACCTATGATGTTGCATCTTCCATCTGTCTTCTTTTCACTGGTGGTCCCTATGCGTGGAATTCTCTGCCTCCTCATTTCTACCTCCAATTTCCCTTGCTTTAAGATGGTTCAAAAAAATCACCTCTAGGAGGCCTTCCCTGGAGGCTGTCAGTGCCTTTCCTTCTTTGTTTGCTTTGTATGTACTCTGCACATTGATGCAGTCAGGTGGGGCAGTGGATAGATAGAATGGTGGACTTGAGTTTAAATGCTGTCTCAGGCACTAGCTGTGTAACCGCAGGCAAGCCATGGAACCTCTCGGCCTCAGCTTCCCCATCTGTAAAATGGAGATGATTGCAATCCGTCAAGTGCTATGTAAACGCTAACTGTATTAATGCAATATGTACATCTGTGTGTGTGGCCTTCCTCATCAGAATGCAAATTCCTTGAGGATGAAGAAGTTGGCGTTTTCTTATTGCCATTAGGACTTAGCCCAGTGCTGGGCACAAAGTAAGCACTTAATAAATACTCATTGAACATGTGGCCCCAAAGAAGAGATATGAGGAAAGGCCTTCCTGTGGTCTCCTGAGGAGGTAGTAGGTACACAGATATAGAACACTGAATATATTTTAAGAGGTTTTTTGATTATATTGACCATCTCTTTTCGTCTTTTTTCTTTTGAAAATATTCTGTGTTATTTGGGATGGCTGTCTGTGGGGGAAAGGGAGAAGGGATATAGCAGGAAATTTAAGCAATAGAAAAAAACATATCCAAAACACTTTATTTTTAAAAATATTTGTTGATTGATTGAAATCATGCATAATAGGTATCTCTGTTGATTTATCACCACACTAACATCTCTCAAAGCAGATGATATTTTATTTAAGTTACATATTGCTTTCAGTATTTAATTGTAATGGACAGAAATGTTCAGTAGTTGTGCTAACATTTATCTGATGCAACGTTTGTTGCTTTGCTAAATTCTATATAAAGCCAATATTAAAAATTTTTCAGAGTGTTTCCTGACACGGAGACAGCAACAGCAAAAATGATGCCAACTAGCATTACTTGGACTGACTTAAAAATACCAAGCCCATTGTTGTCTATGCTGTGGGACAACTGGTACTCTAACACATTTTTGATTTAATTATGGCTTGTGTAAACATTTTGAAGAACAGTATTACAACATTTAATAAGAATTACAAAACTGTGCCTTTTGATCCAATGATTACATTTGTAGAACTCTATCCCCCTAGATATAAAAAAGAAGTATATCCTAGGCATGGGAGACAGTCTATGTAAAGGAATGTAAAGGAATTCCATCTCCTGTAGAATAGGAGATGGAGTGTCATGTGTGGGAAATATCAAATTCATTTGGTGGGACCACAGAATGTGTAAAGAGAAGTAATATATGATGAGTGGAAAGGTAGAAAAGAGACAGACTATGGAATGGCTATAAATGCCTAACAGAGGAAATAAAAAATCAGTGGAATTTCCTGAGCATGAGAGTGCCACATGCTTTAGGAATACCTCTTTGAAAGCTACCTGGATGTGTGTTGGAGGTGAGGTTTGGGGAGAGACTTGAAGCAGGAAGACTAATTAAGATATAATTGAAATATCCTAGGCAAGAGGCAATGAGTGCCTAAACTAGGGTGAGGATAGCCTGAGTGGAGAAAGGCAACGCGTGTAAGGGATATAGAAGCAGAACTGACAAGACTTGGCAACTGATTGACTATGTAGGGCAATGGAGAATGAGGAATCAAGGATAATAATAATAGTATTGATAATAATATAATACTTCATTTGATCCAATCATTGGACAGTTCCAAGGTAACAAATCTAAAAGGATGATAGTATCCTCAACAAAAACAAGAAAGTTCAGAAAAGGGGTGGATTTGGGGGGAAAGAGAATGACTTCTACTTTGGACATGTTGAGTTTGAAATGCCTGTGGGACATCTAGTTCAAAATGTCTAATAGGAAATTGGTGTTCTGGGATTGGAGTTCAGGAGAGACTGGGGTTGAATATATAGAACTGGAAGTCATCATAGGTATCCAGAGACATGATCATTAAATTCATGGGATTTGAGAGGCAGAGCTGCACAAAGTCATCAGCCAGGATCTCCTCCAGAGTCATCTGGAGTCCAGTGCTAGACCAGGGGTGGGGAACCTGTAGCCTTGAGGCTAAATGTGACCCTCTCAGTCCTCATGTATGGACTAAGTAATTCCTAAGAGGATTTGTTCTGTGAAGTTTGGATTCAATCAGAGGGTTGCACTTGAGGGCTGAGAGGGACTCGTGGCCTCAAGGCTGCAGTTCCCCACCCCTGGTCTAGAATAAAAAGTCAAAACTATTCCTACTCTCTATGAGATCTATCAGGATGAAACTCTCTCTCTCTCTCTCTCTCTCTCTCTCTCTCTCTCTCTCTCTCTCTCTCTCTCTCTCTTTCTCTCTTTCTCTCTCTTTCTCTCTCTCCCCTCCCTCTTTCCCTCCCTCTCTCTTTATCTGTCTTTCTGTATGTATATAAGTATATATATATATATATGTATATATTACATATATATATATAAACATGTAAATATATCACTAGCAGTTGGGGGGAATCTGGAAAAGTTTTGTTTGAGCTTACGTTATGAAGAAAGTAGGCATTTCTAAGAGGCAGGGGTGAGGACAGAGTATATTCTAAGCATGAGATATGGCCATTATCCGACTATTGGACACAGGTGACTCCAGAGGAGAAAGTGAGGTTGGTGACTGCGCAGCTCTCCCTCATTTAAATCCAATTGACTTGCAAGTCATGGCATCAGCTTGCTGATGTCATGGTCCTCTTCAGGAATAAAGGACAAACCACAACAAGAAATAGTGTAATGTTGAACTGGTTAACTAGAGACATACACACACACACACACACACACACACACACACACATATATCTATGATTGGTTATGTAGGTAATAACCATATATATAATATGGCTAACTATAGACTCATATATAGGAAAGAGGAAAGTCTAGTGGAATTTACATTGAGTATACCTTTAAGAAATAGAAGTGATGTCAAACATAAAGTGGGGTGGTCCTTTTTATGATGTGTAATAGAATTACTAGGTCAAACCATATGATCAATTTTTAAAATTCTTGTTGTAACTCCCATATTGCTCTCCAAAATGTTTGCACAGTTCAGGAATACCACCAAAAATTTATTAGAGTGCCTATTTTCCTATAACCTAACCAACATGACTCTCTTATCTACATTTATCCTTCTCTTTCCTCCCTCATCCACATTTCTGTTCTCTAAGAGCTCTAACTTCTGTGGGAACAGTGATCATTCTCTTCACCGGAACACTCGCTCTGCATTATCGCTAGAACTAGAAAGGAAGGTAGGAAAGGACAGTCAAAGCTCATGTGCTTCCTGAGGGCAGGGGCTGGAATACAGAGCTTTTCAGAGTGCAACCTCTTCACAAACCACCAGGTGGTGATCCAAGCTCATAGCTGCCAGCCTAAGTTCCTGTGTGCCTTCATAGATGTGGCTTCCAAGAATTTCCTGATCCCCTACCTTTCCTCGGTTTTGCTTAAGTTCCTTGTCCATATTATTAAATATGTCCTTCAAATAAAAATTAAACAAACAAACAAACACCTCATGTTCTTTTCCTCCAGGATCTTTATCTCCTTGGCTTTTCTTGACTCAAAAGGACTAGATAAATGGATAAAATATTGATTAGGAGCTTACTAGGTATAAGACACTGTGCTGAGCTTGGGAATACAACTGCTCTCAAAAAGAGTCTCCTACCTTCAGGGAGTTTACATTCTAATAGAAGAGTTCAACACATACAAGGGAGCTGAAAAGAGGGAGGAAGTACCCACCTGGAGTGCCTGAGCCTGGTTTGGAATGATCATGGCTGGCAACAGTACTTCCTCAAATAGATGTTCCGGGGGCAAGCTCACCAATCAGAGGTGGCTCATGTTTTAATATTGAAATTCCTGAGTGGCAGAGGCAGCCATTTCTAGAAAGCATCTGAACTTTCACCAAGGGAACAGATACATCCAGAAGCTGTTTGTAGAGGAGGGTTATCCAGCATCCCTTAAGGCCCAAGTCACAAACTGGGAAGAGAATCATTTCATGTGACAGTTGTGATTTACCTTGGTTTTGATTTCTGGCCAAATTTTCCAGTGACACTTGGACTTAGATGATCAGTGGAATTGACACTGGAGGTTCCAAGGTCAGAAGCCACCTTGGTCTCTTCCCAAGGGACTCTGGCATGTCTTCTTGCTGTCCAAGTAGAAACTAAGGAGCTTCCAGTCCCCATGAGATAGAGGAAGTTCCCTTTCTAAGAAGCAGAGTAACTACCATCCTGCTGTGCTCTGCTGCTAACTCAGTGCCCATGATGCAGTTTAAAGATCTGTGATGTGTTTTCTTCTTCTGCCTTTTGAAGTATTTTCCATTGAGCTGACAACTCTTTGTATTTTAAATATACCACTATGATAGAACATTAAAAGATCTTACATAACTTCTTTTTCAGATGATAAGTTCCAGGTAATTCACTTCCCAGTCCCCTGCATTTCTTCTCAGGTTCTAGAGTCAGGAAGACTTGAGTTCAAATTGGACCTGAGACACTGAGACACTGACTAGCTGTGTGACCCTGGGCAAGTCACTTAACCCTCTTTGCCTCAGTTTCCTCATCTGTAAAATGAGCTAAAGAGGGAAATAGCACACCACTCCAGTATCTTTGCCAAGAAAACTCCAAAAAAGGAACACAAAGAGTTGGACATGACTGAAAAATGACTAAACAACAACAGGTACCTAACTGGAAGAATAAAGGGGAAAATGTTGAAGGCCTGAAGCCTGCAAAGGATTACTGCTACTAGGTGTTGTGTTCCAATTCAACAAATATTTAAGTCTTTACTATATACAAAACACTTTGCTAGATGCTGAAGATAGAAAATGAACTTAATTCACACTAAAGTATTAATGAGGCTAGAGATCTTCTCAGACAAGAACACTGGAGTGGGAATTAAGAGATTTGATTTCTAGTCATACTAAAATCCAAAGGCAATATGAAACTGGGCAAGATCAATGATGACAAAGAATGCTACTCATTTCCTTACAGAGAGGTGAGAGACTAAAGATGCAGAATTAGATACACATTTTTAGAAACAGCCAATATAGGAATTTGTTTTATTGCCTATATGTATTTGTTACAAGGATTTTCTTTTTCTTTTTGGAGAGGTAAGGGGGAGATGGGAAGGAGAGAAAACAAATCCTTATTAATGAAAAAAAAATCAGTTATTCAAAGATTTTTTAAAATTTCATATACTTCTTTAAAAATTGAAATACACCTTTTTTTAATTCCCCCCAAACCTAGCCTAGCTTGTTATAAACCAGGAGTTCAGCAACTTCTTGCTAAATGAACAGTTTAATCTTTTACTTCCCTAGAGAATGTATACTTTTAAAAGAGGAAGCTTGGCGATGTAATACACAGCCTAAAGATATGAGTTTCCAATGGTGGTATTTCAGGCTCTTTTGCATGTAGGGAAGGATATTATTTTTTTAAGTGCTGGGGAGTGTTCAATTTATATGCCAGGGTCTTCTCTCTTCTCTCTATATTCTCTCCCTTGGTGAACTCATCAGTTCCCATTAGTTTGAGTATAAACTCTGTACAGAAATCTCCCAAATTGATATATTTAACTCTGTCTCATACCTTCTGCCCATTGGACATATCTGTACCTGGATGATATATAAATAGGCATTTCAAAGTCAGTGTGTCCAAAATAGAACTCATTCTATTTCCCTTCCTTCCAGATTTCCTTATCTCTGTTGAGGGCACCAACCTTGCTTCCACTCCACTCATCCAAGCTTGTGACCTTTGAGTATCTTGGACTTTTTTCCTCTCTTTCATACCCCTCACCACCCCAGCTCTTTTATCAAATCAGTTACCAAATCTTGTTGATTCTACATCTCTGACATCAAGTCCCTTTCTTTTGACTCACACAGTTGCTAGATCCTACAGGCCCATATTACTTTTCAGCTGTTTTATGGCAATAGCCTTTTAATTCATCTGTTTGCTTCCAGTGTCTCCCATTTCCAATTCACCCTCTACACAGCTCCACAGTTCTGGCCTTATTTACTTGTTTGCTCAAGAAGATTCCTGGTTTCCTATTATTTCTAGGATAAAATTCAGATTTCTTAGCCTGGCATTTCAGGCCCTCCACTCTTGCTTATACCTGCCTCACCAGACTTTTTTTTCACATTCCTTCTCTTCACACACTCTATGTTCAGGCCACACTGACCTACTAACTCTCTCCTGCACTCAACCTGCCATCTTTAACTTCCCTGACTTTGACTGGTTTGTCCTCCAGGGCTGGAATACACTGCCTTTCTCAACACTCCTTCTCAGAGCCCCTAGCTACCTTCAAAGAGAAGTTCAGATTCTCCTTTCCTGATCCTCCCACCCCCAGAAATGTATCTGTTTTCATTCTGCAGATAGTTTTCATGTTTACTTACTGTTTTCACCCAGTAGAATATAAGTTCCTGAAAGGGGGTTGGAAGTGAAGGGGCGTTTAATTTTTGTCTGTATCCCCTGGTGCCTAGCATAGTGTCTGACACATAGTATGTGCTCAATAAATCCATGAAATGAATTGAACCTCTTTGAATCTGCTTTGCTATCTGTAAAGTGGAGATAATGAGCTTTGCACCACTTCAGTTTTTGTGAGGAAATGAATTTGTAAACCTTAGAGCCCTCAGTTATAAAAATCTGAGTCATTACCAAAGGGTGTCTATAGTATCAATGACTTATAAGACAAATGAAGGAGACTAGTTTAACTGTGGACCATCCCTACATTTTTTTTGTTACTATTAGCTTTAAATTTTGATATATCATGGAGTGGCATCTTAGTGTGGAGGAATAGAGTACTGGGCTTTGAGTCTGGAAGACATCAGTTCAAAGCCTGCCCTTGACATTTGCTAGCTTATATGACCTAGACCAAATCACTTTTATGTTCCTCAAGCAAACTTTCTGGGATTTATCTACTAGGTCTGAGTCACAGACTGTCATGATCCTGGAGAAAATCCCAGGGACTTTGTGTATTACTGCGTAAATCCTCTTGAGGAAGCCAAGCTTTCGATGATTCTCAACTTCTTGCAAATTTGTCACACTTCCTATTTGTAACTCAGAAGAGAAGGAAAGAGAACACAGGATATATCCTTTCGCCGGTTTGCAGCATCTTCTGAGGGGCCCCATTTTCTGGGTGTCACACAGCTGACAACACAAGGAAATTGTACACGATCCAAATTGCCACCCAAGTGCTCCAACCGTGGAGTGAAGGAGGTGCTGGCTCAAGTCTTTGTAAAATCGCCCCTGTATCTAAGGGGCGGTACAGAGAGTAGGTTCTGACAGCAAAGTAACGCTTTGTTTCGGGGCTTACCTAGGTTACAATGGGGAACGTAAAAGGCTGCCTTTTACTACGCTGCAAGCAGGGTTCGAACCTGCGCGGGGAGACCCCATTGGATTTCAAGTCCAACGCCTTAACCACTCGGCCATCGCAGCGAACTCATAGGAGGTTTCCTCGGCAGACAATTATCTGTCTTCAGTGTCAATTCTCTCAATGTGTCTTTTCATTCATCTTTTGTTTTTTCTTTTACTGCATAAACAATATAATTATATATTTCTGCATGCCATAGATTGGAGATTTGAGCGTGTGTGTGTGTGTGTGTGTGATATGCTGGATGCTCGTGAATTTTTTTTCCCCCACGAGAATTGATTCAATCCTTTACCAGTGGAAGCACCGGAGGCTCGGCCACTCTTTGCTCATCTGCCACTGCACTTGGACCGGGTGAACAATTCTAACCTCCCTCCCCCTTCCTCCTACTCCTATGCCACTGGCCCAAGGTCTGGTTCCCTGCCCGGGGTGGGAGTGGAGCGGTGCGGTGGACTGCTCAGTAGAACCCTCCGAGATTCGTGAAACTCTCGCCTCTCCATTCTCCCTAGCTCGCAGTGCTAAGTCTCAGCATCTCCGCTTTACAGAGGAGGAAACAAACTCGGAGGTGAAGCCACTTGCCCAGGATCACACAGAGACTCCATAATACTAGCTAACACCAAGATAACTTTGATCTTTGTAAGACGCCTTACAGATATAGAGGGGAGTGGATTTGAAACAGATGCTCTAGCTTCACATTAAATGAACTCGAAGTACTTTCAGCTAGTATGATTTAGCCAGTTTCCAGCATTAGTTACATTTTCAGTAATTTATGACTTAAGTACTTTCTTTTTCCCCTTCCTCCAATTTTCCCAAAATGTTGGGGTTTGAGGGAGCAGGAGGAAAAATCACAGGAGCTAAATGCTTTTAACAACTATAAGTGGTTGTTATGTAAAGCTATATTATATATATATATATATATATACATATATATATATATATACGTATATAAAATTCCAGATGACTGATTGAACCGCAGATATATCATAGACACAGAAGGGATCACAAAGGTTTTTAAATTCATCCCCGCTTGTTTTAACAAATGAGACAGAGAAAGAATAAGTAGCATGCCCGAAGTCACAGGGTCATCCGCCGAAATCTTTATTCCCCCCACCCTCACCCCCGCCCCCCACCCCCGTGTACTTAAGACATATTCAGACTGGCCCCTGAGAGGAGAAAATGTAGCTTTCTCCCTTCATTGAAGTGATAGGGGAATCTTCAAGTGTGGAATACAGTACCACATACTGTCAGTCAGTGACCTGTGAGTTGATTTTGTTGAACTGCTTTTCTATCCTCTTGTTTTGAAGTTTTTGAAATTTTCATTTCATAAGTATATTATGCCAAATATACACAAGGCTTCTGGCAAAATGAGAGAACATTGACAAGATGTCAGTATCAACACCTAGCCCCTCAACATTTATAACCAGCTAGGGAAGCATATTATAGCACAACATAGTCTACACACAGAACATGCAGTAAATTATAACAAGAAGTCCCCTCAAATCTGCTCATGATCCCTTCAGCACAAAGAAAGACCATTCCCCACACAACCCACAAATGGGAAAATCTTCGGAGTGGAAGAAAGATTCCCAAGGGAATGAAATGGTTTGTTCTACAACCATTAATAGCACTAGTAATACTAGTGAGGATACAGATTGTAAGTCAGATCAGCAGGTGTGGAATTTTGGGGGGTGGTAGG
Organism: Notamacropus eugenii; assembly: GCF_028372415.1. Classification (NCBI taxonomy): domain Eukaryota; kingdom Metazoa; phylum Chordata; class Mammalia; order Diprotodontia; family Macropodidae; genus Notamacropus; species Notamacropus eugenii. The sequence goes on along the minus strand of NC_092872.1, from coordinate 386,104,386 downwards.
GGAAAAAGCAAGGAACGCTCACACAACTATTAAGTGTCAAGTGTCTAAGACTGGATTTGAACTCCTACCCTCCTGACTCCCAGTGTTCTATTCACTGGAGGAATTCTATTCACTGGCTGCTCCAGAAGCATAGAATTCTTTGCCAACTTTGTTGTTTGTGTTTCTCACTCTTTGTGACCCCTTTTGGGGTTTTCTTGGCAAAGAGAGTGGAACATCATGCCAGTTCCTTCTCCATTTCATTTTATGAATGAGGAAACTGAGATAAACAAGATTTAGTGACTTAGTCAGGGTCATATAGCTAGAGACAGACATTTGTCTGAGACTGGAATTTGAACTCAGGAAGATGACTCTTTCTGACTCTAGACACAGTGCTTTATCCACTGCACCAGCCAGCAGTATATAAGATAGCATCATTGTAAGACTCTGCAGTCCACACACAGTAAGAGCTGCCTTTTGCTTCTAAGTCAGCTCCTTTCATTCATAATTGAGCCTCACTGAAGGCTTGCCACTCCATACCCAAATCTGAACCTTCCCATCATATTATAGTATATAGTATTTTATTACAAGTATTACTATGGTCAACTGCATCTTTAGCAGACTGTTTGTAGTTAATAGTGCCAGTCTCACTGTTTCCTTTCTATGGGTTCCAGAGGTTCTGGGATTTCATATTTCTCCTGTATTTCTGCTTGATCTCAGTACTTCATCTCTCTTTCTCCCTTAATTTCAAAGCTCCTAGTTCTTGCTCAGATAGTCTAATAGATTGTCTGTTGATGTCTAGGTTTTGCTTATGTATGTCTGAAAATTGTTGATGTCTAATTAAAACATCTTTGTTGAGAAATTGTCTTCTACAGAATGGCAAGCCCTTTTCTTCCGATCAGTCAGTTTTTATTCTTCCCTTTCAGTTCTTTTACTCTGTTCTACATCATCACCACTAAAAACAGCAACTAGACCACAAGAGAGAGGATTTTCCTCTTCTCCATTTTTCACCAGCTCTGGGATAAGTTGCTGTCTTTCAGCCAAAGCTTTCTTCTTCTTAAAGAGAGCAAAACCAGCATCTGCTGCTGTGGATTCCCTTTTCTCTTGTTCCCTCAAGGAAATGACAGGCTGGAAGCTATTTTTGAAGTCTGCTTTTTGTTTGTTTAAGCTCTTAGCCCAGCCATCCATGTCTTTGCCAATCTGTCATGCTGTTTTGGCTCTTTTGTTTCTCTCTTTTCCTTTCCTTTCTTTGATGGAAGTTTGCGGCTACACTACACATTCTTCTGCAGGCACATAGGTCTCCTTCCCTTCAACTCAGTAGAGATACTAAAACAAAAGTTATCAATAAAAGTAAAATTGACTTGCTGGGAATTTCAGGCAATGATTGCAGACATTTACATAAGTACTTTAAAGGTTTAAAAAGTACTTTACAAACATTTTCTCAATTTGGTCTTTACAAGTTTTGTCAGGTAGCATAACAAACGTGTTTTTTAATACCCATTTTGCAGATGAAGAGGTTAAGGCTTAGGGAGGTTGCATATGCTAATACAACTAGTACACTTATAAAGTTAAATCTGGGTCCTCATTTCAAGTCCTCCTTGTTCTTTTTACTACACCAGGGCTGCATTTCCAGTCCATATTCCAGACTTTTTGGTCAGAAGTGTATCTTTACTTGATTTGAACTAAAAGTGGTCCATTTAACAAATCTCTTGCTCCTTGGTCCATAGGAACTGGGCTAGTAGTAGAGGCTTAATTATTTACCATGTACTTTAACCATGAATGATTATTTTGTTTGTTTGGGTAGACAACCCAGGATACCGAATTAACTTTGAGCCAAAACTTCACCTTTTTCTTTCGTCTCTTTCCCTCCTCCATTCCATTTCTCAGTGATTTCTATTCTTTTTCAATGTTCTACAGTCAGAGGTTTTCTGGAGCCAGCTCATACCAATTGTTAAATTTTCAATGTGAGCATATTACACTTTGGAAATCAGTAAACTTTATAAATCAGGACATGATTTATTGTTTTTTTGATTTCCTAGATTTAAGAAGGTGATGGAGAAAATGTTAATATTGAAGATTAAACCTAAAAATTTATTGTGAGGGTATTCTTTTCACCAGGAAACTGGTTAAATGTTTACCAACAAAGCTATGGACAGTGGAAAGAGCCCTAGACTTGGAATCAGAAGATGCGAATTTGAAACTTTGACCTTCAGTTTCCTCATCTCCTTAAAGTAAGTAATAAGCATTGTTGCACAACCTTCCTCATAGGATCATTGTGAGGGAAGTATTTTGTTTTGTTGTTTTATTTTTACTCTGGATCTGTGATTACTTCAGCTTTATGCATTAACTACTGTGGAAATTCCCTTCTCTGATGTTGATCCATAATTCCTCTGAGATTCACTCTCTTCAAGAGTTGACTGGGGGCCCTAAAAAAAGTGATTTGTCTGTTGTCACACAGCCTGACGTGTCAGGCTCAGGTCTTTGATTAGCTTTTACAAAGAAATATTTACCAAGAAAATATAGCATCCAACATCCCCCTTAAGCCAGGGGCACACTCTTCCCTAGACCACTTGGACCGTAAGAGGAAGGGGTTCAGACTCAAAGTAGCTGTTCTAATAGCCATGAAGGCTGAAGCAGGCACTATGGAATGCTTAGAGCTTTGTCAGACATTGAAGTTGCCAGCATCATTCACTGCATCCTGGGTCATCACCAGTCATGTTGACTTTTGTTTTGCCACTGAACTTCCATGACTCTGGAAGAGAGAGTAAGGATAACAATTTTGTGAAACTCTGCTTCACTTAAATTTAATTCATGTACAAGTCAAGATGTCACCCCATGGTGTCATTGGTCCTCTTTGAAAAATGAACAAGTTTTCAACAAACATTTCTCCCCTCCAAGTTAATTTCTAAATATGGCAGCATGGCTGATGGTAAGTGACTTCTTCTTGTAGGATCTGGTATCTTGGCTGTGGGATCAATCCATTTCTAGTCTATACTATGTTCTTTGAGGCTATTTTGGTAGACTGCAAACTCTGGCATGGACCCTGGCTCCTGGACCTGTGGCAGTTCTCTAGAGCTTTCAAAACTCATTAAGGTTACAGCCCAATGCATTCTATTTCCAATATTCCTTCACCTAAACCAGGAAAGAGGAAAAGAAAAAAGGTAGAGTCACATGTCCATGGGTTCATGTCACTCCAAGTAAGGAGAATAGGTCTTTGGTGAGAAGGCCTCCCTATCCATAGGCTTATAGTAAGTAGTCCTTGCCTCTTCACTTGAATGCTACCAGACAGGAAAGGCCCTCTCTCACTTCCCTGGTTGTATCTAATACCTATCCATGATACCTTTGGACATTGCTTAGAAGTTTCCAGTGTGTGCTTTAAGCACAAGTTTAAATTTCCTTTATTACCAATTGATTTTTATGGTTGAAGATAGGTACCAGACTTTAATCATCCTGAAATAATAATTTTCCTATTTTATTCTCACAAAAACTAGAGGCATTGGAGGTCCTGTGTTGCTGGAGATTCAGAGCCATTAAAGAACCTGAGCTTCCCTTGAAAAGTCTTGGACCAGAGACAGCAGAGGGCCTGCACTACTGGGGCCTCAAACCACCAAAGACTTCTGGGCATGCCTCATCCCACATCACCATGACATGAGAATCATAAGATCTTATATTTCAAGGTAGTGGATTCCCCTTATGGTTAACAAACTCTAAACTTTTTGTCCCCTAATCCAGTGATGGGGAACCTGTGGCCTTGAGACCACATATGACCCTCAACGTCCTTAGGTGGGACCTTTTGACTGTGTCCAAGTTTTACAGAACAAATCCTTTTATTAAGGGAATCTGTTATGTGAAGTTTGGAATCAAAGGACCACACTTCAGGACCTAGAAAACCACAGATTTTCCACCCCTGTTTCCTTCTAATGTTCATTCCTTTCAGTTGTGTGGCCTTTTTGTGACTTCATTTGGGAACTGAGTTCCCAAGCTTCCCTGGCATCCTGGACCACCTCAAGTTGGAAACTAGGGATTCTAAGAGCGGGGAGCTCTGGCATTACAGCTGTAGAGGGACAACCTAGGCAGAGGCAGAGACATAAGGGAGGGGACATTGTATATGAGGAACAGCCAGAAGGCCAGTTTGACTGAATCATAGGGTATGTGAAGGAGAGTAATGTCTAATAAGACTGGAAAAACAGGTTGTACAGGGCCTTAAATGCCGAGCAAAGGAGTTTGCATTTGATCCTCAAGGTTGCTACTGGAGTATATTAAGCAGAGGAATGTCATTGTCGACCTTATACTTTGAGAATAACTCTATTTCAAAAAATTCATATTCCTCACCCCCCCCCAATTACATGTTATAGCACCAATGTGATATTAACAGCACCTACTGTAGCCATGAGTATCCTGGTACAATTCCAAATCATGAAATACCACAGACTCTCCATATGGAAGACAGAACCAAAACATTTTTCAGACACCAGAAAGTCAAATCCATCATAGCAACAAAAATCTATCCACAATAACAATGCAAAGAATAACACCATCCCCAAGCCTTCCCCCTCCTAGGTTTCCCACAAACCAATTCCATTAAACTAATCACAAGCAGGTCCTTTCACTCATGCTAGCCAGCTGTCTGCTTGCCTGCATCCTTCCTAGCTCTGACTGCTCTCATGACTCATTTCCTCTCAGCTCTGCTCTAGCTCTGCCTCTTCCTATTCTACCCATTCAGCAAACTCCTTCCACCACAGACTCCATGTGACTCAAGCTTCCACGTGACCTAGGCAGGGTCATGAATGTGAAAGATCTCTCCATTTAAATTATCATTACACATCTAAAAACAACTTTTAACATTTGTGTAGTTGTTTTCTAAAGTTTTGAGTTTCAAATTCCATCTCTTCTTCCCTTTTCTCTGCCCTCCCAGGAATAACTCTTTGGCATCTTTGTGAAAGATGGATTGGGAAGAGACTTAGGGCAGGGTGACCCATTAGGGGGTAATTGCAATAAGAGTATGATTATTGGGAGAAAAAAGTCTCTCTATACTCTAACATAGTCAGTTCTTGGCTTAGGGTTACATATCTTTCCATCTACCTGACTCCGTCCAAGCCAATGTTTCATCTTTGTTGGGAAGTTCAGAAATTCCCTATTCTCTTAACCTAACCTCCTTTACCTAGTCTGCCCTTGTTCTCTTCTCAGTTCTGCTCCTGTAGCTGACCATTTCTTCTTTATACTGTACCCTCCTTGGTTCCCTTCCTGCTCTTGCCTTCCCACATTTCAATCCTGGAATACTCTCCACTACCTGCTTTTTCAACTGCTACTTTTGTGTGGCTGAAGTCAGCTGAATTCAGTCACACAACTCTGTGGTCTAGGTCCAATAAAAATTCATTATTTGGTTTAATCTGGGTGCTCACAGATGCCCAGAAGTGATTTGTTCTTCCCCAAGTAACTCCTTATCCCAGTTCCCATAACAATTGTTGAAAACCTCTTTTCTAATTCTCTTACATCATTTTCCATCTGGGTCAGAGGTTCTTAACATTTTTTGTATGTCACAGATTCCTTTGGCAGTCTTATGAAGTATGCGGAACCCTTCTCAGATTTATATATATTATATATATATATATGTAAATTTATATATACACACATGTATATGTACATAGATATGGATATAAAATACACACGTATATACACGTATGTATGTGTATGTATACACATACATACGTGTATATTAACAAAGTGAAGAAAATCTTAAATTTAAATTATACAAATAAGGATAAAAATATAATTTTCTCCCTCATCCAAAGGCAAGAATCCCAGGTTAAGAAATCCTAATCCAAGCACATCTTAACTTCTATTTTATGAGAAAGAAAGTAAGCTGCAAGGACCTCTCTTTTCTTTTCTTTCTTTTTTGAAAATTAATTTATTTGTTTTCAGTTTTCTACAATCACTTCCATAAGTCTTAGATTTCCTCTCCCTCCCTCCTCCCCCCCTCCCTGGGACGGCATCTTATATGGTTTTGACACATGCATTCTTATTAACCACATTTTCACGTTAGTCATGTTGCATAGAAGAATCAAAACAAATGGGAGAAACCATAGGACCTCTCTTTTCTCAAAGCTCCCCTATATCATGCCCTGCTCTCTTTACCTTTCCTTCCACTTTTGAAGAAGAGGTGGTCCTTCCCTTTGTCAAGACCAGCCCCTTGATCCCATCCTCTCCGATGTGCTCTGGGAGTTTGCCCCATTGTTTATTCCTTTTCTCTTTTCTTATCTTCATTTTCTTCTTGCCTATTGACCCTTTCCATGCTCCCTATAGATAGGCCTCATTCTTCTCCATCTTTGAAGGTATCAGTCTGTATCTCATATTCCTTTCATAGTCAGATTCCTAGTAAGAGTTGTCTACACTTGCTACTTACAGCTCATCACTTCCCAGTCCAATACTCTCCATCACTTTCCAATTCAGTCCAACACTTTCCATCACTTTCCACTTAACTCTACCACTCTACTGTAACTAATACATTGTCCAAAGGTACCATCGACTTTTTAATGGGGGAAGGGGTTGGACTTGTGGTTTTCTTGGTATAGTAAGCAAATATCGATATAGTGAGCAAACTTCTACAGATGCAGGACAGCAACTTCTTTCCAATTTATAGTCTTAGAGATTTGCCTGGCCCTGAGAGGTAAATGACTTATCTGGGATTTCAGAGCTAAAACTTGAACCTAGTTCTTCTAGACTCTATAGGTATCTCTCAAGCCACTATGTTTCTCCCAATTATTTTGTAATTATTAAATTGAGTGCCTTTTTCTTAGTCCTCATTCTACTTTTCCTCTTTATAACTTTTAATAGTCAGCCATTTTCTCCTCTGGATTACTTTCTCCTCCCTTTGCTTTCAAGACACTGCTGTTTCCTAGTTTTCCTCCTACCTTCTAACTTCTCCTTCTCTATCTCCTTTACTGGATCATTCTCTATCTCCTACTTCTGCCTGTCCCACAAAGTTCTGTCTGGATCTTCTTCTCTCTCTACACTTTTCTCTTTCAATAGCTTCTATGGATTTAATTGATAAATCAATAAATATTTATTAAGTCCCCACTCTGTGCCAGCCACTGTACTAAGCACTGAATATATAAATATGAAAAAAGAAATATAGTCCCTGACCTCAAGGAGGTCAATAAATTCAACTACTGCCTCTACATAGATAATTCTTAAATCTGTATAATCAGGGATCCTGAATTCTAGGTCTGGAATATTGTTTTCAAGCTCATCATGGTTTGAACTCCTAGTTTCGAGGTTCTGGTGGAGACCACCACATTGGTACCTGAAACTGAGAAAGATAAATGACAGAATAGAAACAAAAATCTCCTGGCTTATTTCTCTGAGCTGGGGTTAAAGAGAGGGAGAATAAGCGAAGGAAGTCCTTCCCCTCTATAACCTGCTGTGCATGTGTGTATGTGTGTGTGTGTGTGTGTGTGTGTGTGTGTGTATGTGTGCATGTTATCTCTATATTCTATGCAGGAAAGAAAATGAGCTAGAAAGAGATTGACTGTTTCAGTCTTGCCTGTTCCAAAGACGACAGATAATCCAAAGAGGTAGCTAATCAAAGGAGGCAACCATCACCCACATGGTAGAATACCTCCATGTTAGCCAATATGGGCACACTCCAAAGACCCATGAGGGTACCTACCATGACGATCTGGGCATATTCCAAAGTCCCTGTTACACATTTCCCTCTGTTTCAAATTTATTATCCCTTCCAGATAGGCAGGGGTGCCTTTTTTTTTAAACAACAGCCCTTACCCCAAATTTGAACAGAAAGAGAATCCATACATTGACCAATCATGTTCCCAGGAAGTAAGAGCTGACCCATGAGATTATAAATTCTTCAGGGACAGGGACTATCTTTTGCTATTCTCTGTCTTCCCTGTGCCTAGCATGATTCTCGGCACATAACTGATGCTTAATAAATGCATATTCACCAAGTGACTTTCCAAAAAGGAAAGTCAAATGAATAGCAGAGAAGGGGGCCCATGGATGCCACCATATAGAGAAGTTAGATTAGCTTGGGGGCATCATTGTTCACAATATGAAGCTGGTAACACTTCTGAGCATTTTCGACAACCTTTTAAAGAAGTATCATTGACTTTAATAAACATCTGAATGATCAGTTGTTGTCTTTAGTCATCCATTAATATTGAAAAGGAAAGTAAGTGCTCCTGCTCTTTGAACAGGTGGAAAGCTATGGTGTAGAATACTATATATGCTATCTGACTTAACTGATGCTTTAGTTACTTTTGCTGAAGTGCTTTTTTCTCTTTCTTTTGAATGGGTTAGGGTTAGGGCTAGGGCTATATTTAATGGATGAATTACTGGGCAATGAAAGGGATAGGATATATTAGGAAATAAAGGTAATATTAAAACAAAAGCTGTCAGTATGAAGTTTAAAAAGATGAACACATATTTGTTAGTGCAATTACATTTATAAACTCTTTCTGCGACTCCAGTTTAGTTATCATTCAAAACCACTGATTAATTCTCCACATGCTCCATCTTAACACTTATTTCCTAAATGGGTCATTGCAAACTGCAATATGGAAGACCCACCAATGAGTGGCACTCTCATCTCTTTGCCAATAAAATTTGGGGTTGGGCACTGAAAGAGTCAGAGCAAAAGCTAGAGGTAGGAATAGGTGATAAAACCAAAAAGTGCTGCTTCTAGAGAATTTGGGTGTTATGCATATCTACAGTTCCTCTGGGAAATGTCTTTTGTATACACTTCTTTATTTTCGAAAACAGGACATGACTACTTCACAGGAGATCCAGTGATATGATGACTAATTTCCCCAACCAATAGGGAAGAAAGAAGAATGTCTCAGAAGGTCATGGTTAACAAGGCAATTTTCCTGGTCTCAGACATTAACACCTTTCAGGCTAAGCTCTGTGGTTCAGAGAACCAGGCTAGAGGGTGATGTTTTTCCCCCATTACAAAAGGAAAAGACATTTTAAAATACTTTGCATTTATATTACATTTATTTATCTATAGATGTATCTATATATTTGTATTTACTTATTTGTGTACATGTTGTTTCCATGTTTAAAATGTAAGCTCCTTGAGGGTAGAGATTATTTTATTGTTGTTTTTGTGTACCAAGCGCCTAATATAGTTCCTAGTATATACTAACGGCGTAATAAAATGCTTTTTGAATGATTGCACTTGTAGAACCTATAACAGATTGCTTACTGTCTTGGGGAGGGGGGGAGGGAAAGGAAGAAAGGAGGAAAATTTGGAATTCAAAATATTATAAAAAAAGAATATTGAAAACTATCTTTACATGTAATTGGAAAAAATACTATTAAAAAGAGGAAAAAATACTTGTTGAGTTGCATTGAAATGAATTTCTTTGGCTTCCCATTTTAAAGTGTCTCCATTGAGCCCAGAATTCCAAATAGACTGAATCAGGCTTCAGTTCTCAGTTATGGCTCCTTGCTAAGAAAATCAAGCATTTGTTTAATAGTTCTATTTTTTTCCTTCTGTTTCCCATTGCCTATCAGGGTAGGGAAATCCCTCCAAGAAAGTCAAGAATTATTCAAAGAAGATATTTGAAGATTCAGATCTAGAAACTGAAAGGAATCCTAGAGGTCATTAAGCCCTACCCCTGCCTTTTACAAGTGGGAAAACTGAGGCCCACAGAACTATGGCAGTGGGACATAGGAGAAAAATCACTGAACTTTATGAAAGAATGGGTGACCACACCTAGGTCTTTGGATTCTAACTAGCAATGAAACACTAGACAAATCTACTTCTCTCTTTAGGTTTCAATTTTCTCTTCTGTAAAATGTTATTAATTATAATGTAGCCAATTATATTTGCCTTATTTGTGTCATCTGCTTCATACGATAATAGAACTTTTAGCTGGAGGGGAACTTAGAAATAATCTGACCGAAACTCCTTATACTACAAATCAGAAAAATAAAATGTAAGAGAGGTTAAGTTAATTGTCCAAAGTTAGCAGATGAGATTGAAACCCAAAGCTTCTGGCTCCAAATCCAATGTTCTTGAGAAAATATCTTAGAAACTACAGAGTTCTATAGAGATACGAGTTATTTATTATTATTAACTGCTAGTTTGTGGCAGATCTCAAGCTATGGTCCAGATTTCTTGACTCCTCAATGAAGTAGTATGCTAAGAGGCCTACTGCTAAGTCATTGGGTTAGAATCTTTAGAGGCTTTTGAGGACTCAGTGTGCAGTGGTTCTTTCATCAAAACTGCTACTCTATGTCCTAAGCATCACTAAACAAGTCTCTGATTAGCCTCTAGGTTAAAGCGCTGGTTGACAACCATGATCCAAGATTATCTGGATAGGCTAGACTATTGGGATGAATCTAACAAAGTGACACAATAAAAATAAATAGAAAGCCTTACATCTGGGTTCTGGTATAGACTTCTCAAGTAGAAAATGCAGAAGACATGGTTAGATTTGTCTGAAAAAAATGTGGGGGTTTTAATGGAGCTTATCATGAATCAACAATATGATGTCACTCCCAAGAAGTTAGTTTAACCATAAATTGCATTGAGAAAGGCATAACTTACAGGAATGAGGAGGTGATGGATCTATACTTGGCTCTGGTCAATCAAGCATTTATTATCTGGTAAGACTTGTATGACTTGCATCATAAAGAGAAACAACTTTGAAAGACTTGAGAACTTTGATTAGCCCAACGACCAAACATAATTCCGGACAACCAAGGATGAAGCATGCTACTCACTTCTTGACAGAGAGGTGATGGTCTCAAGATGCAGAAAGATGCATGCATTTTTGGATATGGTCAATGTGGAGATTTGTTTTGCTTGACTATGCATGTTAATTATCAAGCTTTTCTTTTTTCCCCCAATGAGAGGGAAAGAAGAATTGATTTTTGTTAATTGAAAAAAAAAAAGAAAATAAATATTTGTTGAATACAAGAATAAAAAGAAAGTAAAAAAAAAAATCAAAATAAATTCATACTATGGGCCAGCCGCTGCCAGGGGCTGGAAACACAAGGTAAAGTATTCCCATGCCCTCAAGGACCTTGCATATATAGTGTACACATTTATGATTCTGCTCTTTGTTTTGCTTCTGGTTCCCTTTGCTGCTAAGTTAGTGATGAGGAAGTTAGAGTTTATCAGTTACTTTATTTTGCCTCTCCCTATTCCCCTTCCTCACTCCCTTTCACCCTCTTCAGCCCCTGGGGCTCCCACTTCTCCCCATGCTTCTTGTTCCCACCCAAGTCAACCTCTTCCTTTTCAGGGTGGAGAGGGCTAAAGCCACCAAGAGGGAGGGTATAGCTGCAGATCAAAATGCCCATGTCTGTGCCTCCTCTAGTCTACTTCCTGACTTTTGCAGCCTCTGAAAAAAGGGATTTAAATACAATAGATATTTATAAGATATTAAAAATTAGACACAAGATGACCTTGAACAAGATGGTATTAATCAGTTGGGGAAACCAGGAAAAGTCTCCTGTGTAATGTGGCACTTGAACTAATTCTTTTTTTTAAAACACAAAAGAAAATGATCTGTTTCATTCTGCAATCCAATTCTACAGTTCTTTCTCTGGATGTGGAAGGCATTTTGCCTCAAAAGTTCATTGGAACTTTTTTACGTCCCTGCATTGCTGTGAAGGACCAAGTCTACCAGAAAAATTCCTCACACACTGTGGTTGTTGCTGTGTACAAAATTCTCCTGGTTCTGCTCCTTTCACTCAGCATCAGTTCATATAAATCCTTCCAGGCCTCTCTGAAGTCTTCCTGTTCATCATTTCTTATAGCACAATAGTATTCCATTACATTCATATACCACAACTTGTTCAGTCATTCCCCAATTGATGGGCATCCCCTTGATTTCTAGTTTTTGACCACCACAAAGAGAGCTGCTATAAATATTTTTGTACATGTGAAAACCTTTCCCATTTTTATGATCTCTTTGGTATATAGTCCTAGATGCGGTATTGGTGGGTCAAAGATATGCACATTTTTGTGGCCCTTTGGGCATAGTTCCAAATTGCTCTCCAGAATGGTTGGATCAGCTCACAGCTCCACCAACGAGTACTTGAACTAATTCTTGAAGGAAACCAGTGTCTCGCTGTAGAATATTTTGCTCAGGTCCAGACACCTTTTTCAAAATATACTGACATTGATAAAGAAGGTGGAGAACATACAGAGAGCAAACAAAATAGTGAAGTGACTCTGGTTTCTGCTCTATGGAGAGAAGTTGAAAGAAATGAGATTATATGGCTTGGAGAAGAGAAGACTGCGGGTGGGGAAGAGGAGGAAGGATAATCATTGGCTTCTATCAGTTGACAGACTGTTTTGTGGAAGAGGAAGTAGACTTGTATTGTTTGGCCCCAGAGCATAGAATTAGTAATGGGTGGAAGGCATGAAGTGGTCATTTTAGGCCTGATATCAGATAAACAAAGAAACACTTAAGAGTTAGAACCTGGGTATGTGTGTAAGGTAAAAAAAAAATTATATATTCTATATATACATAAACATGTGTATGCATGTGTATATGTATACATATATACACATATATGTATGTTTCAAAACATTATCCCATCTCAGACACTATACCTATGAGACTTTATGACCTTGAGCAAGTCACTTAACCTCAATCTCCTCATTTGTAAAATGTGAGTGTTGGAACAGATGTTCTCAGAGGTCTCTTCTAGTTCTATATTTAAGTACTTATGTTTCTCTACACAAATGAAATAGATTCTCTTAGATGGTGCCTTCTCCTCACCTTCTTGCACCCATTGGAGCCCTCAAGCAGAGCCTGTAGGAAGTATTAAAGTGAGAATTCCTGTTCTGGTTCTGATCAATCAACAAACATTTACTAAATTCTTACTATGAACCAGACACTATATGAAATTCTGAGAATACGATGAAAGGAAAAAAAAAACCCCAAGAATACTACTTTAAGGAGCTCACTTTTCAGTAGGACAATTGATGGGGGAATCTTCATGCAAGCAATCATGTAGCTAAGATCTATTTGGTGTAAAAGGGAGGTAAACTCAGGGGAAAGGTAGTGGGAGTGAGAAGAAAGGGAAAGACTTCTTGCAGAAGGTGGGGCTAAAGGAAGCCAGGAAGACCAGCAAGGAGAACTTTCCGAGTCTACAATGCACAGTTTGTAAAAAGGCACAAGATGGAGAAATTGAGTTTTATGTTAAAGGAACAAAAAGGAGGCCATTGTTGCTGGATCCTATGATCCATGTACTGGAGAGAAGCAAAGTGTAAGAAGACTGGAAAGGAAAGAAGGGCCTCGGCTGAGAGGGGCTTTAAAAGTCAGAGGATTGGACTCTCCACTCTTCACTCTGAAGTGTGTGAAGTCCATGATACAATCTGCTTGTTTGTTAGGGGAGGATGGGTATTAGAGTAACAGCTAAATGTGTGATAAGAAAGGGAGGTGAAGCCCACAGACAAAAGTGGAGGCTTAGTAATGGGGTGCACATAGTGATTCAGGTTTCAGCATCATTTCCTCAGTTTTTAAACTAAAACTGACTTTGCAAGTGAGCATTGAGTTGCAAAGGACAGAGTAGCCTCAGATGACATTGATCTAAGGGAGATGGGGTTTGAATGTAGGTATGTGGTTAATTTTCATCTGAATTAGTGATGTCATCTCTTGAAGCAGGTTTACCTTTTCATTTCCTTTCTAGGTTGCTCCCAGTTGCTAGTGCAAATCTACCTTGTTCTCTCTCTCTCTCCATATATATGAGTACATATACAAATGTATATATACATATACGTACAAAATATATTATATGTGCACATGTATACATATATACAAAATATACTATCAAGACCATATACATGCATATTATATGTGTATATATGTATTGTTGTTGGGTTTGTCCTTAGTTCTCAAAGAGGACCATGACATCAAGATGATGATGTGACTTGAACTTGACTTTGATTTGAATGAGAGAGGGCTGTGCAAGGTCACTGACCTCACTTTCTTCTCCAGAGTCATCTGGATCCAGTGGCCTGATATTCATCAGGATGACTGGAGAAGGCCCAGGATGCAATGGGAGACCCTTGCTCTTTCAGGCTAAGGTCTTATCACATTCTCACTTTGAGTGAGATACACCCATTCAATGAATAGGCTTCTTTAAGTAGTTACCCAAGGGATGGCCCCTTTAATTAAAAAAAAATGAAACTGGGAGGGGAAGGACCTCAGGGTTCCTGGGTAAAAGAGAAACAAATATATATACTTCATTTATGTATATTTATTGACTATATATAAAATATATGTATATATAAGATATATCTAAGTATATATATATATGAGTGCATATGTACCAAGACTATACATGCATATATTATTTGTATAATTTGTATAAGACTATGAGTGCGTGTATATGTATATTCACATGTGTATAGTTATCTATAGCTATATATCTACATATATATATATATATATCAGCTAGGCGGTATAGTAGAGAGAGCACTAGATTTGGAGTCAGGAAGACTCATCTTCCTGAGTTCCAATCCAGACTCAGATACTTAGTAGCTCTGTGACTCGGGCAAGTCACTTAACCCTATTTGCCTCAGTTTCCTCATCTGTAAAATGAGTTGGAGGAGGAAATGGTAAACCACTCCAGCGTCTTTGCCAAGAAAACCCCAAACAGAATCACGGAGCTGGACACAACTGAAACAACTCAACAATGACAACACACACACATATATATATATACACATATACACATACACGTGTGTGTGTGTATATATATGTACATATATATATATATATAAAATATATGTAACATAGTCTTGATTGACATGAGTACATACTTTCTCCCCTGTCTGAATGTGAACTCCTTGTGGGCAGGCATTTGTTGCACCTTTGTCTTTGCATCCTCTCCAACTAGTAGATTATGCCTAGCATAATAACATCTATTACATAGATGTTATTCTATTACATAGATGTTATTATAACAATTATTGCTGTGTTAGCGTAACAATAATTGTTAATGCTTAATAAATATTTGTGAATTAGTTGATTGATATTCCAGTATCTTTGTAGGGAAAGAACTCTGGAATGGGTTGAGGGGACCAGGGTTGTACTCTCAACTTCACTAGTAACTTTCTGTAGAGATCTCAAAACCCCTCTAAATCTTTCCCCTTTCTCCCCTCCTTTGTTCTAGTCTTTGAGGATGAACAAGATGAGTTTTAGAGCCCAGAAATATGTCCATACTTCCTCCAACTTTAAAAATAAAACAAGCAACTTTACTTGGTCCTGCCATCCTCTTAAATTATCATATTGCATTTCTCCTCTTTTTCATTGCCAACTCCTAGAAAGAGTCTTTTATACTTGGTACTTCCATTTCCTCACCACCCACTTACTTTTCATCTGTTGCAATATGACTTTCAGGCTCACCACTCTACCAAAAGCCATCTCTTAAAGGTTACCAATGTTCTAACTGCTAAAGGTTAGGCATTTTCTCAGTCTTCACTCTCCTTAAATTTCTGTAACTTTTGATATTTTGACTACCTCTTCCTCCTGGACACCCTTTTCATCTCCACTCTCGGCATCTGTGACAACCTTTTTCCTGGTTTTCTTCCAAACTGTCTTATCACCTCTCCTTAGTCTGTTTTTGCTGGATCCATATTTCATCCTTTAAGCATAGCCCAAAGGCTCTGTCCAGGGCACTTTCCTCTTCATTTTCTATACTAGCCTTTCTTGTTGATGTCATATCTTTCATGGGTTTGATCATCATCTTTATATGCATGACTTAAAAATTCTTATATTCAGCCCTAATAGCTCTCTTGAACTCCAGTTCCAAATTGCCTTCCCTTGCCTTTTCTTGTCTGTGGAGTTATGTGATTATACCTGTGCATTAGGAAGGACTGAAGTAGAGGAAAATGGAGGTAAGGAGATCTGGAGGATGACTGTTGAAACAATACAAGTGAATGATAATGAAGACCTGAATTAGTGGGGATGGAAAAGGGAGAGCAGAGGCAGAATCAATAGAACTGGGGGAATTGATGAGGGATTGTAGTGCTGGGCACAAGGCAGAAGGGAAGTAAGAAAAAGAAGTCAATAATGACCAAAGGTTTCAAGTGTCAGAAGTTCCTTTTTCTTTTTGCTTTTGGTATGTGAAACTGTTGCCTTTATAGGCTTGTGTAGCCTGAGATGTGATCAAGGAGATGAGTAACAGTTTCTGAGGTTTCCTTTTCATTGTCAGCTCTCATTTTAGGCTCCCAGCTCTGAGGTGACGCTATGTTAAGCTAGAATGTTCCCATGAAAAGCATAGGGTTTCATATGGTTCTCTAAGAGCAGATAGCAGACAAGGAAATAGAAGTGAAACTAGGAAGTTTAAACTATGGCTACACTAAGCCTACTTTTCCATTAGTGATTTCAACTGGTACCATGTTGTTCCAACTCTTCATTTTTGTTCTTCTATTGTGGTCCACCGGTAAGTAGATGATTTAAATGGTTCTCCATGAGAAGGTTACTGTGAGAAGGGTGTGGCAGAGGCAGATGGGATATTCGGTATATGTGAGTGTTATTTTAAAAAGCACTGTAAGTTAGTTTGCAGAGGGAGGCTTTGTTCTACCTACTCTCTTTGTCTCCTGTGTGTAGATATCCAGTAGCTTAGCTGCAAATATGGGAGAGAGATAGCTTAGCCATTTTCCTAGGTGTTGATTTTTTCCTTTTCTAGTTTTCCTTTTCTAGTTTTCCTCTGGAGATATAACAAGGTTTATTATGGCAAGTTGTTGTTGTTCAATGGTTTCTGACTCGATGTGACCATATGTCCATAGTGTTTTCTTGGCAAAGAAATTGGAATGATTTGCCATTTCATTTTCCAGGGTGTCCCCTTTTTTCAGATGAGGAACTGAGGCAAATAGGGGTTAAGCGACTTGCTCAGGGTTTTCTTTCTTTTTTTACGTGTTCATCTTTTGTTGCCAAAGAAGATCATGCCATTAGAGAAATAATGACATGACTTGCACTTGACTTTGTTTTGAGTGAGGGTGGGCTAGTCACACAGCTAGTAAGTGTCTAAGGCTGGATTTGAATTTAGATCTTCCTGACTCTAGACCTGGTGTTCCATCCATTGCACCACTTAGCTGCCCCTAGGTAGATAGTCAACCTCAAAACAGGATGAATGATTTAATAACTTCAGTGAACCAGTTGAATAATTATTTTTCTGTCATATGCTTTGCTTTAGTAAAACTTGCCTACCCCTGTTCCTTCCATTGCCTTAGATTCTTTATTTTTTTCTTTTTCAATCTCTACCTGCAGAGTCCTCAGTAGATACCTACACAGCAGTGGTAGGTCAAACTGTCCTTTTGCCGTGTTCCTACGTGGTTAATCCAAAAACTGAAACTGTGCCCATGTGCTGGGGTAGAGGGACCTGCCCTTTAAATCAATGTCATGAAGAATTTCTCAGGACTGATGGACAGAGAGTGGCATTTCAGAAGATGAAGAGATACCAATTAAAGGGCAATCTTCTTCAAGGAAACGTGTCCCTAACAATTGAGAATGTGAGAGAAACAGACAATGGGACTTATTGCTGTAGGATACAATTTAAAGGCCCATTTAATGACCAAAAAACATCTCTCAAATTAGTGGTCAAACCAGGTAAGTGTCTTTTCTTTTTCTCCTTTATAAAATTCTTATGGAAAAATCAAAGGAAGAAGGAATTTTCAGAAATTCACAGCCTCATGAAGCATCAAAGGGGGAAGGAATCTTAGAGGAAATCTTATCCCATCAATATCTATACAAAAGCCCATGCAAGTCACATCTGAGGATCAGTCACCCAGCTGTTTCTTGAAGTCTTCCAGTAGTAGCAGTGGTGGTGATGGTGATGGGGGCATCATCCCATAAAGCAGCTCATTCCACTTACCAATAGCTCTTTAATAGGAAAGTTTTTTTTTTTCCTTTTATTGACCTTAAATTTTTTTTTTTTTTTTTGCAACTAAACATCATGGTCATTATCAACAAGCATTCATTAAGCTCCTACTACTGGTATTATGCTAAGCCCTAGGGATACAAAGAAAGGCAAAAACATGGTCCCTGCCCTCAGGGAGCTTATATTTAATGGTACCAGACAGTAGGTAAACAACCAAATACATATAAGAGATATACATTTTAAATGGGAGAAAGGGAACTAGTGTGTGTGGAGTAAAGAGGTAAGGAGGGATGGGAAGGGGACCAGGAAAGACAAGGGTATGTCAGCTTGAATGTGACCAGGAGAGCCACTTCTTAAATTTTCAGTGTGAACATTTATACCTCAGAAATCAGTAAGTCTTACAAATCAGGGATTGATTTATTGTTTTGTTGATTGTTTAGACAATAGATAGAAAACAGAAAATGCTAATAATACAAATTAAATTTTAAAATGTGTTGGTCATACATTTTTCCTCTCACTGCTGAGACCTTTCTTAGACACGTTCTAGCACAATCATATATATGTATGGCAGGCAGAGGTGGTATTTGTGTTGAGACACCAGCCAAAACCTTCCCTGCAAACTCTGACTTCCCTGAACTGTGACCTTTCATGGTCACCAACCTTTGAGGAGCTAAGGTACTTGATTAGTATTAGAGCTGGTTAGACCCTGGCAAAACATTTGAGGCAAAAATAGGCATGCCAATTACCCGCATGAGAGAAGGTCATGTTTCAGTTACATTAAAAAGCAGTAGGTTGAACAAGTTGTGGCATATGGTTGTGATGGAATACTACTGGGCTATAAGAAATGATGATCTCAATGATCTTAGAAAAACATAGGAAGACTCCAACAAAATAGTGGAGAGAAATGAGCAGAACCAAGAGAATGCTGTATACAA
The DNA here is from genome assembly GCF_028372415.1 of Notamacropus eugenii. Lineage (NCBI taxonomy): Eukaryota > Metazoa > Chordata > Mammalia > Diprotodontia > Macropodidae > Notamacropus > Notamacropus eugenii. The sequence continues at coordinate 386,085,607 of NC_092872.1, read as the reverse complement.
TAGCAGTAACATTGTTTTAAGAATGACCTTGAGCAAATAAGTCATTTTGACTTTAATAAATACCCAAATTAACTATAAAGGACATACAAAAAAAGATGCTACCTGCATCCAGAGAAAGAACTGATAAATAGAAGTATGTGTAGAATAATTTTACATATATTACCTATTTGTGTCTAATGGTAGCCATCTCTAGGGTAGGGGATGAGGAGGGAAGAGAAAAAGGAAAAAAAAGATATTTACATGATAACTTTATTATATATTTAAAAGAAATAGCAAGTTGTACATAATAGATTTGCAGTTACATGTGCAATCACTTTCTTATTATACTATATTATGAAAATGTTTGCTTTATTCCATAAACTAATTTTTTTAAAAGCAGTCAGATAATAAAGAAACAAACCATTAAATAGTCAGTGATGAGGGCTAGCAACTAAATTTCATTAACTGAAAGCTCTAATTGGGTTTATTGTGGAGTTTATCCCACAAAGAAGATTCCAGAAAATTTTTGATAGAATTAGAGCTCCTCTTAAACTAATCCTCTCCAACTTCATTTCCTGTGCCTACATCTCTGCATCCTTTGAGGCTGTCAATCACCCCTCTTCTCCTTGATGCTCTCTTCTCTCTCATTTTTCCTGCCATTGCTCTCTTCTAGTTCTCCTCCTACGTGTCTGACTGCTCTTTCTCTGTCTCCTTTGCTCCATCTTCATTCAAGTCATACCTGTGAATCATAGGGATCCCCCAAAGCTCATCCTGGGTAATTTTACACTATTTTGTTTGGTGATCTCATCCACTGGAGTCAATGATCATCTGTAAACTAATGGTTTTAAAATCTTGCTCCTAATTCTTTGCTTCAACAAGAAGAGCTGCTATAAATATTTTTACATGTGGGTTCTTCCTTCTTTGACATCATTTGGTATTGGTCTAATACATAGTCTGGTAACTTTGGGGACAGGTTTCTTAATTGCTTTCCAATCCACAGCTCTTCCAACAGTGCATTAAGTTGCCTGTTTTCCTCTAACCCTTCCTATTTTTGTCATTTACCTTTTTTTTTGGTCACCACCAATCTGAGGGGTAAGAGTGTGAACCTCAGGGTTGCCTTATCTTTATTTACCCATTTATTCAGGATTTGGAGCAGCTTTCCATATGACTGTTTATAACTTCAGCTTCCTCCTTGCAAAACTTCCTATTCATGTATTTGGATTATTTTTATTAATTAGGGAATGGCTCTCATTCTTATAAATTTGAATCAGTGCCTTATGTATCTTGGAAATGAGGTACACAGTTTAGGGAAAGTACAGGGTTTGGAAGAAAAACTTTGGTTGCTATCTGAGCTTAGAGTGTTTCTTATGGGAAAGAGAGAGGATGGCGGAGAGAGCAGAGGTAATGTTTCTTCCTGTTAAACGTGAGATGAGAAGTAAGGCAGCATTTGATGTGAGAAGGGATTGACCTAGTAACAAGAATGAATCCAAGCCGGTTGGATTGGAGGAATACTTCTGGTAACACTTTAGGTGACAACAATTCCTTATTAACAAAGCAAGCAAACAAGGCATTCTATTTTGAAGTGGTTGTGGAATGGGATGTGGGGAGTAGGGAAAACCAAGGGAAGATTTAAGTTCTAGAAGGAATTTTCAGTAGGATCTGCTATATCCTGAGCTCTCAGCTGAATCAAAAGAGATCAAATCCCATAGGATCTTGAGATTTAGAGTAAGAAAGGATCTTAGAGATCTAGCCCTTCCTTTTACACAGGAGAAATTGGAGATTCAGAGAAGTCAAATTACTTGCCTGAGGTCATAGAATCAAAGATTTAGAACTAGAAGGGGCCTTAGAGACTGAGTCTAGCACTCTCATTTTTTAGATAAGGAAACTGAGGCCCACAGATGTTAAATGACTTGCCCAGGGTCACATACCTAGTAAATGTCTGAAGCAGAATTTTAACTCAGGTCTTCCTGATTCCAAGTTCGGTGCGCTAGCCATTACACCAAGTTGTCTCTTACATATAGGCATTAAGTAGCGAAGGGGGCAGTTAGTTTGCCCAGTGGATAGAACGTTGCCAATCCTGGAATCAGGAGGACTTGAGTTCAAATCTAGTCTCAGACACTTAACTAGCTGTGTGACCTTTTTTGCCTCAGTTTCCTCATCTGTAAAGTGAGTTGGAGAAGGAAATGGCAAAACACTCCAGTATCTTTACCAAGAAAAGCCCAAATGAAGTCATGAACAATTGGACATTACTGAAATGATTCAATGGTAAGAAGTAGCAGAGGATAACTTTATCGCTGTCTCCTTCAAGGTGAACTTTCTTTTCCTGGAGACTGGAGCTTTGCTTTCTATTCATTCATTCATTCATTCATTCATTCATTCATTTGTTTATTTATTCTTTCATTCATTTCTTTATCTACTTATTCTTTCATTTATTTGTATGTTTATTTATCTGTTTGTTTGTTTGTTTTTACTGTGATTGGTTCCCAGTATTTCTTAAGGAGATATATAGACATACATACATATATGTATGCATATAAATATATACATGTATGTATATGTATATTTGCCACTTTAGAGTTTGGAAAATGCTTTCATAGCCATTGTATCATGTAATTTTCTCTGTGAAATAGACAGAAATGATATTCTTTTTTTTTCAGCTTTATGGATAAGCAAAGAAAACTGAGCTGAAAACAACTAACTTATTTAAGGTCACCTGGCTAATAGGAGGCAAAGCAAAACCTGGAATCATGCAATGTTAGAAGTAATCTGGAACTCAGAGATTTAGAGATGGGACATCTTTAGCAGCATCCAGTCCAAGCCCCTTATTTCATTGTTAAGGAAAACCAGGTCAAGAGACTTTTGTCCATAGTCACATAAATAGTAATCATGGGTGTGCTAGAGCTAGCTTGAACTAGAGTCAGTTGTTAAATGATCAAGCATGAGCATTTATACGTCAGAAATGGGCAAAGACTACAAATCAAGGAGTAATTTATCATTTTGATGATTGGTTAGACTTAAAAAAGAGATGGAGAAAATGTTGATAAAGGAAATTAAATGTTAAAATGTGTCAAGCATACATTTTTTTTTAGACCAGAGAGCTAGTTGTTAAACACTTACCAATATAACACTGATAGTAAGTGGCAGGGACAGCTAGGTGGCATAGAGTACCACAATCAGGAAAAACTGAGCTGAAATCTAGTCTCAGATACTTACTAGCTTTGTGACCCTGGGTAAGTCACTTTAACCCTGTTTGCCCCAGTTTCTGTATCTGCAAAATGAGTCAGAGAAGGAAATGTCAAACAAGACCAGTATCTTTATCAAGAAAACCCCAAGGACAGTGTTGGTGTACTATGGTCCACAGGGACATGAAAAGTCTGACACAGCTGAACAACAATAAAAATAAGTGGCCAGAGCCAGTATTTACACCTGTGGATTCGAACCCATCTGACTTCAGATCCTATACCCTACTGCACCATACCACATCCCTTAGAGATCTTCTTGTGGAACCTCATTGTATAGATGAGAAAACTGAAGCCTAGAGAACAAACACTGGGCTATGAGAACGGGATGATTGACATTTATACAATATTATTCAACAGTCACATCCAGCATCTGGCACATACTTCTCCCTTGTTTTTATCTTCAGACAATGTCAGAAGTAGAGGAGATCTTATCTCCTCTAGATCTAATCTACCACTTCTTTTTACAGATGAAAAAACTTAAAGCCCAAGGACTGTTTATGTGACTTGTCCTAGTTGATGGCTGAGTTAGGACTAAGATTTCAAGATTGCAGAATTTTAGAGTTGGAAGTCGCCTTAGAGTCCATTTATCCTAAACCACTAATTTTATAGTTGGAGAAAGTTAAGTTCATTCTCAGGAAAGTTAAGCTAGTTGTCTCAAGTCACAAAGACCTTTCTCTTTCTGTTATATCATACTAGGTTTCATGTAGCTCTTGAGTTGCAAGGTACTCAAAATGTATGGGAAGAGAACTATATACAGTCATCCTTTTCACATCAAGGTGGAGAGGGTTAGGAGTATCACCCATGCCTTCTGGAAAATCTGCATAAAATTTTTTGTTCCTCCCTTCATATCAGGAAAGAAATCTGAATTTTTTTCTTTTTCTCTTGTGGGGTGTTTACAGTACCTTATTATAAAATTTGGGTTGATGTATTATACAATACCATATATATATTTAAAAATGCAACAGCATTTCTTAGTTTCTAAACTTCTTCATGTCATCCTGCTGTCCTTCTTGTATCATCTGCAGCTTCTGCAAAATTTCCCCCAAATTCCTATTTAGTTTTTTATGCCAACCCACCATATATTGACACCACAATGGGGAAAGTTGAGATGTGAAGGGATGACTGGAGATCATGCATGATATTGGGTGAACTCTAATGTACCTTGAGTCAGCTAGGTGGCGCAGTAGATAGACTACCTCTCTTGGAATCAGGAGAAATATTTTCCTGAGTTCATATGTGGCCTCAGATTCTTGCTAGCTGTACGACTCTGAACAAGTCACTTATCTCTGTTTGTCGTAGTTTCCCCATCTATAAAATGAGCTGGAGAACGAAATGGCATACCACTCTAGGATCTCTACCACGAAAATCCCAAATGGAGTCATGAAGAGTCAGAAATGGCTGAACACCAACAAAAAAATGTTCCTCTGAGCTCTAAATTCTATTTTCCTATGGTCCGATATGAATCACTCATGTCATTTTGGGTTTCTACTATGCATAATTATTTATGCATTATGGTATGGATGAGGAAATAAGAGTGCTTGAGCTCTTGGCTCTTCCATTTACTATCTCAAAAATGGTGGGAAATATAATACTCAGGTCTCAGTTTCCTCATCCATAAAATTAAGGTTTAGGTAGGATGACCTCTAAGGTCCCTTTCAACTCAAAGTTAATGAACCTGTTCGGGGAGAGGACACGATTTGATCAATGGCATGGGAGACTTTGCAGGCAAATTTGGACTAAATTATGGTATACTATTCCCTTTCATAACAAAATGATTTGGTGCAAGAAAAAGAAGCCATCACAGGGCAGTAAGAATTGGTTATAAAGGAGATGTCAATTTTAGTCTCGGCTTCTTCCTTCCAGAGTGAATAATTCTCTGTTTAAGATTCCTGTTGATTTAACAATAGTATCATGTGTTTTTCTTACTTGAAATTCCTTTTACAATAACAAGATAAGTGAAGTTTGTTTAGATTTCAGATAAGCCTACGATAACCCCCTCCCGAAGGTAGGGGAAATACTGTTCCATTCTGTGGAGAAGTTTAGGCTCCCATAGGATTAAAGGCAGACTTTGCGAAATCTGCATTTAAAGGGGGAACTCAAACCACTTTATAAACATGAGAGACCTTTGAACTTCGTAGGAGTCCTAAGGAGTGTCTGAGTGTAGGATTCTAGGTCAGAAAAATCACAAAAAGCCTTTATTTCCTCACTATAAATTGCTTACTTCTTAACTTCCACCTGGTTTATTTTGTTGTCATGAGGATCTAGTAATGCATGAAGAGAGATTTCTTGAAGGACTGGGTTTTGAATTCAGTTTTTAAGTGAAGCCACATTTAGTTGCTATATAAACCACATCAATTCAATTGACATGCATTTAACAAATGCCAATTATATGCCAGGTACTGGCATACATTCAAATATAGCCCTGTCCTCAAGGAGCCTATGTTCCATTGGGGGGAGTGGTGTAAGGGAGGGACATGTATACAAGTAAATACCAAATATGTAGAGTGATTTTGAAAGAGGGCACAAGTCTAATGTGAAATACAGTTTGTTAGCTTAAAGTTAACAAAAAAAAAAAAAAGTTAACAGAAATTCCAGAAGGCACAATGGAAGGGTAAGAAAGAAGGGTAAGAAGGGTAAGAAAGAATGGTAGGGATATAGGAAGGATAAGTCTGACATGAATGGCTATTAGGTTATCAGAGGCAGCTAGGTATCACCATATAGCATAGAGGACTGGGTCTGGAGTCAGGAAGACTGTCTTCCTGAGTTCAAATCCGACCTCAGACACTTCCTAGCTGTGTGACCCTGGGCAAGTCACTTAATTCTGTTTGCCTCAGTTTCCTCATATATAAAATGAGTTGGAGAAGAAAATGGGAATTCACTGCAGTATCTTTGCCAAGAAAAGCCCAAAAAGGGTCACTGCGAGTCAGATACAACTGAAATGACTCAATATGTTGAATACAGAACAACTCCCTGAGAGTGAATGTGCCACCCAGCTGCCCATATTTGACATATACCCTTAGAAAATGTCTACATTTCTCACATACTACATGGGAGGTTTTCTTTCAGGTGAAAAACAGCGGTCACCTAAAGGTTAAATTTGTAAGGATGAAATTAATTGCATTTGCCTTCCGGAGGTCAGGCTTAATAGACATGAAAGGGTAGAATGTTCCTGTTGCCTGGCTTAATTTTATTGAGTCTGTCCACCAGCAGCTACTGCAATAATCCAGGCAGCTAGATGACTCAGTGGATAGAGCACTGGACCTAGAGTCAGGAAGCCCTGGGTTCAAATTTGGCCTCAGATACTTAACAACCTCAGCTTGACCCTGGGCAAGTCATTTAACGTCTGTGTGCCTTCATCCACTGGAGAAGGAAACAGCAAACCACTTCAGTATCTTTACCAAGAAAACCCCATGAACGGTATTGGCATGTTATCATCTACAGGTTCACAAAGCATTGGACATGATTGAACAAAAACTATAGAAGAAGCATGTCAAAAGAATTTTGGTTTTGAGACCAGAGGTTCTCAGTTCTAATCTCAGGTCTGTTGCTTCACTACAGATGACCTTGATCAAGATACTTTACCTGTTTAGACCTCATTTTCTTTTCTAAAATGAGGATAGGATAGGTGGAGACCCAGAACAGAAGTCTGGAGTTAGGAAGGCCTAGGCTCAAGTCCTTTTTGTGACTCACACTAGTTGTATCACCCCAAGCCATTACTTAACCTTTGTGTGCCTCAGGCAGCTCCCAAGGATTTGTCTCCTAAATCATAGATGGCTAGATAGAGGAATTTCCCATATTATTTGATAAAGTCACAGATTATCCTCATGTTTTTAGCTATTTGAACTTAACATTCTCTTCTTTCTTTTCAGCTGAAACAACCACCTTCAGACTTCAACCCAAACAGACTTCGAGAAATACATGGTCTAATAACCCAACAGTAAGAGCTTGTTTTCACTTGTGAGCTAATGCTGATGATTCATAAATCCTTATTGACCGACTAACTGAGCTCATCTAGGTTTCAAAAGTAAAATGAGCTGCCTCAGGAGGTAGTGAGTTCTTTTTCCTTAGACGTCTTCAAGCAAAGGCTGGTTTGCCACTCATTGGGTATGTTCTTAGAGAAGATTCCTATTCAGGTAGGGAGGTTGACCTCTGAGATTTCTTCAAACTTGGAGTGTCTGTGATTTCCTAGGACTGAGTGAATGTTTATGCCCTCTCACACCACCCCATCACACGTCAGAGTGGTACATGAACTTCCTAGTTCCAGACTACTTCTGCAAGACTAAGTACTCTGACTGTCCTCTGGCCTGCTTCTTTCCCTTGTGAAAACTTTCATCTGAGTAACTGTGAAGTAAGATGGCATTTTGGTGGCACACCAGTTAGAGATATCTTAAATAAACTGCTTATTCAAAAGAAACAAAGGATCAATATTATCATTCTCTAAATATTAATATTTGAAAAACCTGTTAACCATTTTTTCCCCAACTGTATTTTATCTTTAGAGGAGGGGTAAAGTACAGAGGTGGTATAGTGTATAGAACACTGGGTCTAGAGTCAAGAGGTGCTAAGCTCAAATCGTTCTAATTGTGTGACCCTGGGCAAGTCATTTAACCTCTGTCTTCCTCAATTTTCTCAACTACAAAATGAGGATAACAATTGCACCAGTTTCACAGTGTTGTTGTGGGGATCAAATGAAAGATAAATAAAGTGACCAGCATAGTGCCTGGCATGTAGTAGGCACTTAATAAAAGCTGGTTCTCTTTCCCACTTCTCTTCCTCAAACCTCCTCATATTCCAGATGAGGAAACAGATTGAGACCCAAGGAGGGGAAGTTATTTGCACAAGGTGGAGCAAGTGGCCAGGAAATCATTTTCAGCATAGGAGATTAGGGGATCCATAACTGAGGAAGTGGATATTTCAGCTGGACCTTCAAGGAGAAATATGCCAATAGATTAAAAACAGGAGACAATGGGAATGAAGGAAGGAGAGTATGTACAAGCACAAGGGCCAAGAAAGGTCAACAAGCTCATGAAACATCAAGTGGTTCTTTTTAGATGGAATATAAGGATGCACAATTAATACCAAAAATGAAGCTGGATAAGTAGTTGGGAATCAGATTATGAATGTACTAAGCGTCAGGCTGATTAGTTTGTGTTTTACCTGCTAGGCAATGAGAAAACATGGAACATTTTTAGGTTAGGGAGGTGATATAGTCATTCTGGTCATTAGGAGGTGATATGGTCTTTAAACATTAGGACAATTATTTTGGCTTTGGTGCAAAGGATGGATCACAGATTCCATTGATTAGAGACGGATATCATTTAGGATTTATTACTATCATACAAGGAGAAAAAATGAGGACCTAAACTAGGGTGGTGGTAATGGAAATGGAAAGAAGGGGCCAATGTGAAAGAGATTTTGGAGGTAATCCTAAAGATAGGACTTTAAAATAGATTATATGTGAAGCAAGTAAGAGAGAAGATTCAGAGTATTGAGGTTATAAGATGGTTGTGAGGCTCTGATGAGGTAGCATTTGCAAAGAGCTTTGCATACCCTGGGTAACTGGGATGACGTTGGTTCCATCAACAAGAGATTCTTTAGGGTTTTTGTTTCCAATTTATCTATTTCTCTTCTAATTTTTAATACTTCGTCTTCTGTGCTTATTTTAGGTTTATTTTTAAAAAATACATATTCAGATAATTAATATATTTTTTTCTATTTTGTTAATATATGTTTTTAGGGATATGATTTTGCCACTGAGGATAACTTTTGCTGCACCACAGAAGTTTTGGTATGTTGTTTCATCATTATAATTTTCTTTCAATTGTTTCTATGATTTTTTTTCTTTGACCCATTCATTAGTTTGGATTTCATAGATCTCTATTTGAGTCTGTGTCTTTTGTTTGTGGTACCTGAACCAATGCATATTTTTATTGTGTTGTGGTCTATTAAGGATGTATTTACTATTTATGATTTTTTACATTTTTTTGAAGTATCCCTGTGCTCTAACATATGGTCAATTTTCTTTAAAGTTCCATGTAGTGCTAAGAAATACGTATATTCTTTTGTAGTTCCATTTAGAAGATGCCACAAGTCTTTTAGCTCTAGTTTCTCTAGCAATTTGTTCAGCTTCATATTTTCTCTTGTTTATCTTTCTACTAAACTTATCCAAAACTGAAAGAAGGATATTGAAGTTTTGTCTCTATATTGTGTTACTGTCTACGTATTCTTCTAACTTAGTTAGTATTTCCTTTATGAATTTTGATTCTATGGCATTTGGAGCATATAAATATTTTACAGATATTTGTTGTCTATGATTCTTTTCAGCATAATGTAGTATTTTATTTAATTCTTTTTTATTTTTTTAATGTCTTTTGTTTGTTTGTTTTTTGCTTTGCCAGATAGCATAATCGTAAGTCCTGCTTTTTTGAATTTACTTGATGAATAATAGCTTCTGCCCCATCACCCTTAGGTTTACTTTGAGTTTGTCTTTGATTTTTAAATGTGTTTCTTATAAGTAATAGATTATGGAGTTTTATTTTCTTATCTATCACTTTTTAAATTTTATAGTATCTTTTAATCCATTCACATTTAAAGTTATGAGTTAGGTTTACATTTTTCTACATTTGTCTCAAACATTGGTGTATTTTTTATTATGAATTTTTTTGCACTTTTTCTTTGTAAACAAAGTACTATGTCTCTTCAGTTACCTTATCTCATATTTTCTTTAAGATGGCTATTCCAGTAGACTCTCTTCCTCTTACCCTTGATCTGCCTTCCCATTTTTACCCCTTTCCCTTTGGGGTTGTGTTTGCTATTTCCTTTTTCTTTCTTGCTTTTATCTAGTTATTTAATTCTTTTTTTCCCCTTTGAGTCAAGTAGATACTACCTTCCTTGCCTCCCTTTCAACTAAATTTTTTTATTAGGTTTTTTTTTTAATTTCCTGGAAGCATTTCTCCTCCCTTCTCCCCTCCGCCTGCCATTATCCACCCTCTTTTTCTGATGGCTCTAGATCACCTGCTCTGGTTCATGATCTCTAGACTTAATTAGCCTTTCTGTATTTTCTACTTCTCTTATTGAGTCAAAATTTCTGAGGCGTCTAATCTGTGTTCTCCCCTCTAAGTAGTTTTTGCCACTGTCTTATGGAGTTTGCTTCAGGTTCATTTTTATTTCTAAAAATGTTTCGAACACCTCTTTATTATTCAATACCTATTTTTTTTTCCTTTTTAGCTAAGCTTAGATTTGCAAGGTAGGTGATCCTTGGATGCATCATTTTACTCCGTTCTCTTTTGAACTGTCCAGTGGGAGCAAAATATTCTCATGTTATTTCAATTTCCTTTCATTTGTATTTGAGTGTCTTTCTCCTGATTGACTTGTAGAATTTGTTGTTTCTGGGTTAAACTGTCAAATATATCCATTATGAGTCTTGAAGTTTAAAGCCTTGAATTTTTTTCTGACTACATATTGATTTAGCTTTAAAATGTAATGTTTTGTGGTTGTTTTTCAGTCATTCAGTCATATCCAACTCTTTGTGACCCCATGGACTATAGCATGCCAGACCTCTTTATCCTCCATTATCTCTCAAAGTCTGTCCAAGTTCACATTCATTGTTTCCATGATATTATCTATCCGTTTCATCCTCTGACATCCCCCTTTTCCTTTAATGTTATCTATGTTTATTGTATTTTTATTTTTTGGTTAAATATTCCCAATTACATTTTAATCTGTTTCTGACACTCAGGGGTGTCATGGACTGCATGTGGCCTAAGTCAGGTGTTTGATATCTCTGGACCTACACCATGGGAACAGCTTAAGTTGCTTTATTTTTGGTGCATGATTTCTGTTTTGAAGAGGTTTGAGAGGTCATGAGGTTCAGAGAAAATGTCTAATCCTTCATCTTCCTGTTCATATGACCTGGAAATCCCCATTAGATCTGGAGACAAAATGTGTTTTCTGTGCAACTGGCAATTAACCAGAAAGATTAAGAAGTATCCCCTTTTCTCTGAGCTAATGTAGATTTTATTACAATAATCACAGAATCTCAGAGCTGTAAAACTTGTGGGGTAAATGCTATTATTATCGCTATTTTACTGACCAACTTGAGTATAAATATGGGTCTTGAGTCTCCCCTGCCCAATTTTACCACAATTTATGGATTACTGAATTGTTATGAGTTGAGGTAAGTACATAAATATATTGTTATTATTATTGCTTCTCCCAACTCAAAATTTTGTTTGTGTTTCCATAGGAAGTAACTTCACCAACTGAATTACAAAAGTTTGATGACTACACAGGAATTGGAATATATATTGGTGTTAGTGTCTCTATGGTACTAGTCTTGGCTCTTGTCCTTGGTACCTTAATTCTCCAAAGTAAGTCATTTCAAGAAATTCTTCTCATTTTTTTGTAAGGGTCTTTAAACAATTTTAAATTCAATTTTCTTTTCTTTTTTCTAATTTCAGTGTTATTTTATTTGTAGTTTCCTATTTTTCCATTCCATCCCCATTGAGGAAGTAAAGGAAAAAACAAATTGTTACACATATGTATAGTCAAGAAAACAAGTTAACTTATTGGATATATTAAGTAGATTTTATATGTGTATATATATACATATATATATAACAATTATTATTGAGGTATATAAATGTGTGTGTATATATGAATAAATATATGAAAATATATGTATACATATGCACATACATATACGTATATATGGGCAGTTAAGTGGTACAGTGGATAGAATACTACTTCTGGAATCAGGAGTACTCATTTTTCTGAGTTCAGATCTGGTCTCAGGCACTTGCTAGCTGTGTGACCTTGGGCAAGTCACTTAACACTAATCTGTAAAATGAGCTGGAGAATGAAACAGTTATCTTTGCAAAAAAAAAAACCCCAAATGGGTTCATGAAGAGTCAGACATGACTGAAAAAAATGACTGAACAACAAAATACATATATAGTATATTTGTATGTCTTTGTGTGTGTGTGTACACACACATTTACATATATACATATATATACATACATATACCCCCACACACATGTGCCTCAATCTGCATTCTGAGTTCATTGCCTCTCTATCTGGAGGCAATGCTTCATCATGAGGCCTCTGGATTAGTAATTATGTTGATCAAAGTGCCTAAGTCTTTTGAAGTTTTGTTACAATATTACTGCTATTGAATAGATTCTTCCCCTGGTTCTGCTCATTTCACTTTGCATTAGTTCATATGAGTTCTCCCAGATTTCTCCAAAACCATCCCCTTCATCCTTTTTAAAAATAGCATAATATTATTCTATTACATTCATATTCCATATGTTTAGCTATTTCCTAAGTGATATGTACCCTTTCTGTTCCAGTTCTTTGATGCCACAAAAAGAGCTACTATAAACATTTTTGTATGTTTGGTTCCTTTTCCTCTTGGATCTCTTTTGGGTATAGGAGCTGAGTCAAAGCTTATTCACAGCTTGGTAGTCTTTTGGACATAGTTCCAAATTGCTCTCTGGAATAGCTAGATCAGTTCACAATTAATGTATATTAAGGCACCTATTTTCTATAGCCTCTTATATTTGTCATTTTCTGTTTTTGTCAACTAATGTCAACATCTAACGAGGGTGAGGTGGGACCTTAGAGTTGTTTTAATTGGCATTTCATCAATTATTGGTGATTTAGAACTTTTTCAGGTACCCTGAAAGCTGCCTATTTATATCCTTTGACCTTTTATCAATTGGGAAATGGCTCTTATTCTTAAAAATTTTGCCAGAGTAATTTTCATAAAATTATTATGACTATTTTTTATGTTACTGCCTTGCTCAATAACCTAAACTGGGTCTCTATTGGTGGCTTCACGTGTCAGATGTAAATTTTAGGGCCTGGTTTCTCAATCTCTCTGCAATCCAACAGATATATCCCAATTTGTTTCCCATTTCTTGACCAAGCATACATATATATGTATGTATGTATGTATCTCCTTCTCTCTCTATTCATATTGGTCTTTTTAATGATCCTATCACAAACCATGTGCCACTCTACTTGCCTCTCAGACTATTTCTCTTGCCTCCCTATATCCAAATCCTACTCAGTCTTCAATGACCATTAAGGAAGGCAGGGCCAATTGTGTGTACTTTTTTATTGTGCTCCATCATTTCTAGAGGCAATAAGGTATAGTGGAGAGAGGGTTGACTTTAGAATCAGAAAGACTTGGGATCAATTCCTGCTTCTGATACATCCTAGGTGTGTGGCCATGGTCCAATCACTTAAATTCTCTTGGCCTCAGTTTTCTTATTTGTAGAATCAGGAGGTTGGGCTACATGGTTTCTAAGATCCCTTTCAGCTCTGAATATATCATCCCAAGAACAAATTTCTCTTTTCAATCTCTACTCCTTATTACTTCTATTTTTGTCCTCTGGGACCAAGTCAAAAAAAAATTAATATGGCAACCCTTAGAATACCTGAAGACTGTGGTCCAGAGTTGTTCAATCTGCAAAAATAGCCATTGAGGTAGAGTTATGTTGGGGGTGTAAGCTCAGTTCCATGTGGACAGTCTCGGGCGGGTAAAGGTGAGAACTTCTAAATCTTAGAGTTCTCATGAGGCCCCCCAGAAAACAGCAGGGAATCGAGGAGTGAGACCGAGCTATCTCGTGTATTTCCACCTCTTCCCGTGAGAAACGTGATGGGAGAGAGCTCTCCCCGCCCTCGAGATTGGCCCGGGTCTGGGCACACCTATTGTTATCTAACAGGCACGGTATTCAGGTGCAAACTACACGGCTGGAGAGCTTAATTAGGGTCAGGAAAGCCTGAAGGCGCTCTTAGCGCTGAGGGGCCCTTACAGGACAGAAGGCCCCTTTTCCTCTCTTCGCTCTTCCCTCTCCCCTCTCTCCCCACTTCCACTTCTGCTTTCATTCCCTCACTGTAAGATCTTTGCCTCCTTGGGAGATTTCTCTCTCTCTCCTAAGGAAGAGTTCCCCCTGCACATGTAACCAGGACCCTGAATAAAGCCTAACCCTTGTTCGACTCCGGAAAGTCTCTTCTCTCATACGTTTATCCGGTTTGGCCAGCCGAAGACCTGTGATAGGTAAGGTAAGACTCGGGTAGCCCTCAGGCCTCTAGGCCTGGCAGAGTTATGTGCCAATAACCATCTATTAAAGGGACATGGTCACTTTAATGAATAGAACCTCAGACCTTCCTCATTATCTGAGATGCTCACCTTCCTTCAGGGCCTTAGTTTTATAGTGCTTGATACCTGGACAATACAAAGAAACAATGTAAAATACAGAGTTTCATTGGTTGATAGATTTTGACCATGAAGGTCTAGAGGAAATACAGAATCCCATGACTGCCAAACCTGTCTTGACCTTCCAGGAGGGCCTTTTTATTGAATGTGCAGACCCATGGGCTGGGCAAATAGTCATGATGTCAAGACATCCACATGAGCTGATGGGCTGGTACACAATGTGGCCACAAACTGGCTCTATGTACAAGACTTCATGTCCAAGTCTGTCTTTGGCAATCAGAGTCACTTGTGGGCCAAATGCTCATGGCCAGCTCCTTATGTTGTGCAATAGAGAAATGATGAAGGGTGGAGGGGCAACAAAAATAACTGAGGGATTTTTCATGTCATTGAGTCATCTCCGCCATGCTGGGCTTGGTCCCCTACTCAGCAGGAAGAAAGGGTGGAGGTCCTCTAGTTATCTTCCTATGATTAAGCAAGTGAACTTCAGAACAAGTCAGTAACTTAGAGCTTGTAGTTTTGGAGCTGATTATAGCAAAGAATCTATCTAACCTTATCTAATACAGCAATTATATACTAGTATTCATATTAATTGATTCTACCAACTGAATGGATATTAACAGATAAATATGACAGAAATAATCACTACCCCCTGTGGAATCACACTAAATTGAATGATATTTATTGGAATAAAAATACAATAAACCATTCCTTACAAGACAGTCTATCAGATCTTACTTAAGACTTCTTCAGACTAAATAACCCTAGTTTCTTTGACCAATGACTATATTGCATGATCTCAAAGTTCTTTACCTTCTGGGTACCCTCAATTTGGTTCCGGTTTAGTTTGGGTTTAATTGCTTGGTTTGGGTTTGAACTGGCTCACTAGATAGACCTTAGGACTCTATATGTTTGGTAGTGTTTTTCACCTTTTGAGTAAATTGCTTTTAGTTAATGGTTTAATTTATTAAAAAGCAGCACAGAAAATTAGTAATTTTTTCTTGGTTCTGGTTATGGAATCTGTTTGATTCAAGACCTTCAGGGCTGTGCTCTATGTACAAGACTTCATGTCCAAGTCTGTCTTTGGCAATCAGTTTGAACTTAATAAACACTAAATAAAATGGCCATATATATATATATATATATATATATATATATATATATATATATATATATATATACACACACACACACATATACACACACACATATATGAACAGAAAAAAATGATTGTACATGAAAATGGGGATCTTTCTTATTTATAGCTGCCTGATTCACTATGATTCTTTTTCTCCATTAAAAATATTCCAGTGACACTCTTTTCTTTTTCTCTTCTTTCTTTCTTTTTGTGTCTACGCTATGCCTGCTTCTTACACCCCACTCCTAAATTAGTAAACAAAACAAAGCCATAACAAATATGCATAGTCAAGCAAAGAGCAAAAACAACAATGAAACAAAACCCTCCCATATTGACCACATTTGAAAATGTCTGTCTCATCCTGTATCTTGAGTCCATCACATCTCTAACAAGAGATGGGTATCATGCTTTGTTATTTGTTCTTTAGAACCATAATTGGTCAATGCATTGATCGGTGTTCTTAAGAAAGATATTCATTCTTGCAGTCCTGGAGGGGAACACTGTACTAAGTGGCCTACTTAAAAAATTTTCTTTTTAATGGCATGTAATTTAGTTAAGTGTTTTTCAGAGAAATTAATTTCTCTGCCACAGAATCTAGGTCTATTCATAGTATGTATATATAGCCCCCAGGTCCTCTTGTATAGTATCACAATTCAATTCAATTGACATTTATTAACCTGTACTCTTTGTCAGGTACTGTGCTGGGTTTTGGATCTGGATATCTAGGTGGTGAAGGAGATAGAACAGTGGGTCAGAAAGATGCAAGATCAAATTTAGCCTCTGACAGTATTAGTTTTGTTACCCTGGATAAATCACAACTTCTGTTTGCTTCAGTTTCCTCAACTGTAAAATGGCTATAATAATAGTACCAATCTCCTAGAGTCATTATGAGGATCAAATGAGATATTATTGGTAAAAAGCATAGCATGGTACCTGACACATGGTAAGCATTTAATAAATGCTTGTTTCTTTCCTTCCTTCTGTACATCTTTCCTTCCTTCCTCCCTTTCTCCCTCCCTTTCTCCCTCCCTTCCTCCCTTCATTCCTTCCTCCCTCCTCCCTCCCTTCCTTCCTTTCTCCCTTTCTTCCTTCCTTTCTCTCTTCCTTACTTCCCTCCTTTCCTTTCTTCCTTCTTTCCCTCCTTCCTTCTTCTCTTCCTTCCTTCCCTCCTTCCTTCTTTTCTTCCTTCCTTTTCTCCTTCCTTCTCTTTTTCCTTTCTTTTGGGTATATAAAGAAACAATCCTTCCTAAAGGATTCAAAGTCCTCAGGTTGTAGGAAGTGGGACAAACAAGTTGTATACAGATAATTCAGCACAAAATAAATACAAATTCATTCCTGGACATCAGAAAAGGCTACCACCCTCCAGGCTCTGGGAAGTCCTCTTGTAGGAGGTGGCCCTGAGTCACCTCTGAGGCTAAGAGCTGAAGAGGGAGAGCATTCTCAGCATTCCAGTACTACCTCTGTATAGGGGATGAGAAAAGAGATGGAATCTTGGACTCTCTTTATCTCCTCAGGTGGGAGAACACCACTTCTGTTACTCATCCAGAATGCAGTTCAGTTCAAAAGTCATTTGTGCAGGGTATCTTGAATATAGAAAAGTGGTATTGGAGACAGCTTCCTTGTCTCTCATTGGCTGTATATCTTGTTGGTGCTGATTTAACTGCCTTTGTTACAGAATGACTTGCTCTGGGGACATAGAGAAAAATCATTGCCCATAATCAATTATTGCTATTGTTATTATTATCATAATTATAATTTTTATCCAATTCTGGTCTTCTTAAAAAATAGTGTTTAGATAGAAGTAGCTTGAGGATAAGTTGACAGCCCATTATTGTTCTTTCACATTAATATTCTGCACACTATTGCAGAAGTGCATAAAACAATTCCTTTTTGTCATTGGAGAAGAGTATTGGAATGGAATTTCGTCTCCTGTAGATTCACTGAAAGTGTCTCATAGACAGCTTTGGTAGCAGACAGGACAACAGAGATGTCATGGTTCTTGTACTGTTTCCAGTTAGTTTCGATTTCTTCTGCCAATTTTATATATTTTGAATAATTTTATTTCCATGTATTTTGGAGATTATGAATATTGAGCGTTGTTTTTGTTTAGTCATTTCAGTCATGTCCAACTCTTTGTAACCTCCTTTGGGGTTTTTCTCTTGGCAAAGATACTGGGGTGATTTGATACTTCCTTCTCCAACTCATTTTACAGATGAGGAAACTGAGGCAAACAGGGTTAAGTAACTTGCCCAGGGTCACTCAGCTAGTAGGTGTCTGAGGTTGAATTTGAACTCAGGTTCTTCTTACTCCAGAACTAGACTTCTATCTATTGTATCACCTAGCTGTCCATACTGAGCATGGATACATCTATTAAGAGTATTGCTTCAAAACTGTTATGGATCTATGTTATGTCTGAAAGGTTGTGAGCAACAATTCTCACTGTAATGATACTCCAGTCCAATTCAGTTCATTTACTGGAATTCTTAAAGAAAATAGTAATGATGATGATGATGATGATGATGATACATTAATTCAAAAATAATGATAGAATGCTAGGTGATATAGTGGATAGAGGGCCAACCTGGAGTCTGTAGAACCTGAATTCAAATCTGCCCTCAGACACTTACTAGCTGTATGAGCCCTGGAAAGTCATTTAACTCTGTTTGCCTCAGTTTCTTCAACTGTAAAATGAGCTGGAGAAGAAAATGGCAAACCCTCCAGCATCTTTTCCAAGAAAACTCCAAATGGGGTCATAAAGAGTTGGACACAACAAATTGACAAAACAAAAAGAACAGAGTAAGTATATATATATATAATTTCAATTTGAAGGTAGATCCAGATCATGGGCAGTAAGTTTAAAGCCTGTATTTTATATCTCATTGCATATTTTTTTTACTGACATACTCACTTGACTTTTTTTTCCCCAAAAAAATCTTTTTAGGGCATTCCTATAACAAAAACAAGTTGCAGAAATCCAGGTAAATATAATTTTATTGCCCTCCTTGCCCTCTGTACATTTCTAGTTCTCTCCTGTTTTCATGCCTTTGCTTGGAATATCCTTCCTAACTTCCTATCCCTCAGTTCTATCTTTTGAAATCTTACCCTGCCTTCCAGACCCAGCTTAAGTACTATTTCCTATAGGAAATGATCTTTTTTTCCTACCCGCCACTCTCTTCTCTCACTCCAAGGTTAGAAGTAGTCTTTGTTTCTTTACATGTATAGTACCATGTCCTGATCTCATACTTTCCATGCTGAAGGATAGTTAGTTGAGATTTGTGTAAATGCCATACTCCCTTTGCTGGAGCTTAGATCCCAAAAAGGCAGGGACCATCTTTTTATTACTTTCGTATCTCCTCCATCACCAAGCACAATGCTTTGTATGTGATAGTTGCATCATAGGTGGTTGTTGAATGAAAGAATAAAAATAAATGTAGAATGAATCTCAGTCCAATATTATGCATGTATTGACCCTATATAACACTATTCCTAAGCTTACATATTTAGCCATGATCTCTCTCAACTTTATTTGAGTTCTGTATTTCCAACTGCATAGCAGTGTGTACCAGAGAAAGGTGATGAGCGTGTGTGTGTGTGTGTGTGTGTGTGTGTGTTGGGAAACAAGAATTTATTAAACACCTGCATAGTATTTCCTTCCCTTCTACTATGGGTCGGACACTATGCTAAACACTTTAGAAATATTATCTCTTTTTGATTCTCATTATAACCCTAGGAAGTAGATACTATTATTACCTCCATTTTACAACTGAGTAAACTGAGGCAGACAGAGGTTAAGTGACTTGTCCAGGGTCGCGCAGCTAACTATCTGAGGCCTGATGAAGTCTTTCTGACTTTAGGCTATCTATCCCCTGTACTTACAGGCTAGCTGCCTCAGAAAATCTATACTTGTTCATATCCTTATCTTAAACTCAGTATGTCCAAAACTGATCTCATCCTCTTCCATTCCATGCTCTCCAATGCATATCAATCCTTCCCATGTGCCCCAGGGGAATCACTGTTTTCTCAGTCTCCTAGCCAGGAAACTTTTGGAGTTATTTAAAATTCTTCCATATTTTAATTCTTCGTCCCTTCTATCAATGTCAAAGAAATCAGATTGTTTTTCCCTTTAAAATGTCTCTAGTTCCATTTTTACTGCTCTAAGCTCTTACATCTCATATCACATCTGCATTATTGAACTGCATTAACAGGTGAATTTTAAAATTATGTTTTTGTTATTCCCTTGCTAAATAACTTAAATTGTCTCTCTATTGCCTGTTGCATGCATCAAGTTCAAATTCCTGTGCCTGGTTTCCAGATCTCTCTGCAATCCAGTTTATCCCTCCCAGTTTGTTTCCCATTACTCGCCCAAACATGGAATCTCAGCTCTAGTCATATCTGTCTTCTTAATGTTCCTAGAACAAGTCATGTTTGTGTTTCTCTCTGTACTTTTGCTCAGACTGCTCCCCCTACATCCCTTACCCACATGCTATTCAACCTTCAGTGGTCATGAAGGAAAGCAGGGCCTATTGTGTGCATTTTTCAGTTATGCTCCATCATATCTACTGACAGAGTAGCACAGTAGATAGAAGATTAGCTTTGGTGTCAGAAAAACTTGGGTTCAAGTCCTGCCTCTGATACATCCTAGGTGTGTGACCATAGTTCAATCACTTAAACTCCCTGGGCCTCAGTTTCCTTATTTGTAAAATGAAGGAGCTTACCAGATTGGCTCTGAGGTTCCTTTGAGCTCTAGTTTTGTGATGCTATAATCTTCCCCTTATCAGTTCTCCAGTGTTCTTTCAGAATTCTTCACTCTGACCAGAACTACTGAGGAGTCTGACCTTGACTTCCTTTAGAAGAGACCACTATTCTTGACCCACCACTCCCCTTATTGAGTTAGTGGTGGAATCACTAGCATGTACATCAGAAGTGTCAGACAATTTGCCCCAATTGCACATGGCCCACAATATACCTCTTTGACCTAATCAGAATAAAATATAATGGGAAAACTAAGATAAAAAAATAACTAAAAGTACAATGAAACATAGATAATACCATATTTTAAAACTAAGTCAACATGTGGCCCATAGGGACCCTTATGTATGGATTAGGGACCCCTGAACTGAAATGTTTTAGTTTGTCATCACCATAGCACATGAATGTGACAAAGAGATACTAGACTAAATTTCTACTGATCTGTCTGACTGGCTCCTCAAGACCAGTAGTAGACTTTATAGCCAAGAAAGGTAGCATAGTAGTCACTTAAAAATGACTGTTGAATGAATCAGTGCCTCACACAGGGACTGAATGTTGGATTTTAGCTGCCTTAGTACAAAAAAATTAAACTCCTAGGATGACCACACTGAGAAGGAAGGCAGCTGAGGGAAGTCATTTCCATTCCAGTGGAATCATCTATAGGGTGAGATTTCACAAGAGCCTATACCCTACAAAAATTCTTCTCCACTCATTTGATTAAAGCCTTGGATAAAGCTTCATTCCTTTAGCTTAATGCTTCTTTTCTAAGAAGTCAAGTCAACAAGCATTTATAAGATGATAACTACCTACCAGGCACTAAGCTAAGTTCTAGAGATACAAATACAAGAAGAAAGATTGTCTCTACCCTCACAAAGCTTACATTCTACTGGAGAAAGACAACACATAAAAAGGAGATGAATATAAGGGATAGGAGGAGGGTACCCGTGCCAGGGCATGGACAAGGTGGCAAAGTATAGAGAGTCAAGAAAGGGGGATAGGGAAGGAATAAAAGGTGGTTGGTCTGGACCCCTCCTCAAAATTGAGATTCTAGGAGGAACTCAGGAATGAGAGAAGGGACTTGAAGGGTAGAATGTAAGTTGAATGGAGGTGAAGTAAGGAGTAAAGAAGCTGAAGCATGGTCCTAAAGTCTGGAGAGTCAAAAGTTAAAATCCAAAAGCCCTAGACAGGGTATCATTGAGCTGCTATCGTTCATCTGTACTTTAGAATTTAAGAATAAGTTTTGATGGAAGGTTGGGGGAACACATATCACAAGGCAAGGCAAGTTACCACTAGGGTAGATGTAGGGATAGAGGCCTAGAAGTGGAGACTGACTAGACTAATTTCACAGTTTTTCATGGAGTATTAATGAACCTATGAGGGTTTTGTTTTGTTTTTTGCTTCTTCCTTTGGTTGGGTCACAGACTCTCAGGGCTAAAAATCACCTCGGGAACTAATACAATTTTCATCTGAGCCAAAATTCTATCTGCAATGCTCTAGTCTTCACCTGAGGACTGTTAGTGATGAGCAAGCCCCCTATCACCCCAAAAAGTCCATTTTGCTTTGGGGCAGCTTGACATACCTCCAATAGAACGAAAACTGCCTCTGCAGCTCTGCATGCCCCTAGTTCTGCTCTCCGAGATCAAACAAAACAAGCCAAATCTATCTTCCACATGATAACCCTTTAAATATTTAAAGATGACTATCACATCCCTTTTGTGAATCATTGATCCAAGTCTAACAGTGGTATGATGGGCCGCAGTGCTGGTGTGAGCAAGGTAGACCTGCCCTCTTACTTGTCCCTTCTCTTCTATAGGCAGAAAGCTGCTCCTCCTAATCCAGTTCCTCCTCTCTGAGAGAGAATTTTCCTATCAAACTCAACTGAGGAAAACAATGGGAAGGAAAAAAAAAGTGATGGCATTGCCTTTTAATGGGAGGAAGCTAATCATAGACTCCTCCACCCAACTTGTTGATTCATTCATTGTCTAGAGTTGTGGTTCTCAAATTTTTTGGTCTCCGGATTTCTTCACGTGCTTAAAAATTACTGAGGACACCCTCCCCCAACCTACTCCCAAGAACTTTCACTTATTTAGTTCTCTAGGTCCATATTAGAAATTAAAATATCTCAATATTATTATGGAAATAGTTTTAACCTTGTGGATCTCCTGAAAGGATCTCAGAGACCCAAATGGGTCACTGAATCACATTTTGGCAACCACTGCCCTGAAAGACTCTGGACTGGTGATTCCTACTTTGACAAGGTATAAAAATGAATTAGGGCAGCTAAGTGATACAGTGGATAGACCACCAGGCCTGGAGTAAGACTCATGTTCCTGAGTTCAAATCTGGCCTCAGACACGTATTAGCTGTGTAACCCTGGCAAGTCACTTCACCCTGGTTTCCTCATCTATAAAATGAGCTGGAGAAGGAAATGGCAATCCACTGTAGTATTTTTGCCAAGAAAACCCCAAATGGGGTCATGAAAGTCAGACACAATTGAAAAGACTAGACAACAACAAAAATGAATGAATAATACTATTTTTCTTGCTGTTGTTACTCTAAGCCACTAGTAAGGAAATCACGTTCTGGCAAAATACACCATAGTTCTAGATCTATTTATCCTTCTGCATATAGATGTTCTCTTCTCATTTCTCTCTACTACATTTGTGTAGTCACATCCATGGGCTAGCAATGCAAGGCTGACCAGCTTTTTAGAAGCGGAGAAAAATTTTGAGAAACATAACCTCTCAGGAGAGAAGCAAAGACAAGAATGAAAGATCTGTGTCAAGGGTACTAGTGGGTTTCAGTAGTGCCTGCTCAATCTCTTTTTCTCTGTTCAATCATCTATTGCTCATCATGGAATCTTGACATGTACTCCCCATGGCAGAAGCCTTTTTCTTATGTCTTCTCCTGTTGGTCACAGCTAGCCCATTTTTTCCTTGTGATGCGTACTCTTTTCTTATGTGGCTTCTACTTTCCCAATTTATTAACGTGGCAAAGGCTAGTTTGTTGGCCAAAGTTGGCCCTGCCAATCACAAGGTCAGCACAAGTTCCTGCGAATTTGCAAGAGCCCTGGTCTTGCCTCACCTGGTCACTACTTCAACATGTGCTTCTTGTCAACATCTTCCCAAAACTGAACTTTGTAGTTCAGATGCTGTGAGACCAGGGCAGAGTTTGATAGGATTAATGGATTATCATTATTATTATGTTTAGAAACATAAACGAACTTAGTTAGTGTTCAATTTAACAAGAATCTCTTAACCTTCCACTACTGTGCCAGGTGCTAAGAATATAAAGACAAAATGAAAAATATAGGCCCTCATCCATCAGTAACCTACATTTTGCTGGGGATGATACAATTTCACATTTATAAAGCTAAGTTCATAGCATAAAATTTTAGGAGGAAGAGATCTCTAATGACTACAATCATTGGTTTGTGGATTTAGAACTTGAAGGGATCTTGGAAGTCACTTAGTCCAACCTACTCTTTTTAGAGATGATAAAATAGAGTGCCAGCAAGGTGAAGGGATTTATACATAGCTAGTATAAAGAAGTGCACCCATTGAATCTAGAACTTCCTGACTCCCAATTCCATCCCTGTGTCCATGATGCTTCACCTTTTTTCTTTATGGTTTACAAAGCATTTTGAATCAATTTATAGCTGAAAGATATATTGGAAGTTAACTGGTCCGCCTCATTCATTTTTACAGGTGAGGAAATTGAGTCTTACAGAGGGGAAGTTACTTGCCCAGGGTCTCACAGGTAGTGACTTGCAGAACTAGGAATTCAAACTAGATCCAAATCCCACATTGTACTGCACCCTGCTGCTTCCTGGGCAGATCAGGAAAATCTTTCCATAACAGTTGTATCTGGGTTGAATGATAAAGGAAGTTAAGGATTCTAAAAAGCTGAAGTTAGAAAGAATGCATAATATCTAGGCACTAAGATAAGAGATGGAATGTCTTCCAGGTGCTTAGAGAAAGACACCTTGAACTTTTTAAAACATATTCAAAATAATCACAACCATAATTTTGCAAAAAGAGTTGTGCCAAAAAAGGTCCCGCAAAAAAAAGGCAAAGAGGGGCCAACAGATTAGATAAAATACATGTGTAAACTACCCAGTCACCATAATTGTGTGACGTATTCCAGGAGCATTCAGCAGCATGTGGAAGCAAGAATAGAGAAAGTAGATGATAATGGTAACCTTGGTTTGGGTTTGGCAAAGAATGAGTGAATGGTGATGGGATAAGCGATCATTTGAATTCTAACCTATGCTTATATTTGTGTAATTTAAAATCAGGTAGCTAAGGAGTTCAGTGGATAGAATACTGGGCCTGGAATCAGGGAGATTCATCTTCCTGAGTTCAAATCCAGGCTCAGACATTTCCTAGTTGTGTGACCCTGGGTGAGTCACTTAATCCTGTTTGCCTCAGTTTCCTCATCTGTAAAATGATCTGGAAAAGGATATGACTAAGCACTCCTATATCTTTACCAAGAAAACCCCAAATAGGGTCACGACCCATCAGACATGACTGAAAAGTCAAAGACTGCAAGAGCTTGTATTCTCTTGATTCATACTCATCATTTGCATTAAGAACATCTGCAAAATGAGTGAATCAAATTATCTCTAATATCACTTCCAGCCCTAAAAGGCTATAATTCTGTACTTTAAGAAATCATAAAAATGCCAATTACAATGGAAAAAATTTGAATGAATGTTCTGTGGGTCAGACCCAAACTTAGAATATTGAGCTGTTTAACTTCTTTGTCTTATAGTGCACAGATCAAGGTTGATAGCTTATGTATCTCATTCTTCAAGTGTGTTTCCTTAATTCTATACTAGATATAAAGATGAATATTCTTGGACCCCATTACTGACATCTATTTACCTTTCTATTTCCATAGTATGATCTCCATGTCAAATCCAATCCCTAAAGACCTAAGAAATATAGCAGCAGACAGGCTGCAAGCTGAAGAAAACATCTACACCATAGAAGAGAACATTTATGAAATTGAGGATGAATATGAATACGCAAGAGGAACATCATGACTTTACAAACCAGAAATAACTCCAATGATGTCTTTGTCTGTCTTATTTCAAGCCCACTGATCAACCTTAGGTGACCATGTCATCTCGTTCCTCAAACATTTTTCATTGGTCCCTATTTTATATAGGCTAAAATACAAAATCTTAAGTCTGGAATTTAAGCCCTCCACAATCAAGCTCCAGTCTACCTTTCCAAAATGATTTCACATTATTCCCCATCATGTACTCTCCATTTCAGTCAAACTGGTCTACCAGCTGTTCTGAACTTGACATTCTATCTCCCATCTCTGCATCTGTGCATCAGCTATCCATCTTCTGGGCCTGGAATGTGTAGAGAGCTTCCTTTCCTCCAAGGCTGTACTCAGATGTCACTTTCTCTTTCAAGCTTTCTCTGATTCCCTCCCAACTTTTTCCTATTCTTGTTCCCCAGTCATGAGTGTTTTCTGTCTTCTCAAATGATCTTGTTTTAATTTACCTGTGCATGCATCATATTCCTTAGCAGAATGGAAGCCCCTTAAGGTCAGGGATCTGTTTGTGTTTGTGTTTTGCTTTTATCTTTGTGTTTCTAGATATAGTACTGTCCCTTGTATATAGTTGATATTTAATAAATTTTATAAAAATTGAGTTGAATTGGCAGGGAAGTATGTAATATCAGAGCATCATGAAAACAGAAAATTGATCTGAGGAGAAACTTGTGTATAGTAAATACAGTGTCTGCTAGAACAGAGGGATTATAGGACCAAGTCTCTTTATTTTAGGTGCATTTAGCTTTACATGAATGAGGTGTAACATTTTCAGTACTTTATGGATAGAGTGCCAGGCCTGGAGTCAAGAAGACTCATCTTCCTGAGGTCAAATCCAAACTCAGACACTTCCTAACTGAGTGACCCTGAACAAGTCACTTAACCCTGTTTGCCTCAGTTACCTGATCTGTAAAATGAACTGGAGAAGAAAATGCCAAACCACTCTAGTATCTTTCCCAAGAAAATCCCAAATGGGGTCATGAAGAGTCAGACAGGACTGAGAAATGAGAACAACAAAACAATGTAATGAGACAAGCAAAATTGTTCCTACTAAATCTAAAAACTCTTAGATATTGGCATTCCCCACTCTTTGGCAATACATTTTCCACTCAGATTATAGCTCCTACCTAGTATATGAAAGTCAGTTCCTATGCTAATGACAATGACACACTCATGGCACTGCAGTTTATGGAATTAGAATGGCCTGACAGAAAATCGCATGCGAGGTCATTGCCCTGTGTTGAGCTAGGTGGCCGGGTGGACTGGAGCAAGGAATTCATGAAGGGTAGCACTGGTTCAGAGGAACAGCTCCATAGCACAGCAGACAGAGCACTGAGCCTGGAGTCAGGAAGGCCTGAGTTCAAATATGGCCTCAGGTACTTATCAGTTGTGTAAGCCTAGGCAAGGCTTTTCCTTTCATCTGTAAAATGGGGATAGTAATAGCACCTACCTCCCATGGTTTTTTGGAAGATAAAATGAGGCAATAATCGTGAAATGCTCGGCAAAGTCCTTCCCACATGTTCACGCCTTATAAATGCTAGCTACTGTTATTAGTAGTTGCAGGTTTTCTTTGGTGCTATGTTAGTTTTAAAGAATGGGAAAACTCTGTTTCATGGTCATGCAGCTTCCAAATCAGCCAAGTTTGTCACGTATACATGCCATTAGTTCTTAGGTCATCTTTGGTGGAGATTGCAAGTGATTTAAGCACAGCCTGTGCCTGGAACAATCCCAAGTATTTAATCCCACTTAATTTTCAGCTAGTGGCATCATCTTTATATAGAAAATCCAGCACTCTCTATTAATAATTCTTTCAAGAGAATTTCAAGCTTGGATAAGTCCCAAATGAACACTGCATCTGGTCCCAGAGGACCTTGGTTAGAGCCTTGGCTCTTGTGTGGGATGGGGTAAATTATTTAGCCTTCCTGGACTTCAATTTCCTTCTTGGTAAAATGAGGGGGTTGAGTTAGATCACCCTTAAAGAAGCTTTTACCTCTAAATCTGTGATCCTGATTCTTCTACAGTAGGGGCTCTTAACCTGGGATCCATGTACTTATTTTAAAAAAATTTCTTTTGGTAACTTTCTCAATATAATTGACTGCTTCTGTAATCCTATGTATTTTATTTTATGCATTTAAAGACATTATTCTGAGAAGTCTTTGGCTTCACCAGACTGCCAAAGGGGTCTATGATACAAAAAAGGACAAAAATCCCTTTTCTATTACTCCCCCACTGATCATGTAGCTGAAGTACTAAGACCTCAAGTACTGGGGAACTCACTACCTCTCTGAGCTGGCCATTCCACTTGGGCATAATTCCAATTCTGAGCAACGTTTTCCTCTCATCAAGTTGAAATCTGAAATTTCTATCCCTTGCGTTTAGTTATGCCTTCAGAGATCAAGCAGGATGAATCTAATTCCTTTCCTTTATAAGTCAACAAGCTGTATAAGAATCATTCAGATATTTGAAGACACCTCTTAGGTCTTTAGTCTTGTCTCAAGTTCAAATGAAGTAGATGGTTGGTACTAACTTCAAGGGTTACTTGTAAGTAAAATGCTTTGCAAATTGTCAGTCTTTATGAGAATGTGCTCTATTATTATGACATGTCACAGTATATTGGAAAGATCTCTGAGAATAAAAGACATGGTTAATCCTGATTATTACATTTAACGGCTGGACACTGGGGCAATTGACAGTCCTTGGCCTTCAATTTTTCTGATTTGAAAAATGAGTACCATATAATATTTACACTACCTACTTTCCAGGGTCATTCTGAGGAAAACTCATGTACATGGAGCACCATATGGCACCTATGGCACTATAGATCATAGATCTAGAGTTGGAAAGCCCCTCTGGGACCATCTTCTTTACAGTGAAGGACACTGAGGCCTAGAGAAGCTAAGTGACTTGCCCAAGATCCTATAGGCATAGTATGTAAGAGAGCCAGGATTTGAAACCCAGTCTTCTGACTCTAAATGCCAACTTCTTTCTAGTATACCCAAACATGTTGTTATTATCACTACTATCCTTCCTTCCACTGGAATGCACAATGTGTGGCTCAGTATCAAATATATAGACCTAATTCAAGATGACTACCCCCAAAGAGAGATCAGAACAGCTCCCAGAGAACTAAGAAGTAGATCTTACTCCATCTTATGAATTATTGACCTGAGATTTCGTCTATGGAAATATTCTCTCTTTCTATACTATCTCTCTTTTTGGAAAGTTCTGAATGGGGATATTTCACTGGAGATGGGACCAAAGTCTTAAAGAGAAGACATTGGCACAGAGGCATTTGAAGGGGTCCATTTGTCAATAGTCACAACTACCTCCTTGAAAGGTCTGGGAGCAGGAAAAAAAAATCCCTGCTGGAAGCTTTTTCTACTGAACAGTTCGGAGTTTGATGTTGCAGCTTTCTATCCCAGAGTGCCAAAAACCAGCCTGAAGCTCCAATATCAGTTTGCTAATCAGACCAAGTTGTTCACTTCTGAACTCCCCCTCTCCAGTTCAAATACTCCTGTACTTATTATTCACGTTCTATTGCTGCTTTTTTCCTCCTTTCTCTCAAAACCTGGTAAAATATGAGTCAACATGGGCCTCTGAGTACCAGTGACATGCTTGCTGCTTATCACCTCATGGATAAGTGGCCATTATACCATGAGAGGAAAGGGAATACACCACCAAGAATGAAGACAGATCTCATATTTGTTTTCAGACGTCACAATGTCATACCTGTGGCATGAAATACATTATTAGCTTATAGCCACTTTCAGAAAGCAAAGGAAGAAATAGCAAAAAGGATGCTTTACAAAAATGGACAGAAGTAGCATAGGCTTCAGAGCTTTCTCAATTAGGGGTCAGAAGATCTAGGTTAAAATTGTTACTCTATTGCTTGCTACCCATGATTTGGGCAAGCCACTTCACCTTGAGACTCAGTTTCCTTGTCTATGAAGGGAGGAGGTTGAATTAGATGACCTCTATGGTCTCTTCCTGCTCCTCTGAAATGAACAACCCTAGGAGGAGACCTTAAAAATCATCTATTCCAACCTCTCATTTTATTAGAAACTGAGACCTAGACAAGTTAAATTCCTGCCCAAGAACACAGAGTTAGTAAGAGGTAGAGCCCAGGATTTGCTCCTAGGACCTCAAAATCACTATCTTGTTTCTACCGCTGTATATTGTCTCTGTTCTGGTGAGAGGCAAAAATCACTCAGCAGCTACTGAGCACACTGAAAGTCAGTCTGGTGGAGGTAGAATAAGAAGAAAGGGTTTAGGAGTGAATGACTCAGAAGAAAAGGAATGGGAAGAACAGAAAAAGTAGAGGCAATGGGCACTGACGCTGAGGGTAGTTGTTTAGTGGTTTTCAGTTGTGTCCAACTCTGTGACCCCATTTAGGGTTTTCTTGGCAAAGATCCTGGAGTGGTTTGGCATTTCCTTCTTCAGCTCATTTTACAGATGAGGAAACTGAGACAAACAGGGTTAAATGATTTGATCAGGATCACTCAGCTAGTAAATGTCTGAGACCAGATTTGAACTCAGGACTTGCTGACTCCATGCCCTGTGCTCTATCTAACTGTCCTTCGAGGAGGTAGGCAATGCATCAATTCCTCTTTGAAATAAGTTTTCTAAGTCTACAACTGAGATCCCAGAAGGGTTTCTGCAGGTATTTGGAAGGATAGACATAGCCCCCTTGTCTTGTTGATCTGACCTCTCAAAGGATTCAAGGCTAATAACTCAATGAGAAACACTTGCTCCTTGTCTGTCAGCCACTAGAGCAGCAATAACTGATCATGGTTTAATTTTAAGATGCTCACAGACTAAAAGGACATCAGGAATGAAAAGGACCTTAAATGTTATAGGATTAGAACTTAGACTTGAACCCAGATCATAGATCACTGGTCAAAGAATAGCAGAACTGGAAAAAACAACAACACACCTTTGAGGTCTCCCAACCAAACTTCCCTTTTTTTTACAGATTTAGAAAACCAAAGCTGGTTCTGGGGTCAGAATATCTAGGTTCCATCCCATTTCTGACAGCTTATTATCTATTGATACTGGGCAAGTTGCTGAGCCTTCTTAGGCTTTAGTTTTCTCATCTACAAAGTGAGGGATTTGGATTAGATGCTTTATGAGACTACTTCCATCTCTAGATCTGCAATGTTATGAAACTGAGACCCAGATCTGGCTCCCTGGCCAGGCATACATCTCTTTCCAAAAGTTTAATCCTCCCTCAAAGGCCTTGCTCTAGTCAAGGATATCCAAAAATCTCTGAAGACAATTCCCCAAAGACAAGTCCCAGAAAGATTTTGGAAAATTGTGGCACCATTAGCTAGCTAAAGTGTATGATTTCTAAAAAGAATCTTCCCAAGTCACAGACTTGACTGATTCTTTTGCTATAAAAACCTCAAGTGACAAAACCTTCTAACTCTGACTCCACCCTTATTCTATGTTCCTCCTGTGGTTCAGTGCAAGGAGCCCTGGCTAGGGAGGACCTGGACCTGGGTTCAAGTCTTACCTATTATGTTTAATACTTGTTATATCAAGCAAGTCATTTAACCTCCTGGGACCGCAGTTTCATTTTCATCACAACAATAATAATTACAGCTATCATTTGTTTAGTGCTTTGAGGTATGCAAAACACTTTACAAATATCTCATTTGATTCTCATCATAACCTTAGGACATAAGTGCTATTATTACCCTCATTTTACAAATAGGGAAACTGAGGCAGAGGGGTTAATTGATTTGTCCTAGGTCACATAGCTAGTAAGTATTTAGGTCACATTTGAATTCAGGTCTTCCTGACTCCTTGCCTAGTGCTCTACCTACTCACTGTGCCACCTAGTTGCCTCCTGATTTGTGAGATGAAACTTTCATTTTGAGAGCTATGATCTCTCTGCTCCAGCCAATTTTAATTTTGACATCATTTCCCACTACCTTCAAATCTCTAACTTTCAGAAATTTTGTCTTCACTCAAAGTGCATCTCTGATATGAACTTGCCTGTGAAATTTTTCCTGGTCTTTACCCCCTCCCCTTTAGTCTTCTTTCTCAAATTATCTAGTATTATCTGCTTTTGTACAGGCTTTATCAAACTCCAGGAGAAGGTGAACTCCTTGAGACCAGGGATATTTGTCTTTGTATCCTTGAATTTAGCAATTGTGCCTTAAGACATTTAAGTGTTGACTTAAAATGACTTAATTGTATCTCAGTGGTACTACTTTGGGGGCAGTTAGTTGGAAAAGTAGTTAGAGTGCTGGGCTTGGAATCAGGAAGACCCATCTTCCTGTATTCAGATCTGGCCTCAGACATTTTCATCCTGTTTGCCTCAGTTTCCTCATCTGCAGAAGGAAACGGCAAACTTCTCCAGTATCTTTGTAAAGGAAAACCCCAAATGGGATTATGAAGAGTTGAACATGGCTGAAAACAGTTGAACGTCATGGAACTCCT
The DNA here is from genome assembly GCF_028372415.1 of Notamacropus eugenii. Lineage (NCBI taxonomy): Eukaryota > Metazoa > Chordata > Mammalia > Diprotodontia > Macropodidae > Notamacropus > Notamacropus eugenii. Next base: position 386,053,764 of record NC_092872.1, on the reverse strand, counting down.
TTGAAGTGGGCTGTATTCATTTGGACATACAGCTTCTGCTCTACAGGTTAAAAAAAACCCACACAACTTTATTGATAAGCTGTTGCTGTTGTTTAGTGGTATCTGATTCTTAATGATCCTATTTGGGGTTTTCTTGGCAAAGATACTGGAGTGGTTTGGTATTTCTTCCTCTACCTTATTTTACAGATGAGAAACCTGAGGCAAAAAAGTTATGTGACTTGCCCAGGGTCACACAGATAGGAAGTATTTGAGGTCAGATTTAAACTTGGGTCTTTTTGACTTCAGGCTTGGTAATTTATTCACTTCACCATCTAGCTGCCCCCTTATTGATATGATACCGATATAGCTCAGCTCTTACAGACACATCTCATCCTTCGCGAGACATTGTTTTTTGTTTATTTTTCATTCCTTCTTCTTGAAATGAACACTCCCTAAGGGAAAACCAATTCATCTCCATTGCTGTGTTTAGTACCTCCAACAGCAAAATAAATAAATAAAATAAATTGTGAATATAGGCAATCCATCCAAGACTCAATAATTTTGAGACTGATAAGGCAATTTATACTTTTGGGTGATTCTACCTTTTGGGGTTGTAGCAGGTTCACTCCTACTATTCTCTGTGCTGTTTCCTAGTAGGAGTCAGAACACACCTGGTTTCAGGGTCTTTGTTGAAGGTAGTAAAGAAGTTCCTTCCAGAAGAGAGGAGATTGTTTATCCTAGAACCAGTTTGTCTTTTAATCCTTTTACCACCAAATACTAGCCTATTGTCTGTGTTAATGATTGGTTTAAATCAATCAGGGAAAAATTACTGAAGGCCGATGGGTGGGATGGAGAAGTTTGACTTTCAAAGATACTTCCAAGTGTGGTTATGCAAAGAGACAGGGAATGGAATTGTGGGAGAAAGTTTCATTTAGGAAGAGAGGGAAGTAGATAAGAGAAGTGCTGAGGAAACACATCACAAAGCATTTCTTCTGACCAGGCTTCACTTCCTTAAAGGTGAGTGAATTTGTAAGAAAAGTTAAATGCCAAGAGAAGATCTGATTAATTTAGGCAGATTCGGGGTAAACATTTTCTTTAGTGCTTTGATTTTAAGAACTTAAAGGCGGCAATTGATGATGAGAGAGAAAAATCTTATTTAAAAGTTGTAAGATGTCCTGGCTGATCTTCTCTCACTCCTTGTTCGTTGACAAGCTTTCTTTCATTTTAAACAGAAACCTGTTGTGAAATCGTGGGTGGGAGTTTTTTAGGGGCCAGGGAGGGTGTTTCCTACTTCCTCTACAATGAGCTCTTTGGGTCGGCTGGCACAAGTCTGTTGATTAATTCAAAGGTTTATGAGAAATGGGAGGGTTTAGGTAGGGAGGGGGAGTGAGTGTGGTTCAGTTTGATAATTTGTGAAGTATGACCTGGTATAACTTTAGGGGGGAATTTTAAGGGTGGCTGAGTGGGGAAACCAGCTATATTCAAATTGACAAGTCTGAAATATGCTATTCATGGCCGCATGATCTGTTGGCTGGAGCCAACAGCTCTCTGTCTTGTTAGTAGAAGAACTATGGTTTCTGGGCTTAATTTATTCTAATCTTATTCCAGTCTAGTCCCACGACAATTACAATATAACTAAAATATTTCTAAGTCAGTGTTGCCTAGTGGCAAGGGGATTGAACATGTAATTGGAATAATACTTACATAGCTTTAATGTTCATAGATGGTTTTTCTTTTCCATCCATCCCCAACTCTGAAGTAGAATGTAAAATTGAAAAAAAGGACTTTTATTTTTGTATCCTCAGTAGCTAACCTTGCATACAGGAAGCACTTAATAAAATGTATGTTGAATTGAGAGTCTTGAAAATATTATTAGTCTAATTTTATGGAGGTGGAAACTAAGGCTCAGAGAGAGAAAATTGATTTCAAGAAGTACTAGAACCACTAGTACGTGGCTAGTAAATTTGGGACCTGCGTATTGAACCCAAGTCTAATATTTTCAGATCTAGTTCTCTTCTCACTACAAGGACTGATCAGCCATAGTCAAACACACTGCACCTTGACCCCAATATGGTGATGTCATTGATCCTCTTTGAGTAAGGAGACAAATGACAACCAGGAGTATTGCTCAGATCTGTAATTTACCAACTGACCTGCTTAACCTTACCGAGTTTGCATCCTCATTCGTTAAATGTGGATAATCCACTAACTGCCTCTTAGAGTTGTTTGTTGAGTATCAAATGATGTCCACTTTGTGGCCATTAAAAGCCAGCTCTAAGTGTAAGTAGCATCATCCTTATGTGAAATGTTTGTTGCCACAAAATTCCAATACAATTAAAGCAATTTTAAATAGTCTCATGGAGTTGGATTTGACCTTGTACTAACTTGCACTTGCTCAATAGAGATAAAGAGAATTTTAATTTTGCCCTATCGGAGAGAAATATTCTCTGCTCTCCTTTGAAAATTGCTGATGCTTAGCATTGTATCTGCTCTGTTTCTCTCTGTTGTTGCTCTAGGAAAACAAAACAACACCAAGGGGAAATTTTACCGTTTTATAGCCTTAGGCTGAATCCTTTCCCTTATCTTTATATAAATAGATGGGTTGATAAGGGACTGCCTCTGTTTCTGCCTAGTGTGACTTGGGGCTTCGAATCTTTGGGTCAAATGATGGTGAAAAGTAGTTGTGGCCCACTTAGGCAGTTCAGTCAGATATTTAATAGATATTTAACACTTCTTGTTTGACTAGAATGTAGCATCATTAAAATTTTTGTTCTAAATTTCTTTGTGTGGCAAAAAGAGACTTTTCAAAGTGCTCTGACATTTGCATCTTTCTCAATTTGACTGGGGTTAATTTTGGTAAGTGCATCTTGTATTAGAAGGGCATTCCATACCCTTTGAGATTCACTCTGAAGTGGGTCCACGAACATCCCTGAATTTCTTTCCTCCTGTAAAATAGGGATAATGATATATTATCATGGATTTAACCTTGGAAGTTAAGTCATGGTCATTGAGTCAAATCCCCTTTCATTTACACATGTGGAAACCAAGGAGCAGAGAATTTTAATAACTTGCCTGTGATCCCATGGGCTGTGAGAGACAAAGAAAAACCTGGATTCAAACTCAGGTGTGCTGTCTCCCACAGCACCATCCCAAGATAAAGTCACGGGGTTGTTTGGAAGAAAGAACTTGAGAAAGTTTCTGAGAAATGTCATTTATTCTAATCTTATTGTTGAAGAAACTGATGAGCAGATAACAGGTACATGTGGATAATAGGTGATGGAGATGAGAGAGAGGGAGGAGAGGACAGAGGGGAAGAGAGAAAGAGAGGGGGAGAGAGGGGGGAGAGAGAGGGAGAGAGGGAGAGGGAGAGAGGGAGAGGGAGAGGGAGAGAGGGAGAGGGAGAGGGAGGGAGGGAGGGAGAGAGGGAGAGAGAGAGAGAGAGAGAGAGAGAGAGAGAGAGAGAGAGAGAGAGAGAGAGAGAGAGAGAGAGAAAGAGAAAGAGAGGATTTTAAAGCTCCTAGGTGGTACTGTGAATAGAACACTGGACTTGGAACCAGGAAAAGCGAAATTAGACTGTTGGCTAGCTGTGTGACTGGGCAAGTTACTTAACTGCTATCTGTAAATGGGGATAATAATAGCATTTACCTTCCAGTGTGAGTGTGAAGATCAAATGAGATAATATTTGTAAAGATCTTAGCAGAGTGCCTGGCACACAGTAGGTGCTTAATAAATGCCTTTTCATTCACTGGAAGAATCCAGTCTAAATTCTCTTTACCTATATTTGAGGAAACTGAGACCCAGAAAAGGAAAGTCATTTGCTTCATATTAGACAACTAGTGAGGGGCAGAGAGGGACTAGAACCCAGTTCTCTTGAGTCCCAATCCAATTCTTTCTGTTCTGGTGACACAGTCTTAGTGTCAGAGACTCATCTAGAGATTATGTCTCTTGTTGTCTGTTATTCCAATGTGCTTCTTATCTTTTCACCGTTTCCTCTTGAGTTTCTGTTTCCTTGATGAATAACTTCCATGGAGGCAAGAAATTGTGTTAAAGTCCATAGAAATGGATCTCAAGGCTCAAATTACCCTTGTGGGGTCTGCTGCGGCTGTCTCTAGCTAGCACATGGAAAATTCCTCACTGAGGACAGAACTTAACTCATCCCCAACAGATCCACTTTATGATTTTATTGAAAGTGGCAGTTTTTATGCCCTTTTGGAAAGATGAGAAAGGGAGGGAAGGGATAGTTTCTCTCCTCTGGTTGATGAATGGAACCCACAGGAAGGGTCAGTGAATTTTCTGATGCTTGGTTGAGTTTAGAGAATCGTTTTTCCTTTCAAATATACTCCATTTATCTCTAGGATATATTTGTTTGTGGGTCTTTTGTTGTTAGAATGTCACTGAGGCAGGAAGAGAGTTGTGAAGAGTTTCCTATCTTTTCTCCTCTTTCCCACTATAGGGATCCCACTAAGGAAGTTCCAAATGAATGCCTGTTATCCCTCCCTGCTTTTGCATCCAATTCTTAAGACTACTAGTTCTATTTTTCCTGCCTCTTTCTGTTTTTCAGCTAGGAAAATAAGCTTGACTAAAATCCTTTAGAATGGGTAGACAGAATTATCAAATGGTATCTAATGAAACAGCATTAGACATAAAAAGTGATCAGTAATTATTTGAGTGATTTTATATCTTAGGATCTCACATCTGGAAAGGGAGAAGGAAAGAAGGGATTTTCAGTAGGCAAATAGATATGAGAATGAGACTACAGAATCTATGAGCCCCACTTTTTAAAACATAACTGCATTTTATTTTTCATCAACAAACATTTATTTTCTCCCACCTCTACCTTTTGGGGAAAAAAAAATCCCAACCCTTGTAACAAGCTTGCATATTCATGAGAAACAAATTCCCTCAATATCTATGCCCCCAAATGTGTGTGTCATTCTGCATTAACAGTTTATCACCTCTCTGTCAGGAGGTGGGTGGCATGTTGTCATCATTCCTCCACTGGAACAGTGGTTGGTCTGGTCACTGCACTGATCAGAGCTCCTAAGTCTTTCAGTTTCCTTTTACAATGTTATTGTTATGGTATCCACTGTTCCCCTGGCCTTTCTCCCTTCCCTCTGCCTCAGTTCATGCATGTCTTTCCAAGTTCTCTGAAACCATTCCTTTCATCATGTCTTGTGGAGCAATAGTGTTCCATTATATTCCTAGTCATTTGCCAATTAATGGACATCCTCTTAGTTTTCAATTCTTTGCCATTAACAAAAGAGCAGCTATAAGTATTTTCATAAGTATGGTCAGAAGGCCTACTCTAAGAAGCCTTGGTAGGTAGCTTTGCCACCAGCTCAGAGGCAGATACAGAATTAGTTGTGTGACCTTCCTGAGATACCTGACCTCAGTTTCATAATCTCTAAAATGGAATAATTGGACTAAAGATGACCTCTCCCTGCACTAAAATTTGCTGATTAAGATCTTCTACCTTCTGTAGACTCTAAAGTCATATTACACAGGAAAGTTTGTTGCACACGGTCAATCGTTTAGGCATCCTGGGTCTGAAGATTTAGCTGAGTCAAGCAATAATAATGAAGCTATATTCTGCGTGTTGACTAATTTATGAAGGTTGTTTCAACAGAACTCCAAATCTCCTCTGCAATGATTTGGGGCTTTGAGCCACTCTTAGGTGACTTCCAGGGAGGATTTTTTTTTTTTAAGAGGGAGAAGAACTAAATTGTACCCACAGCAAAATAGTTAAGGATCACAGGGAAGTGACCTTAGAAACTATTCTGTCCAACTCATTTTACAATAAGGAAAATCTCTAAGCATTAGGTTCAGAGAAAGCTGGGGGGTAAGGTGGATATAGAGACCCTAACCTGGAGTCAGGAAGACCCAAGTTCAAATCCTGTCTTCCACACTTACTAGCTCTATGACCCCGTGCAAGTCATTAATCTTTGTCTGCCTCAGTTTCCTTATCTGTAAAATGAGGATAATAATACCCTCTATCTCACAGGATGGTTATGAGAGTAAAATATTATTTGTAAAGTACTTTGCAAACCTTAAAGCACCATACAAATGCTTTGTTGCTGTTTAGTTGTGTCTGACTTTTCATGACCCCTTTTGGGGTTTTCTTCACAAAGATATTTGAGTGATTTATGACTGAGGCAAACGGGGTTAAGTGACTTGCCCAGCATCACATAGGTAGTAAGCATCCAACGCTGGATTTGAACTTAGGTCCTCCAGACCCCAGGTCTGCCTGGCTCTCTATCCACTGTGCAACCTAGCTGTTTTATTAGTTTTGCTTCTCAATTTGTTACTTTTCCCTACTCAAACAGTACCGAATTTAGTTGATAGATAAGCAAGTATGGATATGCAGGAGTATAAGGTAGATTTGTAATCCATTTTACTGGGGAAGAAATAAAAGCTCCCAGGGTGGAGAAGTTGCTTATAGATAGTCACAGAACTCACAAGTACATGATAAGGACTAAACTGCCTTAGTGACCACTCCTTGGGCAGAAAGACTAAGAATAGACTGATTAGTAATCTTTTATCTTAGTCCAAAGCACTAAAGGGTTATGGTCTTATAACTTTAAAATTCATCACCCCACCCATGGGAAGAGGGTCAGTGAACTTGTATCCAATTGGCTGAGATACAGAAGGAGAGAAATTCATTTATTTGAGAAGCGGGACTGCACTACTGAATACTGTGTACTCAATGTATAGATAAAACATAGTCCCTACTGCCCACCTCCCAGTGACTCATATTACAGATCAGAACATCCATCAGAACATTCATCAGAACAACCAGGGGTGCGGTGGGGAAACGTGTAGCTTCAAGGTCACATTGGCCCTGTAGGTCCTCAAGTGTAGTCTTTTGACTGAATTTAAACTTCACAGAACAAATTCCCATAATAAATATTTGTTCTGTAAAATTTGGATTCAGTCAAAAGGGCATACCCAAGAATCTAGAAAAACATGTGGCCTCAAGGTTGCAGGTTCTCCACCCGTGATCAGGTGAGAATTGAAGGATGAATAGGATTTCAACAGGCAATGAGGAGAGCTGAGAGAGCAGCATGAGACAAAAGTATGGAGTTGGTCAAGTGTATTGACAGAGACTTATCCAGTTTGACCAGAATATAAAAGGAATGAAGGAAAAATGTAACAGATACATTTGAAAACAGAAGATAGGACCAGTTGTTGGAGGGTTTTGGGTGCTGGCAAAAGAGTTAATAAGAGCTAATATTTACATATACTTAATATGTGCCGGGTACTGTAGTTTTATAGTTATTATCTCATTCACAACAACCCTGGCAAATAGTTGTGACTATTATCCCCATTTTACAAATGAAGAAACTGAGGGAAAAAGATTAAGTGACTTGCCCAGAATCACACAGCTTGTAAGTGTCTGAGATAAGATTTCACCTCAGGTCTTCCTGACTCCAAGCTTGGTGCTCTATCCACTGCACCATCTAGCTGCCTAACAGGAGTTATGGGTAAATGGGTAAAGATCAAAGTATTGGGGAAGCAGGGAAGGTATGGGAGTGGGAGGGGGATTAGAGGTGATAACAGCTAGCTATTAGGAGGCTATTGTTATAGGCTAGGTAGGTGATAACAAAGTTTTGTCTGTGATGGCAGTGAAAACTGGGAGAGGAACCAAAGTGGAATTCAATGTCCTTGGTAAAGTACTTATGTATCCCAGGTGAGGGAGGGGGAAAAGTGGAAGGCAACTTCACAGTTCTCAAAATAGCATACTGGTAAAGTTGAATTCACTCCCTCCCATGCTGACACAACACCCTCATTTGGAGGGATTCACTTGGGTCGCACCTTTGGGGCTGGAACCCAGTCTTAGGTTAAGAAAATCTGGTTTAGATTCTAAGAGATTTTGAGATAGATCAAGACTATTCCAAAAGACTCAAGATGGAAAATTCTATCCACATCTAGAGAAAGAACTATGAATTATGAATGCACGTCAAAGCATACTATTTTCACTTTTTTTTCCTATAGTTTTTCCCTTTCGTTCTGTTTCTTCTTTCACAACATGACTAATATGGAAATGTTTAATATGGTCATACATATATAGCCTATATCAAATTGTTTGTCGTTTTGGGGAGTGAGGAGGGAGAAAAAATTTGGAACTCAAAGTCTTATAATGAATATTGAAAGCTATCTTTACGTGTAATTGGAAAAAATTGAATACTATTTACAAAAAAAGAGACAGAAATAGATAGCTTTCATGTAACTTTGTGCTAAGACTAGGGGCAGTTGGATAAAACTGTAAGAGGTCACAGAAAATTCTGTGGACCCTCAGTTCTCCAGGCAGGAAAGGTAATTAATTCAGTCCTCTCTGTTGGTGTAGCCCCTTGATGAGCTGCTTGTACTATAGACATTTCAATAATTGTGTTTGAATGACTAAAGAAACTCCACTAAGGTAGAAGTTTTGAATTATTTTTGGGAGTAAGGAATAGGTTATAATGAATCATACACATTTGTTTCCTTTTTCCTCTTTTTTGCAATGACACATCTGGAAAAGTCTATTTTAATCGACTTTGTTTCTAAATTGCTTTAATTTGCAAGTAAAGCCTTCACCACCCCTCTACCTAGCCATCTCATAATAACAGATAGCATGTAAGGTTTGGGAAGCGCTCCACATGTGTTATCTCATTTGATTTTTATATTATTTTTGTGAGGTAGGTTCAATTATTATCCCCATTCTAACAGATGAGGAAATTGAGAGTAAATGACTAAACTAATTATCTTTTTCCTCGAATCCTCCTTTCAAGCTTCCCTATTACTTTTGGAGGTACCACCATCCTCTCACTTACACAGGACTGCAATCTAAGTTAACATTCTCAGTTTTTACTCTCACACTTTATATCCATTGTTGCCAATGCCTTTTAAGTATTGGTAGCCATCTCTAGAGTTGGGGTAGGGTGGTGGGGAGAGAAGGGAAGAAAAAAAGGAAAAGAAAATTTGCATGATAACTTTAGTATATATTTAAAAGGGAATAACAAGTTATACACAATAAGAGTTGTAGTTTCATGAGCAATTATCTTTTTAAAAAATTATAGTTATAGAAATGTTTGTTTTATTCTATAAAGTCTTGTCATGTTTCTGTATTCTTCACATTCTTAATCATTTGCCAATTTATAGGCATCTATTTTGTTTCTAGCTCCTTGTTATCTCACCAAAAAAGTGTTGCTAATGAATATTTTAGCATATATAGGGCCTTTTTTATGTCAGTTAGGCATTTCAAGACAATTTGACTAGGCTTATGGGTATACTTTGTGGTTAAGGAGCAAAATTAACTTTGTGGAGCACTGCAAGGTGAGGAGTGAGGTCTGAAAAATCAACCCATGGTCCTAAAAGAGGCACTGTTTGGCATGTGTTCCCAAGGAAAGAGGTATCTCGTGGGCATTGGGAGACTCCAATATCTTTCTGGAACTCCCTTAATTTAGTTATAACATACAGTCCTCTTCCTTTTCCCTCATCTTTGCGGGGTCAGAAATGGTAGCTTAGGTTGGATCTTATGTGATGGGAACTGGGGCTGTCCACGTTAATTGTAATGAACTTGTTAAGTTTCCTTTTCCAGTTATGGTGAAAGCAAGAGATCCCACTGCCCAGAGGTAAGATGGCAAGTAGACAGTAGATACCATGGGCTTTTCTGGTGCCTGGGGGACTTGTGGTTCTCAAGTTTGACGTCTCATATGACTTGCCAAGTCAGGGGAAAGAGGAAGTTAGAATTGAAGACTCAGAACTTTCTAAAAACCTCTTGTCCCTGGGAAACTCAATTAGTCTGTTGTCTGACTTTTTTTCCAGCTGGTGCCATGGGGCTTCCCGTCTTGTTCAGCTGCATCCTGATGGTGCTTCTTGCAGGTATGTGAGGGGTGGGTGGCATGATCTACATTTAGGAGGGCTTTGTGGCTTTGTTTGGTTCCCCATGCTACTTGGATTTCAGTAAATCTCCTACCTCTCACTTAATACTAAAGGAAAACAAATGTTAGTTTGCCAGGCATATGCACACAAGAAATATAATATGAAAGTATTAATTTTTCATGAAGAAAGCTTCATTTGGTACTTAATATTATTAATATCACAAAGTTGTTAAATGCTTATTAGAATACAGTCAAATAAATTGGTGAGGCTCTTGATTCTGTTTCATATAAGAGATATTTACATATCGTTTTCAGCCTCCGTGTTGCTTCTTACTTTGGATTTAATAAGATGAGATCAGAGACAGATAAGTTGTTATAAATGGCAGTAATTCTTTTTGGAATGTTTTAATAGGATAACATAGTTATTTAAAAACTATTCCCCTCTGCTCCCTTGATAAGCTTCGTGTAAAGAGCACGTGAAACTTCGTTTGAAAACCTCTGATCTACAAGGAGGACACTTGTAGATGGTGGAATAAGGACAGGACAGGGGTGTTTGATTTGGCAAACCCAAGACCTAGTTTATATCAGAGGGTACGGGAAATGGGGTGGAGAGGGATGACCAGCTGGGAACCAAGCTGAGGTCAAATGCCATCTGTAAATGGAGGAGGGAAGTTGCTGTTTATTTATGATCAAAGGATGACTGATTTAGATCTAGAAGGGACCTCAGAGGCCACCGAATGTAGTTCCTCATTTTCTAGATGGAGAAACTGTGAACTAGGGTAGTTAAATGACTTACCCAAGATCACAGAGAGGTGGTAAGTCTCAGAGGTGAAATTTGAAATGAGATCCTCTTCTGTCAAATCAGGTATCATTGGTCAGAGTACTGCCACAGTACAATAAAAACACATCATACTGAATGTAATTGGTAAGCCATCCACATCCTACCTTTAAGCTGCTTGAATTGGTTTGGACTAACAAGATGTAATGAGAAGAGGACACACACACACACACACATACATATTTATATCTACATCTATATATGTATAGACTATCTATCTATCTATTATCTATTCTGAGTGCTCTGTCTGTCTGTTCTATCTGTCTGTTCTGTGTCTGTCTGTTCTATCTGTTCTGTCCTGTCTGTCTGCCTGTTCTATCTGTTTGATCTATCTGTTCAGTCTGTCTGTTCTGTGACTGTCTGTTCTATATGTCTGTCTATTCGGTGTCTGTCTGTTCTGTCCTGTCTGTCTGATGTGTCTGTTCTGTCTGTTCTATCTGTTCAATCTATCTGTTCTGTGTCTGTCTGTCCTACCTCTCTGTCAGTTTTATGTCTGTCTGTTGTGTCTGTCCTGTCCTGTCTGGTGTCTCTTCTGTCTGTTCTGTCTGACTGTTCTGTCTGTCTGTTCAGTCTGCTTTGTGTCTGTCAGTTGTCTGTCAGTTGTGTCTGTTTTGTCTTGTCTGTCTACCTGTTCTGTTTATCTGTTCAGTCTATCTGTTCTATGCCTGTCTGTTCTATCTGTCTGTCAGTTCTGTGTCTGTCTGTTGGGTCTGTCTGTTCTGTCCTGTCTGAATGGTGTCTCTTCTGTCTATTCCATCTGACTGTTCTGTTCTATCTGTTCAGTCTATCTGTTTTGTGTCTATCTGTTCTGTCTGTTTGTTCTGTGTCTGTTTATTGTGTCTATCTGTTCCATCCTGTCCTATCTATCTGGTGTCTCTTCTGTGTGTTCTGTCTGACTGTTCTAGCTGTCTGTTCTGTCTACCTGTTCAGTCTATCTGTTTTGTGTCTATCTGTACTGTCTGTGTTCTGTATCTGTCTGTTGTGTCTGTCTGTCCTGTGTCCGTCTGTTCTGTGTTTATCTGATGTGTCGGTCTGTCTGTTCTGCTTCTGTCTGTTCTGTCCTGTCTGTCTGATGTGTCTCTTCTGTCTGTATGTTTTGTCTGTATGACTGTTCTGTCTATCTTCCTGTCCTGTGTCTATCTGTTCTGTCTATTTGACTACCTGTCTCTCTCTCCGGTCTGTCTGTTCTGTGTCTGTCTGTTCTATCCTGTCTATCTGTTCTGTCTGTCTGTTCTGCCTATCTGTCAATCTGTTCTGTCTGTCTCCAGGATGCCTAGTTTAGAACCTGGAGGGACCTGTAAAGTTTGACACTTAATAGCTCTGTTTTCTGAGGCAAGCCACTTAACTGAACTTCATTTCCATATCTGGAAAATGGGAATTCTTTCATCCCCTATGTCACAGGAAACTTTTTTTTGGTAAGCCTGAACATTCCGTGGAGATGTGGACACTCCCATCTTTTTCTTTCCCTTTTTTATTTTTTATATTAATTTTATTTGTTTTTAGTGTTCCACAATCACTACCATAAAACTCAGATTTTTTTCCCCCCTAACATACCACCCTCCTCCCTCCCCAAGATGGCATACAATTCTATATAGGATCTACACATACATTCCTATTGAATACATGCTGTGTAGAAGAACTAAAATAAATGGGAGAAATCATATAACAAACCAAAACATTAAACACACACACAAAAATGATCTGCTATGTTCTGTGATTGAATTCCATAGTTTTTTCTCTGGATGTAGAAGGCATTTTTGCCTCTAGAGTCCATTGGGAATTTTTTTTTTAAGTCCTTGCATTGCTATGAAGATCCAAGTCTACCAGGAAAAACTCTTGCACACTGTGGTCCTTGCTGTGCACAAAGTTCTCCTGGTTCTGCTCCTTTCACTCAGCATCAGATCATATAAGTCTTTCCAGGCCTCTCTGAAGTCTTCTTGTTTATCATTTCTTATAGCGCAATAGTATTCCATTACATTCATACATCATAATTTATTCAGCCATTCCCCAGTTGATGGGCATCCCCTTGATTTCCAGTTCTTGGCCACTTCAAAGAGTGCTGCTATAAATATTTTTGTACATGTGGGACCCTTTTTCCATTTTTATGATTTCTTGGGGATACAGTCCTAGAAGCGGTATTACTGGGTCAAAGGGTATGCATATTTTTGTAGCCCTTTGGGCATAGTTCCAAACCGCTCTCCAGAATGATTGGATGAGCTCACAGCTCCAGTTAGAATTAGTGTTCCAACTCTGCCACATCCTCTCCAATATTTATCATTTTCCTGTTCTGTCATGTTTGCCAAACTGATAGGTGTGATGTGGTACCTCAGAGTTGTTTTGATTTGCATCTCTCTAATCAAAAGTGATTTAGAGCATTTTTTCATATGATTATAGATATCTTTAATTTCTTCCTCTGAAAATTGCCTGTTCACATCCTTTGACCATTTGTCAATTGGGGAATGACTTGTATTATTGTACATTTGACTCAGTTCTCTATATATTCTAGAAATGAGGCCTTTCACCCCCAGATTAGCCGTAAAAAATTTTTCCCAATATACTACATCCCTTCAGATTTTGGTTGCATTGGGTTTGGTTGTGCAAAAGCTTTTCAGTTTAATGTAATCAAAATTATCCGTCTTGCACTTCATAATGTATTCTATCTCTTCTTTAGTCAAAAATTTTTCCCTTCTCCATAAATCTGATAAATACACTATTCCTTGCTCCTCCAGTTTGTCCATGGTATCAATCTTTATACCTAGATCTTGTACTCATTTGTACTTTATTCTTGTGTCCGGTGTCAGGCATTGGTCTATGCCTAGTTTCCTCACTGTTATCCAGTTTTCCCAGCAATTTTTGTCAAACAGTGAGTTCTTATCCCAGAAGCTGGGGTCCTTGGGTTTATCAAACAGTGGATTGCTATAGTCATTGCCTACTTTGTCTTGAGTACCTAACCTATTCCACTGTTCTACCCTTCTCCATCTTTTTTTAATACATTAAACAAACAAACAAGCAAACATTTATTCCAGGGGCTGTTCTTTTTTACTATATAATTTAGCCCTGTATTATTGAGCATTTTATTCTCTAATTGTTTATATATTTTTGTTTTGTCTTCTCAGCTGAGAGTATGTTTCTTGTTATTTGGGATGAAACTTTATACTTATAATTGATTTTTATTAATTGATTTCTTTTTATTTTTAAATAATATTTTATTTTTCCCCAATTACACAAAAAATAATTTTTAACATTTTGTTTCTTAAAATTTTGAGTTTCAATTTTTTTTCCCTCCCTTTCTTTTCTTTCCCTAAGATGACAAGCAATTTGACACAGGTTGTACATGTGCAACCATGCAAAACACATTTCCAGGTTAGTCATGTTGTGGAAGAAAACAGAGATTAAAATAAAGTGAAAAATAGTATACTTTGATCTGCATTCAGATCATCACCTGATCATCATCCATCAATTCTTTCTTTGGAAGTAGATAGTATTTTTTATCATGAACCTTTTGGAATTGTCTTAGGTCATTGTATTACTGAGAAGAGGTGAGTCATTCATAGTTGTTTTACTATATAAGGTGTTCCCCTGGTTCCACTCACTTTACTTTGCAGCAGTTCATGTAAGTATTTCTAGTATTTTTATGTAATCATCCTCCTTGTCTATTCTTACATTCCATTACATCCTTTACATTCCATCTTATAGTATTCCATTGCAATCATATACCACGACTTGTTCAGTCATTTCCCAGTTGATGGGCATCCTCTCAAACTGCAATTCTTTGCTGCCATAAAAAGACCTACTATAAATATTTTTGTACAAATAGATCTTTTTCCTTTGGGATACAGACATAGGAGTGATATTGCTGGATCAAAGGGTATGCACAAATTTAGAGTGCTTTGGACACTATTTGAAATTGCTCCCCAGAATGGTTAGATCAATTCATAATTCCACCAACAATGTGTTTCAATTTTCCCACATCCCTTCAACATTTATCATTTTCCATTTCTGTCATATTAACCAGTTTTATAACTGTGAGGTGGTACCTCAGAGTTGCCTGATTTTGTGTTTCTCTAAGTCAGCAATGATTTAGAACATTTTTCATATGACTATAGATAGCTTTGATTTCTTCATCTGAAAACTGCCTATTCATATACTTTGACTATCAGTTGGGGAATGACTTGTATGCTTACAAATTTGACTCAGTTCTCTATATGTTTGAGAAATAAAGCCTTTATCAGAGACACCTGATGTAAATATTTTTCCCTGGTTTGCTGCTTTTCCTCTAATCTTGGTTGCATTGGTTTTTTTTGTGCAAAACATCTTTTAATTTAATGATTGATTGATTTCTGAAGGTTTTAGGACACATCTCTGTCCTCACTCCAATAATCATTACAACTTGAAAACAGTGGACTATCAGGGCTTCATGTGAAGACAATTTTTTTGTTATACATAATTTAAATGTATATTTATTTTTTTCAAGCATAATGTAGGAGTCCTGGGGGTTGGAATCAGGAACCTTGGATTTGAAACACAACTAGAACACTTAACTAGCCATGGGACCCTCTGGCAAGTCCCTTAATTTCTTAATTTTAGTTTCTTCCTGTAAAATGGAGATAAATTATATTTTCACCCACTAGTTCAGAAGTTACTCACATCAGTTCAATTCATTAATTGAAAACTATGCACCCTTATTAGGTGCTGGAGATACAAAGAAAACGAAAACATCTCTGTCCCCAAGGACTTTACATTCTACAGGAAAGCCCTTTGGAAATTGTCAAGCAAATATCCAATAATAGAAATGTGAATTATTATTATTAGGACAGCAAGGTGGTGCCATGGTGCACAGAATGCCAGGCCTAAGGTCAGGAAGACTCATTTTCCTGAGTTCAAATCTGACCTCAGAAACATACTAGCTGTGTGACCCTGGGCAAGTCACTTAACTCTGCTTTAGTTTCCTCATCTGTAAAATGAGCTAGAGAAGGAAATGGCAAACATCTACAGTATCTCTGCTAAGAAACCTTCAAATGGGGTCATAAAGAGTCAGACAGGACTGAAAATAACTAAACATGAAATTATTATTATCATTATTATGTCTTTTTCTTGTGAGAGGCATTTTGATGTAATGGATAGAGAATCAGCCTCAGAATAAGTAAAACCTAGTCCTGCCTCTGACATGGCCCTGATTGCATGGTTCTGGGCAAGTCATGTCACGTTACTTCTTGGTGATATCAAACTCAATAGAAAATATACTAGTGGCAACTAGGGAGCACAGTCAGGCCCTGGAGTCAGAAGGATCAGAGTTAAAACTTAGATCCTTGCTAGCTGTGTGACCCTGCACAAGTCACTTAATCCCAATTGCCTCCAGAAAAAAGAAAATGTACTAGACTTTATGTAAGGATCCTTGTGGGCTAAATATTGAATTAGAAAGTCACATATTAACATTATCTGTGTTCTATTACATTTCTACTTATTTTGTTAAATATTTCCCAATTGTATTTTAAGCTGGATTTGTTCAGCTCCAGAATGCAGTGGATGCAGAAGAGGTAGGCCTTGTGTTGATACCTCTGCTGTCTAGGCAACTCTCTAAGACCAGAAGGTGCTAACTTACCATGGTACAGGCAGATTCCTCATTGGGACTTCCTCATACAATTGAAATCACAGATTGAAATCACAATTGAAATCCTTAGTCCTTTTTCTACACTCTACAAAGTACTTTATTCTTCTTTATTTCCCATCACTCTCATATGTTCCCACTTAAAAAAATTGTTACCATTTATGTAGCTCTTTAGGGTTTGTGAAATGCTTTACGTAAGCTAACTCATTTGACTCTCATAACCCTGTGAAGTTGATGCTATTATTATGCCCATTTAACAAGATGAAGGAAATGGAGGCTGAGATAGCCTAGGGGACTTGTCCAGGGAAACAGAACTAGTGTCTTGTTCCTGACTCCAAGTCCAGCATTCTAGCCACTACAGTCCCTAATTGTCTGTTTTCTAACCTTCATCCTTTTCTCTTTACCGGCAGGTCCTTCTATTTCTGCTCAGACTGTGACAGGAATAGTGGGTCAATCTGTCACTTTGCCCTGCATGTATTCAGTGAAATATGGTGTCACATCCATGTGTTGGGGTCGAGATTGGTGTCCTCTGAATGGGTGCTCAAATGAAATCATCTGGACAGATGGACACAAGATGACCTTTCAGCATTCTAACCGATATCACTTAAAGGAGAACGTTTCTCAAGGGATTGTGTCTTTGACGATAATGAACCTGACAGAGGCAGATTCTGGGATATATTGCTGCCGGGTGGAAATTTCTGGTTGGTTTAATGACCAAAAAGTCACAGTGAAACTGCAGGTTGAGCAAGGTGAGGCTTTCTCTTTTCTTTAAATGAGCTGTATTTGTAAAACACTTAGATCAGTGCCTAGCACATAGTAAATGTTACATAAATGCTTAATCTCTCCCATTCCCTTACCCTCCTCTTTGAAAAAATCTTCCTAAGGGAAACTGAGTCAAAGAAACTTCTCTTAGGTTTTGCTCATCTCAATTTCCTGTTTGGATTTTCTAAGAACTTCATTCTAGATCTTCTCTTCTGTATGGAAGCTAGCATTCAGATACCTTGTCCAATTCTATTTTTTATTTCCTCATGGAAATGGTGCTCTGATAACTCTAGAGAGACTATAAGATGGTATGTTTAGATGATCCACCTTTACCTTCTAGAATTTGGCTAAGAGATTTATTGCAATTGGTTCACCTTTGTCACATCTTGCTGCAATAAATGGTAAAAAGGATAATGGATTTTGCAAAGAACCTGGGCTCTCATCCTGACTCTGCTACTCCTGGAACTTTGGGCCCACAAGTGGCAGAACTAGAATGATAATTAGAATCATCTCTGGGTCTAAACTTCCTCATCTGCAAAGTGAAGATGTTAGATGAGATGCCCATGATAAAGTTCTTTTCCAGATCTAAACCAAGAATTCCATGACCTTCTCTCAGCCTTTGCTAGACAGACCAAGCAATTCATTCCCATACTGAGATAATGTCAATGTATCCCAAATGGAGTTGAAGAGATTCATTGTAATTCAGCAGTTCAACAAACATTTATCAAGCCCCTTAAGTAAAAAATACAGGTAGATGTGGGAGAATAAATATGTTGACCCTGCCTTCAAAGAGCTTAATTTTTCCTGGATAGTTCTCCAAAGTTACTTGGTGTGTGACGTCATCTTCTCCATTGGGCAGTTTCACTTATAGAAGGACTGAGTCAGTCACAGGAACGCTTCATTACTCACAACCTAACAAGAGCGAGACCTCAAACTCTGAACTCCACCCCTTTGTCAATTCTTGAATTTTTTTTTTAAGGAGGAAATGAATTTGGATTGTGAGCTTTCAAAATAAGACTCAAAGCTGGGTCCCCCCAAATGGTTGACTCTGAGGAAGATGTCTGAAAATGGGAGCAATGCCAAGAGCCAGTGGGCTTAGAAGAAAGTGTGAGAGGGTAGATGCTCCAGGTGTCAAGTGGAAACAACTGTCCTGTTGTACTACAGTGAAGGAAAGAAATGACTATTTATTAAACACCTACTGTGTGCCAGGTTCAGGGAGAGGGTAAGTGACAGTTGCTGGGGTATCACAGACCTGAGATTTAGAATCCAGATTCTTTGATGGCCAGACCCCTGTTTAGCCCATGAATGAAATCCAATGGATTTTGCTGGCCCTCCAAACATTTGCTCATTTCCTCATACTCTTTTCCCTGTTAGACTTATTCTCACTTCATCTGCCCTTTGGCGATCCCCTCAGCTGTCTCCTCTTCTTGTTTCCATAGCCTGTCCCAGGCCTCAGGCCAATTTTCCTTCTGTTTGGGACAGAAACTTAAAAGCTTTTGAGTTATTTCAGGTTTTATTCCTTTAGTTATTGTTCTTATCTCAACCCTTTGGAGTTAAATCTGAGATGAAGGTAGGTGGGTAGTATCTTTCATCTGCTCTCCAAGAGAAATTAGATACCTCATGGACAAACATTTCCAAGTCCATTACTCATCATCCAAGTGACCCACTTTATTTTTATGAAGGTTTGGAATCAGGATATCCAGAGTTTAAGCACAATGGCTTGCATCTAGAAGGTACTTGATATACACTTGATGAAATGCCATGGAATCTTTTGAGAAGAAAGAGGTAAGTAAGTCTAGTGGAAAGAGAGCACTGGACTGAGAGTCAGGAGACCAGGGTATGCTGGGAAAAGTTTAAAAAATGGTTTTGCACTGGGGCACACTTTTAAGTTTAATCTTCATTCTTAACATTTGCTTCATCACTTTCTTACGACAATCAACAAAATAATAACTCATGCCCTAACTTATAGCATTTGCCAATTTCTAAGCTGTAAATGCTCACATTTGAAAGTTTAACAACTACTCCTCTGGTTTCAAGCTTTCTTTGGTACAATCTTGCCAGAGTCAGGACTCCGGCTTTTTACCATGGGCAAAATACTTTAATCTTTACCCATAGCTTTCCCAACTGTTAACAAAAAATATAGAGCCCTGGACCTGGGGTCAAGAAGATCTGAATTCAAATCCAGTCACAGGCACTTGCTAACTGTGTGACCTCAGACAAGTCACAACCTCTGCCTCAGTTTCCTCACTTGCAAAATGGGGATAATAATAGTGTTTCTCTCCCAGGGTTGTGAGGCAGTTAGATGGTATTGCCATATGAGATAGAGCACTGAGTTTGAAGTCAGACCTGAATTCAAGTTTGATTTCATACACACTTACTAGCTGTGTGAAGTACATAGCACTGGACCTGGAGTCAGGAAGACCTGAATTCAAATCTGACCGCAGATACTTACTATTGTCATTGAGCAAGTTATTTAACCTCTGTTTGTCTCACTTTGCTAACTGTAAAATGGAAACAATAGATAAAACCTGTCTCCCAGGGTTGTTGTGAGGACCAAATAAGATAATATTTATAAAGTGATTTGCAATCCTTAAAGCAATATTTAAGTTCTAGCTATTATATCTGTGTATCATAATCTCTGACTTACCTCTTGAGTATAAATGAGACAAAGTTCTTTGGAAAAAGCTATGCAAATGAAGGATGACAGTTATTTCTTTTCTCTCATAAATAAGCCCAGAGGAAGCCATTACTTGCTCATTAACTGTTCCTTGATGCTGACCCATGAAATAGATTTGTGTGAACCTTATATAAAACCTTACTCTGGGTTTTACCTTTACTAAAAAAGAGATAGATTTAGAATCATAAGGATTTTAGAATTGGAAAATAAGTTCAAGTTGGAAGGGAGTCCAGTGGCCATTAAAATCCCAACCACATCTGATTAGGAATCTCTTCACCAGCATCCCTGACAAGTAATGATTCAGCCTTTGCTTGAAGACATCTGGTTAGGGAGATCTCATTGTCTTCCAAGGTAAGCCATTCTACTTTGAGGTAGCTCTAATTGTCTGTAGCTAGCGTTTATTCAGCACTTTCAGATTTGCAAAGTCCTTTAAGAATACTATTTCATTCGATTTTCACGGTAAGCCTATGAGATAGGTATTATTATTATCCCCATTTTATAGATGATGAAACTGAAGTAGACAGAGGTCAAGTGACTTGACCAGGGTCACACAGCTAATAAGCTCCTGAGGCTGAATTTGAAACTAGGTCTTCCTAAGTTTAGGTCTAGCATGCTATCCACTGGGCCACCTAGCTGCCTCTAAGAAAATTTTTTCCCCCTACTTAGTAAGGAAGCTTTTCTTTACATAAATCTGCCCTTCTGCAAATACCTTCCTTTGCTCCTAGTTCTGCCCTTGGTGGCCACACTAAAGTACCTTGGAAGTCATGTCCTCCTCATTTCATAGATATGGGGAAGAACTTGTTACCCAGACAGGAGATATAACTTATCCATCTCTGAAAGTACCAGAATTGTCATTTGGCTTCATTCTATCTTTGAGTTCAATGATCTTTCCTCTTTGTGCACTGCCCTTACCATTACTGAACCATTCCAGGCTGGAAAAATGGAGCAGGTTAAAGCTACTGTGATAATCGGTATTGGAATTGGGCCCATGAGTGAACTTTCTCTGCACTTCCAGCCTGGGTGAGATGGGGAGGCTTAGTCCTCCCCCACCAAAAAAGATAAAAAATAAAAAAAGATGAGAGGGCCATAATATGGGGAAATTTAACATTATCTCCTGTTTTTCTAAAGTGGAAATTCTTAATGTGCTTAAGAACTCTGTTTACTTTGCAATTCCATTCATATGGCTCATACTCTAAATTCTCTTATAGACATACCAATAATGCAAGTTTAGATTTAAGGTAAGATGGAAGATAGTCTCATTTCATTGTTGGGGAAATAGCTTGTCTCAATTTAGACAAAACATAGGATTAAAAATCTTGCTTAGTCTGGCTTTTAATATGAATCTCAAAGCCCTTTATAAAAGACCTTTGACCACTTAGGAGTAGACCATAAAATTTTGGGAGGACCAGAGGTGATTCAAATTGTTAACCATTATAATCTAATGAAACATTTTTCAATTGAGTGTCAGTTTGACTCAGATAGACTTCCTAAAACACTCAGGTTTGTTTCTGAAGGAAGCATAGATAAGCAGGATGGTTTTGAAATCATATATGAGATTTATTATATACTTTTAAAAAGTAAGCAATATGAAGTGGAGATCCATGGTTCATATATATACATATATATGTATATATATCACTTTTTGGTGGTTTACTCTTTATATATGGAAGTTCTCTTTTTTTTGGTGTGTTTTAAGTTCAAGATAATTTTTTTTTGAGATTCAGAAGGAGGAATTTGGGTAATGTCTTGGTTTCTTTAAAAACTTGTTTTTATTTATTTCTTTATATGTTCCCAATTACTAATACATTTTCTAACATTTGTTTTAAAAATTTTGTGTTCCAAATTATCTCTCTCTTCCAACCTTCCCTCACTCCTTGAGAAGGCAAACAATATGGTATTGGTTATACATATAAAGTCATGTAAAACATTTCCATATTAGCCATGTGGCAAAAGAACACGTATACAGAAAACCAAGAAAAATAAAGTAAAAATAATATGCTTAAATCTGCACTCAGAGTTCGTCAGTTCTCTCTATGTCTTGGTTTCTTAATAGTGGCCTGTATCTATGATTTCTTTGCACTATTGCATATTAGAGAAAGTATTCTTCTTTTAGGGTCTATGGAACTCCAAGGGGGTCTGTGGAGAGATTTCAGAGTGTTTGTGAACTTGAATGAGAAAAATATACATATTTATTCCCATATAGTTCCCTTGATTGAAATTTTGGCCAATTGTGACGCAGTGGATACAGTGTGGGGCCTGCAGTCAGGAAGACTCACCTTGTGGGTTCAAATCTGATCTTAAGACACTTACTGTGTGACCATGGGCAAATCACTTAACCCTATTTGCTTCAGTTTCTCATCTGTAAAATGAACTAGAGAAGGAAATGGCATTTTGTGCATTTAAAAGCATCATTCTGCTAATGTGTCCTCAGACTTCTTCAGACTGCTAAAGTGTACATGGTGTGGTTTGTGATACCAAAATGGTCAAGATCTCCTTTCACAGAATTGCCTGGGACGCTGAAAGTGACTCGCCCAAGGTTATTTATATCCACTATATGCCAGAGACAGAACTTTAAGCCAGATCTCCCTTAATCCAAACTGACTTTCAATCCAATATGTTATGCTTCCTTTTCAGTTTGGTTTATAGAACTATGAATTATCATTTTTTTTAAGGTGGTTATAAACCAGGAATCTGACCACAATAGAAAATTTGCTGATTTCTCTAATGATGATGACCAGACTTCTTGGTATCTATTTATTTATATCTTATAGGAAATTTAATGTAGAATTTTGAGAAGTCACTGTCATTCTTTGAAGATAAGGACTTCTGCAACCATATGTTTTTAACAATTGTCTCACAAAAGGAAGTAGCTTACTCTTACTCTTACTTAACTTTGATGGAGTTCTTGGAGGAAGTGAGCTTGGAGCTGAGATTTGTTAGAGGAAGAAAATACTCAAACAGATGTGTGATTGTTGTAGGCACAAGAAAGAAGGGAGAAGAACCCCCTGAGACATAAAGTGGGGAGGGAACTAAGAGATCAAGAAATCTTTTGCAAAGTCATGAATTGGGCATTGACACCAGTCAACTGCCACATGCTGTGTTAACAGCTTTCATTGCTCTAGGAAAAACTGCCTTCCAATAAGAAGGCAGCAGAAGCAGGCTGGGGCTTAATTAATCCTCATCTTTAATGTTTATTCTACCACTAGCCAGTACTGTTACTGCTCTAACAACCTTCGCTTCCACTCACCCAATGCTGACAACCCTAACATCCTCCACTTCTACTCATCCAATGTTGACAAATACCGAGGACCAAAGCTCAGGTAATGTTCCTGTGTTTCTAATCAGGAGATTTTTGGTGAGAGGAAGAAGACTTTCTTACAGGAGCAATATACACAGCCTAATGAAACTGGAATTTGAAGTAGGTTGGGAACTGATTAAAAATGTGATTTCTCTATAAGGAGTATCCAAAGGGTAGTAAGAAGTGGCAACCAGAGTTGTGAAGGCCCTCAAGATGGAGCATCTCAAATTGAAACAAGTTGTCATGTAGTTAGGACTTCCTTTCAGGGAGTAACACAAAGAAGAAAAACTAATACTTTGCTATCTGTTTTAAATATAAACCTTCCAGAAATAAAAATATTAATCTAATATCTAAGCCATTTCTAGCTTAGGGAGAGATGTGCAAACTGGCGGAGTTCCCCCATGCCCTCTGACATCTCATCTTCTAAGACAATTTCAGTTAATATTTTATAGAAATACTGAACAAGGAAAAGATTGTAATATATTGAAATAGTTTTAAAAATCTCTGTCTCCTGGCTCCCCTGGCTTCCCTGGCTTCCTTCAGTCTCAGCATAAAATTCCACTTAAAAGAAGCCTTTTCTCATTCCCCTGATTGCTAGTGTCTTCCCTCTGTAAATTATCTCCAATATATCCTGTATTTATCTTGCTTCTAATTGCAGTTATATCCTCCTTTAGGCTGAGACCTTTTCTGGGCAAAGTCTGTTTTTTTTTTTTTTTGTTTTTGGTTTGCTTTTGTATCCTCAGGTCTTAAAAGGATTCCTGGCATTAGATGTTGAATAAATGCCTGTTGACTATGTGATTGAGCTAGTTAACATTCCAAATTGTAGTCACTCTCTGTTTCTTCTGGGACCACTATCTTCAAGGATTCAAAGGGTCTCTTCCCTGTGATCAATGTCACTTCTGAACAATAGGAGAGGGCTCTTTCTTTTGAATGGAATAATGGCCAATTTCCTTTGGTGTTTCCTTGGCCTATCCCCCTGGACTGGGAAGGGACTGAACTAAAAGAAGACACACTAGAAGACTTCTCTGTTGGAACTTTAGTTTCCTTTCTTGACCCATTTCCATTTCTTTATAAACAGTCCACCTCTCTTCCCCCACCTTTTTTGGTGAAAGTATGGAAAATACTTTTAGAACAGAGAAATATTACTTCTTAATATTTCCAATTGAACTAAAAAGGAGGTTTTTAATATGCTTCTGCATGGTGAAAGAGAAATTAATCAAACTTAGAGGGAAGGGAGCCAATTAAAGTGAAAACCAAGATATGCCCAAGATAGACTACAGAGAAAGGAATCAGTGATGTCAAGGGTGGCAAGGAAAGAGAGTCATAAAGAAGAAAAAAGATAATTGGGGGTGGGGTGGAGAAGGCAAATTAGAGAAGTTTAAAGGGAAGTAATACCTAGAGTGGAAAAAAAGATTCATAAGGAACTCACTGAGGTTGAATTCTCCCAAGGGTAAAGAGGAAGAAGAGAAGGGCACACAGGACAGTGCAAAGAACATTGCTTCTTAGGTTTAATGAGACACTGTCTGTAAAGCATTTAACTCAGTGCTTGGCACATAGTAGGTATTTATACCCTCCCTCCCTTAGAGGATTGAGATTCAAATTTCTTACTTCGGCCTTCCTGTGTGCTCCTAGGCAAATCACTTAACCTATCTGGGCCTCTATTTTCAAATCCCTAAAATGAGGGAGCTGAATTAGGTGGTCTCTGAGGTCCCTTTCTACTTTGCAGTGTTAAGAAGGAAAACCTAGAGTCAAGGTGAACAAAGAAAGTTTCTTGAGAGTGGTAGAAAGGTTGGGCCCACAAATGTGGTTGTCATTTGCCACCTGAAAAAGTTTCTGAAAGAAGGGGAGGTGGGGAAATTGAATTTGAAAAGGGGTATGGGAGGGAAGGGAGGGTGAGAGTCAGTATGTGAGTTAAAAAGGAGTGGAGAAAGAGGAGGATGTTGACCTAAGCCCTTGCTCTTTAACCTTGGAGAGTATAGACTGGCAGTTCATGTGAGAAGGGAAAAGTCACACCTCAGCGTGATATAGGAAAATGTTAAGAAAGAAGAAGACCTTCCTGGATGGGCCCAGAAGGGGATGATCTTTTTGAGGAGAGGCAGGAAAGAGGTAGCCTAAGTAAAAGAAATGGTGTGTGCTACTTAATAGAACATGTGAAGGTTAGGAAAGAGGAGATTGGGAGATGTGGTTAAAAGATCATAATTTCCTGGGTGGTGGAGAATACAGGGTGGGGAGGCAGACACTAGTGACTTTGGGGAAAATGGAAAAGTTAAGGGAGACAAATTTGGGAGACATTCCTAGGGCTATAGCAATGTTCCCTGACAGACTGTTTTTTTTTTGTTCTGGTAGTTTCCTCCACTCCTGTTTTGGACATAGTGACAACAACCAGCCCCTCAGAAATATCAGATGGAAAAAACGGGACACAGCCTGATATTCCGATTGGTAATGAGTTCTCCCTTTATGTTATTCATGTAACATGAACCATGTATTCACATAAGATGAACCATAGGTACAATCTCATATATATGCTCATATATAGGTATATACTGATGGGTGATTAGTATGATTTCATTCACATGAGTTTGGTGGATTATCCTGAAGTAGATAACACACTTGAAAGTTTTATTATGTATTCTAAATTTGCACATCCATCCATTTATGCTACATCTGCACAAAGTGAAGTGACTGTATGATCCACATGTGTGTAAGACTTCTTGCATGCTAGGATTACTAAATTTTATAGGGAAAGGAAGCGTTGTGGTATTTTAGCAAATATGCCTAGAATCCTATCCTTTCTGAGAAATTACCCCAGTTAAAAGGATAGAGATTGTGTATTGTTAATGGAATGGAAAGACATTTGCCATCCATTAATAGGCCTATGTGACCTGCTTAAGTCACATAAAAGCCTGAGTGACAGGAGTCTAAGTCACATGGAGCAGCAAGAGTTGGAGCAGGAAGGGATGGAGCAGAGCTGAGAGGGAGAGAGACAGAGCAGACAGAACTGAGAAAGAGAGGAAGCAACAAAGCTGTTGTGAGAGAGGGAGGGAGAGATTTTGCTTAAGGGAGTTGTTTTGTGGAAGGCCTGATAATGTAGATAGAAACTTCTGGTTACTATGATGAATTTTTTGTTACTATGATGGATTTGGCTTTTTGGTGTTTGAATTAATGTCTTGGTCCTGTCTTCAATGAAGAGAGTCTGTTTCTTCATCTGTAAAATGAACTGGAGAAGGAAATGGCAAACCACTCCAGTATCCTTGCCCAGAAAACCCTAAACTGGGTCACTGAGTAGGACACAATAAAAAAAACTCAACAACAATGACTAAAACAAATCTCTGTAGCTTATAGGTTTAGGGAGTTGTTGAGAGCACTGAGAGATTAAGTTGAGGTTAGAGTTACACAGTTAGCATATGCAATGAACCTAGGTGTCTAAGATTTGAAATTCTTCTACACCATTCTACCCGTCACTGTTCAATTAAAAGGACCTTAAACTAAAAATATACATAACTTTTTTCACCCAAAGAAATTGAAATGGCATTTTGTTTTGGACATTTGAATCTTTGGAAATTCCTCTTGACATGAGTACAAAAGGGTCATGTGGAAATTGGCTAAACAACAGTGTAGAAAGCAACAGTAGAATTCAACGTTGACCCTGGGCAAGTCACTTAACTCTGATTGCCTGTCCCCAACACCACCTCCCCCCAAAAAAGAATTTAATGTTGTTGGGAGGACAAATGTGGGATGAGAAGGGTGAGTATTATTCTCTAAAATCTGTCAGGAAAAAAAAAGTTAAATCTTGCTGAAGATAAGGTCTTAAAGCTAAAAGGCCATGTAGTCCAACTTTTCATTTTATAGAAGAAAGGAAAACCCAAAGAGGTTGCCTCAAGTTACAAAGGTCATAGCTGAGAGCTGAGCCCAGGTTTTTTGATTTCCACACTAGTGTTGTTTCCACTGGACCGTGGTGTTTCTCTAAAACAGACACTGTATTTAGAATCACTGTGATAGTCAATGGCTCAAGGACAAGTTCTTACCAAACTATGCCTCAATTGACTATAAGACCATTGACTACAAGAGATCTTAGAGATCATCTAACCCTCTCACTTCATGCAGGAAGAAACAGACCAGAGAGATGGAAAGTCAGAGAGCTTGTTAATGGCAGAATTAGGACTAGCACTGGATTCTAGCATTCGAATTTTATTGGACTCCGAGAAGCACTAGGTACAAGACAGGTAGAAACCTAAGACTAGGAGATAGTCATAAGGAACTGAAATGGGATTTTGATTTGATTGGTAGCTTTGTTTCGGTCGAATTGACATCACATTTCCTATAGTTAGGGGATTTACTCTTCCACAAAAGTCTTCCTTTCACACTTCACTGTGATGTGGCTGTGACACTGGGTTCTTGAAGGCTGTGTGTGCCAGCCGAGTTCAACCTCTGGCAGATCCTAAGAAACTGGAAAAACTTTGTGCATGAACCCAGTGAAGGACAGTAAGTCTCTCATCAATGACCAGCCTAGCACAGATCTTCTACTATGTTGGCCCGAATAATGGTTTCTTTTTTGGCCACTGAAACTCATGAAGGCCAACCATTCATTTAAAGAGCGGTTATGGTTTGCCTCTGAGTTGGTTGTATTAACACCATTTAAAAGACAAATTCTTGAGACATGAGAAGGGGATTTTATGTGTTAGTGGGGTTTTAGCAGCTATGAATCATATTTAACATAAGGAAGATCTTTATCCCTTTTTACCTGTTATTTGATATGTTGCCTTTTTAGTTCTCTCATATCAGCTTCCAAGCAATCAAGGGATGTGCTCTGAAATTTCTTCATAAATTTCCAAAATTAATCAATTAACATTGAGCCCCCAAGAGAGTTTATTAAACAAACTAGTGAAACCTCTTTTCCCATAAGTTTTTGCTCATCTTTTTTTTTTCAAACTCTAATTTCCTCTCTAATTTTCCTGAACATCAAGTTTGCTATTCATACAGTTTGTTAACAGTGAAGCACAGTAATACAACAAATAATTATTAGCAGTCTGTCAGCTCTGAGGAAGATGATAGCACTCACCTTAACCATAGCTAACATCAGTTCTGGAAACAAAGTCTCTCCAATCAACTTCCTTAGGGTGGCAAGCCAAAATCTCTAACATTCTTTTCATCTCTTTACCTCATGTATCTCTCTCTAGCCATGATGGGTTAACTGCAGAATTGTGGTTTTATGAGTATCTAAGATTCCATTCTTTCTTAAAGATACAGTAACAGTATCCAGTCTCTATGGGAGAGGCTGCCACTAAAGTTGGGGTTGCATACAGAATCATAAAGCCTCTTCTTCATTTAAGGATGATGTGTACGATTTACATTTTGAGGTCATGGACTAGTTTGTAAGTGTGAATTTTCCAAAATAATACCTTGGAAATAAAGTGAAAGCCTATTGTACCATCTGATTTATACATCTATCATCACTGTATCATAGATTTAGAGCTAGAAGGAGGAAACTTAGAAGCTGTGGTTCCTGGAACGTGTAAGATCTTTATTTTTCTGAAACTGTAGAACTGAGGAAAGATAACTCCCATGACAGTCAGGAGATCTTGGTTTTGTTCCCAACTATGACACTTGCTAGCTAGTGATAAACTTATAGGTAACTTTCCCTTCCTAAGCTTCAATTTTTTGATTTGTAAAATGGGGTTAATAATAGCTACATTATCTAAACCTAAGGTTGTTAGGAAGAAAGTTCTTTGTAAACTTTAAAGTGTAACCAAGGCAGGCTACCATAATGGAAATTTTTCCCATATAGTTTTGGGTTCCCACAGAGACAAAGGGAGGAAAATTCTGCTCATTGGACAAAGCTCTAGGAAGTCATATTTTTTTGGTAACCTTATGCCCACTTCAATGTGGATAAGAAAGAAAATAGATGGAGACTGCACGGAGAAGGGGAGTTTTAGGGCATTCTGAGCATCTGCAAGCAGGGAGCCATATGGTAATGGAATAGAAGTGAGAAAAGCAGGAACAAGCAGATTGGAGAAACAAATGGTAGGCTGCAGTTGGGAGTGGAGAGACAGAAGGAAAAACACATGGCATCCCTGAATCCAGGACCCCTGGCAAGATCCTAATGAACCTTGAGTCAAAGCAAGAGGCTTCACAGATCTCTAGTCTGTTCCCAGAGATAATCAGCTTCATGAGTAAGAAGGGACCAAATTTGAAGTTTTTACCATCTGGGTCATGAGTTCTGAATAGATTATGTCTCTCGTCCAATTCTGATGGAATTAGTGGAGATGAATATGAAATTAAGATTCATTCTCTTTGGGAGTTATTTTATTATTTGATTTACCTCTGCCATTTACATTGCTTTATGTTTTGGTTAAATAATTTTATTGTTGTTGCTTAATTTTATTGTTGGTTTGGTGATTCTTTCATTGTCTGGGAACAATCTTACATAGAATGGAGATCTTTTTCCTTGATTTGAATAACAAATTATGAAGAAAGTCACTTTTAAATGAATGAATGAAATGACTCCTGTCCCATAGTCACCACTGTTACATAAATGTGAGTATTATTCATTTGAAAATGGAGTATTGGATGGAATGAGGCAGAGGAAAGGGATCCAATAAGGCCCCATATAAAGTACAGATAGCTTACATTCTGAAGACTTTTTAAGGTCATAGATTCTTTTACAACAGCTCTGTAAGATAAGTGTTATCATTACCCTCATTTTATAGAGAAGAAAGGTGCATTTAAGGTAGGAATTAAGTGACTTGTCTAAGGTCAGCAGCTCTACTTTTAACAATATGACCTATCTCTTTTCAATGAGATTTAAGAGGTGCGGTCCAGTTTGGGGGCATCTTTTAGTCACACCGATATATTTAAGCTGCATTATTCATTCTGAGTTGTGTTATTCTGTACTTTGCATATGCTCTTGACAGGTTTCCCTTGGAGGGCTGTTGATGACTTTTTGGTTGATGGGAAAATTGTGGTTATCTTAAAGGTTAAATATATGTGTCTAACTCAAGTGTAACTGTAGCATTTGACCTAATTTTATGGTCATCTATTCTACTCTGTATTCATCAACAGAGAATTATGCTTCTTTCTTTTCTTTTCAGTTACTTGGAGTCTGTTAGTAGAAAGCCCAGCATTCTTAGCTAATCTAATTGATATTTCCTATCTTTTAGGAGTGAATGATACAGTGACAGGGACTTCAGAAGACTACCAGTATGAAAACAAAACGGTAGGTAAATAGTTCTTCCACCTCCCAATGGCAATTATCAACCAGTTTCTCCCAAACCTGAAGGATTCCCTACAAATAAATTGAGCACAGAGGATGGCTCCAGAAGAAGCAGCTCATTTTGTGACACCGTCATGGCTCACAGTGACAATGAGCCTCACTGAAAAAGTACTTATTTTTGAGGACTTTCTTGGGAATTTGGAAGATTAAGCTGATTGTCTTAATGCTCGCAGGTTGTAGCTCTTTAGATTTTTCTTTCTTGGCTTTCTGACACATTTATTTTTGAAGGCACACAAGAATTTGAATTCTGTCCTAATGACCCCAGAATTATCTCATCTAGTTGTATCAGCTAGCAGGATGTAGCCAGGAGCTCAGAAATAGGTAAACACGAGCCACAGAGCAGTGAATAAAGCCCCTACATTAAAGCTCATACACTTTACTCAAAGGAGAAACCTCTCAGTTTGTTGACTCTCTACCACTCTGTGCCCCTCACAAGGCCTGACAGGTGACTACAAATGCCTGTTTAAGTGTGTATGCGCACGTAATTGCACACATTGGTCATGACCTTTCTCTTAAAAATATATATTTAAAATTATTATAAACTTGATAAACATCAACAAATACACCATTCCTCTATACGAAAGAACAGGAGGTCTGTGTATTATGTGTATTTTTTTGTGTATTTCAAATTCAGCATCGTAGTTCCAACACCATTCTGCTTGTTTGTGTTTTGTTCTGAAGTTTCTTCTCGTTTCTGTTTATTTTTTTTTAAGGATTCTTTTTTGTATTAACATCACTCTCCAACAATTCCTCCTCACCCTCTCATGCATCCTCCCTTGTAACAAACAATTATGATCACGTAAAAGACATTCCCATGTTGGCTGTGTCTGAAAATATCTGTCTTATTCTGTACCACTTGTCCTTTGCCTCTCTGCCAAGAGACTTCCCCTCTTCTCTTAATGATACTCACCATAAGTTCTATACTCCATTTCTTTGGTCAGAAATTGAGAAAGAAGAGTAAAAAATCCCAGGATGCTGTAGGAATATAGGCAGAGAAGCTATAGCCCCTGACTGGGAAGCAATGATTTAGACTCCTTGAGATCCCATCCAGCTCTGTCTTTCTGTGGAGAGTCGTAATGGACTTCTTTACTGTTTCCAGATGGAACTCCAGATTACCAAAGTCCTTGAAATCAAGTACTTTGTGGTCATACATGCAAACAGATTTGCCTCTTTGTGTGGCAACCCCAACCCCCAAGTGTGAAACCCTCATTTTTTGAAAATGCACCAATTATTTTAGGAAAAACAAAATTGATACACACTTAAGTGGAAACCCTGGGCATTGAGAAATTAATGATTTATAAAGCTATTGTGTATTATTTTCCAGAAAAGGGCCATGCACACTCCAGAGAAAACATGGAATGTCCTTCACAGTTCAATAATAAAACTGCCACAAATGGCAATACAAACACACACACACACATATACATACATGCACACGCACATACAACATTGTGTGGGCTTATTTCTCCTCCACTATTAGTAGCTTAGCTTTTTATCCAAGACTTTTCACAATCTGATCCTGCTTTCCAGTCTTATCTCCTACTATTTTCTTCTTGTGACCTATGTTCCAGACAACCTGGCCTTGTAGACCTCTTTTGAATATTTTGAACATAGGCATACATGCCTATGTTCTTGTCTTGGCATTCTTTGTTTCTAGGATATCTCCCTTTTACTTAGCTCCCACTACATTCCCATTAGTTGAAATCTTTGCTATCCTTTTAATTGCAGTTAAAATACTATTTCTTCCATGTTAGCTTTTCCTGATTCCCATCATAGCTGACTCACAGGTAGAAGTGATCTCTCCCTCTTTTGAACTTTCACAATACTTTGCTTGCACCTTTCTTACGTACTGTAAAGCATTTAGCATAGTCCCTGGCATATAGAAGGCAATGCTTATTATCCTCTCCCTTTCCCCAACTACTCAGTATTATTTATTTATGCATATAAGATCTTGGTAACTGGTCCCTTTACTTCTTGGCAAATAGAGGGAGATGAGACAGATCGCAGCCATGAAATTAAAAGATACTTCCTCCTTGGAAAGAAGGCCCTGGTAAATCTGGAAAACATACTAAAAAGCAGAGACATCAACTTGCTGACAAAGGTTCATATTATCAAAACTATGATTTTTACAATAGCAGTGTATGGCTATGAGAGTACCACAGAAGTGACACTTTCAAATGATTCTGGAGAAGACTTTTGAGATAGTGAGGAGATCAAACCAGTTAATACTTAAAAAAATTAATCCCTGGAAGGTCAAGTGCTGAAGCTGAACCTTAGATATTTTGGCCATATAATGAGAAGACTGGACTCATTGGAAAAGACTCTGATATTGGGAAATATTGAAGGCAAAGGAAAAGTGTATGGTAGAGGAGGAGATGGATAGATAGTGTCATGGAAGCAGTGAACATGAACTTGGACAGACTTGAAGAGATAGTGGAAGATAGAAGGACCTGGTATGCTATGATTCATGAGGTTACAAAGAGTTGAACACACTTGAATGACTGAACAATAGCAACCCTAGATTGTAAGCTCTTTAAAGAAATGAATATGCAAGATTTGAAAAAATGCTTGCTTACTATATCCCACATACCTATGGCATCACAAGAGAGGAAATGGACTAACCTTTGGTAAATTTGATGCGATTTTTTGCAGTGATAATCAGTTTTGGTTATAGGGTGAGTCAGTCCAATTCTTGAAAAAAACAATACTTTAGCATGCAAAAACATTATTAAAAAATAAGGACATTGATTTTGTTTCTAATTCCCATCTAGTCTCCTTGTATGCAAATGTCACTTGTTTACATTACTTTAACTCTTGATGTTGAGATCCTCCCTTGGCAAATGTAGGGGTGACATTTTCAAGAGGTCTTTGATAAATTGGAGTGTGTTGAAAGGAAGGTCACAGTGATGGTGGATGGTGTCAAATTCATATCAGATGAAGACTGGGAATATTTAGACTTAATTTAGGTTAATTATCCCTAAACCCATAGTGTCCAACCTTGCCCATAGAATGTATTTGATAACTATTTGTTGGAATTTGACAAATGTCTTCTTAGAAATAATTTAGCAGACATGAGGTTTATAAATTTCAAATTTATGAACTAGAATTTTGGATTTGGAATAACCTTAGAGAAAAATCTTATCTTCCCTATTCCCATTTGTTTTATAGATTTGGAAACATGAGATTAAATAATTCCAGTAAGCAATTAATTACTATCCTAGGCATTTCTTTCTAGGTGTTTCACCAATACCTTATTTTTATATCTTTGTGTCTCACAGGTCTTCCTACATGGCCAGTTGGTGACCAATAATAATAAGGGAATATACATTGGAGTCGGTGTTTTTGTTGGGGTGCTTCTCATTCTGATTTTACTTGTCTTTGTTTTAAAAAGTAAGTCATTTTCAAATTCTTCACAATGATGTGCTCTGAAAAACCTTTAATTTCTCAAAGGACTACTGATTAGAAGAAGAAAAGATTTTGAGTTTATATCAAGGATTATATCAAGCCACATGGTGTCTTCCATGAGATGACCCTTTGTAAGTCTGGTGTAAAACTTCTGATAGAATTACTGTTGTGGCATCAAATTTGCAGACTGGTCAGAGTTGCTGTTGAAAATTGGATAGATCAACCCAATTACTTGAAGAACAGTGATAATACTGTACCTTATACTTGTCATTTGTTTTCAATTTTATCATTAACTTCTTGCGTGAGGGTAGGATCAGGATGGTAGAGTGAAAGGTCACAACTACTAAACCTCTCCCAAAACTTTTTCTACAAAATGACCATAAAAAGGGCCAAATAAAATTCTGAGCACAATTTAGGATGAAAAGAAAAAGTCACAATTTAGGATGACAGAAAAAGAAACCTGTGTATCGCAGGGTGGGGGCTAGTTGAGAGTACAGAAGCAACTCCAGCTGTGAGTTGTGGCTCCAGTGGCATTAGCAATGAGGAAAAGTGCACAGGTGTTATGCACTGTGACCAGGTTGGATTTATACCAGGAATGCATACCTGGTTCAGTATGAGGAAAATGACAAAAATGCCCTAAACCACAAGATTATATAAAAAGATGCAGAAGAAATAAACTTGACAAAATACAATGCCCATTCCTATTAAAAATGCTAGAATAGGAATAAATGGAGTTTTTGTTAAAATGATAAGTAATATTTGTCTACAACTAAAAACAAGAATCATCTGCAAAGAAGATAAACTAGAAGCCTTACAAATATTATTAGGGATAAAGCAAAGACCTCCATTATCACTATTATTATTCAGTATTGTACTAGATAAGCTAGCTGTAGCAATAGTAAATTGAAGGAATATGTATAAACTGTAAGGAAACAAAAGTATCACTTTTGCAGATGATATGAAGCTATACTTTCAGAAGCCTAGACAGTCAATTAAAATATAGCTGAAGCAATTAACTTTATCATATTATGGAAAATAAACTCAGCATTTCTATATATTACCAGTAAAACCCAGAAGTAGGAGATAGAAAGAGAAATTCCATTTCAAATAACTGCAGAGAGTAGAAAATACTTGGGATTTTACCTGCAAAGATACACATAGGAATTATATGAACACAATTGCAAAGCACTTTTCACACAAGAACAGATCTAAAAGACTGAAAAAATATTAATTGCTTATGTGTAGGTCAGTCTAATATAACAATGATGATAAAACTACCTAAATTAATTTACTTATTCAGTGCCATGCCAGTCAGATTGCCAAAGAATTACTTTATAGAACTAGAAGAAAATAACAAAATTTATCTGGAAGAACAAAAGGTCAAGAATATCAAGGGAATCAATAAAAAAAATACAAGGAAGGGGGTTTAGCTATAGTCCCAGGTATGAAACTATGCAGAAAAATAGTAATAACCAAACAATTTTGTACTAGATAGGAGGGGACAGCTAGGTGGTGCAGGGGATAGAGCACCAGTGCAGGAGTCAGGAGGACCTGAGTTCAAATCTCACCTCAGACACTTGACACTCATTAGCTGTGTGAGCTTGGGCAAGTCACTTAACCCCAATTGCCTCATCCTGGGTCATCTCTAGTTATCTTGATGAATATGTGGTCACTGGATTGAGATAGCTCTGGAGGAGAAGTGAGGCTGGTGACCTGCACAGCCCCACCTCACTCAAAACTGAAGTCAAGTGCAAGTCATGTCATTATTTCTCTGATGGCATGGTCTTCTTTGGCAACAAAGGATGAATATACACTAGATAGGAAATAGAATGGTTGATCAATAGAATAGATTAGATATATAATATATAGAAGCAAGTCTGCGTGGTAATGTAGTAGTTGATAAACCCAAAGATCTCAGGTCACTACTTGACAAAAACTGAGGAAACAGGAAAATAATCATGTAGAAACTAGGCTTAGGTCAACATCTCATACCATATATTGAGATAAACTCAAAATGAGTACATGCTTTAGACATAAAGGGTGATATACACATATTAGGAGGGCACAGAAAAAAATACTTGACAGATATATGGGGAGGGGAAAAGTTCATTACCAAATGAGAGAAAGAGAAGTTTATAGGAGGTAAAATGGATAATTATGATTACATTAAATTAAAAAGTTTTTTGCAACAAGCAAAACCAATACCACCAAAATTAGGAGAAAAACAGGGAACTGGGGAAAAAATTACAGGGAATTTCTCCGATAAAGTTCTCATTTCTCAAAGATAGAGGGAGCTGAAACAAATTTATAAAAATAATAGCCATTTTCCCATTAATTATTAAATGATTACTAATTATTAAATGATTAAATGATTTGAACAGATAGTTTTTCAGTAGAAGGAATCAAAACTATCAATAATCATATAAAAATGCTCTCAGTTACTAATAATTAGAGAAATGCAAATTAAAACAACTCTGAAGTACCACTTCACACCTAACAGATTGTCTAAGATGACAGAAAAGGAAAATGACAAATACTCGAGTGGATATGGGAAAATACATTAATGCACTGTTGGGAGAGTTATGAACCAGTCCATTTATTCTGGAGAAGAGTATGGAACTATGCCAAAGGGGCATACTGCTACTAGAGATTTTTTGAGAAATAGGAAAAGAACTGAAATGTACAAAAATATTTATAGCAGCTCTATTTGTGGTAGTAAAGAATTGGAAATTGGGGGAATGCTCAACAATTAGGGAAGGACTTAACAAGTTATGGTATATGACTGTGTTGAAATACTACTGTACTATAAGAAATGATGAAGGGGATGACTTGAGAAAAACCTGGGGAAACTTCTATGAACTGAAGCAAAGTGAAGTGTAGCAAAACCAGAAGAGTAAAGTACACCGTACAAGCAATATTGTGATGATAAGCAACTGTGAAAGACTTAGCCACTCTGATCAATACAATGATTCATGACAATTCCAAAGGATTCATAATGAAAAATATTATCCACCTCCAGATGGAGAACTGATAGACTCTTGAGTGCCGATTGAAACATTTTACCTTTATTCTGCATTATTGACACTTTGCATTTAGACAGTCAGCAAAATATGAAGCAAGTACTTATTTAGAATGTTTGCTGATTTTGTGAATACTGATATTGAAAGTTTAACAATGGGGTTCCAACTCATTCCAGCTTTTTCAAACAGAACCGTGAGGATAAGGCATATTTTTGTTCTTAAGAAGCTTATGATCTTTTGAATTAAAAAAAATTAATATTTCCCAATTACATTTTTAAAGATTTCTAATATTCATTTTTAAAAATTTTGAATTCCAAATTCTCTCCCTTCCTCTAGCCCTTCTCCCACTCATGTAGAAAGCAAGTAATATGATAGCCATCATTCATGGGAAGTCTGGAGAAGGAAATGGTCAACCACCCAAATATCTTTGCCAAGAAAGTCTCAAAATGGGGGCACAGAGAGTCGGACACGACTGAAACAACTGAACAAACTCAGCAACATAACATGTGAAGTAATGAAAACGTTTTCATGTTAGCAATCTTGCAAAAGAAAACACAAAAAGCAAGAAAAATAGAAAAAGTGAAAAAAATGATATAAGGCTTTCTGAATCTTTCTGGTGCCATAGACTCCTTTGGTAATCTACAGCCCATCGATCCCTTCTTAGAATATTCTTTTCAGAAAATAAGATACAAATACAAAGAAGGACAAAGGAAGTCAGTTACATTGAAATGAAGTTATAGAAAATTAACCTAAAACCAAATCCACAAACCAACATAAACAAAGCAAGCTCATAGACCCCAGGTTAAGAACTCCTCATTCTAATCCAATGTTTTCATTTCATAGATGTGTGTACTGGGGCTTAGAGAGATTACTCAAGGCATTAGTGACAGAGCCAGGTCCAAAATGCAAATGACTTCTGATGAAATTGTAGGAAGATATATATCATGAGGGTTTAATCTTGAATTCTTATTTTGTATGCTTTGCTGACATGTTCAATTTTCCATTCTTTGGATTTTGACACCTTTTTCCCCCACTGTCTTCCTACTTAGGATATTTCTATAACAGAAAGAATGCACCAACTCTAAGGTAAGCCTCAGGCATTGTTCTGCATACTTATATCTCTCAGTATAAAGTTGCCTCTGGAAGAAGTGAAATAGACCATTTTCCTTCTTAATTATTTTTGACAATTCTATCTTAAGTGAAAATTGGATATTAGTCGTGTTTCTTGTTCCTCTTCCTTTCTGTGCACCCCTCCCCTCCTTACTGAGTAAATAGTCTAACTCATCCCTGCATGTCTTCTCTCCTACCCACCCCTATTTTATTAATTTTCACTGGCTTCTTCATTTCTCTGGAACAGTGTCAGAACTGTCACAGGATTAACCAAGCAGTTACTATTTGCTAGAGGGAGTATAATTGAATCTCTTAGCCCACTTGGTGATGGGGTGAGAAATTGAATTAGATGCTCTGGTCTCCATAGTTGGTCAAATTGGAGTGGCCTAGAGCCAGGTCTCCATAGAGCCAAAATGAGCAGTCATGAGCTTGGCTGTGTGACTATAACTCAAGACATTTGGCTGAATGGAGGATTAGGGATCTGTTTGGGTGGATTTTTGATGGTGCTTTCTTGGAGTGGTTTCTGTGCTGGATTGGTACATATGGGTGATTTTACTCATACCTGGAGGGCTTTAGTGTCCTAAAACTCCATCCTTGTGGATACAAATAAGTTTCAGGGCCATTAAAATTCCAATTAAAAGACTAAATTTAAGTACCTTCTAGTTAATCAAGATTTTTTTTGCTCCTGTTTTGAGATTAACTTAATTTTGGCTGGGGGTAGGGTGGGGTACAGTCTCCATTTCTGTCAATGCTTCTGTTTCTATTCAGCTTCTGTAATTAAAATGTTGTTTTTATTCATTTGGGGGAGAATTGAGGACATATTTTTGGGTTCATCTTGCATTTCTTCCTTATTCCCAAAATGAACTCATAACATTCTTATTGGTAGAACATTCTCCCAATAGCATATAAGTTTTTTGAGGGCAGGTATGATTTCATATAGCCTTTTTATCCCCAGGACCTTATGCACCACCTGGTGATGCCCACACTAGGTACTTAATAGATGTTCTATTGAATTGGTTATTTTTGGAAAATGTAATAACACTTCTTATTACATCACCTTCATTTCTGAGTCTGTTCTTTTTATCACGACTAGAAAATGAAATGACCAAATATCCCATGAAATGTTTCTTTTTGCTTTTTGAAATATATAACAACTGTGCCAACTCCTTTCTTTGTTTCTTCAAGGGGGTTTTTATGACCAGTCCTTATATTTAGCTGCATCTTCTTCACTTTTGCTTTTCTCTTTAGGTAGAATATAAAGATTGGTATACTGTCCTCTGACAGTATGTTTACTCATTCATCATTGACCAAGAATCTCAGATTTAGAGCACGAAAAATCAAACTAAAATTCATAGCCTAACAATAAATTCTTAGGACCCTTCACATATTTTTTTCTGCCCTTTTGTCACCATCACTAAAAATGTGGAAGAAGCCACACAGACACAGAATGTTATGTAGTTCTTTGTTTCATGGGTTACCATAGTCAAAAGAATTTTCACTGAGGGGCTAGCTGCTTGGCAATATCATCTTAATTTCCAAATATATTCTTCTCTTTTCCTCTACCCGGGGATCCATTTCTTATAATGAAGAACAAAAAAAAAAAAATGCATTGGTTGCTTTCTAACAACTGGTTTCTTTTAGTGTCCTTTAAGTGCTCTGAGTTTAAAGGGAATTTTCAACTTGGGGTTTTAGGTGGCTTGTGCTTTAGATGACTTCTTGTCCCACCAAATCCCTACTCATCATTTACTATTCTGTTTCTGTAGTCTGACTTTCTTGGCGGGTAGTAAAAATGAAGTTGGAAGGACTGCCACTGAAGATGGCAATCGTGCAGAGGACAATGTCTACACAGTTGAAGATAATGTCTACATGGTTGAGGAGGAAAATGACTACATTATTGAAGAAGAGAATCCCTATGTTGTACCAACAAACAATGGGAAACAGCAGCCCTCCAAAGTTTGACCTTAACATCCTCAACTGGCAGTTCTTCTGACCTTTTCCATGTTCACCTCCTTTTAAGCTCATGGACTGTTCTTAGGTGTTATCTCTACCTGACCAGACCAATTGCAACCATAAATGGTGACTCTGAAGATGAAACAACCAACTTGGTGCCAAATAATGTCACCTTTATCAGACTACAAATTGTGCCAGAAAGATGAGAGTTGAATTTGGCATTAGTTGTCTTAAACTATGCCATTTTAGGTCATGTGTGAACATAGAGAACTTAGGGTTTCTGGAGAGTCACACAATTACTGCAGTTTTCAATCAACCAATAAAACAAAAAATATGGGTAGTTTTGTTTTTGTAAATTCCAGTTGCTACATTTTTCCTTAAGTTCTTTTGGAGGCAGCTGGTTTTATCTCCTCCATAAATTCAATTTCTTTAGCACAGGTCGATCCAGTTCCCCTTCTTGGCTTTTACAAATGTGGCTTATTGCCAACTGATTTCCTGGGAACTTGGAGAGCTCATTTCCATAGTTACAGGAAGCTAGAGTGCCTTTCATAGCCTATGCTACAGCATGTGCAAAGAAGTTCTATTTATAGGCAGTGGATATTGCTTGGAACTA
Organism: Notamacropus eugenii; assembly: GCF_028372415.1. Classification (NCBI taxonomy): domain Eukaryota; kingdom Metazoa; phylum Chordata; class Mammalia; order Diprotodontia; family Macropodidae; genus Notamacropus; species Notamacropus eugenii. Next base: position 386,013,374 of record NC_092872.1, on the reverse strand, counting down.
AGAACATGAATCTGAGATAGAGAAATTGCAACTGTCTTGGCCCCCTGCTGCCACAAACTGACAGAAGACACATACGTCAGAGCCATGGAAGGAAAAACTACCTTGAAAAACTGCAGTGAATGAGGTGTCTAATAGGAAAGGCCTTTTAGAAAGAAATAGAGACTGTTGCTATTTGAAGGTATCACTACTTTAAATGGACAATGTCTTTCTATGTTTCCCTAGCCAATTTGATCTTAAAATGTAATAATTAATGGGAAAAGGCCAGAGGGTTGTGTGTGTGTGTGTTTTTGGGGGCAGGTGATAGTGACTGACACTTTGCTACCCCTTCCTCAAAAGGTTACTTAGACTTTTTGGTTCACTGGGGTAAATTTGTACAGTAGGAAAAATCAAACAATGAAGATATTATTATGACTGTTGTGACCAGTGGTTTCAAATGAGAATCAGTTTTTTCTTTCTAGTATTTAGAACATTTTGAAAGCTGAGATTACTTGCTAAGTACCTATGCTCATAATATAATGTAGAATGACTCTCCATTCTGAATAGTGTTTTACAATGCTTGGTTGCCCTAATTTTAAACTGGAAATTTGTAGCAACTTTTGGAAGTGATTTCAGTGGTGATGACGGCTACATTAATAAGGGGGCCAACGTTAGGATTCTAAGAACAGCCAATGTGTAACCAATTCAAAAATGGTTCTGACAGAAGGATCACAGGATGAGGGACTCAGATCCCAGTTATGCCACTAATTAGATACATAATCATACCTAAGTTAGTATATACTTCAATATTCTCAGTTTTCAAATGGCTAAGACTACCCTGACCACCTCCGTGTCATTGTGATGATCAGTGGGGATAACAGCTGTGAAAACCCTTTGAAAAATTAAGCACTCTGCAAATGCAAGGTATTATCATCATTATCCTTATTATTTTGGGCCACAAGTTTATATGGAGCCTGTCACAGTAGTAGGTTCACATTACATGTCCAACAAGTTGGATAGTGATGATGATGACAGCCACAGTGGTCACATGAAGCTGACTTGCTGCTCTAGCTTATATGTACCTCTAACAATGCCTCTTTAAAATTTACTTTTGTTCCATGGACCAAGAGGAAAAAAAATTCTTTTCTTTGAGTCAATAACATGTTTCATGATTTAACAAACTTTTTTGAAAAAATATTTGTAAAAGAGAAAATTGTAGATTGTGGCATTTAGATTCATGACATTTCACAAGTCCATAGCTGGTTTGAGACAGGACATTATTTGGAGTTACCAGTGGGTTTGTCTCTATGGGCTGTGTGGGGAGAGCCTGCATATGTGTGTCTTTCTACTCCGCCATCTTGGCTGTGCTGCCCAAGGGCCTTTGTCTTTAAAGTTAAGTGTCTCTGAAAGTGAGCTACTTTTGTCTTTCACTGAAGGGTATAGACCTGACTGGAAAATTTTCCAAAATGATGTGCTCTAATGTATTCTGTGAAGGAGTATTTGAGTCCCATTATGATCATACAACAAAAATAAATGGTTTTCCTTTGAAAGAGTGGCTTGTTTACTTCATTTGTGGATAGTCTAAACAGTTAAACCATAACATTGTAATATTCCCTCACCAGAGCTCCTCTTAATGCATGGATGTAAGTATAATGAAGGATAGTGAAAGGAACACAATACAATTATAACTAAGCTGTGATCTAAGAAGAAATTGTAAAGAGAAGCTCTATGCTGTAAGTAGACTGCAATCCAAATGGTTTGGTGAGAATATTATATCACTATGTGAGAATATCTGAGTCCCAGGTATAGAAACCTAGCAGAAGGTTAGTAAGAAACCTGTAGGTAAGTTAGAATACATTTTTTTTTTGAGGTTTCAATATTCAAGTTGTATTTTTAAGTGGTGGTAAGTACAGCATTTGGAGGGGAAGGCTTCTAATTCCACACAATATGGAAGATTCTAAAATGTATCCATTAATTGCTAAAAAAAATTAGCAACAGAAGTTCAGTTTTGATTCCAAGTGAGGTCACTATGTGAGCACAGTCACACAGACTCTTCCTTGCTTATGCTTCTGTGTCCTAGCAGCCTCTATATGTAACCCAACCAAAGTGAATGAGACTGGGAATTAAGTACTACATTACTGGCTTGATCACATCAAACTGGCTCCACAACAAAATGGTAAATCAAAGATGGAATAATTCATGAGGATTTGACTTAAAAAAAAAAGTCCTCTTCAGACAAATTTTTACTCCATCAAGGAATAAGCGTCTTTCTACCCACTTAGGATAGATATGTAGCCAAGTAGACTGCAATGGACCATGAATTCTCAGGAAGTCAAAATTTCATTCATTTAATCAGTCCACATTTACTAAGTACCTACGTGTCATTGCCTTCCACTATCACCTATCTCTAGATAAAAAAGGTGGCTCAATGCATCCTTTCAGTCCTTAGAGAATTCTGAAAACTGTTGTGGGAATCCTCACATATCCTCTCAAAAGCCTGGAGCTGAAAGGACCCTTTTTTTATGAGTTGGGTTTCTTCTATATCTCTGAAAGGATAATCCTTTAAAGCTGCATCATCTTTAACCTGGAGATCTAGCATGATGGATACATAGCAATACTTGTATCCCAGACATACAACATGACTACAGTAATTGCACTAATTTCTGAAAGTAACTATCCTGCAAAATATTTTAAAATTAAGTGATTGCACAATTTCTTTTATGCTTGAAATTCCAGTCGTAGACCAAGCTTGTGGCCACCAGCATTGACATTCTTGCTGTCCAGCAAAGCTGATTAATGTCAGTTTGATACCTGGTTGTAGAGTTTGGGTATAACTTAAGCCTATCAGGCTAGAGTTGTTCACTTCAGCAGAGAAAGAGGCATCAGGGTCACTTAGCTACCAGTACTTCCCTCAAGCCTCCCAAAATAAGTGTCTGAGGCCAAATTTGAACTAGGTGCTCCTGACTCCAGGGCCAGCGCTCTATCCACTATACCACCTAGCTGTCTCATGCTTTTAAGTTTAATCTGCATTATTAACATTTTCTCCATGACTGTATAAATCAACCAAAACAGATGGGGCCTTTGTATCGTTGGTCAGTCTCTTGAGGTATAAATGTTCACGCAAAAATTTAACATTGGTTCCAGTACACCTCTACCTGACTATAAATTCAAATCTATGGAGCCCATTGACAGTTGAGATCTTGGGCTCCATACCTCATTTATTTCCTGACTAAAAGATTCTTTCCATGAATCAATCAGTCATTACTCAACAAATATAGAGTAGTAAATGCCCATTATGTGCTAGGCACTACAGTGAGGGTTGGGGATACAAAGACAAAAACAAAAAGGATCCCTGCCCTCAAGGAGCTTATATTTATTGGGAGAGACAACATGTAATTGTCAATCAGCTAGAACCAATTACAGAATGCCCATGCAATTCTCCAAGGAATTTCCATTTCATATCATGGTTCATCCGGGACCAGCCTTCCTAGAACTTTCCATGTGAGGATTTTGCATCAGAGGCACAATGCACACGTATCAACCCCACTCCTCCAAATTTTGGGAGGCCTGAGGGAAGTACTGGTTGCTAAGTGAATAAGCAGAAGGAGACTTTATGGAGCATGTGGCCTCTAAACTGAGCCTTGAAGTAAATTAAGAATTCTAAGAGGTAGAGGTAAGGGAGGAATGCATTCTATGCATGGGGATGGCTTCTAAAGGCAAGGGGCAGGAGAAGGGTTGTTGCATGAATTATAATAGGAAATAAAGAGAAAATATTCAGTTAGTGTCATTACCTAAAGAAAATTCAGAATTTCCCTTTTTTGTTTCATATCCTTTATTGACGATGCGACCCTGGGCATGTCACAGCTCCAGTTGCCTCCAAAAAAATTAAATTAAAAATGTGCTGTGGATACATTTGAGTGAAGGGAGGGAGATAAAAATTATTGATATCTTAGGTTTTTATACATTCATTTGTAAATCTAGCCTCCCCCTGCCCCAAGCCATCCCTTGTCACAAAGGTTAGAGGAGAATGAGGAAAGAACAACAACAACGCAGTTGAGCCAAACTAACCAACACATCCATGGAGTCTGACATTGAAATACTCTCCACGCAGAGTTCCTCATCGCTGCAAGCAAGACAGCAAGACAGGGAAGTGCATTGGCTAATATTTTCCCAGGAGCCAAGTTGGGTCATTACATTTTTTTAGCATTACTTCCCTTTTTAATATTTCATTTTGTTCCATTGTTGGAATCATCCCATCTGTCTTTTCCTGATTCTGTTTACTTCACTCTGCATCAGTTCACATCATCTTATTGCTTTAAAGTATAGTTTTGTTGATACTTTTTGTTTTTATATCCCCTAGACATATATCTAGTATCTATATATGTCCCTCTCTCCTAAGCCATTACTTATAACAAATATTTTTTCAAAAAGAAAAAACACGAAGAGAAAGAAGAGAAAAAAAAATTTGCAAAACTAGTCAATGCCTCAAGGAATCATATATTATGTGCCATGCTCCATACCCATGGACTCTCTACCTCTGTAAAGAAGTCAGGGCAGGAGAAGGCTTCTCATATGTTCTTTGAGGCTGAACTTGTTCTTTATTATTTTGCAACATTCACATGCATTTTTGAGTGTCTTTTTCTCCATTTGCATTGACATGGTCATTGTATATATTGTTTTTCTAGCTTTCCTATCTTCACTGAGTCAGTTTGTGTCTTTCCATGTTTCTTTATATTCATGTCCATCATTTCTTAAAGCACAGTAATATTTCATTACATTCGTGTACCAAAAAAGACGGACAGATGTTTTATCTCTAGTCCTTTGCTACCATGAAAAGTGTTACTATTAGTATTGTATGTGTATGAGACCTTTCCTTCTGTCTTTGGACTCCTTGGGATATATGTATGTATGTATGTATAAAATAATGCTTCTTGGGTCCAAGATTTTGGACATTTTAGTCTCTTTCATTTACATGATTCCAAGTTATTTTCCAGAGTGGATAGCCCCACTATAAGTGTATTAATGTGCTTTTCTTTTAGCATTTTTTCCAACATTGCTTATTCCCATCCTTTATCCTTTTTGACAATTTGCTAGATGTAAAAAGGTAAAACCTTCTGATTTGAGTTTTCCTTACCATTCGTGATTTGGAGCAGCTTTTCATATGAAGTTTCATAGTTTGAATTTCTTCTTTTTAGAACTGTTTGCTCATATCTTTTGCCTCCTTATCCACTGAGGAGCGACTCTTGGTTTTATGCATTTGTGTGTTTCCTAATAGAGTGCCCTTTAAAAGAATTCTGGGGGAAGAACTCATCTAGTGTAACCTCAGGAACCTATACAGATGATCAAAGACTGTTGGTGAAGAGACTGGAAGTGAGTTTTATTTGACTTCATCTTTTAGGGCAGTTAATTTACTTGATATTTCTCAACCGTTAAAAAAAAACCTCTTAACACAACCCCCTTGCTTTGGTATGTAGCTTTATTTCAATTCATATTTTTAGAATTCTTTAGTTCAAGAAAGGAGGAAAAGGGGAAGTGAAATCCTTGGAGTTGCATGATTTCATGTAAGTACTTAAGGAAGCTTGCTTGCTATTTCAGACAGTTTGATGCCAATTTTTCACTCAAAGTTCCTCTTCTTTAGAAGAGGATGCGGAAGAATGTTTTGAGACAGTATAAACCAAGTCACCTAAGAGACTTTTAAGGTGGACTTATTGATTTATCTAAACTTTCAATATAGTTCAATTAAAAAAATATTTCATAGAATCAGAACTGGTAGAACCAGAGGTCATAGATTCTGTCCTATAGCTAATAATAATAGCCAACATTTTTATAAATACTTACTATACACCTGGTACTGGGCTGAATGTTCTATACATATTCTCTTATTTGGTTCTCACAAGAACCCTGTGAGAGTTTTGTCCCCATTGCACAGGTGAGGAAACTGAGGCAAAGAGAGGTTAAATGACTTGCCCAGGTTCACACAGCTACTAAGTACCTGAGGTCAAATTTGAACTCAAGTCTTTCTGACTCCAGATTCAGAGCTCTATTACTGCACCACCTAGCTGTCTTTGAATAAGGTTCCCCTCAATATGATATTGGAAAAGTGGTCAGTGGTCTTTTGTTTAAAGACCACTAGTGAGGGGGAACTCACTACCTCTGGAGGAAGGCTTTTTGGCTTTGTACTAACTCTGATAGGAAGTTTTCCCCTTGACATTTAACTCAAATATTTCTCATTTTCACTTCTATTCATGGTACTTCATTTTTCCCTCTGAGACCAGGCAGTACAAGTCTAATTCTCAGTTACTTATTTTTTATTTCTCCTAGAATGTAGGCACCTGAAAGCACCTTTGGAACATGCCCAGAATGCATAACTTAGAGGCCTTTTCTCCTGACCATGTATATAGAGACAGTCTTCTTTGATTGGCTGCCAGAATCTTTAAAATTAGCGATACTGAGCTATCTGCTTCTCTCTCTCCCCCTTCCTCTCTTTCACTTACTCTTACCTGCTGTGTCCAGAGGGTGAAGATCTTAGTTCACCCACAGCATGGGCCCCATGAACTGAGCCAATGAGAGGTGAAGGGCTTTCTTCCTCTGCTTCTTCTTCTTTTGCGTACACTGGTCTGGGAGCAAGCAGAAATTTTTGTGCCCAGAATCTGAGTAATAGAGTTTTGTCTTCACAACCACCTTGCCTCCAGTTCTGCCAAGCCAGCACTGGGGGCTGAGATTCAGATAAACTGCAGGGGCAGGGCTGGCATTTGGTGTGAGATAAAGATCAGCTGCTCAAATCCCTCAGGAGTATTAGGTGAGGGCAGGGCCTCTACACAGGGCTAAGGTAAGAATCAGCTGCTCAGTGTCCCCAGGGGTTTTACGCTCCAAAAATGGATGGAGCCAGATGGGACCTCTGGGGGCCACAGCCTGAGGCTAGAGTATGGGAAGGCCCTTCTCCCTTATCAGCCAACTGAAAAAACCCTGTCACTGACCTTTGGGGCCTGTGGGTTGAGGGATCTGCGAACCGGTGCTACTGCGACTGGGGATTCCACCCCCGAGGCCTGCTCTCGTCTTCCTCCCAGAGCCAAGACAAGCTGCCAAGGCTGGGCTAGGCTCCACTCCATGTCTGGTGCAATAGACATTTCCCATTGGCCTTTCAGGTCACCCTGGGCTGGAAATCTCCTCCACTCTGTTGTTCTGTGGCTTCTGCTGCTCTAGAATTTGTTGAGAGTCTTTCTTTACAGATATTTTCTGGGCTATGTGGGAAGAGCTAGTATATGTATGTCTTTCTACTCCGCCATCTTGGCTCCGCCCCTCCCCCCCCCCCCCGGTATTCATTTCTAATCTATGTTGTTTGTCCTCAGTTTTAAGTTTTGGAGATGATCCTCATAGGACCCAGAAGTCTGAGCCATGGTGATTCTGGAGCTAGGATTATAGGTCCTACAATCAGTAAGCCCAACATTTTTGCAGTTGTTTTTCAATTATGACTCTTTGTGACCCCTTATTTGGAGTTTTCTTGGCTGAGATACTGGAATGGTTGCCATTTCCTTTTCTTGCTCATATTACAGATGAGGAAAGTGAGGTAAACAGGGTGAAGTGACTTGTTCAGGGTCACACAGTTGGTAAGGGTCTATGACCAGATTTGAACTCAAGAAGATGAGTCTTTCTGACTCCAGGCCTAGCATTCTATCTACTGTGCCACCTACCTGCCCAGCACAGATGCCCTGAAAATCCAGGATGATGAGAACTTGACTCTGAGTGGTCTTTTTGGATTTGAAACAAGCACTGTGCTTTATGGGAACTGAGCTAAACTATGAATCCAGTCACCATCTTCTTCACAGACTGAAGTGGTACAAAGAGGGGGCAATCATGTCCCCCACATGTTAGGGGAATAAATTTGTATTTTTGATTTTATCTTTTGAAGTAAATATTTTTACATAAAAGTTAATGGGGTATAGGAGGAAGCCCTCTCCATTTGAGGGAACGTGTATGGGGGCTGGAATCTTTTACAGAGTTCCTTGACACTTTCCCTTTAAGTGTACTGGAGAACACTGGGAAAGAAGTGAAAATCTAATCTACCTGGCCTACTAGGCAGTGAGAGCCATGGTGGCCTGTGCTACATCATTTAAAAATCCAAGCTCATTGAGGAATTTCTCTGTGCAATCACGTTTGCCTCATGAGGGAGCTTCAATCATTATTCTTTATTGTAATTGTTTCTTTTTTTCTTCTGAATTTCATTCTTGACAGCTTTCTATCCTTCTTGTGCTGAATTCTTCCATGGAATTTAAGTCCAAAACATCTTTCTTGATCTCTCCCTAGCCTGGTGGAGATCTGCCCTCCACAAATCTAAGATACATATATGATTATATGCTACTTTTCTCTCCTTCCCTCCATCATGGATACTCTAATGGTAGTTTAAATGAGAGGATCTTTCCCATTCATTAATAAAACCATGTGACTTGCTTAAATCACATGGAAGCCTAAGTCACATGTGGCAGGAGGAGCTTGCTGAATGGGTGGAACAGGAAGAATGGAGCAGAACTGGGAGAAAGGTGATGAGAACAGTTGGGGGGCAGAGAGGAGAGGACACAGGCAGGCAGACAGAGCTTAGGCTCATGAGTGCTTATTTTTGTGAAGCAGGTGTGGGGGAGGCTTGGGAATGGTTTTGTCCCCTGCAGTGCTAACGTGTATTGACTTCTTGGTTACCCTAATGGATTTGGCTTTCTGGTGGTGGGATTTGTCTTTCTGGTGTCTGAATAAATGTTTTTCTTCTGCCTTCTATATGGAGAGTCTGTGATACTTTGCAATTCAAAACTCTGCTGGCATATTCATAGTTGCCCACAGTTCTGTGATTCATTTAATGTCATGAACAGATCACAGGGTACAAAATTTCTATTTGGAGGCAGAAAGGCTTTAGAGGAAGAAATAGATATCCCAGGATGGGAGGATTTGCCTTATTCCTCTCCAGCAAGGGAATGGGCTAAAAATACGGGAACCTGTGAAAATTGGGAACCGAGGTTACAGGAGGGGAAACCTAGAGATTTGGAAAGGTGTTTGCAAGGAATACTGAAAAAAAACCAGGAAAAGAATTGGTGGGAGTGTGTAGAAGAGGTTGGGTTTTATTAACAGGTTACTGTATTATGTGTGAAAGCAGAGATGAGCTGCTGAAGGAAAAATTTCAGATGGAAAAAGAATTAGCTATTTTACATGGGAATTCTCAGCATTTGGACTCTCCTTTAAAAGAGCAGACTGGTAGATCTCAGGTGGAAGCAAAGGCTGTTCGTTTAGCTAAGAAGAAGCAGAAGGCTGTCAAAAGAAGTGTGCATACAACCTTTGTACAGACCCAGCCCAGTTGCCATAGTGACAATTGCCAGGAGAGTGTGGGGGAAGGGAATGAAACAATATTAAAGGGGGAGACTTCTCAGGCAGATGCCTATATTAAGGCAAAAACAAGAGAACCAAGGGGAGAACACAGTGTTTAGGGAGACAGTTAAGGATTTTACTCAGCTCGAGGTCACAAGTACTTTGAGTCTGTTCACCTAAAGGATAGGAGAATTGTTAATGTCTTGGATAGTGAGAATCAGTGGTGAAGGGGCCAGAGGAGTAGCTACAGATAGTGTGGATTGCTTGAAATTTATAGGTATTAGAATCCTTTTGTACAGCAAGCCTTTAGAGATTACAGTCTGCAAGGAGGTAAAAGCATGACTAATCTGTTAGCTTTGGTTGCAAAAGGCTACAGTAAGCAGTATCCTACTGATTCTATATGTTCTAGTGGAGAGAGACCCTGCCTTTCACTTGGAGACTGTATAAGAAAGTTAAAAGAGGAGGTAATGTGGACTGCTGTAATGATCAGAAATGCAAATGCATATAATGATATCCCCTTAACAGTTTCCCAAATGAAATATAATAGTGAAGACTCCTTCTATTTAAAAGTACCTAGTTTTGACTCTAATAATTGGGGAAATAGGGAACTCTCTTTTGGAAATGCGGGACAAGATTTCACAGTTAAATGACTTAGGGGACTGGGGAAAAGATATATTTCCTCAAGAGAGAAGAGTAAGTAGCTAGTACATTCAAAGTCAGAATAGATTGACAAGAAAAGAATTGTTTACAGTTTTATTGAAAGGAGAGGTAGATTTTGGAAGCATGGATGGTTTTCCACCTAATGAACTATATAAAATGTACCAAGAAAAGGGACTTAATACTAGATGCAATGGAGAAGTAAGAATTGCTTCTATAAATCCTCCTGAACCCTTGTATCTAAGTTTGTCACACCTTTAGGGAGGATAGGAAATTGGCCAAATCCCAGATCAGATTAAAGAAGTGCACAGATGGGATTACAAGACCCCATATCAATTTGATAATATATTGGAAAAATGGATCAAATACTATAACAAGGGCATTAATAGATACTGGGCAGAGCCCTCCCTTATATATGGAAACCATGATAAGTTTAAACATGGAACCCCTATCACCTTTACAGGACTGGAAAGGGCTGAATTATCAGCCAGACAAGTCAAATTAAAGGTGAAAATTGGACAATTACATAACAAAGACTATGCCATGGTAATTGTACCCATTCCTGAAAATATCATTGGAATAGATATAGTGAGAGATGATGATAAATTTACCTGAGGGGAGATACCAATTTACAGTAAGGAAGATAGGAATTCATACAGTTTTAGTGAGTAAAATAAAAATGGACCCAATCACTTTACTTGAACATTCTGAATTACTTTAAAACAGTATCATGTGACAGGTGGGCAAGATGAAATTACCAATATTATAAAGGAATATATTGAGTCAGGAGTGTTAGTCTCTGCAATCAGTGGATGGAATAATCCTGTCTGGCCAGCACAAAAATCAAATGGGACATGAAGGATGACAGTAGATTATAGATAATTGAATAAGATCACTCCTCCCTTGTATGCTGCTGTTCTAGATACCGTTACCTTAATAGAAAGGATATAGAAATATGATGGAACTTGGTATGCAGTTATTGATTTAGCCAATGTTTTTTTTTTTTCTCTCTCAATAGATTCTAAACAATGGGACCAATTTGCTTTCACTTGACAGGGCCGACAATAAACTTTTATATGTTTGCCACAAGGATATCTTCATAGTTCCACTATTTGTCATAGGATTTTGGCTGAACATTAGATGAAGTAGAGCTACCTGGTGTACAGATTACCCACTATATAGATAATATTATGATACAGGGAAAAAAATAGTAGAAGAGTCTGACCATTTTAATTGAGCATATGAAAAGCAAAAGGTGGGAAATTATCCCTGCAAAGAGATTCAAGAGCCAGGTCAAACTATAAAATTTTGAGATGTACAATGGAATAAGGGTCTGAGAGAGATTCTCCTAAAAGCCTGACAAAAGATTCAGAATTTTCCTATCCTTACCAATAAGAAAGAGACCCCCAAATTTATAAGCTTATTTGGATATTGGCAATATTACATGCCTCACCTAGGACAAATTTTGAAACCCTTATATAAAATTACTAGGCAAAAATATGAATTTGATTAGGGACTTGAGTGGAGTAAAGCTTTTGAAGAAGCAAAGGCTCTAGTTTTATGGCCTATGCAAAGTAACCCAGTGGAATTACAAGTGACTGTATAGGATGAATAATAAAAATGGATTTTATGGAAAAAACATCAAAGCTGAAACATACCCTTAGGATTTTGGTCTAGGAAACTCTCTTCATCTGGAGTTAAATATACCCCTTTTGAAAAGCAGTTGTTAGCTGCAGATTGGGCTTTAGTAGAGATTGATCAATTGACTTTAGGCCATGAGGTAACATTAATGCTTATAATCCCGATTATGCCCTGGGTAATGAGTACCCCAGTTTCTTACAGAATTGGACATGTACAGGAGGCTAGAATAATTAAATTAAATGGAAATAGATCTAAATAGATCTAAAATAGGCAAAAGTGGAGTTTCTGCTTTATATGAATCTATAGTAAACATAGATACTGAGGGAAATAATACACCTCCTGAACCCCCTGAACCAAAGCAACAGTTGATACAGTTCTTGGTAAAATAGAATGAAGAATATTATGGATTAACTGAAGAACAAGAGACATGCATTGTTTACTGATGGGAGAGCAAAATATTTGGGCCAAAAAAGACATTGGAAAGTGGCAACCTATAACTCATGTACTAGGAGGACTTTGGAAAGTACTGGGATAAGTGGAAGTAGGAAATATGCTGAACTTATGGCAGTACATCAAACTATCAAAACAGAACAAGGAGGACAGTGTCATATATTCACTGATTCATGGGTGGTAGCTAATGGGTTAGCTTTATGAATGCCCATGTGGAAAAATCAAAATTGGGAAATTCAGGGCAAACAAGTCTGGGGCAAAGAGTTATGGGAAGATACATGGGACATGTCTTTGGTTGTGAATTTGTCAGTTTTTTATGTAGATGCTCACATGGCCCTCACCATGCCAGAACATGAATACAGTGCAGATGCTGATTGATCAACAAAGATTGCTACTCAACCTATTGTCCCTACTCTAACACCAACTGATGATCTGGTACTAGCAAAATGGGTCCATCAAACAGCCAGTCATTTACTGGTCTGGGCCACACACCAGTGGACACAAGACCAAGGTATTAGTATTTCTCATTCATTGTTAAGTCATAGAGGAATGTTATATATGTCAATTGGAAAAGGAATGAGATATTCCTTGGTTAGCAACAAAGGGAAAAGTATCAGCCCAAATTTGGCAAGTAGATTATATTGGACCCCATCCCAAGACAAAGGATGCAAATTTACATGTACTTGTTTTGACACCTATTCAGGTGTACTTGTGGTTTGTTCCTATAAGAATGTGACCCAGAAAAATACTTGTAAAACCCTAGATATCATAAGTCTATTTTATAGAACCACAATGAAGATCCAGAATGACAGTGGCTTACTTTTCAAAGGTAATGAAATGAAGAGATATGTCTATTGAGCAATATAGAATAGATATATCATAGTCTATAATATCCACGAGCATCTGGGTTAATTGAAAGAATGAATAGATTAATGAAAGAACAGTTAAGGAAGTTAAGTTCTAATAATTCTTACCAACATTGAAAAGATAATTTGTTCACTGCTTTAAGTAATTTGAATAATAGACCATTGGGAAGATGTACACCTCCAGCAAGAATGATGACCCCAAAACTGCAAATTAGAAAACAACAAATATATAAGATCCCAAATATTGTATATTGGACTGTGAGGACAGATGTCCCAGCACCATATCCAGGGACACCTGGTATGGCAGGATATAATTTACATTGTTTAGAGGACTTCTGGTTAGATAGAAAAGAAATAAGAAAAATCTCTACTGGAATATATATGAGAAATCCCTAAAAATAATTTTGGATGGAGATTATTTAAATCAGAATTAGTGGCTAGAGGAATGCATGTATTGGCTTGAGCAAAAGATTCTAATGATCAAGGAGAAATTATTGTGACATTCCAAAATTTAGGTGAAGAACCCATCCAGTTCTGTAAAAATGATAGAATAGGTCAAGTAATTATTATTCCTTGTGAAACAATATCCCTGGTGAAAACGAACCCTCCTTCCAACATAACTAACAGAAGAATTGAAGGGTTGGGTTCTACTGACAGAATAAAATTGAGAACTAAAGTATGGGTAAAATGGAAGCCAGATGATATTCCAAAGGCTGCAGAAATTATAGCACATGGGAAAGATAATACCATAACTGCTATTTGTTCAGGAGAAGATGATTATCAAATTGTAACCTTAACTCATATATTCTACTATGAATGAGGCTATGAGAGTGGGTTCATGGACTTCAGAAGCATGGTTGACCACCTACCCTGCTTCTGGTTATAGTCTCCTTGTTTCTTTTTGACTTTTTGTTGGTTGAACTTGTTTGCTTGATTTGTTTTCTGAGGACTTAGTACCCTCCACCTGCAGATACCTGATTGCTTAGGCCAGGTGTCACCCCCTGTCCATGGCTGTGATGTGTCACCCTTGAATCTGGTATCCACCAAGCTCTGGATGCCAGCTAAAGAACTCACCTCTCAAATGGGACCTCTTAGGGCAGGGACAGTTTTATGTACAATTTCAATAGAAAGTAGCTATAAGAAGATACTTTTGCCCCTTACAACTAGATTTTAGGCCCCATTCATTTTAGGGGGGAATGATGGGGTGCTTGTACTCAAGCCTCACCCTAAGATATTATTTTATATGTTTATTTTCTGTTATCACTGTTACAATTCTGTTGATACCAGTTGCCTCACCAACCTATGCAATGAATGTGAAAGATCTTGGGGCCATTTGCAATGGTAACTTAAATGGGAAGATCTTTCCCATTCATTAATAGGCCCATGTGACATGCTTAAATCACATAGAAGTCTAAGTCACATGGGGTGTGAGGAACTTTCTGCACTGGTGGAACAATAAGGATGAAGAAGAACTGGGAGGAAATTGGTGAGAGCAGTTGGGGGCAGAGGAGAGAGGATACAGGCAGGAAGACACAGCTAGGCTTGTGAGTGTTTGCTTGTGAAAAGGCCCCAGGAGTGGGGGAGTGTGGAATGGCTTTGTCACCTGCAGTGCTAATGTGTATTGAGTTCTTGGCTACTATGATGGATTTGGCTTTCTGGTGTCTGAATAAATGTTTTTGTTCTGCCTTCTATATGGAGAGTCTGTGATACTTGGCAATTCAGAACTATGCTGGCATATTTAGAGTTGCCCTCAGTGCTATGAATATTACCTGGGTGATACAGATGCTCAGATGGAGTGATTCCACACTCCCAAGCCCTCTACTATTTCCAAACATGGAAACTTGATGAAAACTAAGTCCTAAAGAGATCTTTTCATTATTAATTTCTCCATATTTTGAAGAATGAAGTCATTATAAGAAGTCCAGAAATTATTAACTTTCTTACCTTGAGGAGGAGAGCAAGAACTCCAGAGGAAAAGGAGGATAGTTGAAATTCCTGCATTACTATTCTACCATTGTTCCAGGACAAGCTTTTTAAGCCAAATCCTGAATTTACTTTTTTCTACCTTCTATTTCTATCTAGGCAATATACTCTGATGACAATATATTTCTTTTGTTGCCTCTATTGGTATCTGCCCAAAAGCTCTAATGAAACCAAAGCTGTAGTCCCTGGATTTTTTCACATTACTTATCTTCTTATTTAAAAAAAAAAATATTATCATGAACTTGACAGTGTTATTTTTTCCCATATACAAAGGACAGAAAAATAGGATTGCTTAAGAAGTCATGAATCTACCATGTATCATGTGTTTTAAGTACATATCAAATTTACCATGGTAGCACCAACAATGCCCTTCTTGGCTGTGTCTCCTTCTGAACTTCTTGCTCCCTGAGTGTATTTTAAAACAGGAGTTCTTAGCCTTTTTTGTGTAATGGTCCCATTTGGAAATCTGGGGAAGCCTATGAAACTTCTCAGAATAACGTTTTCAAATACATAAAATATATAGGATTATAAAAAAATTGTATCTAAGAACAGTTATTTCAAAGCATTTAGATATTCAAATTAAATACTTAAATTCAATATTTAAAAATTCAATAAATTCAATAAAATTCAATATTTAAAAACTGAAAATATTTTCAAAATATTAAAAAAAATTCCCAGTCCCCCGGCTAAAGAACATTAATTTTAAACTATGCAACATTACTGTATTCCCACCTTTTATCTAGTGTGTTTCCTATGATTAAGGTATACTCTTCCAGAACCAATCCTGACACACATCTTATTATATCATCAATTTTTTTCCTATCCTTCATCTCATCCCACTAAATCTCAGTGAAATCCATGAGATCACATTGACCTGTCATTAGGATCATTTGTTCACCTTATTTGTTACCTTTATTTGATATCTGTGTATAGACATCTGGTGTCATGAGTGTTATTGGCTACTCCTTTCCTGGAATTTATTTCTGGGATTATGGAACATTTCTACTTCTTCCAACTTGTAGGTATTCTCTATGCTATCTAGTTTGGTAATACAGGCAGTTTTCTCCCTTCTTTTTCTTTTTAATCATAAAGTTCCTTAAATTATATTTAAAGGACTCCAGGCAAAAAAACTTCTTCTCCCACATAAGAAACTCATTAATCAACTTAGATTTTATTTTACTTTTTGTCTGGGTAAAAAAAGCATGTCTTTTATTTTTACATCATTCCCCCCCTCTCCAATCTAACTGCTTCACTCCTCTCTTCCCACTTGCCCACCCTCCCACCTAATCCCTTACCCAGTGATAGGGAAAGACGTTTTTATCAGCACTAGTTAGGTATATTGCATTCCTGACCAGGAGGCAATCACTCCTATTTTTCCAGCTGTGGCCCAGAGATAAAATTCTCAAATACCATATTTTTAAGTAGCTGTTCACTTCCCAAATCAGTCTTGTTTTTTGGTGAAGCCCCAGCAACAAAGATTAAAACATAATCTCTGCTCCTAAGGTACTGTCAGTTTTTTGTAAAAATCCTTAACAATGCTTCAAAATTCTTATCCAACCATTCTGGAGAGCAAATTTGGAATTATGCCCAAAGGGCTACAAAAATGTGCATACCCTTTGACCCAGTAATACCGCTAGGACTGTATCCCCAAGAGATCATAAAATGGGAAAGGGTCCCACATGTACAAAAATATTTATAGCAGCACTCTTTGTGGTGGCCAAAAACTGGAAATCAAGGGGATGCCCATCAATTGGGGAATGGCTGAATAAATTGTGGTATATGAATGTAATGGAATACTATTGTGCTACAAGAAATGTTGAACAGGAAGACTTCAGAGAGGCCTGGAAAGACTTATATAAACTAATGATGAGTGAAAGGAGCAGAACCAGGAAAACTTTGTACCAGCACCAACCACAGTGTGTGAGAAATTTTTCTGGTAGACTTAGTACTTCATTGCAATGCAAGGGCTTAAAAAATTCACAATGGACTCTAGAGGCAAAATGCCTTTCACATCCCAAGAAAAAACTATGGAATTGGATCACAGAATGAAGCAGACCATTTTCTTTTGTATTATGTTTTGTTTTGTTTTATGATTTCTCCCATTCATTTTAATTCTTCTATGCAACATGACTAAGGTAAAAATGTATTTAATTGAACTGTATGTGTAGAAGCTGTATAAAATTGTATGGCGTCTTAGGGAGGGAGTGGAGATGTAGAGGGGAGAGAGGAGAAAAAAAATCTAAGGTATTTGGAAGTGATTGTAGAACACTGAAAACAAATAAAATAATTTAAAAAATTAAAAAAATAATGCTTCAAAATTCTTAAGAATACTTTTTTTTAAAAAATGTTTTTATTCTGAATTTATACACAAAATAATTTTCATACCCAGCATGGAACACAAAAGGATTCTATGTGAAACCCACTATTTACTTTTTAAAAGTATATAGTAAATTTTATATGTTACAACTTTCCTGTTTCTTTCTGAACTGCCTTCGATTATTTTCTGTGCACTTTACGAAGTGTTATAGTGGTTCTCTTTTCGGACAGCACTATTGTTCCTGCAACCTTTGACCCTCTCTTTCCTCCCTACCCACAACTCATCCATGTAAACTTAGAGAGAAGAACAACATTGGCAATCTGGTAACCAATATGCATACATAGTCAAGCAAAATGAATCAATATGGTGGCCATGTTCAAAAATACAGTACATCTCTTTGCTTGCATCTGTCACCTTTCCGACATGCTATGCACAGCATGCCTTAGTATAGGTCCCAGACACATGGTTGGTCATTGCATTGATTAGAGTTCTGAAACATTTCAAAGTGGTTTTTCTTCCTTGCATAAATTGTTCTGGTTCTGCTCACTATGCTTGGCTCACTATGTTCATACAACCCAGGATTCTCTGAAATTGTCTCTCTCATAGTATATCAATATTCTCATCCATGTATATACCACAGTTTGTTCAGACATCCCTCAATTTTCTAAAAGGTAATATAAGGTGCTCCCTTGAATTCTAGCTGTCTGATTTTCTCTCCTTCTCCTTTAAAAAAAATCTCAACTTCAGGATCAAGAAGTTCACTTTACTTGTGACTATTCCATCTTTGGTACTATTATTATTATTTATTCAATTTTAATTTTGATTTATGGAATAAAACAAGCATTTCCATAGCAGTGCAATAAAAAGATGATTGCACATGAAACTAAAAATCTACCATGCATAACTTGTCATTTCTTTTAAATATGTAACAAAATTGTCATGTAAAATTTTTCCCCTCACCCCCACCCTAGAGATGGCTACCATTAAACACAAATAGTTGTGTGTGTGTGTGTGTGTGTGTCTGTGTGTGTGTGTATGTATGTACATATACATATACATATATATCTATATCTATATATATCTATAAAATTATTGTATATGTAGTTCTACTTATCAATTCTTTCTCTTGATCTTTCTTCATATGTCTTTTTAATTTGGGTGTTTATAATAGTCAAAATAACTTATTCATTCAAAGTTGCTCTTAAATAATATTACTGTTACTGTATACAATGTTCTCCTGGTTCTGCTTATTTTGCTCTTCATTATTTCATGCAAGTCTTTCCATGCTTTCCCAAGATCACTGAGCTCATCATTTCCTATAGCACAATGGTATTCTATTACAACCATGTACACAATTTGTTCAGATGTTCTCCAGTTGACAGGCATACCTAAAATTAGTAGTTCTTTGCTGCCACAAAGAGAGCTGCTATAAACACTTTAGAATATATAGTTTCTTTTCCTTTTTTCCTAATTATTCTCTCTTTTACTTTTTCTCTTTCTCTCTGATCCCCTCCCCAAGCCCTGCTTGTTTCCCTGTTGTTTGATATGTTTCTACAATAAACTGCCCACACATTCATTTTCTACCTTCCTTTTCCTGATTCAGTTTAGAGTGAGGCTCATTTTTTGCCTTCTTTCAATATCCTATCCTTCATGTTTATATATTCTTCTTCCCATGCAACCCAAATTATGAGGAAAAGAAAGGTCTTTCTTCCTATTTTCTACCCTAGTGTACTCTTCCTTGTACTCTCCTGTTTGGGTTGGCTGTTCAGTTGTTCAGTCATGTCTGATTCTTTGTGGCTCCATTTGAGGTTTTCTTGGCAAACACAGTGGAGTGGTTTGCCATTTTCTTCTCCAGCTCATTTATAGACGAGGAAACTAAGACAAACAGGGTTAAGTGATTTGCCCAGGGTCACACAGCTAGTGTCTGAGGCTAGATTTGAACTCAGGAAAATGAGCCTCTAGCTACTGTGCCACGTAGCTGGCTTTCCATTACTTAGGTATAGTTTTATAGGTTTCTTTTCTTTTTTTTTTTTAACCACTTTCTCTTCTAATGTACTCATTTTCCTTACAATTCTTTCCTCAAGAATGTTTATTTCAGTTTTTAAAAATCTTTTGCTTGATGTATTTTCGTTACAGTCATGGGGGAAAATTCACTTTTTCCTTTGATTCTGTGCTTGTAGTTATTATGATGTCAGATTTGCAATAACTTTTGATACTGGGTTATATTTTCTTTGATCTACTCATTGCTCCAACTTCAGACTGTGAATTAGTGATTTTGTACCCAGGACGGTCCTTTCTCAGGCACTTACCGGATGTGGGATCCTGAGCAAGTCATTGAACCTTTGCTTCCATTTCCTCATCTGTAAAATGGAGATAATAATAGCACTCACCTCGCAGAGAGTTTGTTAGGAACAAATAAGATAATATTGGGAAAGTGCTTTGCAAATTTTAAATCTCTATATGAATGCTAGCTATTGCATACCAGATGCCTCCAGGCCCTGGTGAAGCAAAGGGGCCAATTAATGCTCATGCATTTGGCTTTAGTTTCAGAGTGTAATGGGGTTATGCCCAGATCACCCAAGAGAGAGATAACCATGTTGGAGACACTTAGAACCCACTTCTAGGAGAAGACATTCTTTTTTTCCCAATTAGGGAAAAGCCTCTTTCTATTGACTGTGATTTTGGTAATGAGATGCATCTTCATAACTAAGAGGGTGGGATAGTCTTTCCAGGCCTGACTAGGCAAAAATGAGTTGTTTACCCACATCATGGGCACCAAATATTAAACTGGATGTGGGGGTAGGTCCATCTTCCTTATCACTATCTTTTCAGGCCCCTTGATTTGTTTCATATGTACTTTTAGTTCTAGATAGACCATGGAGTCCCTGGACCCCTGAACTCAAACCATAATCACTTGAAGTTAGGCCTAACTCCAGGCCTGATGTTGCTACCAGTACATCAAGGAAACCCTAAGAAGTCAGGGTACTGGGACTCAAGTCCAATGGGGTTTTGGACTTGAAACTTGGTAGAATCATGCTATGTAGGACCTGAGTTAAGTGGTAAACCTAATCCCTCTCCCCTTCCCAGACTGAGGGGAAGAGGAGAGATTATGCCTCCAGGGGCTGCGGGGATGTTTGTATGCTTTTTCTTGATATACTTTTGAGGTAAATATTCTATAATAAAAGCTAATCTGACTGGTAAGTGATTAAATGGAACAAGGGTCCTGAAGACTCCCTAAAATAGAAGGAATACAATTTATGGAGGATTGCGCCAATATCAGAGACTAAGCTTTCCTCCCCCTCACTTAAATGCACCAATCAGGAGTGAGACATAACTTATATGGCCTTTGGGCCAGGGTAGTCGCTCTTACAAATGGAATATCTTAGAATGTTTCTGCAAAGACATCAGTTTCTCATTGTCATTGTGGTCAGGAAGACCAAACAGTAATGCATGCTCTTAGTCACTCATTCTATGACTAATTCTGGCTTATTGCCAGTGGTGGGATCAGAATAATATCTGCTACCCATTTCCTAAGCCAGCATTTTGATAAATGTTCTGAATTGTTACTTGGAGAAGTACAGTCTTTCATAACATTTCCTTAGATTAACTTTGGTCACTCCCCATTCATTTCCAAAACCCCACAGTCCTCAGTGATGGTCATGGGAGTCATGCCCTTATGCTAACCTCTAAGCTCTATTATAATTTAAATAACAGTTAGTTATGAAATAACACAGACTGAAGTGAGCAGAATCAAGAGAACAATTCATGCAAGAATTGCAACATTTGAAAGACAAATGACTATGAAAGACTTCTTCAATACAATGACCAACCATGCTTCCAGAGGACTTATAATGAAGCGTGTTACTCAGCCCTGATGAAGAGATGATGGATGTAAAACACAAATAGGATATCACATGGCCTTGTTTTGCTTGAATATGTTTATTTGTTACAATGGATTATTTATCTTTCTCCCAGTTTTTAATTTAGGGTCCAAAGGGGAGGTCATTTAACAATAGTGATGTTAGTGTTCAATCATTTTTCAGGCTCTTTGTGAATCATTTGGGATTTTCTTGGACTAGATACTAGAGTGGTTTGCCATTTCTTTCTCCAGCTTATTTTACAGATGCGGCAACTGAGGCAACCAGGGTTAAATGACTTGCCCAGAGTCATATAACTATTAAGTACCTGAATTCAGATCTTCCTGACTCTAGACCTGGTGCTCCATCCATTGCACCACCTAGCTCCCCAAAACAGTACCTCCCCCACCAAACCAAACATGTACAAAATACAATCAAAGGCGTCCCTTTGGGTTTTGGTTATGAGGTGAGGTCTGTGTATGCTCACTTCCCCATTAATATTGTGTGAAATCAGAAACTTTGTGGGTGAAAATCTTATCCAAAGAACGCGGATGACACTGTATTGCTTGTACTGTTTCTCAAGCCCAAAAAGATGAGTTAATTCTTGAAGAAAATAATACTAAACTTGTATCAAACTCAGCTGCCCTGATCCAACAGGCCACCACAGTCAAAAAGTAGAAAAATCAGAAAATTTTTGGATGGTCAGTGTTACTGGAACAAAGAATATGTGAAAGGGGTAAGATGTCAGAAAACTGGAAAAGTTGGGGAATGGTATTTATGTATTTGAAGGCTTTGAGTGCCAAATAGTAGGTTTCATATTTCAACCTGGAGATGATAGGGAATTAGTGGAGTTTATTGTGTAGGATATTGACACTGTCAGACCTGTGCTTTAGGAAAATTACTTTGGTGACTGAATGGAGTGGGGAAAGACTTGAGGCAGGCAGACCCATCATCAGGCTATTACAATGCCCCAAGGCCTGGATCAGAATAGTGGCAGTATCAGAGAAGAAAAGGAGTCATATTTGAAGGATGTTGCAAAGGTTCAGTTGACAGACCTTGTGAACAGATTGGATATGGGAGATGAGAAATAGTGAGGAGTTGAGGATGACCCTAGACCCTAGGTTGTGGGCCTAGAATACTAGGAGGATGGTGATCACCTTGACAGTAAAAGGAGAATTTTGAAAGTGGGAGAGTTTAGAAGGAAAGATAATGAGTTCACTTTTGGAAATGTTGAGTTTAAGATGTCTAGAGGGCATTCAACTTGAGATGCATAATAGGCAGGTGGAGATGTGAGACTGGAGGTCAGTTTAGGGATGAATAAGTAGCCCTGAGAATCATAAACATAGATAGGTGGATCCACAGGAACTGATGAGATTGCCAAATGAAATAATATAAATGGAAAGGAGAAGAGGGCCCAGGACAGAGCTCCGTGGGACACTCACAGTTAGTGAACATTATCTGGATAAAGATCCAGCAAAGGAAACTGAGAAGGAGTGTTCAGATAGTAGAGGAAAACTACAAGAGAGTAATATCCAGAAATCTTAGAGAAAAGAGAATATTAAGGAGAAGAAGTTGACTGACAGTGTGAAAAGCCTAGAGAGAGCAAGAAGGATGAAGGTGGAGAAAAGGCCATTGGATCTGGCAATTAAAAAATCATTTGTAATCTTGGACAGGACCATTTCATTTGAATGATGAGATTAGAAGTCAGACTGAAGAAAGTTAAGAAGGGAAAAGGAGAGGAAATGGAGGCATCTATTGTAGATCACCTGAAGAAATTTAGTCATGGAGAAATATAGTATGATAGTTAGCAAGGATGAAAAGATGACATGAAGGATTTTTGAGAATGGGGTGAGGCGTGGGCATGATTATAGACAGTAGAGAAACAACCCATAGACGGGGAGACTGAGATGAGTGAGAGACTGGGGATGATAAAGGGAATAACCTGTTGGAAGTATCTGCATAGGATGGGATGACTGGTACAGGTAGAGGAGTTTGCCTTGGAAAGAAGGGCTACCTGTTCACCTGAGACAGAATCGAAGGAGGAGGTAATGGCAAATGTCACAGAATGATAGGATATGGAGTGGGAGAAGAGGAGAGAGATGTCAGTGAATGGTCTCATTTTTTTCCAGTAAAATACAGGGAAATATTCTCTACTGAAAGGGTGGGAGGGAGGGGGAGCCATGTAAGGTTTGAGATGGATGAAACGATTTAGAAGAGCTATTGTGGACAGTGAGATAGTGAGTTAGGGAGGTATAGAAGGATTGACTAATAGCAGTGAAGACTCAGTTGAGGTCTTGTGAAATAAATTGTAGTGACCCAATTAGAACGGTTGTATGATTTTCTCCACCTTTGCTCAACAGTATGTGTATAGGAGGAAAGGCAGTGGGGTGGTTAGTATAATCCAAGGCTGAGTCTTGGTAGGCCACCATCAGGGATATGATAAAGTGTCAAGGGACTCAAAAGAAGGGAACAGTGTAAAATTGAACTGGTTCATTAAGAAATTGAGCTAGGGAAAGGAGGAAAGTAAGGAATCAAGGGATTGGAAATCTAGATGATGAGCACCATTTAGTACTGGAAGGCAAAATGAGACATAAAAAGCTAATAGACTGTGATCAGATAAGGGAATTTCAAAGTTCATGAACATGGAAGTGGTGCATTTGTGGGTGATGGAAAGATCAGGTTTATTATCTTTGTGTGTGACTGAGGTAGGGCAGAGAAGTAGATCTTGGGAAGTGAGAGAGGAAGACTGTGAACCAGAGACCTAAGGGGTCTGTAAACAGCAGCTGACACGATTTTGTTTGGGTGGTATATGTGGATTGAGGAGACAGTCATATTATTAACACATTTAAAAATACTATTCTGAGAAGGGGTCATAGATTTCACGAGACTGACGAAGAGGTCCATGACATAAAAAAAGCTTAATAATCTCACTTCTGGAGGCAATAAGAAGTCACTGAAAGTTCTCCAGCAATTTAATGACATAGATTGGGCTTACAGAATATTATTTTTTAACTAAGAAAATTTTATTTTCTGTCTCTCCTAACTTCCCATATTATTTAAATAAAAACAAACAAAAACCCCCTCTTGTAACAAACATATATAGTCAAGCAAAATGAATTCTTGCATTGGCCATGTCCAAAATCACATTTCATTCTGTATCTAATTTATCACCTCTCTGTCAGGTGGTGGGTAGCAAGCTTCATCATTAGTCATTACGTTGATCAGAGTGCCTTAGTCTTTCAAAGTATTTCAAATTGTTATTATATAAATTGTTCTATTCTGTTTCAGTAAATACAAGTCTTCCAATGTTTCTCTAAAATTCTCTCTGATCATTTCTTATGGGATAGGAGTATTGATATACCACAATTTATTTAGTTATTTCACAAATGTTAGAGACTCCTTTGGTTTGCAGTTATTTGACACTATAAGCCAAGGTTCTATAAATATTTTTTTGTATATACACACCCTTACAAAAATTATTTTGCCAGCTGTGTCAATAATGGTTTGCACAGAAGAGAGGTTGGAAGCAGAGAGTTCTTACTGAAGGCTCTTGAAGTAGTCCAGACAAGATATGATCAGGGCTTGAACTTGGACAGTGACTGAGTGGAGAAAAGTGGAAAAAAGAACATAGATATGAGCTATGCTGTGATATGCTGTGAAGGTTATGTGATATACATTGCGAAGGTACAATTCATAAGAGTTGGCAACTGATTGGTATGGGAAAGTGGAGAGTCAAGCATGATTTTGGTGTTGTAAGTCTGTTTGATGGTGGTATCCTTAGAAAAAGAAGTGTTTTGAGTAGGGACAAAGTTGAGAGGTGGAGAAGTTAATGAATTCCATTTTGGGCATGTTGAATTTGAGCTGTTTATACATTATCTAGTTGGAGATATCCAAAGAGAAGTTGGTGTTGCAAAGCTGCAGTTCAAGAGAGACGCTAGGTCTTCTGAATACATAGATTTGGAAACCATCATAAAGATGATATTTGAACCCTTGAGCTCTAATGGAATGAATCAGAGAAAAAAGAGAAGATCCAGGAAAGAGTCTTGGGGGACACACAAATCTGGAGAGTGGTATGTGGGTGATCATACAATACAAGGGACTGAGAAGGCTTGGTAAGAGATTCAGGAGGAGAATGAGGTAAAAGACAGAGTCAGGAAAATCTAGCAAGGAAAGAGTATCCAAGTCATGGATTTGAATTGGAAAAATACAAGAAAGGGTAAGCAGACAGGGGATAAATAAAAACAAACAAACCTCAATCTTTTTGCCTCTCCTTTCCCTTTTTTTCATTTAGATGCTGACGGTGAATCTTGACACACCGGGACTGAAGGGTCATTTACCTACATTTCAGGAACAAATAAAAGCAAAAACAAGTCACAACAGATTTCAGTGTGGGAAGTGGGTGAAATACAGAACAAAAAACTATTTGAAGGTGCTATAAAGTTCGGGACTGAGGACACTGGCTTGGAGTAGAGGATGTAAAAGGAGAAGCCATAGAGACTATCTTTCTTCCTGCCCTTCCTTTTCCTCTTGACATCACTAGTTTTACCATTGTCTGTTTTGCCAGCATTTGTCCTTGGGTGAAGTGAAAAATGAAAAATGGAATGGTGATGTGGAGGGGAAGTTGTCTAGGTAATAATTGGTTGAGTGGGAAACAGAAGGAATTTAAAAGTATAGTTCTAAGGATACGTGTACAGGAAAGGATAGACTATAAGGAAGAGAAATTCCTATAGCCACTTAACTGTTCCAGATAATATATACTTGTCAAGTATATATAAGCTAAGGCATCTAGCATTGGGGCAAGTATATTGATAGAGTGCCAGGCCTGAAGTCAGAAGCCTCATCTTCCTGAGTTCAAATCTGACCTCAGACACTTATTAGCTGTGTGATCCTGGGCAAGTCACTTCCCCATGTTTGCCTCAGTTTCCTCATTTGTAAAATAAGCTGGAGAAGGAAAGGGCAAACCACTCCACTATCTTTGCCAAGAAAACCCCAAATAGGCTCATGAAGAGTCAGTTGTAACTGAAAAATGACTGAAACAAAATGCTGCCTATCACACTGTTAGGTATATAGTGGGCTCTTAATAAATTGATTCTATATGATGATAGCTTTTGTGAGTCTATTGAATTTAATATGATAATAAGATTATAGATTTGGAGACAAGAGGGACCATATATAGACCATGGAATTTAACCCTTTCATCCTATAGATGAGAAATTTGGGGCCCAGAGATGTTAGTGACTTGCCCAATGTCAACACAGCTAGTAAGTAGCAGAACTGACATTAAAATCTAGATTTTTGGATGCTAAATCCAAAGATCTGCCATAAAAGCCAAATATTCTCTCCATGGTTCATCTGCACAACCATGCTGTATAACAAAATATTTTTCATTCCTTGTGCAATTAGGTTAGCCTTTCACAAGAACAAGCCCTGATTACTTTTGATTCAAAGGCATAGAATTTACTTCCCAGAAATACCAAATTATGTTTTCATAATTTCAATATTTTCATATTACTTTAATTGGAAATTGCCTTTCGTTTTCGGGGGTGAAAGTCATGTAATAATAGTTTCTTGAATCCTTGCCCAGAATCCAGAGTCCACCCGTGTTTCCCATTTCCTCTTTCTATTTGTGAAAGCATTCATATTGAGGCTAGTAGTTTTGACTTGTATCATGAATTGATGCAATCCTAGTTCTTCTGTTTATCTGGCACTTGCTACTGGTTCTGTTCAGCCCTCCCACATCCAGATTGTTGAGGCTATTTGGACATTCCAAAAATTTACTTGAAAAAGTTGACTTAAAACTTTTACTCATTGAGAATTGGAAGGGACTCTAGAGATCGCCTACTCTAAATGGTCCTAGTTTTATAGAAGAGGAAACTGACACCCAGGAGTATTGTAAGGTATCCAAGGCTAGTTAGTGGCAGAGCTGGGCCTGGTTCTCTTTGCTTCTGGGTTAGGCTTAACAGAATAACTTGATTTCGATCAAATATCACATAGAGAAAGAAGGGAAGAATAAATATCTTACAAACCATAGGCACCAAAGCCCTGAGGACAGTCACTCACACAGGTGCATCACTTATCCATATGAGTACTTGTACTAGGGGGATACCTCTTTCTTACATACAAAAGACATAGTTGGCTTCTCTGACCAAGATGGAATGAAGAATAGCAGTTTTCTCATATACCTATATTAGAAAAAAGACAGAATAATGATAAAACTATGCAATGAGAAAGTGTAGTAAGAATGATTTCTTTCACTCTAGGACTGCACAAGAAGTCACCAGAAGGCCACAGATGATAAGAAAGGGGATAGAAGCAAAACCCATGCTACTGGACCCAAACCCAAATAGCAGACAAGCCCACCCTTTCAGTGAGATGGACCAGAAACATATGTAGCCTGAAACATTATGTCTGATGGTAACAACAGTGGAGAGATCCTTGAGAAAGACCCAGTGTGACTGGAAAGACACAGGATACTTAGAAAACACCAATGTAAAGTCTCAGTGACCCTGAAGAGCAGCCATAATTAGAGTGGCATAGAAGTGCTCAGGTCAGGACACACCAAGAGCCCAGGGGCTTTGAGGCACTTAGCACTCTGTCCTGGGAAGTCATAGAACCTGAAGACATAATTCCTTGAACCTCATAGATCTGGGGACAAGGGGAGGGTGGCACTAAACTTGAGAGCTGTAACTTAGTACAAGAACTCAAGAAACTAAGGAGACACAGGGAGATACTAAGAGGGGATCAATTGCCCCACCCAAAATTACAACAGGGGAAGATCCTGGCTCACAAAGTTTAACTTTAGGAACTAAAAGCTGCATACATAAGCAAATCAACATGCTGAGTAGTATAAAAAATTATTGTAGGTCTAAAGATCTCTCAGAGGAAGAAATAACTGAATGTAAGGGCAAGCAAAGTAGGATCTTTTGCTGTTTTTGTTTTAGTATAAAGTACCTCTGATTGAATAACTGATTAAAGAAGATCTTCCCCACCCATTAATGGGCCTGGGAAGATTTGTAGAAAGGCTCACACCTTTTGTTAATGAGGCACTTGTTCTCAAGGGTTGTGATGCCCTTTGACTTTAAAAAGTGTATAAAGACTCTGAGGCGTGGTTTTACTTTGGGGCTTAGTTTGTGGAAGAAGCTTTGTGTGAGATGAGACTCTGGGAAGCCACTAAACAGTCCCCTGGCTTTGAAAACCTAGATGTTGATGTTTCCCTCTCTGGTAACTATGTATGTATGGTCAGGCCATTGCATCTGTCTGTTGAATTGTGATCTATGTATTGCTTACTGTCAGACAGTTTGGAAGTTCTTTCTATTGATTTAGATTTCTCTGTATTTTCTCTGAAGTTCAGGGTGCTGACTTTTCCCCCTGAACTAAGTGAATGATGCATATGCTTGATTAAAGTGATTATTAACCCCTCAAAAGCTGCCTTTCCTTTTACCTTCCTCACTCAAATCAAAGTCAACTGCAAGTTATGTCATCATCTTGATGTCATGGTTCTCTTCGACAATGAAGGACAAACACAACATCCAAATATAAATTTAAGAACACGTGACAGTAGCCCCCCTGTGTATGTTGGGGTGCTTACTGATACGCTGAACACCATAACTGTAAGTGGTAACTCAAAGGACATGGTGGATAAAGGATTTTCCAGAAGAACTATTTGAATGCTTAAAAAGATATAAAGTAAGAGATGTCCGTGATTTAGTAAGAAATTTTATTTTTTGTTTTGTGATTTCTTGGTTTCTCATAAAGTCATTAGCCTCCATCTGTTCCATTCTAATTTTGAAAGAACTATTTTCTTCAGTGAGTTTTTGAATCTCCTTTTCCATTTGGCTAATTCTGCTTTTGAAAGCATTCTTCTCCTCATTGGCTTTTTGAACCTCTTTTGCCAATTGAGTTAGCCTATTTTTCAAGGTGTTATTTTCTTCAGCACTTTTTGGGGTCTCCTTTAGCAGAGTGTTTACTTGTTTTTCATGCTTTGCTTGCATGTCACTCAATTCTCTTCCCAGTTTTTCCTTCACCTCTCTAACTTGATTTTCAAAATCCTTTTTGAGCTCTTCCATGGCTTGAGCCCATTGAGTGGGCTGGGATACAGAAGCTTTGACTTCTGCGTTTTTTCCTGATGGTAAGAATTGTTCTTCCTCATCAGAAAGGAAGGGAGGAAATGCCTGTTCACCAAGAAAGTAACCTTCTATAGTCTTATTTTTTTTCCCTTTTCTGGGCATTTTCCCAGCCAGTGACTTGACTTCTGAGTGTCCTCTCCACCCCCACCTCGCCTCCAGATCCGCCCAGCCAGCACTTGAGGTCTGAGATTCAAATGCTGCTCCCCAGCCTCAGGGCTTTGGGCAGGGGCAGGGCTGCTGTTCAGTGTGAGATTAAGTTCAGGTGCTCAAGTCAGGGCAGGGCCTTATCATGCGCTCCGTTCCCTCAGGGAGTTTATGCAGAGACCTTCAACAATGGATCCAGCTCCTGCCTGCTTGGGGAGCCCCGGTCCGCCCCCGCCCCTGCCGCTGCCTCCTGAGGGGGCCCGAGCCATGGGGGCACCCCACTCCCCTCTCAACCCTCCAAAGAGACCCTCTCACTGACCCCCGTCACCTGTGGGTGGAGGGACCCGCGTGGCCACCAGAGATTCCATCCCTGAAGCCTGGTCGGATCTGCTCCTTTCAGCGCTGCGCCGCCGAGGCAGGGTTGGGCTCTGCTCCGGGTCTGGGCTCGAGGGACATTTTGGGAGAGGTTTTCAGGCTCTCTGGAGCAGAAATCTCATCCGCTCTATTCTGTGGCTTCTGCTGCTCCAGAATTCGCCCGTGGTTCTTTTTGTTACAGGTATTTTATGGGCAGTGGGTTCGGAGGTAGCATATGTGCATCTTTCTACTCTGCCATCTTCCTTCTTCCTAGTAAGAAACTTTAAAACAAAATAAAAAATTGGAAATATAGAAGAAAACATATTCCATCTCATATAAAAGAAAAACTCACCTGGAAAACAGGTTAAGGAGAGATAATTTAAGAATCATCAAACCCCCTGGAAAATATGACAATAAAAATCTTGGACACTGTCGAGAAATCATAAATAAAAATTTCCTAGTTCTATTAGAATCAGAAGGCAAAGTAAAGATAGAAAGAATTCTCTGGTTACTACTTGAAATAAATGTCCAAAAGAAGAGTCAGCAATATCATAGCCAAAATTCAGTACTTCCATGTCAAAGAAAAAAATGCATTTAAGTACCAAGGAATCACAGATTGAATTACACAAGACTTGGCAACTTCTGTTTTAAATAGGGGTAGGTCTTGTAATAAAGTGTCCTGAAAGGCAAATATATACATATATATTATATTTATATATATATATATATAAAGTCTTATAAAGAAGCAGATACTAGTATAATCCTATAGGTAAAAAGAAATTGATCTTTAATCTACTAGAGGACTTTCAAACATTCCTTATGAAAAGATTATTGCTTAGTGGGAACTTTGAAATACTAATACAAAAGGCCAGAGTAACTTAGGAAAGTAAATTTATTTGAGCAATTAGGAAGAGCTCTATGATGAAATGGTGATAACTTTCTAATAGGAGAAGAAATGAATAACCTTCAGAACCTTAATGTCTTAAAAGGGTATTGAGAGAGTTAAATAACAGAAGCAGATATACTTGAAAGAAAAGTGAACTAGTTTTGTTCTGAGGGTTTAGAGAGAGCAAAGAGAAGGAGGATAAAACCATGAATGCCTGATTGTAGAAAGGAGGAAGAAGGGAGTGGAACTGGCTATGTCTTGTAATTGAAGTTCATGAGAGGAGTATAGTATACAGACATGGAGGAAAGGATTATGAGAAGGTGCATCAAAGGAACGTCACTCTTACCTGAAGTGAACAAGATGGATTGATCTTGGCATCCTGTCCCTCACTGGTGCCTAATCATAGCCCAGAACTGGTGATATTTTCCAGCTGACTTTTGTAGCTAATCTGTCAACAGAATCTCCCTATGGTAGCTGCTCATGAATGGTCCCCTGCCTGCAACTGTGTTCTCTGCTTTTGATGCTTCCTTTGCTATCCTACTCCCTTTGTTTTTCTTCTCTGCTCATTCTCTCTTTCATGTCTTGCACCAAAAAATCCCTTTATCAAAAGCATTTGGGACAAACTTGGGTGTTTGAGTACTGTCATCTAGTGGTTCAGTTACATGTTCCGTTCAGTTACATGTGCAGTTCAGTTCAGTTACATGTTCAGTTACATTACATATTCAGTTATATGTTATAGTGCACATTCTGTTTATATTACATTGTTTTTACTGTTGTTATTTATATCACTTTCATTCATTTATATCACTTTCATTCATTTATATCACTTTCATTTCATCACTTTCATATCCACATCTATACTTTTATCAATTTTCCCCAACTAGAAGAACCACAACACTTCTTTGTATCATTATATAACCTTTCCTGCTTTATTCTTTTTCTCCTGAACTTCCTTAAGGACGGGGATCTTTCTTGCCCTTTTGACTGTCTCTCACAGAACTATTTATACAGAACTGCCCAATAAATATTTGTTGATTTACTAATTTTTTATAGGAATACCTAGAAGCTCAGAGCCCAAATCCACACAGTGGAGTCCACTCAGAGAAAACACCCATTACAGCCATGAGTGGGGTTTACTCTTCTCTCTTCAAAGGTAGCTCAGTGTTGCAGTGGATAGAATGTTAGAGCCAGCATTAGGAGGACTCAGACTTTCCCTAGTAGTGTGACCCTGAGCAAAAACCCCAATCTCTCTAAGCTTCGATTTCCTCATGTGTAAAATGAGGTGATGAGAGCACCTTGTTCGTGGGGTTGTGAAATCTCATGAGATCAAACATAAAATGTTTTGAAAACCTTGAAGAACTCTCTATGCAACCCCTGCCCAAAGGCCATTTGTATGGGACTCTCTCCTTACTGATGAGATCAAATTCTAGCAATCACTTATTAGCCTCAGACTTAGGTATGTCTGGCTTACACAGGTACAATATAAAATTCTGAAATTGACAAATATCAACTAATATAAGTATTTCCATTTACATAGTAGAAGAGAGAGTTGTAGCTGAAACTGTAAATCTATTATGTGTAGATTTTCTTTAAAAATATAACAAATTCAACATATTATTTTCAAAGTTGACTTACTTCATGATCCTTTCTGGCCTTACTTCTGCTTCTCTATTGTGTATTTGAAAAATAATTTTCGATGACTCCTGCTTTTTTCTTCCTTCCTCCCTCCCTCTCTCCTTCCCTCCCTCCCTCCCTTCCTTCCTTCCTTCCTTCCTTCCTTCCTTCCTTCCTTCCTTCCTTCCTTCCTTCCTTCCTTTGTTCCTTCCTTCCTTCCTTCCTTCCTTCCTTCCTTCCTTCCTTCCTTCCTTCCTTCCTTCCTTCCTTCCTTCCTTCCTTCCTTCCTTCCTTCCTTCTTTTCCTATCTCTAACTCCCTCTTCTTTCTTATCCACTATCCCTACTCCCCATTAAGAAGAGAAACAAAACTTTTGTTTAAAAAAATTAAAAAACACCCAATAAAATGAGTACTTCCACAAATATATTAGAACAGAAAGAGAGGATTGTACATGAGACTACAGAACTCTGTTCTATACGGTTTGCTTTTCTTTTCAAAGTATGTGATAAATTCAATTTAACTTATACGTTTCAAGACTGTCCTTCTTGTCTATGCTCTTTTTGGCCTTCTTTCTGTTATCTTCTCTGATTAAAGGGGAAAAAAATGATGTTCAGTGATCCACTTTGCTTTCTTTCCTTTTCTTTTTTTTTTTTTTTTGACACTCTACTTCTACCTCCTACCCTTCTCCAATACTGAAATAAAACAGGGAAAGAAAGACAAGACCCTTGTAACAAATATGCATAGTCAAGAAGAAGAAATTCCTATATTGACTTGAGTCTGAAAATGTATTGTATATCTCTTATTTGTCACCTTTCTGTAGAAATGGTTAGCATGATTCATCTTGAGTCTTTCAGAATTGTGATTGGTTAATGCATTGATCAGAATTCTCAAATCTTTTAAAGCTATTTTTCTTTCTAACGTTGTTATCATAGTGGTTCTTCTCCTTATTCTGTTCATTTTACTTTGCATCGGTTCATGGAAATCTTTCCAAGTTTCTCTGAAATCATCCATTTGGTCATTTCTTACAGTGCAAATGTATTCCATTGCATCCATATACTTACTGTACTTTGTTTAGTCATTCTCCAAATGATGGATACCTCCTTAGTTTCCATTTCTTTGCTACTATAAAATAGAGCTGCTACAAATGCTGTTGTAAATATGAATCTTTTTATTCTTTCTTTGAAAACTGCCCATGCATATTCTTAGGTTCCTTATATAGAAATGACTAACTTGGAAAAGCTACTCCAGCCACAGGATATATTCTTGTTCTCCCAATGGTACCATTTCCTCTCTTACCCATTCCTCCATGGTTCACTTTTGAGTAAGATTGACACTTGCTATAGAAAGATGGAGAATCTGTGGGGCAATATCTTTTTCTATAATGGGCTTGGGAGGAGATGGAAATGGAAATGGAAGCCAACAGACTGGACCAGTCCAAGGAAGAAAATAAAGAGGAGTTGTAATAGCTGGAGGTCTTGATTCTGGCTTCTAACTAGCTCTATCCTCTGGAGCCACTGTCCTTGATCTTAGATTCCCCTCCTTTCCTGTCCCCCACCCACTTTCCCCCATTCAATCCTTGGAGCTCTTGCACCAAGGCCTGGGGCAACCTCTTCTAGTAATATGAAACTGAGGTATTCTTTACTGCTTGGTGAAGGAATAGAGAAAGGAAAGCTCTGACTTCTGCTATTTGGTTGGAGGTGGGTTCATGATAGTTTAAGTTGGTGTTCAGAATACATCTTCCTATAGGTATTTATGGTTATATTAAATTAAAATTATAAGTAGAATACAGTAATGTATGATATAATACAATATTATGATGGTAGTAATAATCGTACTATCAAAGCAGCGTGATATATGAGCTAGTCTCAGAGTCAGGAAGATCTGAGTTCAAACTTCACCTCTGACACATCCTTGTTATGTGACTCTGAGAAAGTGATTTAACTTCTCAAGTGACTCAGACAACGAGAGAAGGTGCCTGCTTGAATTGGTGGAGGGAGTTTCCTCACCTGGGAGTTCCTGATACTAATGAAATTGCTGTCTACAAAGCACTTTCCTTCACAACAATCCTGTATATTAGAACTAAAAAGAGTTTTAGAGTTCATTGAGTCTAAAACCTTCATCTGACAAAAAAAGTAAACTGAAGCTTACAGAGAAAAAGTGGTTTGCTTAAGGTCATTCAGTTACTGAAGTGACAGAATTGGAACCCCCACCCAAATATTGGCAGGACACACGCAGGGAGGATCTAATATATAGGGAATGTCCCTGGTGTCTTCAGTGCCAGGGGCAGGTTTGCAGTTCCCCAGGCTTCCAGCTTTTGGTTTAGCTGGAGTCTTTAGCCAGGTCTCTTTCTGATGAACGTAGGTGTGGGGAGAATAGAGTGTCCTTTAGTTTAAAATCCTGAAGCATTTCCTACTATAGTTGTCTTTTTTTTAATCTTAAAGTATGCAATATCCTTTTATTTTGAATAATTTGACATTGTTTTATAAGATATATTGAATTCATCATTAAACTATACTTTTATCACTTTGTATAGTAAGTGTACCTTTGACACAGTCCATTTTTTCAAGTTTAATCTTGATCGTAATCTGGAGGTTTCTTTCTTCTTTTTTAACTAAATTTTATTTTATTTTCAGGTTCCAGTTGTTTCTCTCCTTCCTCAAATGTCTTTCCACCAATTGAGAAAGCAAGAAAAGCAAAACCCCCATCACAAGTTTATATTGTCTAGAAAAACAAATTCTTTAATCGGTCATGTCAAAAAAAAAAATCTCAGTTTGTACTCTGAGGTCATCACTTCTCCGTTGAGATATGGATAGCACCATAGGTTTTCTTCTATAGTTCTTTTAGAAAGAAACTAACACACCCAGTCAATGGAAGAGTTTTTTCTGCTTTCTCCTCCCAATAAGGAGTGGTCTGTCTGCTTTACTGAGCCTTGGACAGAATAGGATTTCTTCTTTAGAAGGAGATACTTTGCCCCAATACAAACTCGGTGGACACATGCCTTATTTATCAGCTTCCATAGGAGTGAGTGGTTCTTCTTCTATTTTTTTTTTTAATTTCTATTTCCTGGTCAGTAAAACCTGAATCTCTGTTAGAGACCTTTCTCTAGCTTAGGATAAAAAAGCCTATATAACTTGATATTTATTTGTGACCTTAAACTCATTTCAAGGAAGTTCTGTCACAAAATCTCAGAGATTTCTGTAGGCAGACTCTATAGATTTTTGTGGGGTTACTCAGTATTCTTTGCTTCTGCAATGCAAATAGATGTAAGCAGCATAAAAGTTAACCCGGAGGTAAGACTATCTTTTGTTGTGTTCCAGTCATGTCTAACTTTATTTGGAGTTTTCTTAGGAAAGATACTGGAGTGGTTTGCCATTTCCTTCTCCAATTCATTTTACAGATGAGGAAACTGAGGCAAACAGGGTTAAGTGATTTGCCTAGGAACACATAGCTTGCAAGCATCTGAGGCAGGATTTGAACTCAGAAAGATGAGTCTTCCTAACTCCAGGCCCAGAATTTTAGCCACTGCAGCACCTAGCTGCTCCCACCTCCTGCCTAATCATTACCATATTGATGGACTTTCCTAACCTTTGATTCTATCATATATCATCATCATCACCATCATCAAGACCACCATGAGGAAGGATCTCCTGTCCCATATTCTTTTTTGTTCAGCTGTGACCATTTCTGCTTAGATGACTGGATTTTCTCCCAAGTCTTTTTCTCACTTCAAGTACTTAGAGAAAAAAAATTTGCAAGAAATCAGGATGAAAGCTGTCACTTAGATGTCAGATGGAAGCAAACTTCCATTTTACCCCCCTTAGACTCCCATGAGACTGCAAAAAAAAAAAAAAAGAAAAACAAAGAAAAACCCCACCATTTTGGCCATTTAGGCTGTCTTTTCTCAAAACCCTGAGCAAATGCAAAGATTGCAAAATGCAACCATGCACACACAGGCATCCTTGATTCAACCCCCTCATTCTCCCAGTATCTAGGAAAGTGTGCTCAGCAAATCCCATATCTTGAGAGGCCATCTAAGAGGAGGTGAAAAAAAATGTTTGAGGCAAAAAGAGAAATGAAACTCAAAGGGTTCAACTCTGTCAGCATTCTAGCATTTATAAGCAATACATTTGGAAAGGAGGCACAGAATCTCAGGATCGGGAACCAGCCAAAATGACCAGTGGAGTGCTGCTTCTCTGGATGGTTGTTGAGCTCTGTCTGAGTAAGTGTTCTGAGTAAGTGTTCTGAGGTCTGCAGGGCACAGCTCCCCAGAGGGCGATTCGCATTCTAGCGAATGGAATGCTTCTGATGGATTGTTGGAACCACTGATGCATCTCTCAGTGAAGAATCAAGGGGTTCCCCTCTTTTTTCTATGAGTCCTCTCTTGGTTTTTAAAAAAATTTTTAGACTAAGGGGTTACCCAGCTGCTGGCCTGGGAATTTGTGGGAGGTGCTCATGTTGGAGGCAGAAACATTTAAAAGGAAACACAGGGGCAGGGATTGACATAAATGGAAAGCAGAAAATACTTTGGTAGGTGTTGTTTAGTCCCATAGTCACTGGGATATTTATTCAGATCTAAGTTCCTATCAGTCTTCTTAACTCCATTCCTGCCTGCTGTAGTCAGAGGACATTTGCTGAGGTAGTGAAGCTTTAGGAGATTTTCTTTTTTCCACTTTATATTTTATGGTTTTTGGTGGTGCATAAAGGACAACATTTTGTAGAGAGGAGAGAACACTGGGATAGAAGTTTAAAGACAAGGATTTTAGTCCAGGCTCTTAGAGACTGGTAAAAGGACATAGCAAATGGTCTGAATGGTGTGGATGAAGTAGTAAGTAGCACACAGGATTTGGAGCCAGAAGACCTCAATTTAAATCTTAATTCTTTTAATTATGATCTGGGCCAAATAATTTTCATTTTGGGAACTTTGGTTTCCTTATCTGGGAAAAATAAGAATGTTGGATTAGATTGCCTCTAAGGTCATTCCAACTGTCACAGACTGTGATTGCAGCTTTATATATTAAACTAAGCAAATAACTCTGGCTTTTTTTTTTTTTTTTTTTTTGCCAAGGGGTAATGAAAAGGGAAAAGGTGGATTCAACAGATCTAGGAGTTTGACCTAGCTCTGTCAGTATGAGCTTGGTCAAATCACTTGTTAATAGGCAAAGTCACAAGTTGAAGTAATTCTCAAGTATATTATGATATAAATATTATGGAGTCAGTGAGGTCTAGTGGGAAGTATACTAGCCATGGAGTCAGAAGGTATAGCCCTGAATTCTAATTTTATTCCTTAGGAGTTGTGTGATCTTAAGCAAGTTAGATATTGGGTAAATGAACTAAAAATGAGAAGGTTTTAATAGATAATCTCTTAAATCCCTTCCAGGTTTAAATCTGTGATTGGTAGGCACTGTTCCAGAAGTTTAGTATTTTCAAGAGCATGTTTAAAGTTTATTAAAAAAATGACATCTTTTTTTTTTTAAATCACCTTTATTTTCAAATATGGCTCCTTGCCCCTACTACTCAGAGAGCCATCTCATGAAAACAAAGATTTTTAAAAAGAGGATTTTTCTTTTTTGTCTATACATATCATAGCTATGGGTGAAGCTAACAAAGCATACCTATTATTCTGGTTTACTGAAAATGGTAAAAATCTTTTGAGTCACCTATCCTGGGCAATGGCATCGCTGGTTTTGGCCACAAAATTCTCCCTTCTCTTCACATAGTAATGTGAAGAATGAAAACTGTTAAATCTGTCTTTGATAACAGGTTAGGGTCTTTATAGCCATATGAACAGTAGCTTCCATGGGCCACTTTTTTGCCTAGAGGATGTGTCCTTACCTGTATCATACTTTACATCTTTGTCCCAAATCAGATCTGTGAAACAGTCCTTATTTATGATTCTAATTGCAAATTGGACTCAGGAAATTAGGTGTTTCAGGTTTACTTTTAAGGGTGGAAAGAGTTCCCAATGGGGCAATGTTTCTTTTTTGTCCATTGACCTCTTTCAGCCAATACCATATAAGAATATAAAATGATGAATTAGGTAAATTTTGCTTTCTGGACCTTGCCCTTGCTTTGGGTTCTAGTGTGTGTGTGTGTGTGTGTGTGTGTGTGTGTGTGTGTGTGTGTGTAGGTCGTGGGGAAAGAGAAAGTCTTTTCACCCCTCTTTGAAAGTCTCATCCGGGGACACTTCTGAAGAACTGTCTTATGTTCCACATTTTTCCACCTATCCCAACTTCCAAACTCCCAATCTAAATCTATCCATTTTATATCATAGGACTCTATTCTCTGCTTTTATAAGGGAGAAACTAGTTAAGTTGATAAAGGATTCAATTTAATTGAATTGAATAAGCATTTACCTAGGACAGAATATATGTCAATCGCTATACTAGATAAAAATTAAAAAAAAAAATAAAAAGTCTCTCCCTTCCAGGACAGTCATTGAATCCAGGACAATGTTTAAAATGTTTATTTGCTAAAACATTTGTTTTAATGAGACCTTCTTTTCTAAATGTTATATTCTCCCTCCTCAACCCAGAGAGCGATCTCTTGTAACAAAGAATAAAAAAGAAAGAGAAAAAGAGTAGTTCAGCAAAACTAATGCATCATTTACCCAAGTCTGACAGTGTATGCATGCCCCTCACCCATTATCCCCAACTTCTACAAAGAAAGAAAGAAGGTGCATTTTCATATCTCTTGATCATAAGTGTTCAGTTTCTTCTTAAAAGTTCTTTTCATATATGTCGTATATATTGTTTTTCTGGCTCTGCATTAGTTTATATATCTCCCGTATTTCTCTGGATTTTTCATATTGATCATTTCTTATAGCAAAATAATATTCCATTTTATTCATGAACTATAATTTTTCCATTTCCTAATCCATCATTGTTGTTCAGTTGTTTTCAGTCTTGCATGACTCTTTGTGACTCTCATTGAGATTTTCTTGGCAAAAATATAGGGGTGGTTTGCCATTTCCTTCTCCAGCTCATTTTATAGATGAAGAAACTGAGGCCAACAGGATTAAGTGACTTACCCAGGGTCACACAGCTAGTAAGTGTCTGAGGTCAGATTTGAACTCAGGAAGATGAGTTTTTTCTGACTCCAAGTCTGTGCTCTATTCCCTGCACCACCTGCACTCTCCCATCCATGGGCCATACTCACATTTTAAAGGGAGAGGGCTAGCTGACTCGGTCTCATTTCTTCTTCCTCTTCCAGGTAGCATATGCTGCTTTTCCTTCACCATCCCTCCCCAGTTGTCAGTTTACCTTCCCATAACACTTTGCCTTTATTTTGTATTACTTTTCTGTTTACTTGTTGTCTCCCCCAATAAAATATAAGCTCCTTGAGGGCAGAAGCTGTTTCATTTTTGCTTATGTAACCGTAGCCCTTAGAATGATACTTGGATCTCAGTAGGTTCTTCCAAAGCTTTTTGAGTGAATGAATTTTAAGTATCCTTTTGAAGATCATGTTTCATCTTTTTTAGCCAACTCAAAAGAGTGATCTCAGTGGTGAAGACTTTCAGACAAGGGAAGGGGAGTAAACCAAAGGAATATCTTACAGTGCCCTCAAAACACACTTTTTAGGTGTCTTCTTATGCCTACTCTAACTCTGGTACAAGGAGCATCTTGTGTAAGTCTGAGTGGAAAAACACAACAAAAGAAGGCAAGTGAGAATCCAGTTGTACTTTTACATGAGCAGTCATTTTCTTCAAACTCAATGAGCAATTATTTTTATTTGGTTATGTATATGTAGGCAATAATGAGACTCCTGTGTTCTTTTCTCCCAGGCAGGAGGCAATGGGGTAGTTTTGTTACATTTAATATTCTTCTGGTTGGCTCATTTGACTGGATGATTAAACTCATTGGAAGTCAGGGAGTTTAATGTTTTATTAGAACGAGGAACCCCAATCCCTGAAGTTGTTTTTGTCAGCCAGATACTTGGAAAGAGATAGGAGTGATGAGATGGCAGGATATTACTATATAATCTTATGGAAAGATTGCTGGATTGGATGCCAAAAGGCCTGAGTTTGAATTCTGTTTCTGTTTCTACCTATGCGATCCTGAGCAAGTGATAGCACCTCTTTGGGCCCCAGTTCTCTCCTCTGTAAAACGAGGATATTGGAATAGATGGCCTCTAATTTGTTCAGTCATGTCTGACTCTTTATGACTCTGTATGGGGTTTTCTTGCAAAGATATCGGGTTGGTGTTTGTCTTTCCTTCTTCAGGTGATTAAGGCAAAGAGAGGTTAACTGACTTGCACAGGAACACACAGTGAGTGTGTGAGGCTGGATTTGAACTCAGGTCTTTCTGACTCCAGACCCAGCACTCTGTCTACTGAGCCATGTGGTTGCCTAGATGGCCACTAAAATCTCTTCTGAGTATATGGTCCATAATTCTATTACTCTGAGGGTTACTGTGTGATCCAGGTAAGTCACTTAACCCTATTGCTCCAATTTCCTCCTACTGGAGAAGCAGTAGAAAAGAAAATATGGAAATTTAGTGCACTGGGCATGACTTTCTCTCTTTTTTGTGCACAACCCAAGCCATATCAAAGACTATGACAGGGTTTTTCCTTTACTGATAGACAGACTCATGTGATGTGCTGGGGAGTCACGAGTACTTTCACAGAATTGAGTGGAAGATGGGTGGGTCTTCTACACTCTAGTACAGTGTTTCCCAAAGCGGGGATTCTATCCCTTGGGGAGACTAGCATGACCCCAAGGCATGTGTGATTAAATAATTGGAAGAGGGGATGAGGGATCACATTACACTCTCCCTGTGGCAGTCCTTGTTTCCTGTGGCAAGGCTTGTTTCCAACACAACCACCTCTGCCTCCAAACCATATCAGTTAATATAACCCCAATCCTACTGTTCATCTTCTATGAATAAGCCAGTTCCCAACCTCAATCAACATTTATTAAGTTCCTACTATCTTCCAGACACTGTGATAAGGGCTGGGGATACAAAAAGAGGCAAATGACAGTCCCTGCTCTCAAGGAACTCACAGTATAATGGAGTGACAACAGGTAAACAGATATATACAAAACAGACCACATAACAGGATAAACAGGAAATAATTAACAAAGGGAAAGCACTAGAATTAAGAAGCCTTGGGGAAGGATTCCAGTAAAAGATGAGATTTTAGTTAGGACTTAAAAGAAGCAAGGAAGAGAACATTTCAGGCTCTCCATGAGGGAAAGCTGGAAAAAACCTCAGAGCTGAGAGATGGAGTGTCTTGTTCATGGACCTGCCAGGAGATCAGTGCGTCACTAGCTCAGAGAGTATGTGTTGTAGAATAAAGTATAAGGAGCCTGAAAAGGGAGGAGGGGGTGAGGTTATGAAAGACTTTGAATGTTGAACAGATCATTTTGTATTTGATGCTGGAGGTAGTAGGGTGACACTTGAATTTATTGAGCGTGTGTGTGTGGGTGGGTGTGTGTGTTCTCACTCATACACATACACTCACGAGAGAGGAGCACACAGACATGACTTGATCGAATTTAAGTTTTAGGAAAATCCCTCCTGTAGTCTATAGGGAGTTAGCCTCTCAAAGTGTTTAAAATCTAACCCTGTACTGGCACCACACAAGCAATTGAGCAGGAAAAGAAAATCCCCTTCCCACTGTCCTTTGTGTACCCGCATACTTCTTTCCATATCACTTTCTGGCACTCTGCTGGGCAGGTTCTATACTCCTATGCACTGATTTGTAAAAGTCCTTCTCCATCTTCTTGTACCCTTTCCCATTTTCTGTGAAACAGAATGTGATCTATATCACAGATTTCATTTTATTCTCTCTTTTTTTCAAACCACTCCTCTTCCAAACTTACTCATTTCATTAGTAATGAAGTAGAAAAAGAAAATATGGAAACTTAGTGTACTGGACATGACTTTCTCTCTCTTTTGTGCACAGCCCAAGCCATATCAAAGACTGTGACAGGGTTTTTCCTTTACTGATAGACAGACTCATGTGATGTGCTGGGGAGTCACGAGCACTTTCAGAGAATTGAGGGTACCACAATCCCTCAGTCAAAGTGTTGGTTCCATAACTAGACTTTTCATTGTCTTACACGTTTCACATCCAATCAGGCGTCAAATCTGGTTTCTGT
This sequence comes from Notamacropus eugenii, assembly GCF_028372415.1. Lineage (NCBI taxonomy): Eukaryota > Metazoa > Chordata > Mammalia > Diprotodontia > Macropodidae > Notamacropus > Notamacropus eugenii. Next base: position 385,971,057 of record NC_092872.1, on the reverse strand, counting down.
TTGCACAACTTCATTTAATGTAATTTGTGAACATATGAAGAAAGATGCTGTCTTCATCCAGAGAATGAATTGATAAAAAAAGTATGTAAAGAATAATTATATTTTTATGTATATGTGTATGTATATATATATGTATATATATACATATATATATGCTTACTTATGTCTAATAGTCATCTTTAGGGAGGGATGAGAGGGAAGGGAGAAAAATAAGAAAAAAGAAATTTACATGATAACTTTATTATATATTCAAAAGAAATAGCAAGTTGTACATAATAGATTTACAGTTTCATGTTCAGTCATCTTTTTCTTATACTATGGTATGGAAATACTTGTTTTATTCCCTAAATTAAAAATAAAATAGAAATTAAAAAAAAGATCTTCCTCCCCCCAATGTATTTAACACTATGTTATTTTAATGATTTGAAAAAACAATGTAATTTTAAAGAATGCCAGAAGGTCTGGGTTTGCATCCTGCTTCTATTGCTACCTATGTAATCTTGGGCAAGTAACAGCACCTTTTTGGGCCTCAGTTCTCTGTGCTGCAAAAGGAGGAAGTTGGAACAGATGGCCTTTAATTATTATTATTTATTAATGATCATTTCTATTATTATGTTAATTATTAAATTTTAATAATGTTATTATTTAAAATTATGTTAAATAATGTATTCCACATCCTAGTTAAGGCCCTTCTCACCTTTCACCTGGACTATTGGGTTAGCCACGTTATTGGTCTTCCTTCTTCAAATCTCTGCTCCAATCCATCCTTTACATAGTTGCCTAAGTGATTTTCTAAAAGTGAAGGGGTGAACACAACATTCTTCTACTTAATAAACCCCAAGCTCCTTATTGATTCTAGAATAAAATGTCATTTTGTTTTTATTTAGTTCTTTAAAAAATTCTTTTGTATAGCACACATAATTGTTAGTATGTTAGTGCATGTATATAATTCACAAATAAAATACACATAAAACAGGAATTGTGTGCTCAAAAACATAAAAGTTTGGAGACTACAACTCTAAAACAAATGAATAAGCTTTGAGACCCTTTGTAGTTCAAGGCAGAGTGTTATAGAGGGAAGTACACTGGACTGAGAAGCATAGATAGATCTAAGAGTGTAAGGGCCCTTGGAGGCTGTCTAATATACTCCCAGGGCAACTAGGTGGGATAGTAGATAAAGTTCTGGGCCTGGAGTCAGGAAGACTCATCTTTCTAAGTTAAAATCTGGCCTCAGACATTTACTTGCTGTGTGATCCAGGCAAGTCACCTAACCCTGTTCGCCTCAATTTCCTCCTATTACAGAAACAGTAGAAAAGAAGATATGGAAATTTAGTGTGTTTGACTATTGTTTATTTATTTTTTTTGTGCAGCCCAAGCTGTATCAATAACGGTGACTGGGTTTTTGGGTCACTCTGTACAGTTACCTTGTTCCTACAGTGTTAGAAACAGACAGACTCATGCGATGTGCTGGGGAATGGATGCATGTCCCAATAGCAAATGTGGTGCACAGATTATCACAACTGATGGAAGTAGAGTGACATGGTCGAAGTCTTCAAGATATCAACTTCAAGGAAATCTTGGGAGAGGGGATGTGACCCTGACAATCAAAAACACAAATATAGGTGACATTGGCACCTACTGCTGCAGGATAGAGGTACCTGGCTGGTTTAATGATATCAAAAAGGAAATATTTCTGCGGCTGGAGAAAGGTAAGCCCAAACTTGTGTGTTTGGAAAGGAGATTCTCAGATTTATGAAATGCAGTGTTGCTAGAGATTGTTTTCTTAAGAAACAGTGGGAGATGAAGATTAAATATGGAGTAGCAAAGACTAGCGCTGAACTGAAGTATACTTTCGAAGGAGACATAGTTTAATTTCCTGAGACAAAATTACACCTGATAAATCTTTTCTCACTTTCATATCTTTTGCAATTTTGGTTATTTGTATTTTTAAGTATATACATAGGTTACTTATATATGAGCTTATAGTATGTAGGGTAAAGTATGCAGTTCAACTAATATTGAGTATACCACTGCAAATTTTGAATTCACTTACTAATCTCAGCAGTTGATGTACCACTTTCCATGTTCACTAAAAATAAGCTTAGCCCTTTTAGCTTACTAGAGCTAGGCAAAATCTACACATGTAATAAAAACCTGGGTCTATATTATAAAATCATAGCCAGTTTAATCAGATCTTAATGTTTTACATAGTGGAATCTTCTAGGACTAAAGATTTGACATTATTAGCTAAGTATATTCTCTGTTTTTGTGTTTATTTTTAAATCTGTATTTCTCTTGAACTTTATTTGGTGTCAGACGTATTTTTTATTTGGTTACTTCAGCTCCAACTACAACTACTCGTAAAACTACAACTACTCGTAAAACTACAACTACTCATCCGACTACCACAACTCCTCCAACTACAACAACTCATCCAATTACAACTCATCAACCTACTACTTGGTTGGCTACAACTCCTCTTCCTGCTACAACTTACCTGGCTACAACTACTCTTCCTGGTACAACTACCCATCTGACTGCAACAACTTGTCCAACTACAACAGTCACAACAGATCTCCAAATAACCACTTCAGCCACTCCTAACCTAACAACTATAGTGACACACCAGTTGACTACAGTCACTCTCAAATCGACAACAGCATCTCTTCCTCAGAAATCAGCTTCTAATCAAATGATAACTCCAGCTCTGACCACTCTCCCACTGACAGAAATGGCCCCTGCGACTACAGGTATACAACATGACCAGAAAATCTTCCTTTCTTCTTTTTAGGTTGAACTAGGAAGAATCCAGAAGGACTCTGTTGTTAAGGAAACTTAGAAATGCCTCTTTGTTAGTGCCATGGTCTATGGAGACAGAGTTGTTTCTGACATAAAAGAACGAGGGATAGTTTATGGGATGATATGGTTTTCCTCTATGACATATATCTCAAAAGCCTAAGTATGGAGGTTCCCAAATATCACTAGATTCTGTTACATTTCTATCATCTATAATCTTTGCTCTTCTTGAACTGATTAGAAGTTTCATCTCTACCATCTTTTGGAGTATTCAGTTCTTAGGTTCTGTAGCTTTGAGAGGATTTATTTCAAAGCTATGATCATGTTTTGGTATTTCATGCTGGTTTGAGAACATTGAAAAAATGCTCATATGACAATACAAAAGATTTCTTACAAGTTTTACCCTGCCTCAGAGTGACTAGCCAACTTAAATGTTTGACATAAGTCAACGCATCTGTGATCTCATGTGTGAATACTTTCCTTTGCTCTTACACTTCTCACCAAACAAAACTTTGTCCTATGAAATTCTTGACCATAAAAGTCCATCCAATTCTTTTTTTTAAAATTTATTTATTTAACTTTTAACATTCATTTTCACAAAATTTTGGGTTCCAAATTTTCTCCCTATTTGTCCCCTGCGCCCACCAAAACACCGAGCATTCTAATTGCCTTTATCACCAATCTGCACTCTCTTCTATCATCCCTCCCTTCCCTTGTCCCCATCTTCTCTTTTGTCCTGTAGGGCCAGATAACTTTCTATACCCCATTACCTGTATTTCTTATTTCCTAGTTGCAAGAACAGTACTTGACAGTTGTTCCTAAAACTTTGAGTTCCAACTTCTTTTCATCCCTCCCTCCTCACCCATTCCCTTTGGAAAGGCAAGCAATTCAATATAGGCCATATCTGTGTAGTTTGCAAATGACTTCCATAATAATTGTGTTGTGTAAGACTAACTATATTTCCCTCCATCTTATCCTGCCCCCCATCACTTCTATTCTCTCTTTTGATCCTGTCTCTCCCCAAGAGTGTTGACTTCAGATTGCTCCCTCCTCCCATTGCCCTCCCTTCCATCACCCCCCCCCCCACCCTGCTTATCCCCTTCTCCCCCACTTTCCTGTATTGTAAGACAGGTTTTCATACCAAAATGAGTGTGCATTTTATTCCTTCCTGTAGTCGAATGTGATGAGAGTAAACTTCATGTTTTTCTCTCACCTCCCCTCTTTTTCCCTCCACTAAAAAGTCTTTTGCTTGCTTCTTTTATGAGAGATAATTTGCCCTATTCCATTTCTCCCTTTCTCCTCCCGATATATTTCTCTCTCACTGCTTAATTTCATTTTTTTAAGATATGATCCCATCCTATTCAATTCACTTTGTGCTATGTGTGTGTGTTTGTGTGTGTGTGTGTGTGTGTGTGTGTGTGTGTGTGTGTGTGTGTGTGTGTAATCCCACCAACTACCCAGATACCGAAAAGTTTCAAGAGTTACAAATATTGTTTTTCCATGTAGGAATGTAAACAGTTCAACTTTAGTAAGTGCCTTATGACTTCTCTTTGCTGTTTACCTTTTCATGCTTCTCTTCATTCTTGTGTTTGAAAGTCAAATTTTCTTTTCAGCTCTGGTCTTTTGATCAAGAATGCTTGAAAGTCCTCAATTTCATGGAAAGACCACTTTTTCCCCTGAAGTATTATACTCAGTTTTGCTGGGTAGGTGATTCTTGGTTTTAGTTCTAGTTCCTTTGACTTCTGGAATATCCTATTCCACGCCCTTTGATCCCTTAATGTAGAAGCTGCTAGATCTTGTGTTATCCTGATTGTATTTCCACTATACTCGAATTGTTTCTTTCTAGCTGCTTGCAATATTTTATCCTTGACCAGGGAACTCTGGAATTTGGCCACAGTGTTCCTAGGAGTTTCTCTTTTTGGATCTCTTTCAGGCGGTGTTCTGTGGATTCCTTGAATACTTATTTTGCCCTCTGGTTCTAGAATCTCAGGGCAGTTTTCCTTGATAATTTCATGGAAGATGATGTCTAGGCTCTTTTTTTGATCCTGGCTTTCAGGTAGTCCCATAATTTTTAAATTGTCTCTCCTGGATCTATTTTCCAGGTCAGTTGTTTTTCCAATGAGATATTTCACATTATCTTCCATTTGTTCATTCTTTTGGTTTTGTTTTGTGATTTCATGGTTTCTCATAAAGTCGTTAGCTTCCATCTGTTCCATTCTAATTTTGAAAGAACTATTTTCTTGTTGAGCTTTTGAACCTCCTTTTCCATTTGGCTAATTCTGCTTTTGAAAGCATTCTTCTCCTCATTGGCTTTTTGAACCTCTTTTGCCAATTGAGTTAGCTTATTTTTCAAGATGTTATTTTCTTCAACATTTTTTGGGGTCTCCTTTAGCAAGGTGTTGACCTGCTTTTCATGCTTTTCTTGCATCTCTCTCATTTCTCTTCCCAGTTTTCCTCCACCTCTCTAACCTGATTTTCAAAATCCTTTTTGAGCTCTTCCATGGCCTGAGACTATTGAATATTTATTTTGGATGTTTGGGATACAGAAGCCTTGACTTTCATATCTTTCCCTGATGGTAAGCGTTGTTCTTCCTCATCCAAAAAGATGAGAAGAGATATCTGTTCACCAAGAAAGTAACCTTCTTTGGTCTATTTTTTTTCCCTTTTCTGGGCATTTTCCCAGCCAGTTACTTGACTTCTGAGTTTCCTCTCCACACTCACCTCGCCTCCAGTTCTGCCCAGCCAGTGCTTGGGGGCTGAGATTCAAATGCTGCTTCCCAGCCTCAGGGCTTTCGGCAGGGGTGGGGCTGCTCTTCAGTGTGAGATTAAGTTCAGGTGCTCAGGTGGGGGCTTAGTTCCCTCAGGGTGTTTATGTGGAGACCTTCAACAATGGATCTGAACTCCTGCCTGCTTTGGGAGCCCCTGTCTGCTGACACTCCTGCTGCTGCCTCCTGAGGGGGCCTGAGTTATGGGGACACCCCGCTCCCCTCTGGGCAAGCTGACACGACCCTCTCACAGACCTTTGGCGCTGTGGGTGGGGGAATCTGTGCTGCTGCTAGAGATTCTGCCCCTGAAGCTTGCTTGGATCTGCTCCCCTCAGTGCCTGATGGCCAAGGTGGGGCTGGGCTCTGCTCCGACTCTGGTGCATGACAGACCTTTGATGTCGGCTTTTCAGGGCTCTCTGGAACAGAAATCTCCTCCACTCTGTTGTTCTGTGGCTTCTGCTGCTCCAGAATTTGTTGGGAGTTCTTTACAGGTATTTTATGGGCTGTGGGTTAGGAGCTAGCATATGTGTATCTTTCTACTCCTCCATCTTGGCTCCTCCCCCCCATCCAATTCTTTAGAGATCATCTGTGAGTTCTTTTAATATTTTGTGGATATTGATGAAACCCTTGGACTATCCACATACTGCTTTAAGATCCACTCCTGTTCTTTGATTATCCTACCTCCTTTTTTGATTACAAATATCCTTGAGGATATCTCTTACACTGTATGTTAAATGTCTTGCTCATATTTGGTAGTTATAACGCCTTTCTAATCCTGGTTGTCAGATGATTACAGAATTCTAACTTCTCTTCTGATTCCAGTGTATTCACTATTTATTCATTCCTCTTGTTGAACTATGACAAAACTCATTCCCCTTTCTTTCAAAATCAGTGAATTGCTGTTTAATTGTTTTTCAGTCATGTTGAACTCTCAGTAAACCCATTTAGAGTTTTCTTAGCAAAGATATTGGAGTGGCTTGCCATTCCCTTCTCCATCTCATTTTACAGATGGGGAAACTGAGGCAAACAGGGTTAAGTAACACAGCTATTAAATGTCTGAAGCCATATTCGAACTCACGTCTTCCTGATTTCAGGTCTGGTGCTCTGTCTGTTGTACCACTTAACTGCCCTAGTGAATTGTTCTACCCTACATGGTCCTTAAATAACTTATGCTATTATAAGTATAAGCAACTATTGCCAAAACGCTGGATGGGGAGTTAGTTTGGTTAACGGTCTTGTTCTTCTTTCTTTAACTTATTGGTCTGCATTTTGCTGCAAGAACTTTGGTTTTCTAAGTTGTGAATAAAGTGCCCACTGGGCCAACATTGCTGGAACACAGGCAAAAGAGATAGTCGTGAAGATAATCCAGTACCAGCCTTAGAAGAAAGAGCAAGTATTTGAGTCACCACCAGTTAGAGCAACTTTCCATGCTAAGTTGCCCAGGGTGTGTGCTCTTGTCTTTAGGTCAAGATACCAATTTCTGCTCTCTTTGTCATTCTTAGAATATAGAGACTTGTCCTGTGGAAGAGAGAGTTGGAAATATGGGGTGAAGATCAGGGTAGAATAAAAGCTATATGGTTGGCTGTGAGAACTGTCTGAATAAAGTTGATAAATCCTGTTGATGACAGTAGATAAGATCACCAAGGAAGTCAACGAGAAGCCAACAAGCATTTATCTTAATAAATAGTGGCAGCTACACAGTGAAGCATATAGAATGCCAGCCTAGAGTGAGGAAGACTCATCTTCCTGAATTCAAGCTTGGCTTTAGACACTAGCTGTGTAATCCTGTGCAGGCCAGTTAGTCCTGTTTGCCTTGGTTTCCTCATCTGTAAAATGAATTGGAGAATGAAATGGTAAACCACTCCTTTATCTTTTCCAAGAAAATCCCAAATGGCATCACAAAGAATTGGACATGACTGAAAAACAATTGAACAATAACAAAAAAATATGGTAGGCACTGTGCTAAGCTCTGGGGCTACAAGGAAAGGCTCAAGGAATATGGAATGGGGAAAGCAATGTGCAAATAACTGTGCTAATGAGCTATATACATGGTAAATTGGAGGTAATTTCAGAGGAAAGGTACTAGCACTGAGGGATCCCAGGGAAGGCTTCTTGTAGAAGGTGAGGTTTTAGCTTAGGACTGAAGAAATCTAGGGAAACCAGAAGGTGGAGACAAGAAAGGAGAACATTACAGGTATGGGGGACAGTGAATGAAAAAGCACCAGTTAAGAGAGGCCAATATCATATAGTGCTGTAGAAGATGTATAAAAAGGATGAAATGTAAGAAGACTAGAAAAGTAGAAAGGTGTCAGGTTATGAAGGACTTTATAAGCCAAAGAGAGGATTTTATATTTGATCCCAGGAGAAATAGGAAGCCATTGGAGTTTATTGCAAAAAAGGGCATGACATGGTTAGACTTATGCTTTAGGTAGAACAATTTGACATCTGAGTGGAAGATGAATTGGGAGGGGAAAAGACTTGTGGAATCTATGTATGTTAACGGTGCATGTTTGAATTAATGAGGGCGTGCACCAGGCTGCAGCAGTGTCAGAAGAAAGAGGGTCCAATTAACGGGACTTGGCAACTAATTGAATATAGATGGGAGAGAGAAAGCAACAAGTCAAGGATGGTACCTGGAGAATGCTGTTACCCTAGATAGTTATAAGCAAGTTAGTAAGAGGGGAAGGCTTTGAGGTAAAGATAATGAGTTCAGTTTTGGACATGTTAAGTTTAGGATGTGTATAGGACATCCAATTTGAATGTCCAATAGGCAGTTGAAAATATAAGACCCAAGGTCAGAAAAGAGGAATGTAGGGAGAAAAGAATTCTCAGGACAGATCTTTAGATGTCATCTACACTTGGAAGCTGGGAAGTTGGAATAAAGCAAGGGACAGAAGAGAAACAAGTCAGACAAATGGGAGAACTTGAAAAGGGAAGCACCATGGAATTTAAGAGAGGAGAGGGTATCAAGAAGGAGTAATGATAAGCAGTGTTAAAACGTGCAGAGAGGTCAAAGATGAAGACTAAAAGAAGCCATTGAATTTGGAAATTAAGTTTCTGTAATTCCCTTTTATTGATGCTCTTAAGGAGCATAACTTCCCTCATCTCATTGCATCTTTTTAGGTGTTAGCATGGAGGTGACCGAACTCAGTGGTCCACTTTCTATATTTTAAGTTGACAGTGAAGCAATTTCTGTTTTTCAAAGGACTGGCAACTTTACTTCTCAGTTCAGCTTTCCAGGAAGCTGTGAAAGAGGATGAGTGGAGTTCCATCCAACTTGAAGTCCTTGATGTGGGTTCTTTCCCATTCACTGTGGAGCAGCTCATAGTCTGCTACAGCTGCCCCTCACATTTCTTCCTGGAGCTGGTTACACTTGGATTGAGACAGTCACATATACTTAAGCCATGTTCTTTCTGATTATTTATATTCACATCTTTCTTATTACCCTTTTTCTACCAAGGAAGGCTATATATTTTTTCCATTCAATGGGGAGACATGAGTTTTCTCTATTGAACCAGAGAAGGAAGAATCACATTTTCTTTTTTTCTTTTTAAAAGTTAATTAATTTATTTGTTTTCAGTTTTCAACAATCACTTCTATGTTTTAAATTTTCTCCCCCTCCCTCTCCCTCCCCAAGATGGCATGCTATCTTATATAGGTTCTACAATATATTCTTATTAAGCACATTTTCATATTAGTCATGTTGCACAGACAGATTAAAATTTATGGGAGAAACCATGAGAAAAACCAAACCAAATCAAAACAAAACAAAAGAAAATTGTCTGCTTCATTCTGTACTTCTGATTCTATAGTTCTTTCTCTGGATGTGGATGGTATTTTGCTTCAAGAGTCCTTTGGAAATATTTTAGATCTTTGCATTGCTGTGAAGGGTTAAGTCTGTCAGAAATAGTCCTTGTACACTGTGGCTGTTATTGTATATAATGTTCTGGTTCTGCTCATTTCACTCAGCATCAGTTCATATAAGTCTTTCCAGTTTTTTCTGAAATCTGACTGTTTTGTCATTTCTTATAGCACAATAGCATTCCATTACATTCATATACCACAACTTGTTTAGCCATTCCCTAATTGATGGGCATTTGGTCAATTTCCAATTCTTGGCCATCACAAAAAGAGCTGCTATAAATATTTTCGTACATGTGGGTCCTTTTCCCAAATTTTCTTTTTAAAAACCAGATTTTTACTTTGAAAAATTTTATATCACCTAGATTTGCCAGGATTTTTCCTCCTGATCCCTTTCTCAAGAAGCTTTAGGTTATAACAAATAAATTTTAAAAAAGAAAAGAAAGACAAAAGTAACACAAAATATTTAGTAAAATTTAGAACACATTGAAAAATTCTAATGTTACGTGTAATGTTTCGTAATTGTGGAACCTCCTCTTCTCCACTTCTAGAAAGGAATGGAGAGAGTTTAATGGTGTTGGTGGAGGTGGGAAGAGGTATCTTTTCATATCTTTTCTTTGGTGCTAAGCTTGTTTCTTATAAATTTTCAACATTTTACTGTGTTTTGTGGTTAATGTATTCATTATGTTCATTTTTTATTGTACAGTAGTGTTTCATCACATTCATGTATTACAATTCTTTTTTAAAAATTATTTTGTTTTCAGTTTTCTAGAATCACTTCCATACATCTTAGATTTTTTCCTCCTCTTTCCCCTTCTTTCCTTCCTCCCTCCCCTTCCCTCCCTGAGACAGTGTGCAATCTTACATAGGTTCTACATATACATTCTTATCAACTACATTTTCACCTTAGTCATGTTGCATGGAAGAATTGAAATGAATGGGTGAAATCATAAAGCAAAACAAAACAAAGCATAACACAAGATCAGCTCACAGCTCCACCAACAATGAATTAGTGTTCCAACTCTCCCACATCTTCTCCAGCATTTATCATCTTCCTGTTTTGTCATGTTAGCCAATCTGATCGGTGTGATGTGGTGCCTCAGAGTTGTGTTGATTTGCATTTCTCTAACCAATAGTGATTTAGAGCATTTTTTCATATGACTATAGATAGCTTTAATTTCTTCCTCTGAAAACTGCCTGTTCATAGCCTGTGACCATTTATCAACTGGGGAATGACTTGTATTCTTATACATTTGACTCAGTTCTCTGTATATTTTAGAAATGAGGCCTTTATCACAGACACTAGTTGCAAAAATTCTTTCCCAGTTTTCTGCTTCCCTCCTAATCTTGGTTGCATTGGGTTTGTTTGTGCAAAAACTTTTCAATTTAATGTAATCAAAATTATCCATTTTGCATTTCATAATGTTTTCTATCTCTTGTTTGGTCAAAAATTTCTCCATTCTCCATAAATCTGACAAATGGTATGTATGTATTCATCCTTCATTGCCGAAGAAGACCACACCATCAGAGAAATAACGATATGACTTGCATTTGACTTTGTTTTGAGTGAGGGAGGGCTGTGCAGGTCACCAGCCTCACTTCTCCTCCAGTCATGTCTTTTCCTATTCTGTAGCTTAGTCCCACCGAAATTCAAACCCAAATCCAACAAGTTGTTTCATCTGTGGGAAGGGTGTTATTATACCCATGATGTTTTAGACCTATTCCTGCACCAATACACTTTTTGTTTATGTTCCATGTTCATCTTTATCTCCTTGTGCAGTTTTAAAGAGAAATTTCTTAATAGTTCCTATGTTGTTGCCTTGTTGTTTCTGTTATTTTTAACTCCTTTGGCATCTTTTTCAATTAAGATTTTTTTCCTTAATTTTTCTTCTGGGATAATTTGTTTTGTCACTTGTACTTTTCTGGGTAGATGCATTTATTTTTCTTATATTTCTGTTCTCTAGGGATGTTTCAGATCAAATTTTTTTATGTATGTGTGTATACATATGTGTGTGTGTATGTTTTGCAGGGAGAAAGAATGCTTCAAATGCAACTTTTTTGGTGAACATTTCTTTTTAATTAACCATTAGTGTCAGGTTTGGTGGGGGTATTCCTTGGGATGCATTTTGAGCTCCTTTGCTCTTTGGGACACATTATTCCATTCCCTTCTGTGGTTTCTGGGTACCAAATAATCTTGTGCTATTCAAATTTCCTTTCCTTTATGTATGAAGATCTTTCTCCTGGTTATTTGTAGAACTTGTTGTTTCTTATTGGAATTGGTCTATTTAACCACTTTACATCTTGAGTCTGCTGCATTAAAAAAGAATTTTTGGAGGTAACCTATGCATTCTTCTGATTGGTGTCATGTTTTCTGCGTTCAGAAATCCTGGACAGTTTTCTTGTTTGATTTTTTGCATTATGATGTTCAGATTTTTTGACTTGTCATGTTCTTCTGAGTGACCTATGATCCTTAAGTTGTATTTATACATCCTGACCTTGAGATCAACATTTTTCTCATAAAGAGATCACATATTCTTTTTTTAAAACATTCATTATTGTTCCTTCCTCTCTCCCTCCCCCCAGATTGTTCTTTGCTTCTTTGTATTTCTGTTCCAAAATTGATGCTTTCTCTTCCATTTCTCTGGAAAAAATCACCTCTGTGGATTCTAATTCTTCTATTCTGCCAATTACTTCTGGTGCATACACCATAAATTTTGCTTCCATAATTCTTATTTTTCTATTGGAACATTCTGGAACATCTTCTTGAGATTTTGTGCTCTTTTGGAAATCCATAGGATCTTCTGCTTTATCAGGTATTCTTTCATTTTCCTTCATCTCGAAAAATTTCTTCAAAGATGTTTGGATTCATTTAGGTAATTTGGAGACCATCTTTACTTCTGTTCTATTTTTTATTATTGCTGTTGTTGATTTACCTGCTTGTGTTCATATTTTTTAATTGAGTTTTCTTTCTTTTGAGATCTTTGGTGATTTTAACTTACTTTCCCCATATATTCTTTTATCATTCACTTTCTCATTTCTTCCTTTTGATGGCAGGTCCACCAAGGATGGACTTTAAAGCTGCCTCGATCTTCTATTACAATGGAGAATTCACTTTCCACTGACCCATTTTGGATGCTAATTCCTTTTCTTCAGGCCTGATGTAGTCTTCCACTCTCTACAGGTTAGGTCACCTTGATTTTTTTTTTTTTTGATGCACTAAATATCTGTGGAGGCAGATTGTTACTAGGTATTTCTATCCATTTTATGCTGGATAAAGTTTTTTTCAAAATATAATTTTTTTTCAATTAACAAAAATCTATTTTATCTCTCTTGTACTTCCCTCCTCTTTGGAAAAAAAAGGAAAAAGAACTCTTGTAAAAAATATGCAAAGTTAAGAAAAACCAGTTCCTACATTGACCATGTCCAAAAATATGTCTCTGTCTGTACCCCTGAATCTGTCAACTCTTTTTAAGGAGTAGAATATCATCTTTCATCATGAAGTCAGGAAGATTCATTTTTGTGAGTTCAAATCTGGCCTCAGACATTTAGCTGTGTGACCCTGGGCAAGACACTTAACCCCATTTGCCTCGGTTTCCTCATCTGTAAAATGAATTGGAGAAGGAAATGACAAACCATTTCATAACCTTTGCCAAGAAAACCCCAAATAGAGAAGTGAAGAGTTGGACATGACTGAACAACCACAGTAAGAGTAAGAAATTGGAAATTATCTGTGAGGGCCAGAAATGAAACTAGAAGAGACAAATGAGGGTTGGTGGGTGAGCTCTGAACACTAGAACATAGTCATCTGCAAAATGGAGGCCAAGAGAGTTTTAGTAACTTGGCTAAAGTTAGACAGTTGGTTGTAGATGGAGAGTCTAGACCAGTGGTATCAAACTCCAATAAGAAAAGGGACCACTAAATCACACTTATATAAAGATTCCTGACAGCTACATATTGATGTAGAAAATTACATACTAACATTATCCATGTTCTATTGCATTTTTGTTTGTTTTATCAAATATTTCCCAATTATGTTTTAATCTGGATCAGGCTGCACTTTGGAGTATTGCAACACCCAGATTGTGTGTTTGGCTCCTCTGGTTTAGATTATGATATCAAGGTTCTGAGTCCTTTTTCTTCTATCAGGAATTGAATTATATTGACTGTGGAGGGCTGTGTGGGGAGGGAAAGTGTGAACATGGGCAATCAAGCAGGAACTGGAGAAAGTGGTAGGAAGATTATATGTTCTGGTATTCTGTGTCCCTGAAAATGAGCTCTTGTGTCATCTGTAGATATGTGTGTCACTGGTCATCAGTCCTTGGGAAGAGTGCATTATTTTTGTCTACTTCATATAACTTAAGATAATAAGTTCATAGATTTACAGCTGCAAGGGACCTTAGAAATCATAGGATTTTAGATCGATACATGAAAGAAACCTCAGAGTCCATGTAGTTCAACCTCCTTATATAATAGATGATGAAATGGAGATCCAGGGAGGCTGAGACTTGCCCTAAGTCACATAATCTCCTCAATGGCAGAAGTAAAATCCAAACCTTGATTCTCTAACTCTGGAGTCAAAGCCTTTTTGTAGTCCCAGAAAAAACTTTGTAAGAGTCACTTCCCAAGTTTCTCAGCAGCCCAGGAGAGACACATCTGGATGTTCATCATTTGGTGGAAAAATATCTTCTGAACCAATTTCTCTTCCCATTTCAAAGCCCTTCTGAGTAGTAAGTTGGATGTTTAAGGAGTCAGATTTTCAGAACACTATGATGTAATTTTTTGCACAATAGTAGAAGTTACAAAAGTAGGCCCTTGATGGTTCCCTAAAGGTCTCTGTTGCTACTGAAGAAAGTCTTTGATATTGACAAGAATAGAATGTCATATCTCTATGATTTTTAAAAATAGGATGAAATGGTCCAGATATGAATACAGGACTTCTTGGAAAAGGACAGATTGTCTTATTAGCTTCAGAAAGATTTTGACGCAGGTCCCCAAATGAATCATTATCCTGTCATTGGCATTAATTCAAGCTGGAGACTGATTTCCAATTTAAATGGACATAAACAGAAGGATGAAGACTTCTTGATCAATTCAGCAAAACTGGACAAAATGAACATTGCCTGTAATAACATCCATCTTTTCCCGAAGATACTTACCACAGCCTTTTCTGGGCCTCTGAGGGACAGTTTCAGGAAATTTACTTTTCCTTCTTGTGTCCTGGCTTTTTGTAAATCTAGACAGTATTTTAGGGCTCAGAATGTCAAATATATTAGTCCTTCCCGGGTTTAAAAGGATCATTTAAAGATTTTCAGGACGAGAGGGAGGAGGCAGATTATTGGGAAATGATTCTGGTACCAAGAATAAAATGCATTAATGAAATGTAAAGGGATCACTTAGAGAAGTCAGGATTTTTTTTTTGTCACTTTGGTGTTTTCTTTGGACCCATGGAAATAACATAAAGTGCTTTTTGATTTTTCAGAAGAGAATTCTTTTGGAAAGAGAAGTTGGGAGCTAAGCAATTTGACTTTGTTAAATGGAGATAAATTCATTGAACTGGATCAGAACTAAGGGATCATTCAGTTTGACCCCCTCATTTTTATAACTGATGAAAACAGGGCTCAGACAAAGGAAATGACTTGCCCAGAATCCTGAAGGCAGGCTTGGGTCTAGAATATAGGGCTCCTAGACCCTAATCTCATGTTGTTGTTTATCTAATGTAATTGGCTGCTTTTAAAAATGCAAAAACTAATATAGAAAAATAATATTTTAGTGAATAATTTTATAAAGGGCATTATATCGCAAGAGGAATGATTCTTCTAGGTGAAAGATAAGCAGAAGGAAGATAGGAAATCAGCAGAAAGATCCCTGTTTTCACTTGAAACCAGAGTCAGAATGAAATAAGACGCAATTAATTTCAGAGCCAATGTCTTTTGTGAGTTATAGTTGATTTTCTATCTTGCTCACGGTGATTTTCTTTATCCACTTGGCTTTCCTAGTGTGGATAGTTTGGCTGAATTCCTTTGAGTAATTATCATTCTCATTCCTGAGGCTTTGCCATCACCAAAATGCCATTAGCAAACAGAATAGCGTCAGGAGGACTTCACAATATATAGGGAATTTCTCTTCCTTTCATACTCTGCTAAACATTCCCCGTAATAGCTGCAAATGCTTTTGGAGGACATGAGCTTCCCTGCTTTAATTGCTTGATATTAATAATTAGAGAATCACCCAAGTTATATGTGTTGTATTTTTCAAGAAAACTTGAATAATTTTAACATATGGATGGCAGACAACTTACTGGAGAACATCCTGTCATGTTGTTCCTTGCTATACCAAATCGAATATTTCTTTCTCGTTTAACATTCTTTATGAAGAATAAATAGGCACAGTAGGATCATGTTTTTGCTGTACTTTTCAATGCAATTTTGTCACAGCAAAGATTTGGTCTGTGAAGAATATCGTTTGTGAAAATCCGGCTTCTCAAACCTTTCTCAAGGATATTGTTTCATGTGAAAATAATCTCATGAAGATTTTGTAGAGAAAAGAAAGTAGACATATGGGTTAGCAGTCACTGTTGTTCTCCTGATTTGCTTTTTAAACACAGTAATGATGTCTACAATTTCCCCCAAGGTTTTTGAATCCTTGCTTATTTCAGATATCTTTAGAATTGATCCCTTGACACCCTCAACATCATATCATCTCTGGCAGGATGTCATATATCTCTGTGCATGTTCAGATTTGGCTCCTTTGCTTGTGCCATTTTTATTTTTGCTGCCTAGCAATTTAGCATCTTTGTTCTCATTAGTATCATTCCTACTTTCTCATGTACCACCCTTGGGTACTATAATTCTAAAGTCCAAATGTGATAGCTTCACTGTCATTGGAAAAAAAATTATTGTGGTAATATTGGCAGATGCTTTCATTTTTTTTTTCTTTTTAGATCTGTTCTCCTTCCACTTTTATCTTAAATATTCTAGGGAAGATATGGCTTATTTGAGTCTCTCGCCAAGTTGACTATAAATTTGTTTTCTCTATATTGCTTCTTTCTGTTTTATGAGATGACAGCTGATGAGAATGCTAAGACAAAGGAGAGAGAGAGAGAGGGAGGGAGGGAGAGAGAAGAAGAAGAAGGAGGAGGAGGAGGAGGTTTCTAGGCCTCTCTGGGTCACTTATTTTACCTATTCTGACTTTTGTTAAATTACTGAATTTCTCTGACCCTCTCAGCTGCCTGTTCTATAAAATGAGGAGCTTGAGGACAGAGGATCTTGAGAATCTTGACAGGTATGGGATTTCTTTTTATAGTTAATCACTACACAAATTTGGGTAAATGAAGTGTTTTACTAGATTGGGACCATATGTACCACTATCAGATTTGACTTCAATGGGCAGGCTCTACTGAGGGAAAGCTGTGCTAAACAGCTGACTTCTAGGAGTTAGATTACTTAAAAAAGAAGCCTTATGTGAGAGGACTTTAGGTTTCTTATGAATTTTCTTATCTAGTCACATAACTGGAACAGTTTGAAGAAGGAAGTTATAATTATCTTCCTGCAGGCTATTCCCTTTGTAAACTATAAGATCCATGAGAGTAAGGAAGATCTTCTCCTCCTCCTCCTTCATCTTCTTCTTATCCTTCTTCTCTTCCTCCTCCTCTTCCTCCTCTTCCTCCTCCTTTTCTCTGATAGTTCCTAACATAGCTCTTTGTGCATAGCAGACACTAAACAAATATTTGACACTAAATCAATGAAATCTTCCCAGCAGCAAGTTGTAGAGAGAGTCTTGGGTTTGACATTGGAAGATCTGGCTTCACATCCAAAATTTGCTATTTCCTATCTTTTTTCAGCCTTGGGCAAGTCATTTCCTTCTCTGGGTCTAGGGCTCTTTATCTGCAAAATGGGGATGGTGGTGATGGTGGTTAAATTAAACAATTTCTAAGGTCTCTTGAAACACTAATATTCCATATGTCCTTTCTTCTTGTCAGTTGGGCTTTATGGATGAACATGTCCCAAAGCTAGTTCTTTGAACAAAATAGTTGCTCAATAAATACTTTTTGCTAGTTTGATGAGGAAATCTTATGTTCCAATTCCAGATTAGCTACTTCCTATGTGATACTGGGTAAATTACTTAATCCCTCTGGCCCTCATTTCTCTTACCTGTGAAAGGAGGAATTTGGACTAAGATACTCTCTAATTTTAGCCAACTTTTATATTGTACCTTGAAGTTCTAAAAGTACTTTAAATATGTTGTTGTTTGACTCTTGCAACAACCACATGAAGTAGGTACTCTTTTCCCCTCGTATAGAGAAAACAAATCCCATTTGGGGGTCTTCTTGGCAAAGATATTGGAGTGGTTTACAATTGCCTTCTCCAGCTCATTTTACAGATGAGGAAACTGAGGCAGACAGGGTTAAGTGCCCAGGGTCACAAAGCCAGATTTGAATTCAGGAAGATGAATCTTCCTGATTCCAGGTTGGATACTCTATCTACTGCGCCACCTAGCTGCCCCACTATTAGTCATTTTCAAATGGTTGCTTGTGTCCTCGATCTCAGAAAGAATGATTTCCTAGGACTGCTCTTGAAAGTGTCAGGAATCACATGGACAAATTTCACATAGCACTCTCTGTGTATACCCCACAAGTGGACTTAAAAATGAGTCTTTCTGATTTTATCCACTTTCTGACTCTATCCACTGTGCCACCTAGCTGCTCACAGGGCACTGTAGTGCCTCATATAAAGGCCTTGACTAGCAGCCAAGATTTGTCAATGTATGTCATCAATTTCATATGGGATATTGGGAAAATCATTTCCTGTCACTGGGCTTCAGTATCCCCATTTATAAAACAAGGGGGTTAGACTGATGATCTCCAAGCCTTTCGAAACATTTGTAGCATCTTATAACTGATTAAATGGCATTTTCTCCCTCTGTTCTCTTCCTTCCTTCTCTCCTTCCCTCCTTCCCTCCTTCCTTCCTTCCTTCCTTCCTTCCTTCCTTCCTTCCTTCCTTCCTTCCTTCCTTCCTTCCTTCCTTCCTTCCTTCCTTCCTTCCTTCCTTCCCTCCTTCCCTCCTTCCTTCCTTCCTTCCTTCCTTCCTTCCTTCCTTCCTTCCTTCCTTCCTTCCTTCCTTCCTTCCTTCCTTCCTTCCTTCCTTCCTTCTTCTGTCTCTCTGTCTCCTTTTTCTTTTCTTTCAACAAAATCCTATCACAGATTATCCAGCAGGGGTCAGGGTAAGACAGGGAGACAAGGAAAGGAGTCGGTGTCAAATATTTTTATTGTATGTCTGTGTTCTGATTGTGTCACTGACATAACTTGTTCTAGAATAAATTTTGCGTGCAAAATGTAGAGGGGTTAACAGACAGCTAGAAGTCAGCCAGGATCCATTGTCAGCAATATTTGAGGGAAAGTGAGAAGCAGTGGTTGGTCCCAATGCTAAAACTGACATTTAGCCATGTGACCTTAGGTACCCAGAGTTGATTCCTCTCCCCAGTTCCTTCCTCTGTAGAATAATGGGGTTTCATTACATGATCTCTGAAGTTCCTTCCAAGCTCTAAACTGTTAAGCTCAGCTGCCTGTGATTTCAGTGATTTGCCAACAAAGTGTGATAGGATTTTTAATAATAGTGCCAATTTGGAGGCATTTTATTTGGACCAGATCCTTCCCTGAATCTCACTAGTTAAGTGAATTTAAATACCCTGGGGATGTTTATGTTTTAAAATAAGTTTAATTATTATTCTCTCAGAAGTCTTTCTGAAGCAAAGGAGAGTTCAATTTCCATAACTGTTTCCAATCAATCAATAAACATTTAAGTGCCTCCTCTGTGCCAGGCACTCTGCTAAGCACTGAGGGTACAAAAAGAGGCAAAAGAGAGTCCCTGCCCTCAAGGAGCTTATGATCCACTGGAGAGGCAGCATGCAAACTAATATGCGTAAAACAAACAATATACAGGAAAAGCAAGAAATAATTAACAGATGGAAGAGATTGGACCTAAGGGGTTGGGAAAGGCTTGCAGTAAAAGATGGATTTTAGTTGGGACTTTAAAGGAAGCCAGAGAGATCAGCAGGAGGAACAGAGGAAGTAGAGCATTTCAGGAATGGGGGAAAGCCAGAGAAAATGCCCAGAGCTGAGAGACGGAACGTTTTGTTTGTGAAACAAGTAGAAGGAAAGTGTTGCTGGACCAAAAAGTACATGTTGGGGAATTAGGTATAAGTAGATTGGAAAGATGATAGGGGGCTAGGTTATGAAAGACGCTGAATACCAAATTGACCATTTCCTGTCCTGTTTGAGGGCAGGTCTTTTTGGAGACAAGAGAGGTTGATCAGACAACCTCTGGAGATCCTTTTTTAATGGATTCTATTCCATTTTAGGATTCTGTTTGGTCTTAGGATTCTATGCCCCAAAAGTGAATTGGGCTATGATTTGTGGAGTTCAATTTGTTTCTTCCAGATTAGTAAACTTTTAATTATGGTAAATTATTTCTCAAAGTTATTTACACATAAGTAGGTAACTCATACCATTTGTGGGACAGTGCAAAGACTAATGACTTTAAGGTCTGTGTTTGAATCCTACATCAAATATTTATTATCTGAGTGACTTTGGGTAAGCCCCTTAACCTCTCTGAGACTCAGTTTCCAAGTCTGTAAAATGAGGGAGTTGGAAGAGATGACTTCTGAGGTACTTTCCAGCTCTAGGTTCGTGAGCTTAATGATGGTAGTTCTCCTTCAAATGCATACATTTGATGTAGGTTGGTGTGAGTTGACTCATTGGGTCTTCTGAGAATACATTCATCCTGTGGTATTTTTCCTGTGGTTAATATGTTTCTCATGCTCGTCATCTGGGTTCCACTTTAAATGTCTCTGTGGTAATGCTTGAGAAAAATGGCACACCCTTCATACCATTCAGATAATGAATATTTAATTTTTAACTTTGTATATAATCAGAATCTGTTAGAGCTAGGATAGACCTCAATATATCTAGTTCAACTATGCAGTTTCCAGAAGAGGAAATGGGTCTTGACTTGCCCTAAAGCCCATTACAATTTATATGGTGTACTACCTCATTTGCAGAGGCAAGAGATTCATGGTATAGAACACTGTATATATTGTCGTGAATGGAGTAATCACTTTTGTTGATTTTTTTCTCTTAATTTTTTTAAAGTGCCTCCTCTGTGTCAGGCATTCTGCTAAGCACTGAGGGTACAAGGGGCAAGAGAGCACACGGCAAGAAAATTAGGTAATGTCATAACAAAAGAGACCAATAAATTTTATTTTTTAAAAAACTAATTTATATGGCGTAACGGAAAGTACACCAGATCCTGGTATCAGTGTGGCCTGTATTCATAGCATATATATAGAACTGGAATAGACTTCAGAGGTTATAGAGTCTCACCCTTCTCATTTTACAGATGAGGAAACTGAGACTCAGAGAAGTTAAGTAACTAGCTCAGGGTCACACAGTTAAGAATTATCTGAGGTAAGATTCAAACCAAGGTCTTTCTGACTCTGAAACCAACTTTCTATTCACTACTCACAATGCCGATTTTCTGTTTGATAGCTTAAATGACGTCTGGAAAGCTACTTAAGGTTTCTGGGTCTCAATTTCCTTTTCTGTAAAATGAGGGGGTTAGTGTAGATGATCTCTAATCTTCCTTCTAACTTCAAATCCTACCTTTTAATAACTAGGGGAAGCAATAGAAAGAGATGAAAAAATTTCATAATGCTTGGTAAAGCTTGCTGGTCACACCTGGTTCTGATTGTCACTCAAACACTGTTGCTTTTCACAAACTAAAGGATAAGGTCCAATAATTTGCATTTTCTTGTTGCTATAATACAAAGAACCTTATTTCCTAATGACTTGTTCCTTGGGATCTTACTATTATCTGAAGAAAAAATGGGAATAATTTGATATCACTGGGGATTGTTTGCATTTGTGGGACAATATTTTTCACATTAGACATTTCCAATTTAAAGCACATATTAGCCCTGATAAAAGCTGCCCTGGCTGGCTTTTCTCTTTGATGGTTTCAATTTCAGGCTCATCCTTCTGAAATGATTGTAATCAAACAGGATTCTAACTGAGCAGGGACAGGAATTCTCTAGTCTTACCTACAATTTCCGGCTCCTGGGGATCTTAGCAGAGAGAGAGAAAAAAATACTTAGCTGCAGAATATTAAGATATGTTGAATTTCCCTTTTGGTTCCTTATTCCATTCTGATGCTCCCCTTTCCCTGATAAAAAGCCCATTTGCAGTGCTATGGTCTGAAGAAACCTTAGACAAATCCATTCCATCTCCTAAAGCCTCAATTTATCCATAAGGTAATGATGAAAAGCAGATGAGTTTTGGAACTGAGTATATAAAAATGCATACTTACTGATAACCAATAAAGATGAAAGGAAAAAGGTGAATTAAAAAAAATTAAGTATGCTCTCTGAACTTCCTGACTGGTTTTTTAACCTTTATGTAATCTCAGAAACTTATATTTAACTGTCATAGGAAATATAACAATTTTCTTCTCTTTTTGTCTTCTTTTTTTGTCTCCCTTGGACACCAGAAACAACAAATTTTCCGAAAAATGATTCTGAATTCGAAGAGGTAAAGCAATCGATCACGGAATATATGGGATGTTATTTTAATTAAAAAGACATACACATACACACTCACCTCCATCACCACTACAGCCACCATCACCATCACCCAAAAGACAAAAATAACCCAGTTAAGATTTCACCTATCTTTTGAGGCAAAATAGATGTGGTAAGATGGAGAGGGGGATTGGCAAGGGGAAGTGATTCCTTATACAACTCTGGCAATTTTCTAAACTCATGCAGAACAGGTTCCAAGCTGCACTGACAGGAGTTTTCTCATTGGAAATTGTCTATACCCATGAAATCCTAAGTCTGGTCCAAAAAAAGGAAAAAACTAAACAACACCAAACCTGGCCTTGATTTTGTCGTGACGAGAATATGGTGACTTCCAAGACTATTGAGCCTAGAATCCCTGCACTTGCTAGAAGTTTCTATTGAATTCTAACTCTTCTTTTAGAAACGTAAGCCCCCTCAAATGTTATCACACTGATGAGGAGGTCTAGGTGAAAACAAATAGGAAGATCTCAGGAAAGAATGTTGATGAAAAAATGGGAACTCTCAGATGCAGTGGTGGATACTGGATGTCTTTAGATTTCTCTGGCTTCTTTAAAGTCCCAATTAAAGTCTCATTTGCAAAAAGCCTTTCCATGTTCTCATTAACCTTAGTGTCTTCCCTTTGACATTATCTGCAGTTATTTGAGTATTGTCTCCTTCATTAGACTGTGAGCTCCTTGAGAGTATGGACCGTTTTATTTTTCCTTTCTATCCTGAGCACTTAGTAAAGTGCTTGGTACATAGTAGGTCCTTAATATATGCTTATTTACCTGTTAAGCACCTACTTTGCACCAGGTACTCTGTTGAGCCCTGGGTACATAAAGACAAAAACATTCCTTGGCTTTAAGAAGCTTATATTTGATTGGGAGTGGACAACAGATGCATGTAAGTTCGAGAAAATGCATAGACATGAGATTTTTTTTTTTTTTTTTTTTTTTGAGAATCACTAGTAGTTGGGGTAGGGTGGGAGGTGAGAGTATGGGGGTGGAATAATGGAAAATTACACATGTAGGAGATTCAACCTCCTGAATCTATTTCCTAACACCAGACATTTCCTGGATGAAACTTTAGGAACCATATGATGGGTTGACCAAAGAGTTCAGGTTTTAGAGAGCTTTTGTCTCTATCTGAAAACTTCACTCATTCAGGTTATAGCTCAGATTTTTAGAAAGATTCTGAAACACAGAGTAGAATGACAAAAGGGATATCCTTGGGGATGGGTTTTGAGGACAGTAAAGCTCTTGACTTCTCAGCTGTCTGATGGTAAGTGCCTTACACACTAGAAAGGGGGCCAGGAAAACTCTTAAGAGACAATATCTAGCTGAGAGCATGAGCTGTTCTGCTTTCCTGTGTCTCTTTAGGTGAGAGCTTCTGGAGACCCTGAACTACTGATGATCATTATTCCACTGGTGGGGTTTTTGATCCTAGTGATGCTACTGGTTTTTATTTTGAGAGGTAAGGAGGACAAAATTAGATGATGTTCATAATTTTATGAATGAATGATAAACACATTAGCTAAATCTGTATCTAGAAGAGATGAAAAAATAGGCAGACAATCTTGTCTGAGTACCACATCCCCTTTCTTGGGGACACAGTACTTTTCCTCCTTTTAGCATCTCATTCCCCTCACCAAAGTTATCTGAACTTCTTCTACCTTCTTTATTTTTTTAATTGGTAGAAAAGAAATCTAATAGATTCCCTCATACTATGTTTATGGTAATTTCGAGGAGTATTTGCATTTTAGCTAATTCCAGGAAGACAAGGTAATATTAAATCAAAGGGAATGAGTCTCTCAATATAGAATTTTAGATAATGGGTAGCTGATAGGTGGAAGATATGGAAAAAGAGATTTTCTTTTCAATTCTCAAATCATATCATTTGGCATTTACTTATGCAACTTACCCCCAAAGTCAACCCAAATTCTGCCTTTCCTTTCTGGTGAATTGATGAGAGGAGGGATGCCACATTCCCTGTCTGCTATACAGTGTGGCCCTCTAGCAATAACAACAAACTGCCATCTATATAGTGAATTAAGGTCTTCGGAGTACTTTTCATACCTTATCTCATTTGAATCTCACAGTAACTCATTGAAGTGGGTAGATTATGACCCCCATTTTACAGATGAAGAACTTGATACTGAGAAAGATAAAATGATTTGACCATGGTCACACAGTTAGTAAGTAGCTGAACTGAGATTTGAGCCCAGCTTTTCCTAATAGCATGCCGAGTCTGTTTTCCACAATACCAGGTTGCTTGTCCATCAACAAGAGTGGATTCCTGAATCAAACTTTAGACTTCAAGCTAAATATAATAACATGGTTTCCCATTCTGTATGTGGAATAGAGAATGGTCACTCAGTGTAAACTGAATAAAATAATTTTAAGTTTTGAGGGGAGGAGATAGAACAAATACTTATTTAATTTGGTTATAAGCAAAAATATCTACATGCGTTACTTTGTTTATCTCATTATACTCCTTGGTGTTGTTATGTGTAATTAAGAGAAAAAATTAATAATATTTTACTTTTTCTAATTGCATGTAAAGAGAAATTTTGACATACATTTCAATTTTTTGAGTTTTAGATTTCCTTCTTTTCCTTACTTCTCCCCTCTGAAAGATGATTAGCAATTTGACACAGGTCATATATGTATAATCATATAAAACTTATTTCCATATTAGCCATGTTGTGAAAGAAGAAACAGACCAAAAGAAAATAAAAACTATGGAAAAAAGTGAAAATAGTATATTTCAATCTGTATTCGAATTCTATCAGTTCTTTCTCTGGATGTGAGTAGCATCTTTTCCTCATGAATCCTTTGAAATTGTCTTGGATCGTTGTGTTGCAGGGAATCTCTAAGTCGTTTATAGTTGATAAGAAAGAAAATATTGAGCTATTTTAGGTTAGACCTTACACAAATAGATGGTTAGATGTTTGCATTGGTATAGATATAACAAAGAAATGACTGTGGTTTCAAACGTGGGTATTTGATTTTAAGTGTGTGTAGGGGACTCAACTGCTAGAGTAGGCTCAGAACAGGTTGGTGACCTATGGGAGGTATGGTTATACTTTAAAAGAGGGCATACCTCTGAGGCGTCGGTCCTCCAAGAACTAATAATGCTCTTATGCACTGACTCTCCATCCCTTCCCCCTTTCCCTATCCTCAAAGGCCAATCTGGTAGCCCTTGGATCTGTGTTCTTTCTACTCATAGTCCAGTGTTACTTTGGGATTCTTACTGAAGTTGGCTTTCTTGTTTACCCACATTTCATATTGTAACCTTGTTTGTTTCTAGGTAAAATCAGAAGAAAGAATTATTCAGTTACATTCAAAAGGTAATCTATCTTTCCTGCCTCTCTGCTGATGTGTGTGTGGTAATGACTACAGGAGTTCTTTAGTGATGATTACACTCATTAAACTCAATAGCTTAATGACTCCTTATCCTCTGACTAGTTGCAAATGGGCCTGCCTTGCCTTTCAGCTTCCAGCTGCACGTTGGAAATGATGGGCCACTTCAGGGTTGGGTGAAAATAGAATTCCAGTCCTTGGATTTTGCTTTTCTGCCCTTTTACAACTATGATCAGTTTGATCTGAACAATACTTAAAATATCACATAAAGGGGTTTCTGACCATCTCTCCCCCTCTGAAATTATTTGAGAGGAGAACAGGGTATTTTGTGAATTTTCAGCAGATACCATGGTCAGTGGCTAGAGAAACTAACTTTGAAGGCAAGACTTGGGTTTGAGTTCTTTCTCTGACTTATCCTGGCTGTGAGACCCCGAGCAAATCACTTACATTATTAGTGTTCTAGGCAGTTCTCAAAGATGAGAAATTGCAGACAAGGTGCTGTGTGCATTGGTAAAGGGCATTCCCTATACCAATGAAATCATAAAATTCAATCTCCCAGGATCAATTTAGAGATACAAGATTTTATCATCACATGGTCAAATTCTTTGTATTCACCTTCAGATAAATGCTTCACATTCTGTTTACACAGACTTTCAATCTTCTCACTATAAATACGTAGGTCAAGATCATGGACTATGGAAAGAATTCCTTCTTTGGTCTGGAGTTTTTGCTACTGTTCAGTCATTCAGTCATGTCAAATTCTTCATTACTTTCTGGAC
Source organism: Notamacropus eugenii (assembly GCF_028372415.1). Taxonomy (NCBI): domain Eukaryota; kingdom Metazoa; phylum Chordata; class Mammalia; order Diprotodontia; family Macropodidae; genus Notamacropus; species Notamacropus eugenii. Next base: position 385,944,884 of record NC_092872.1, on the reverse strand, counting down.
CATAGTATGCCAATACCTACCCTAGGATTTTCTTGGCAGTGGAATGGTTTGCCATTTCATTCTCTAATAAATTAAGACAAACAGAAGTCAAGTGACCCACCCAGGATCATACAGCTAGTAAATGTCTGAGGCCAGGCTTGTACTCAGGTCTTCCTGCCTCCAGGCCCAGCACCCTATCCACCTAGCCACTTACCTACTCTCATCCAGCTTTGTATCTACCAGGCTTGGAGTTTACTTGCCCATAAATGGAAAGGGTTGGTTACATGAGTGAGGTTAGACTTCTAGTTCAAAATTTATACAATTCTGCCATAAAGGGACATTATGTTTTAGGCCCAGCTTCTTCATGAACAATCTCTGTTTTTCTTTAAAGGTCAAATAATTCTGAAGACATTGGAAGTGCTCTTAGCACACTGCCTAGTATGACAGAAGAAGACGAAGAAGGCCTTTTCAACCTCTAAGAGCTTTCTTTTGGAAAAGTGTGTGTGTGTGTGTGTGTGTGTGTGTGTATGTGTGTGTGTATGATATTGGAGATCTGATAATAAATTGATTTAAGTATGCTTTTAAAAAATATACTGGAACTCAATGAAATTCAAAGTAATCATACTTACTCCTCCAATATTTCCATTTGCTTATAACGTTTCAGGTCAAAGTCATAAGAAAATTGTTTTCAAAGGATTATATATGTTGTTGGAGCATAAGCTTCACAGATATGAAGACATACATTCATTTATTCATTAAAATCGTGAAGTAACTGCTGTAAGTAGAAAGTAGTTGTAGTAACTGACTTTATATAGGGCTTTAAAGTTTGTAAAATACTTTACACCCATTATCTCATTTAAGTTTTATGATGTAGCAGAAAACAAAGAGCACTGCATTTGGATTCAGAGGCCTAGGGCTTAAATATACCTGTGACCTGTTGTCTTGAACTACTTTGTACCCTGGGCATGACCCTTCATCTCTCTGTGCCTCGGTTTCCTTATCTGTAAAATAAAGGGATTGGACTAGATGACCCTGAAGGTCTTCTTTTTCTAACTCTGTGATTCTATGAACGTGGTAAAGTAGATGCTACAAATATTATTATTCGTCTGAGATAAGGAAACTGAGGCTTAGAGACTTTCCAGAAGTAGACATTCTATTTGTAAGCAGAAATTGAATGATCAAAACTGAACTACATATTGTGGAGTCAATTTGTTAAAAAGAAGCCAAGTCAACAAATATTTATTATTACCTTGTGCCAGGCATTATGTTAAACTGTGGGGATTCAAATATGAACAGAAAGGCAGTTCCTGCCCTTAAGGAATTTATATTCCATTAGGGGAAGACGACAGCTGAAAGGAAGGTGAAAAGAGTGGTGGAAGGGAAGGAAGGTAGCCACTTGGGGCATGATAGAAAATGTCCAGCGAGTCAAGAATAAAGACGAATGAAGACATATTTGACTTGGACATTTTCCTGTAAAATGGAGGTTCTAGGAAGAACCAACCAATCAGAGGAAGAGAGTAGGAGATCTATGGGAGAGATAGCATAGGGCTCAGATCATTGAGAATGTTATCAACCCCGTACTATAAGCTCTAAAACAGCTTGCTTTGTTATATTTGCTCATTTCATTTTTGTTTCCTATTTTAGATATTCTTGTCCTTAAAGTAATATAATATTCTTTAGTAATGATACAATTACATTATATCATGAATAAATGATGCCCTACAGATGCATAGAATATGGACCCAAAAGGGTGAAGGCAGAAGCTGGTGGTAGCTTTTGGTTTGGTTTGGGAAAACTCCTGATTCCAGGGACTGGATCCAGGAACCCCCTGCAAAAGACTGCCTCAGTAAGAAAGCAGCTCTAGGAATCTAGGGCCAGATACAGGTTTCTGGCTGCCACAAGGATTTGTGGCACAAAATCCACAATGATTACATTGATATTTATGTGTATTACCTTGAGAAGTTTATTTTGCTCTCTGGGACTCAGTTTCCTCATCTGTAAAATGAGAGGGTTGGACTAGACTCATTTCAACAAGCAGTTAAGTGCCTACTTTGTAAGAGTTACGGTGCTTGGCAATGGACATACAAAGACAAAACTAAGTCCTTACTTTCAAGGAGCATGTTTTTTTAATAAGATGATCTCTAAATTTCCTTCTGACTCTACATTTGGTAGTCCTCTGATCTTCTACATAGATGGCATGGGTCTTCCTAGGTCTATAGCTTAGGGAAGCCCCTTCATTTATCTGGACCCCAATTTCCTATCTATAAAAAGAATGGGATTGAATAGATGGTCTCCAAATTCCCTTACCATTTCATGATTCCAATTTGGAAATTCTCCTTAGAACCTGATGAGTGATTTTACTGGTGGAAATACTTCATCCTTTAAGGGCATATTCTATTTTTGGAAAGAGCTCAAATTCTAAGCTAAATCTGGCGACAAGCTAGGGAATACTGTTTTTGTTATAATATGAGGTAAGGGTGTAAAATAAAGAGCTTGATTTTGTGGTGTGATCTGTAAGCTAGAATGGAAAATTCGAAAGGGGATAGAGTGGTTTGGACAATGAGAGACAGAGTCACTTGGGAGTGGAGGTTAAAATAACTTTATTTTTTTAATCACAAAAGTCAGAGGAGAACAGATGCCAAAGGGAATAGCACAGGTGTTAGGCCACTTAGGACTCAAAATTAGAGATTTTAAACAAGGAGCTGAGTTGACACGAATAGGAAACTTCCTTGACATCAATAAAGTGAAGCAGTGGGTGAAGGGTGGGTCACTAGTATGAAGGTATTCTCTGAATTGCTTAGTAAGAATGGAGACAAAGAGCTAGGAAACTTAACTTGAACTGTGCCACAGCAAACAATTGGCTCATGGTGGGGTGGAAATAGCAACCAATTTCCAGGTTGCTTAAGCCTTAGCATACATGCTTCCTGGAGGCCAGGACTGAACCAAATCAAGCTGGGTTTTGCTAGTTCAAAGAAGGTAACATGGAAACTCTGCTTCACAATGAGGCTTACCGCAAGGATTGTTTTTGAGAAATGAACCAGAAGTTCAAAAGATACCTAGATGGACAAGACTGGCACAGACACAATTGAGAAAGGAGTATGAAGTAACCTGTCCTTGATCAGCAGTTCCTAAAGAGGAGTTTCATAAGTTCTTTGAGCAATGAGTGACTCCATCATGGGAATTGTGTACGTGGTTGCTTGAGGTGACCACTTTCGAGAATGCATCTCATTTAGATATATAAATTCTGACATAGTTTAAAAAATGTTATTAATATCTTTTATTTTTACCTTGCTAAATTTCTCTTTGTATTCTTTCCCCTTTTCACTCTCAGAAAACCATCCTATTTGTCAAGAAATTTTTAAGAGAAAAAATAGAGGAAGAAGAGGGAAAAAATTGACAAAAATGATCAATATACTGAAAAAAAATCTGACAACCTATGTGGTGCTCCACACTCAAGGACACCCTACCTCTGCAAAGTCCTGAAGGGAAGTGGAATATCATATCTCTTATTTGGGGCTAAGCTTGTTCTTTGTAATTTGCAACATTTATTTTTGAATAATCTGTAGTGGTTGTTCTTTACGTGTACATTGTTGTCATTATGTACATTATTTTCCTGGCTCTGCTAGCTTCATTCTGCATCAGTGCCAACCTAGTTTTAGGATTTTACAGCTGCATCCTGGCATCTCCCAGATGTATGAGGGATTTTGTAGGTTCCCTGGTATCTGACCAAGAATACCCTCTACAATACCCCTTAGAAACAGCCATCAAATTTTTGATGAAAGATTTTTTAGGAGCCAACTGATGTTTGAGGCAATCTCCTTAACTTTTGAATAGCAGCTAGTTTGGCACAGAGCACTAAATCTAGAGTCAGGAAGCCCTGAGTTCAAATCCCTCCTCCCTGTGTGACCCAGGGCAAATCATTTAACCTTGGACTGCTTTCGTTTCTTCAACTGTAAAATGGGGATAATAATAACACTTACCTCACAGGACTTTCTAACGAGCATTAAATGATATAATATCTATAAAGTGCTGGGCAAGCCTTAAAGTGCTATATAAATTGTAGCTATTATTTTTATATTTAAATTTTTTTATAGCTGCTCTAATTCTTAGGAAATTTTCCATCCCGTTGAATTGAATCTTGTTCTCTGCAATTTTCATTTCTCCCAGTTCTGTCCTCTGAGGCAATCATGATAAGCAGAACAAATTTAATTCTTTCATATTATGGGGTTTTAGATAGTTGAAGAGAGCCATCTCATTTCTCCATAAGTTTTCTTCTCTAAGCTCACTACCTCTGGTTCCTTCAACTGACTTGTACACTAAAGAAACTTCTTTAGAGAACACCTTTTCCCCCCCTAATTATTGTGGGACAGGTAGTTCTGAGTACATCTCCCTCATTCCAAAGCAGCTGGTGATTATGTACCTGCCTAGACAGGGCAATAGAGTGAACCACTAGTTCATGCAGATCATGCAGTTTGTCTAAAACCCTACTCTCCCTCTTTGGAGATACTTTCTGGAGTACTTTGGAAAGGGGTGTTCTGAGTTCACTTATTTATCTCATTAAATGATGGTTGATCTGTCCAAATTAACATTAAATTCATTTGTTGGGTTTTATGTCATGTGATTAATCTTTACCTTAAGTCACTTTACTTTGTCACAGGATGAACTCTCATATACTGCAAGAGACTAAGAGGCAGGGTAGAGGATAGGTGAGCCTAGCCGCAGACTCACACATGCTCAGAAACCAAGAAAACAAAACAAAATCAACCAACCAACCAACAAACAAACATATTAGTGACTTATCTCTGATCACTTGAAGTCACCAATACATATGTACCTGACAAATCAGCTAGAGGCAAGTTTTAGAGAAAAACCTAATCTCTCTAGAAAGGATACCAATGGGTCAAATGCTATTTCAGGCTGACATACTCTTAGAAGTTAAGGGAGATATGCTAAAATGACTACTATTCATATAAAAATTTTAAGATTTGCAAAGCAGTTTGCAAAGGTAGGAGCTTTATTATCCCCATTTTACAGAAGAGGAAACTGAGGTACCCTTGCCAAGGGTCACACAGCTAGTGCCTGAGATATATTTTGGATTCAGGTCTTCCTTACTCCAAGTCCAGTTCTCTATCCATTATGTCAGTTAGCTGACCCATAAAGTGGGCATGGATGTTAGCGAAAGAGCAGCCAGGTCCCTGGGAGTACTGCAAGCAACTGAGGGATGTCATAGTAACACATATTAGGTGAAGGCACAGAAAGGCATATCACTAAGGTCACAAAATTTTTAGTAACATATGAGACCCAATTCTCATTTTTGTAGACATGACTCCAGTTCTTAGAAGAGATGAGGGCAGAGATAGATCTGAGATTCTGGAAAATAAAAATTCCTTGAGAGAAAAATCTGCTTCATTTTTTTATCTTTGTATGCTCAGAATTTATTATGGTCTTAAACAGAGAAGTCAATGAATAAGTCCTTGTTGAATGGAATTCTTGAAAATCTGGGAGAGTAGCTAAGGAATCAGACTAAAGTGCCAGTTATTGGAACTGAAGTATAAAATTAGGTTCAGTCAGAAGGAACAAAATAAGACCCCAGATCCTGGAATAAGGGTACTTAGACTCAGTGGGATTTACCATTAGGCCTGACTTTGATGAGCTACTGGGCAGCTGGCCCTGGGATCTTGGTATCCTATTGCCTTGCTATGGAATCAGTCCCCTGATCAGAGGTTGTAGTGGGCCTTTGTGTGTATGTGTGCGTGGGGGGAGGGGGGGAAAGGTGAGGGAATAATGTTGGTCTACATCGTAGATTCAAAGTAAATCATTATAAATTCTATAACACATAGCTACTTGGAATGGTGGTGTTACCTTTTAGTAGTCTTTGGGAAACCTGATTTGATGGATAGATAATGATTTGAAAGTGGCATGTACAATTATTTTTATGTAATATAGTGTTTCTGAAGCACTTAAGGGTCCTTGAAGTAGTCTCTGTTTTTTTTTTTTTAAAGATTTTAAACATCTTCCCCTGTGCTCATCTATGCACTATTAATCGGTGCTCTCTGTGAAGAAGGGGATTGCTGAACAAAGAAAAAATTCAACCTAGACCCCGTAGGAAGGACCATGAATCCTATACGCTTTGATTGTGTAGTTTGTTTACTGCAGTTAAAGAAAACAACTAATGGCTCTGACTTTATGTTAATATTAGATAATACATTTTAAAATTTCAAATTATATTCTTTCAGAGTTTAACATAAGATATCCTGTCTGAGAAGGTATCTGAACATGGTTTCAGAAATACCTAGAACAGAAACTTTTAGAGATCATGGGTCATAACCTTCTCTTTTCATTTGGTACAAATACAGAGGCTTTATAGACTCACTTATCTGATATTCAATTTAAATTTAACCAGCCTTTATTTAGTACCTACAAATGCCCTTTTCTAGGTAATGAAAGGCTTTTAGGCAAAAATGAAAGTACTAGTTAAAACATGGAAACTGAAGGGGTCCTACCTATTGGGGAATGCCTGAAAAAATTGTGATGTATGAATGTGGAGGAACATAAGAAATCAGCAAATGGTCAGTTTCACAGGGAATTTAAAAAAATGAATGAATGCAGACTAAGGTGAGCAGAATCAGGAGGATAATTTCTGTAAACACAAAATCAAGGAAAAACAACTTCAAAAAGCATTTTTTCCCCTGTTACAAACATCTATAGTCAAGCAAAGAAATACCCACATTGCCTATTCAGGTACAAATGTCATTCAAATTCTTAAGAGGCAGGGATGACCTCCAGCTATGGATTGGGGGTAGCTACTAAGAAGAGCTGACATATGAACTAAGTCTTAAGGGTTTTGACTAGTAAGGGAGGAGAAGACATTCAAAGCATTGAGCACCTTGTGATCAAAAGTTCAGAGGTAAGAAAGGACAGAGCATATTTGGGGAATGACAAGCAGGCCAGAAAGTCCAGAATTTAGGTTATGTGAAGGAAGCCCTGAAGGGTGAATTGGAGCTGGATTGTGGAGGACTTTGAATGCCAGGCTAATGAGGCTGGGCTTTATTTAGCAAGTAGTAGAGAGTCAATGAGGCTCTTATTTTGTTTCATTTATTTTAAATTTTATTATTTTTTAATGAACACCAAGAAATACACAAAAAGACCGCATTTTTCCTTTTCTTGCATCCCCAGTACTTGGCATAGGTCCTGGCACATAGTTAGTGCTTAATAAATGCTTATTGTTGATGATGATAATGAGAAAAAGAACATTTCCATATATATAGAAGAACAAAAAGAGATCATACGTAAACCTACAAATCTTTATCACACAACTGACTTTTTAAAAACAAAATTTTAAAGTATGTGACAAGTTCAATATGTAATTTTCACAGTGGTGCTGCTTGCCTGTTTCCTTCTAAAAGACCTCATCGAAGCTTTTGAGAATTAGAGAGCTAAGATCAGACCTGAGCATTTTAGATCATAGATTTAGAAATGAGAGGAACCTCACAGCTTATCTAGTACAACCTCCTCCTTATGTGGATGAGAAACCAGGCCAGAGAAATTAAGTGACTTTCCAACATTGCACAGGTAATACAGTCAGGATGGTATTTAAACATAGGTTTTTGGCCTCTTTATTGTGCCATGCATTAATCTGGCAAATATGTGCAGAAATTAATAGAAGGAGAAAGCCTGAAAGTGAGAAGAACATTTGGGAGTTCATAGGGGACTTAATAGTCCATAAAAATGTCAGAAGAACCTGACCTTGGTTGGTGTGTTGGTGGAAATGGGAAGAAAGGTATGGATAAAAATGATGCAGGGGTAGAACTGATCAGGTTTCATGATTTATTAGATGTGACAGATAAACGAAAGGAAGTAATAGGGAAAGTAGGAAGGATAGTAGATTCGGTAGAAACACAGTTTTAATTTGGAATAGTTTGGTATATAGTATATTAGTTAGAAATGGAATCATTTGCTAAGTGGTAATTACTGAAGCCACAGGGGTAAATAAGAAAATGTAGGAAGGGTAAAAAGTACCAAGGCCAGAAATTTGGGGAATATCTTCATTAAGAAATTGGGGTGAGGGCAAGGAAACAGCAAAAAAAAAAAAAAAAAGAAAAAAAAAAGAAAAGAAAAAAGAGACAGTGAAAAAGGATAGTTGAGTCAGAGAAGGAGAAGAATCAAAGGAATTCATTGTTCTGAAAACCAAGAGAGGAGACAGAATTAAGGGGGAGGGGATGGTCAGTAGTGTCATATGCCATAGAGAGATTAAGAACAATTGAAACTGAGAGGATTTGGCATTGTGGAAGTCATTGGTTGATTACCTTGCAGAGAGCACTCCAGTGAGTATTGAGAATGTAAGTCAAATTGAAAGAGGATGAAGCAGAAATAAGTGGTAAGGATGAAGAGACAGCACACATGAACTATTTTCTTACCATTTGGCGCTGGGAGGGACAAAGGGGACGAAATGGTAACTTGGGTGGACAGCAGTGTCAAGAGAAGATATTTTCTTAAAAGGATAGTGAAGATATGAGGTTTACAGGCAAAGGGAAGGAGTTAATGAAGAGGAAGTTGAAGATATAGGTGAGAGAGAAACAAAAGTCCTAAAGGAGCAAAGGGGATGGGTAAAGTGATTAACTTTGGAAAAAGAAGTGACCCTTCTTCCAAAACTTGAGGAAAGGAGGGATGAATGAATGTATGGAGATATAGAGGAGAGAGTTATAATTGAGTGGCTTTAGTCCTTTTTAGGAAAGTAGGAAGTTCATTTGCTGAGAATGAGGGGTCAGGAGTATACTTTGTGGTAAAAGTTTGCAACCGGTGTAGGGGCTATGTAGTATTCCATAGTAAGCTGATAAGAGAAGAGGATTATTAAACCTCAGGGATAGCTCAACTTAGGTTTAATGGTGTGGATTTCCTGTGTTTGCCATGGGCATCATTTTGTGACTTTCAGTGGCAAAGTTCAACAGATAAAACAGATCATAGTAACAACCTGAGATAAGTGATTGAAAGAAGGGAACTGTGGGGGGCAGGACTGAGACAGCAGAGCAGTAAAAGCAGGGACTTGCTTGAACTCTCCCCCCAAACCCCTCCAAATATCTGTAAAAATTGCCCTAAATAAATTCTTGAGCAGCAGAACCTGCAAAATGACAAAATAAACATATTTCTAGCCCAAGACAACCTGGATGGTTGATACGAACGTTCTATTGCACCAGTCTAGGGGAGGAGCACAGTCCAGTGCAAAATGTGCCAGTACAGACTGGGCCCCAGCAAACCTGGAGTAGGCCCCAGGAGACTGAATCACTGTCAGCTATGGTGGTTTCCAGACTTCTTAACCCACAAATGACAAAGACAGCTTAGAAGGCTAGCAGGAAAGGTCTGTTGGACCCGGGTGAGAGAGGAGCACAATCTAGTTTCAGCCCCAAGGTGGTGGTGTAGTAGTGGCAGCTGCTTCTGGAGCTCTTGGCCCACAGGTGGGGGGGATTGAGTAGCTGATCAGAGAAGGATTGCAGGGATTTCTTTGCTGGCACTGAGGCAGTATTCTCTTGTTTTGTCCATGCTTGCACCTGGGTCACAGTCCTGGGAGGCAGTTCTGGAGTGAGGAGGAATACTGGTGTGCAATGGAGAGGGAATTCTCCTCACAGTTTCAAGGCAGAAAAGAGTGCTTGTGGTCACTCACAGAGAAGAGCGCAGGCCAGGAGAAGAGTAAACACTTTTCTTTTGATCATACCACCTTGGAAGAATTGAATATTTACAGGTCTCTAGAAGTATCTCTGAAAACAGCTGCACAAAACCCCTGAAACTTGGGACAAGTCAACTAATTGACTGGGAAAATGAGCAAAGAGCAGAAAAAAACTCAGACTATAGAATCTTACTTTGGTGACAAAGAAGATCAAAACATACAACCAGAAGACAACAAAGTCAAAGTCTCTCCATTCAAAGTCTCCAAGAAACATATGAAATGATCTTAAGTCATGGAAGAACTCAAAGAGAAGGAGAGGAAAAATTGGGAAGAGAAATGAGAGTATTACAAGACAATCATGAAAAATGAGTCAACAGCTTGCTAAAGGAGACCCCCAAAATACTGAAGAAAATAACATCTTAAAAATAGAGTAACCCAAATGGTAAAAGAGGTCCAAAAAGCCAATGAGGAGAAGAATGTATTAAAAACCAGAACTGGCCAAATGGAAAAGTAGGTCCAAAAGCTCACTGAAGAAAATAATTCCTTAAAAGTTAGAATGAAGCAAATGGAACCTAATGACTCTATTGGAAATCAAGAAATTATAAAACAGAGCCAAAAAGAATGAAGAAATAGAAGATATTATGAAATATATCACTGGAAAAACCACTGACATAGAAAATCCATCCAGGATAGAAAATTTAAAAATTATGGGACTACCTGAAAGACATGATCAAAAAAGGAGCCTAGACATCATCTTTCAAGAAATTATCAAGGAAAACTGTCCTGATATTCTACCATCAGAGGGGAAAATAGAAATGGAAAGAATTCACCATTATTTCTATTAATCATATATTATTATTATTATTCACATGAAAGAATAATCTCTGCTTTAATAATAATTTTTATCTTCTTTATGGTCAGTGGGTAATCAATTTTTTGTGTGCATCCTATTTTTACTGGCAGAAATATATTAACTCTTTCTGTTTTCCAACATTACTCTATATAATTATTAAGCCTCCATGATACTCTGCTCAACTTTGCAATTTCCTTCTTTTTAGTTTTTGTTAGTTTTGTCTATTCCTAACATGTGGATGGTGAACATGGTGAAGTTTCTCACCATGATTGACTTTTTCAGTTATTTCTTTTTCTAGGACTGAGATTTTCTTCTATAAATTTTATTGCAGAAATATTAGGTGGACATATATTTAAAATTGGTAATTGGCAATTGGTAAAATTTGTAATCTGTCACATTGAATATAGCCTTTTAGTAAACAAATATTATTATTATTATTTACCTCTCTTTATGATTTCTGGCTTTAGTTTCACTTTTCCCAGTACCAACATTGCCACACTCATTTTACATGATTTGGTGATAGGTCATGTGGTCGTTTGACCTTCACTTGAAAATAGGCAGTGAGTAGGTATGAACTACTTAAACCTTTTTTAAAAATATTTTATTTTTCCAATCTCAGGTGAAAATAATTTTAGCATTCATTTTTTTTTTAAATTTTGTGTTCTGGATTCCCTTCCTTCCTTCTTCCCCTCTTACCTCATTCAGGGGGCAAGCACTATGATGTGGGTTTTTCATGTGCAGTCCTGAGAAACGTATTTCCTTGTTAGTCATGTTGTGAAAGAAAAAAGACAAAAAAAATCCCCAAGAAAAAGAGTTTGGTTTTCCAAAGAAAAGAAAAAAAAGGGAGTTGTGATCCACCACTCTGTTTCTTAGCCAGTAGCAAGTAGTTTTGATGATTTCTGCTTTATAATACAATCTAAGATCTGGTATGACTAGGCCACATTCCCTTGCATTTCTTTTCATTAATTCCCTTGATGTTCTGGACATTTTGTTCTTCCAGATGAATTTTGTTATTTGTTCCTAGGTTTACAAAGTAATTGATAGTTTTATTGGTATGGCACTGAATAAGTAAATTAATTTAGGTAGGATTGTCGTTTTTATCATATTAGCTTGGCCTACCCATGAGCAACCAATATTTTTCCAAGTATTTGATCTGACTTTATTTGCGTGAAAAGTTTTATAATTGTGTTCATATAGTTCCTGGGTTTGTTTTGGCAGATAGATTCCCAAATATTTTATGATGTCTACAGTAACTTTAAATGGAATTTCTCTATGTCTTGCTGTTGGCCTTTGTTAGTAATATATAGAAATGTTGATGATTTGTCTGTGTTTATTTTATGTTCTGCAACTTTGCTAAATTTATTTCAAGTAGTTTTTTACTTGATTCTGCAGGATGCTGTAAGTATACCATCATATCATCTGCAAAGCGTGATAGCTTTGTTTCTTCTTTGCCTCTGCTAAATCCTTCCATTTCTTTTTCTTCTCTTATTGCTAAAGCTAACATTTCTAGTACAAAATTGAATAACAGTGGTGATAATGGACATCATTGTTTCACCCTTGATCTTATTGAAAATGCTTCTAGCTTATCCTCATTACATATAATGCTTGAGGATAGTTTTGGATAGGTGCTACCTATCATTTTAAGGAAGACTCCATTTATTCCTGTTTTCTAGTGTTTTTAATAGGAATGGGTGTTGTATTTTGTCACAAACTTTTTCTGCGTCTATTGAGATAATCATATGATTTCTGTTAGTTTTGTTGTTGATATGGTCAATTATGCTGATAGTTTTCCTGATATTGAACCATATCTGTATTCCTCATATAAATCCTACCTGGTCATAGTACATTATCCTCGAGATAAGTTGCTGTAATCTCTTTGCTAATATCTTATTTAAAATTTTTGCATCTATATTTATTAGAGAAATTGTTCTACAATTTCTTTCTCTGTTGTGGCTCTTCCCAGTTTAGGTATCAGCACCATATTTGTATCATAAAAAGAATTTGGTAGGACTCCATCTATTTTTCCAAATAGTTTATATAGTACTAGAGTTCATTGTTCTTTAAATGTTTGATAGAATTCAATTGTAAATCCATCTGACCCTGGAGTTTTTTTTTCTTAGGGAGTTCATTGATGGCTTGTTCGATTTCTTTTCCTGAAATGGGGTTATTTAATTATTTTATTTCTTCTTTTGTTAATCTGGGCAATTTATATTTTTGCAGATATTCGTCCATTTCACTAAGACCGGCAAATTTATTGGCATACAGTTGGGCAAAATAGCTCCTAATTATTGTTTTAATTTCCTCTTTATTCACCCTTTTCATTTTTGATATTGGCAATTTGGTTTCAAGAAGAGAACTGTGTAATGTCAAGGCAGCAGGAGAATAGAATATTAGTGAGGTATATGCTAGTTGAGATAGTCGCTTATGGGGTCCAGTCTGGGTTGTGGGAAAAGTTAGAAGAGGGATGAGAACAATTGGGAAAGATCAAAGAGCCTGAGGTTTTGATGAGCAGATCCAGTAAGAGTGGGAGTGATGTGAAAGAGATAGAGATCTTGGTCTGGGCTGGGAAATTTCAGAGTTAAAGAACTTAGAAACAGTGGAGAGTAGTGAAAAGACTGAAGGTGTTCTCCTGCTAATAAATTGTTGAAGTAGAATTGAAGGAAAGGTCATTGGAATTGAGGGAGGTCAAAGGCAGGGGTTGGGTGATGGGGTGGCGGTATGTGTGACAAGGGACTATGAGGTCAAGGAATTGAAAGGATCACCTGTGTATATTGTAGTTGTATAGGTCCATCCATGTCACTTCCATCCTTGCTCAAAAACCTTCAGAAGTTCTCAATTACCTCTAGCACAAAATACTATTTGGGGATTTCACATACACTTTCCATCTGCTATTCTGCCTTGTTTCACTTCCATGGAACAAGATACTACTCCTAGGATAAATCCATTACTTCTTAACTCACCACCATACAGCTAAGCCAATCCTTGATTGATTCTACCTCCCTTAGTCTCCTCTCTTCTCCGTTTGGATGGTTGAAGGGCAAAATACCAAATGCCACCCAACGCCTTCCTTTATAGTGGGCAGAAACAGGAGTCTCAGATTATTCCACTTTGCATCTGCTGCCCTGCCTGCTTTCAACTTCACAGATTTCCCCCTCCCCCTTGCTTTTCTGTCTCCTTTGTGTGTTGCCTCCCTTTTTAGATTGTAAGCTAGTTGAGGATAGGTACTCCATTTCCTTTTTATTAATTGCATCCTCAGAGCTTGTTTCTTATGTTTGTTTCCCTAGCACTTCAGCAGGGTCTTGCATTTAATTGAATGGATAGCAGAAGACAGGGAGTAAAGAATAACATTGATTTGGATATTGAAGTCTCTGAAAAAGCAGGAGTTATGTTCTAGAGGTCAGTAGAGAACTGTACCTTATTACATATTTAATAAGACTCAGGATCCTAAACAACAGTGGAAGGAAGTACAACAATCTCCCTGATCAATCTCTTTTGTTGCCAAAGGAAAGGCCCCAGGGACATGTCATTTGGAATATGGTCCCCAGGTCCAGCCATGGTGTTTGGGAGGAAGGAAGAACTACTATCTAGTCCAGCTCTTGTCCTGTGTTCCCCAGGCCTTTCTAAATTGAAGTATGAGGCAGACATGACTGCTGATGTAGTTTGGACCAGTCCTGGGCAAACTGATGCTTCTAAGAAGAAAACTGGTTCATCTACAAGTCAGAGCATTACAAAACAAAATGCAGCATGAGACAGGAAAGTGCAGAGAGAAAGCAGAGTAAGTAACTTTACTGAGGGGAGACACAATACGGAAGGGTGGTCAAGGATGATAGACTTAGATCAGCCACTTCGGTTCCTGTATGGAACTTGTTGTTCAGTCGTTTTGTCCTGTCCAACTCTTCGTGACCCCTTGGCTAAGATACTGGAGTGGTTTGCCATTTCCCTCTCCAGTTCATTTTACAGTTGAGGAAAAAGACAAATGGAGTTAAGTGACTTGCCCAGGGTCTCACAACTTGTAAGTATCTGAGGCTGGGTTTAAATTAAGGTCTTCCTGACTCCTGATCTGGCGCTCTGGGCACTTGGTTTCCTGGATAGAATTAGGCTCCCCAAATAGGTGAAATGAGGTAGGTTTTTGTAGAGCTTTTATTTGGACCAAGGCATTGGAGTTAAGGCCTAGGACGCTTGCATCTGGGGTGTACCTGGGGAGCACACTTGGGGTACACTGGAACTAGATAAACTAGCTTACGGTCATTGTTAAATTTTCTGTGTGAGCATTTACACTTTGGTAAACAGTGTTGATTGTCCAGACTTAAAAAAGGGTTGGAAAAATAATAATAATAGAAATTAAACTTAAAAGTGTATCATATGCATTTTTCTGAAAGTCTGTTCTTAAACATTTGTCACCATATCCTTGGGTGTAGATCAAGGTTTGAGACTAGTGTTGACTCATGCTGGGGGTTCACCTAGGAAATTGGCCTCTAGTTGATATTCAGACTACCTGCCTTTGGAAAAGGGGCTTTTGGGAATTTGCTGCTGGTCTTGCTCTGACAAGGTGACTCAGGGGTTTTTAGCTTCTATGTGCCTTTTTTTTAAATTTAGCAGAGTGGGAAGGCTACTGAATTCCTTACAAACTACAACCAAGATGGGGAGACAGAGCCATAAGAAGCCAATATGAATTTCAAGAGGAGAGGTTGGTGGCAATAATTTGGAAATGGTGAACTTTAGACCTTTCCTCTTCTCTCTGTGGGTCGGGAGGAGTAGTAGAGTAGAATGAGAGGCTACCATTGTAGAAACTTACAACAAAAGATGAGTTATTAGGAGAAGTCAGGTTTCAGATGGAGATAGAAGGTGAAGGGGGCAACTGTAGAAAAAGTCAGGGATTTAGGAGTTTGTTCATTATAGAACTGACATTTACTGAATTGCAGAGTTTGGGAGTTGATAGTACAGTAGTTATCTAGTTCAACCCACACCCTAAAGGAATCCGATGACAGGCAGCAACCTAGGTGCCAACCAAAACTGTTGGGATCAGTGGGAACAGAGCAGGCAATTAATTAATTAGGTTTACAGGTTTACAGGGGTCATGTGCCTCCTGGTACCCTTGGCATCACATGGGTAGCACACAAAGTGACCGTGCTTATAGTGGGCTTCTGCCCCAAAGAAGAGCCTAGTGCAAAGATGGGGAACCTGTAGCCTCAAGGCCACATATGGCCTTCTAAGTCTTCTAGTGTGGCCCTTTGACTGTATCTTTAAGTCTGGATTCAGTCAAAGGGCTGCACTTGAGGACCTAGAGGGCCACTTGTGACCTTGAGGCTACAGGTTCCCCATCCCTGGCTGGTGTATGGGATCTGAGGCTTGTATTGGGTTTTAGTTACTGGGGAGAATATGTGTGTTTAACATCTAGCCCACCAATCAGGTAGCAAGAGGAACAAAAAACAGGTTTGAGGAATAAAGCAAAGGGATGTGGTTTTGGAAAGAGGCTATGTAGCTAAGTTCACATTTGGGAAAGGGTATCTCCAATGCTTTGTGCTAAACCTTGCAAATCTTATGTAAGGGTTGTCTCAGGTAACTCAGGTGTCAGAGATGGATGACCCAACAATTTGGGGTCAGTCTTGCTCGGGCATGATAGCCCACCCTACTCTAACAGTCCTGACAAGTGGTCATCTGGACTCTGTTAGTAGATGCCCAGAGAGACCCCTTTACTTCTGGAGACTGCCCATTCTCCTTTTAGATGCTTTAATTCTTAAGAAGTGTTTCTTGACATTGAGCCTAAACTGATCTCTTTGTAGCTTCTCCCCACTGCTCCTGGTTCTAGACTCTGGGGCCAAGAAGATGAAGCCTTTCAAATACTTGATGATAGCTTTCATGATCCCTGAAGTCTTCTCTTCTCTAGGTTAAGTTTCTTCAGCTGATTCTCAAGCCTATGATGTAGTCAAGGACCCCTTTACCTCATGGGCTGCCCTCTTCTGAACACTCACCAACTTATCAACATCCTTCTAAAATAACTGTTTCCCTCAGGGTTGAACACAGTACCGCAGACAAGGCCTGTGTAGGATGCAGCAGAACGGACAGAAATAAAGAGATGAACGTGACTGAAAGGGCCAGGGTAGAGGAAGACTGAGCCTGTTGGGGATAAGAGCATGGGAAGAGAAGAGGAGAGAGGAGGGGCCCATGACTAGGAGAAGAACCGGAGATGGCAGAAATGGTAGAAGCAGGAGGTAGGTAGGGAGGTAAATCAAAGGGATGGTAGAGAAAGAGGATGGGGAGGAGTTATACTTATTAGAAACAGAAATAGAATAATAATATTCATTCACATTTACACAGCAATGTGTACTTCACAATAGCTAGTATGATAGTGAGGTTTGCCAAGCTCTTTACATGTTATCTTTTTTGATCTTCACAAAAACTCTGCAAGGTTGGTGCTATTATTATCACCCCCATTTTACAGCTGAGAAAACTGAGTCATAGAGGTTAAATAACTTGCCCAGGGTCAATCAGTAAGTGTCTGAGGTAGGATTTGAACTCAGGGCTTCCCGACTTCAAATCTAGGCACTGTATCTTTTTCATAAAAGCATTGTTCTTACAGTGGTCCATGTGGTAGACACTGATGTGTTTTGTTTTTATGTCATATACATTTTCAGATTACTCCCATCTTGTGAAAGATTTCCTACAACAAAGTAAAACATTTAAGTCAAACTAATAATATAGTGACCTCATCTGAAAATGTATATGACATGTCAAATAGAAATCTATTTCGTCTCCTCCTCCCATGCTATTGAGAAAGTGTAAAAAATGTAAGAAATTTACAGTCAAGAGAAAATCCTGTAGTCTGCATATAAAAAATATATGTCTCATTCTGCACCCCAAAGCCATCTACAAACCTTATTAACATAATTTTGTGACTGAGGTAATTGTGACACTCAAGTAAATGATTGGCTTACTCTTATACAGTTGGTCTGTGATGGAGCTGGGATTCCAACCTAGAAGCCGAAGGATTTTTTTCCACTCGTCCCACTGAAAATATTGATACAGGGCATGACTCCCACCTTTCTGATGGGGGTGGGGTATGCGTGTGTGTGCATGCGTGCATGCATATGTGCATGTGCATGTGTGGTGTGTGTGTGTGGGCAGGCTGGCTGCTGTTTGTTGGTCCCTGCTAGTGCCTGGAAAGGAGGGCAGGAAGGTGCCTGGGATTTTGGAAATAGAACCAGCTGCTTTCACCTCTACCTCCTACCTTCCTTCACATCCCACTTAGAATTCTACTTTTAATTTTAGTGTTTATTTTCTATTGATAATTTACAGTTTATCCTGCATTAGCTTACTTCTGTATAGATGTTAGCAGATTATTTCCTCTATCATACTATGAACTCCTTGAGAGCAGGGAGTAACTTTGACTTTCTTCTTTGCATCTTCAGTGCTTAGCACAGGGTCTGGTACATAGCAGGTGCTTACTTAAAGTTCATCAGTTGACTGGACCCTTGCTAAGTCTTTTTTTTCCCTCTTTCTAAGTCTTAAGACAAACCAACAAGGAACAAACAGGGCAACTATGATCGAATAACTTGCCTGGAATGTGGGGTTCTAGGATAGTAGTTGTAACCCCTGGCTGGACTCATTCTTCAACCCTAGATTCCTTATTGGCTTCTTCTCCCCATTTTCTACCCCTTTCCCCCCACTATTATTTACTCAGAAATCAGATTTAAATTTACAAAGGAAATTGCAAGCAGAAAACCTGGCTGGAGCTTTAATGAAGCCAGGTGGGACATATTTAAATGGAAATGTGTTCGAGTAATTCATGAAGAACTGATACCAGCTGTCATCCCACTTAATGAAAGGTTAACAGAAGTTCTGTGAGAACTGGTTGGGGAGGCTCTTTCTTTCTCCAAAGAAAACAGAAAGTTGAGAAGCTGACTTCCCGGTGGAGTGAAGAACTAGAGGAGGAAACCTTTGAAAACAGAAAAAAAGATTCAGACTGAAAATGTGCTTTCTTTAAATTTGTAAACATGCTACAGCCTGGAAAAGAAATACCTATCTCTAATAGCTCTCAATACTCGGAGGACGCGAAGGACAGGGAAGGAGAGCCTTCCTAAGATGAATGTTAATGTCGATGTAGACACTTCGCACAGCTCAAGGATGGCTGCTGGCAGAAGAGTAGTTGGAATGTTTTGTTTCAGATGCATATGGGGCCTTTGTTGGGACAAGTCTTAAAAAAGAACCTGGTATGGTACGATATACACAGGATTTAAATCAGAGAATGTGAGTTCCAGTTTTGGTCCAGCTACTTTCTGCCTGCATAATTTTACTTAAATCATTTGATCTCCCAGGGCCTCAGTGTCATAATCTTTAAAAGGAAAGTGGTTGGCCTAGACAAGGTTGGGGAAGCTATGGCCTCGAGGCCATATGTGGTTGTCTAGGCCTCCAAGTGCAGCCCTTGAGGTGCTTGAGGACCTGTGAAGTTTGAATTCAGTCAAAGGGCTGCACTTGAGGGCTTTAGAGGGCCACATGAGGCCTTGAGGCCACAGGTTTCCCACTCCTGGCTAGAATCTAGGCCCTATATAATCTCTAAGGTTTCTGCTAGCTTTGAATCTTATGATTTAGATCCTGAAAATGATGGATGGATAAAAAAAGAGGGACTAGAGCTGTTATTAGGAATCCTTCCACTTGGGGTAAAAACAGTTGGGTAGGATGGTGTTGGTGGTGGTGAGGACAGAGAGACTGAAGGTACAGTCATGTATAGTCATGTTGGGATATATGGCAGCCCATATTTCAGAGAGCTGCACTTTTTCCTTGCTGGAGGATGGTGGGGAGAAGGTGGTTATCTGGAGAGACAACTGGACCTCAAGAGGGAGGTTGAGTAAGAGAGTTAGATTATGTATTGCTTGATGTAGGCCTGTGGAGGAATACAAGATATGAGGCCTGGGGATGGTGACTTCTGGATCACCACAGCAATGAAGCATGTCTTATAGATGGCAATACCCTAAGACAAAGTCCCAGTTGCTCACCCTACGGCACACTCGCTCTGACCTAAGACAGTTCTTAGGATTTCTCAGACTCTGCAGTTTATAGATAATTTCATGATATACATTCCAAGATTAGGTGATTATAATTCCCTTAAATGGTGACATCTCATTAAATGATTTGTTTCTTAAACTCCTATCTATGTGATTAGGAACTGGACAGAAAGGATCACATCTTCTTTTATATGTTCTTTCTTTCCATCAGGCCTAAGTCTGGGGCTATGTACACAGTAGGTGCATAATTAATATATCTTCTAAACTTTGTTGTTCAGTTGTCTCAGTTGTGTCTGACTCTTTGTGATGTTATTTGGAATTTTCTTGGCAAATCACTGGAGTGGTTAGCCATTTCCTTCTTATTTTACAGATAATTAAACTGAGATAAACAGGGTTAAGTGACTTGTCCAGGGTCACACAGCTAGTAAGTGCCTGAGGCTGGATTTTAACTCAGGAAGAGTAACCTTCCTGATTCCAGGACCAGTACTCAACCCACTGCTCTATTTTGCTACCCCATTTTCTAAACCCATCAAAACCAAACCAGACCCCAAAGTTCTGGTGGAGAAATCCATGTAGAATTTTATCATCATCATCTTACCTCTCTGATTTTAATGGAGCTGTTGTCTCATTGCTATGGATAATCCCTTTACTGGCACAGATCATACCTCATTATGCCTTTGCATCTCATCCTTGTCTTTCCTTAAGTGCTCCCTAGAGGATCGATCTAATAAAACAGGAGTTTATCTTTGGTTTTGTTAATATTTTTTGGATACCAGAGCAGCCCTTAGACTGTTCATGTGTTACCCTTCAATTTAACAACGTCAGTCCTAGCTCCTTTCCTGATCGAACATTTCACGTAAATTAATGTTTGTAGAGAGTCAAAAACTGTGTGATTCTGAGCACATGACTCATTCTTTTGAGTTAATGATGTTCGGTAAACCTTCACTATGTGTGGCTTCTGTACTCAATTCAGTATTACTGCCAACTACCTTTTCCAAAATATGCCACGCACAGGAAGAGAACATTGCAAGTGGGGCATATAGTCTGCAGTCTGGACCCAGAGCTGCTTCTGTAGACAACCTTGCTCCCATAAGACACTCTGTAACATGATATATAAATTAGAGAGAAATCTTCCTGGTTCAATCTTCCACCATCAATCTGGGCTCCTAAATCTATTGCAATTATGAAAGCATTACATATGGACATTTCAGTTGGGCCCAAGTGGATTTTAATTTGCTTCGATTCAATGTCAAGACTGAATGGTATTATGTCTAGAGAGTCTAAAGGGAAGGGAGCTTTGTACCATGAAGTAATGTGGTTAATTAATCAAGGATTAAGTTTGGGTCTATGTCATAATTTTACATGAATCTAGCACTTGTGAGCGATTTTGTTCAATAAAATTGCTGATAAACGGGCCAAAAAAGGTCTGAAGAGACAAGATAATGACCTAAATATCCCTATTAGTATGGAAGAGGCCTATTAAAGTAATTAAAAATGAAGATAGGAATATTTGGAAAATGGAAGGGCCTAATGAGAAAATAGGAAAGAAAAATAGAGAAAAGATAAGCCTGTGGCAAAGATAGAGCTACATACCCTTTCAGGAGAAACCAGAGGAATAAATGAAGAGATGATTCCATGATGATTCAGTGAAAAGAAAGGAAAGGAGCACCTTTGTTCATAAGTCTACTTTTTGAAAAATGAAGGACAGGTTCCAAAAACCCCATTGCAACTGGGATGCTCCCAACCATATGCCTTCTATTAACAAATTCCAGTGGGGGGCCCTCTTCTGAAGTTAAAAACCCTATTATAATAGAGAACACATATGGTCTATTTCCACCGTGACTGTGCATTCCATTACCTCAGGGGCTCAGTTAATTCTTGATGCATTTACTTGAGGAGGTAAAAGGTAAGGAGGCAAAAAAGAATGAGAGGGGCCCCCAAATCCAAATATTTAGAAACTCAGACATTGGAGAAAGGGTTAAGAGGAAAGCTGGTGTGAAGAAGCTGTATATGTACTGCTCAAAAGTTGTGAAAGAGTGAAATGAAAGGGAGTGCAGTGGGGGATGGGTCTAAACAATAACTGAACCCAAAGGAGGATGAGGACATAGGGCCAACCCGGGACCATTTAGATTAATGAGGACACCTAAATAGGGATAAGGACAGGAACTGTGATTTCACTGGGATGGGAAGCTCCCAGGTGAGCAAACTTCCTCTTACCAATGGAGGCTGACACTTTCCTACTACATATAGATTTAGTTGCCTAGAATGACTAGAATTTAAGAGACTTGCTCAGAGTCATATGTGTCAGAGGTAGAGACCTGACTCCTGACTTCTAGACACTACTCAAATAAATTTTCTTAATTTAAATGCCAATTAGCTATTGTATAGACATTTTGCAAAAGAATTGTAATTTTTTTCTCCCATACTATCTCCACCAATACAGATCCTAAGCCATGTAGAGAATTCTGGGAAAGTTGCCTAAGGCAGACAGAGGATGAGTGACTTGTTCAGGTTTACCTCTCCAGTTTTCTTATACCTTATACTCCCTCAAATACCCTTTGATCTAACGACATTGATCTCCTTGCTCTTCCTCAAACAAGACTCTTGGTCTCTTTACTCTGGACATTTTTTCATGCTTTCAATGTCCTCCTCAGCTCTATCTCTTGGTTTCCATGGCTTTCATCAAGTCCTACCTGAAATCCCACCTTTTACAGGAAATCTTTCCCAATCTTTATTGGTTATTTCCAATTTATCCTCCATAGCTTGTTTGTACATGGTTGTTTGCTTGTTGTCTCCCCCCCTTAGACTGTGAGCCGTTTAAGAGCAGGGACTGTCTTTTACCTTTCTTTGTATAATGCCTAGCACATAGTGCAGATAATTAATATTTGTTGAATGACTGGCTAAATGGAAAGGCATTGAGAAGGGGCCAGTGATAAATAGTGTATCCTAAAGAGCAGACTAGTGAAGCACACACACACAATCAATCAATCAAGTGGAAATTGGTTTTGCTTGACCATGCATATTTGTTACAAGGGTTTCTTTCTTTTTTGGAGGCGGGGGGACAGAAAATAAGTGTTAGTCAATTGAAACACATAAAATTTAATTAAAAAAGGATCAATACTAAAAGAATGACCACCATTTTGTTTTATTTTGGTTTCCTACACTCACAAATACTGTATAACTAGTTGTTGAAGACTTGGGATCAATTTCAGCCCTATTGATAAAAGCATGGATCTTTCAAAGACCAACATTATTGGAAGCAACATTATTGGGCATTTACATTAGTGCTTTAGAACTAAGAGGAGAATGGCAGAGTTTCAGGTCTCACTACTCTTTATAGAGATGCTCAGAGCAGAAATAGATGTAGAACTGTTGCCTTGTTCTGATTTATTCTGTTTTATAAGTGTTCATCTTGATGATCGAGTGATCATTACTTCTTAGGTGACTCACAGTCCTCCTTCCTTGTGTTTGTTCATTTTTCTTGATTTTCTCTGCTCCCCATTTCTCTTTTCTCTCTTCTTCCTTCTGTTATGGGGTTATCTTGGTTTTCTTATATATATTGTGTTGTTCTGTCAACAAAGTTATATTTTTCTTTTCCCCATGGGTCAGCACACTTCCAAAGCAAGAGTTGTCTTTATCCAGGAAATCACCCTATAAGTCTTCACAGCTCCTTCATTATGTCATCATTTCAAGGTAGTAAAAATCTTGACTACGTATAATGCTCAAAAAGTGACATTCTGGGCAAGAGCACTTTCTAGGTTACCCTTTAAGTGTGAGAACTCATCTTGTTTCAAACCTTCAATCAAACCCTTTTGCCTCAATCAGTGACTGGAAATGAAAAGAAACTAATTTCTGCCTGACCTTTAGTATGTACCTCAAAAAATTTTTTTACCTATTGCCTTACGTGTTCATCTTCATCATTTCTCCTATATTGTTCTCTATTATTAAACTCTTCCATGTAATATAGAAATATATGTAAGTAAAACTGATATAACAACCATGTCTCACAGTACATACCATATTCCACTCTGTAGGACTCCCTTCTATTTCACCCTCGCCCTCCAAAGGGACAAAATGTTTACTTTTTTCATTTTTCCGGGACGGAGATTTTTCACTATAATTCATCTGAATTCACCTCCTTTTAGTGTTGCTATTAGTTGAATTGTTGAAGTCACTTTCAATATTGTTCTCTTGCTTCTGCTTTCTTCTCTACATATTATTTCCTCCCTGTGTATTACTTCCTTATGTATGGTTTTCCCCCTATGTACCAATATTCCCATATTTGTCTGAATTTCTCATATTTGTCTCTTTTTATGAAGCAATGCTATTCCATTATACCCACCTGCTACGGTTTGTTCAGCACTTCCCCGTGGATGGGTTATCCTCTAGGCTTCCAGCTTGCAGATAACACAGAGTGGTACTAAGATCATTTTGCTATATGTAGTGCATTAAGAAGACCTTTTTTTAAAAAATCAACAGAATTCTGCAACAATGGGATAGAGATAGTGAGCTACCTCTTCATTGGAACTATCCAAGCTAAGGCTAGATGACCCTTTATCAAAAATGTAGAAGGAAAGACTTTAAGCTCCACATTATACGATCATATGGAATGCTTCTTTTTTCTTTGTTTAGCCATCAGAATTGGAAACTTCAAAGAAAAATAGCCTCCAGTTTAATTCCTTGACGATAAGCATTGTTTTATTAATTATAGCCCTAGTGAGCAGTTCAGTTCCTGGCAAATAGAAGGTATTTAATAAATGCCTGTTGATAGATTGGTTGATTTTTAAAGTACTTTCCTCTCAACAATCATAAGAAGAATGTAGTGCAAATAGTATCATCTATTATTCATAAATGAGCAAATTGAGATTCCAAGAGGGTAAATGACATGTCCGTTGGTGGCACAGCTAGCAAGCATCCCCTCTGTATCACATCCTGAAGAACGGTGTAGTTCCAGTTTCTCAAGTTAAGCAGCCTAGGAGTTAACACATATCACATGTCCAGATGCATATTTAATGGAGAAATCCATAGTGTTTAATCCAGGGATGAATGATTTATGGGAGCCTTGGATTATTCACTTTGCACTAAATTAAGTTGTCTTATTTAGACAAAACAAGACTTCCTGACGGGATCTGCGTCAGGGGCTTGATTGAGTAATGATGTACATTGCCGAGATGACTTATTGATTACATTTTTGAATCATCTGCCACCAAGAGGAACTAAAGCTGTTTAATTTTAAATCTGTTCACATTGGGAAGCACTTGTACAAAGGAGATTGTATGTATTCTGCTTGAAATCTCAGCCATTTAATTATCCTCTGAATATTTATGGAACCTTGAACTGATTGGTTTTATAGTGTTGGGTTATTTTTAGGCCAAAGTAAGTGTCACAGTATTTGTGCTCTCCCTCCCCCACCCCTTCTACTGTTAAAAGTTGTTGTTCCATCAGTTAAAAATTTTACATCCTGTATTTCAGGTCCAAATATTATTTGTGAAAATGAGAAAAATTTTCATATTATCAGCATCAATTTAACTACCAAATACCTAATGATAATCTTTATACAGTGTGTCTTGTTATCCTATAACCTTATTTGGTGTGAAGGAGCACTTTCAGAAAAGCTGAGTCCTGGCAGTTACTATTCACATAGTATGGGTGTCAGAGAAGACTAGCACCTCTGATGTGGAGGCTGCTGAGCCCTTTTCAGGGCTGCTTTCCACCTTTGGTGTCCACCTCTCTCCCAACTCGCCTGTGGCTCCAAGAAATTATATGCTCAGTGGCTATACCCTGGTAAACTTTTTTGGCAGATGGGCTAAACCAGGTTGAGGGTAACCCATTGGAGAGTTAGGAGGGTGCTGACCTCAAACATGCAACGATGTCCCCTGTACAATGGGCACATGAGAGCAATTTGTTCCAACAGGCCACGAAGGTGGCTGAAGCAGGTGCTATGGAGTGCTCAGAGCTTGGTCAGCTATGGAAGACACCAAGGTCATCCACTGCATCCCAAGGCATCTCCAGTCATCTTGAATTTTATCTTGCCATTGGACTTTGATGACTCTGGTAGAGAGAGTGAAGCTGAGGTTTTGTGCAATTTTGCCTTAAATCTAATTTATGCATGTGTAAAAAGACATGATCAGTGGCTCACCACACAGCTAAGTTTTGTAGCCTTGGGGAATGGCTTTCACTTCCTTGGGCCTCAATTTCCTTATCTACAAAATGAAGGGTTAAGCTTGATGATCTCTTAGTTCCTTTCCAGCTCTGAACCTATGATATCCGCATCCTCTCCCACATAGAATCCGTGAGGTAGGTCAAGTCAACAGCATTTATTCATTGTCTTCTATGTGTTCAGGACTGGGCTAAATGTTGGGCTTAGTACACAGGAGACACTTAATAAATGCTAAATGAATAATAAATTACTTGAGATACAAATAAAAGCAA
This sequence comes from Notamacropus eugenii, assembly GCF_028372415.1. Taxonomy (NCBI): domain Eukaryota; kingdom Metazoa; phylum Chordata; class Mammalia; order Diprotodontia; family Macropodidae; genus Notamacropus; species Notamacropus eugenii. The sequence continues at coordinate 385,918,957 of NC_092872.1, read as the reverse complement.
AAAAAACCAAACCCCAAACCCTGCCCTAAAGAAACTCACAGTCTAATGGAGGAGACATGTAAGATTTATTCAGGATAAACTAGAGCTAATATTAGAGGGAAGTCATTAATGTTAGAATTCTTGCAGAAAGCAGGAAAGGAACCAGGAAAGAATTCTTGAAGAAAGCAGGATTTTAGCTATGTCATGAAAAAGTCAGGAAAACCAAGAGGCTTAAGGTAGGTTAAGGCATTGCTATCATCCTCTTATGGCCAAAGAAGAAATTCAGGTACAGAAAGACCAAATTATTTATCTAACGATGATACATCAATTTAGTAAGAGTGGAAGAACCTGAATACAGATTTTCTGCCTTCTAGGCCCAAGTCATTTTTTTAATAGCCCAAGTTGCTTTATATTAGCATAAGATACCTCTCCACTGCTCCTCTCACTAGAGTATAATTTCATTAAAGACAGAGAAGCCATCTGTTGCAAATCCTCTTATTTTGTCTTCATATAGTGCTTTGCACATATAGGGTCTTTAATACCAGTTGATTGACCTATTTCAACTACAAAGATAAAGAGTCACAGAATATCAGGGCTGAAAGGAACCAGAGATGTCCCTTAATTTAGTACTTTCCATTTAACAGATGGGGTCACTGAGGTCCAAAAAGGTCCGAAGTCTTCTCACTCAGCTATACTCCTTTAGACTTTTCCATCATGCTCCCAGGAATCTCATTATCCTCTAAGATCCAATCAGTCTTAGAACTCAGATCTCATCAATATCTTCGCCCCCTCTGATTAGAGGGTAGATTAAAGAGTTCCTCCCCAAACCTCCATTTACAGAGAGAGCATAGGTCAGCTGTGTCTTCCTTTCTTCCTGAGACTTCTCAATGATGTCAGGATCCTTCTGCTTGAGTGTAAGACCTGTGAAGGTAGGGACTGCTTTTTGTATCCTTGGTACTCAGCACAGTACTGGCACATAACGAGTGCTTAATATTTATCGATTAACTTGTCCTGGAATACATAGGGAATTGTTGCCAGAACTTGGACTAGAACCTGGTTACACTGAAAGTTGCATGAGAGCATAGACAATGTCATGCATATGTACATGCACACATATATACACATACAGCTGCAACACATGTAAATAAGCACACAAACATATATGTATATCTATACACGTGTGTCCATATACGCATGTGTATATATGTATGCATTTATGCTCTCTATCATCTCCCCAACACAGGAATGTATCCTATAAATTTATATGGGATTTATTATTGACTTTGAATTTCTGTGATAATAGCTGTGTTTAAATTCACACAGAGTTTTGTATAACACAACTACATTTTAAGACAAAAATATTCCTAGACCTTCATGAAGGCTGAGCATGAACAGCATCTGTTAGGATTAGGAATACTGTACATTGGGAAGTAGCCACCTTTGGGCTTGCTGGGAAGTATCCTAAGCAAGCCCTCTGGGCCATGGACAACCAACAGAAGAACTCGATGCTATCAACTCTAAAAATTTTAAAAATATAAAACATACCTAACCATTGAATTTTTGTTGTTGTTATTGTTTTGGCTAGCAGGTTTGCATTCCTAGATATTTCACCTCCATAAATGATGGTTTTTTAGGGAGGGTAAGAAAAAAGTGGAAACTGAGTGCACATAAGTTAAAGGATAGCTGAAAAAAACGGTACATGAATGTGGTGGAATATTATTGTTCAGTAAGAAGCCAAGTATATGAAGAACTCAAGAATCTTGGGGAAATCTGCATAAACTAATAGACTGAAGTGAACCGAACCAAGGACACAATTTACACAAGGACCACAATAGTGTAAAGGAAACCAGCATTGAGAGACATCAGAAATCTGATCAATGCAAAGAGCAATCTTTATTCTGCTGGGCCACCTGTGAAATGTACCTCCCCCTTCTTGGCAAAGGGGTCGTAGAGTGGCTTTGTCAACTCAAATTGAAATGGAGGCTACTGAGTGGAATAAAAGAATTTCTTCGGGCAGTAGATTGATAGGAAACCCACATATTAATATTATTGATGCTTTATTGTATTTTTGTTTATTTTGTTAGCTATTTCCTAATCACATTTTAATCTTGTTCAGTCATAGTAGTGAATGTTTTGGGTCAGACATGTAGACTATAGATGAAGAATGAGGCATATAAAGTTAGACATCACTCACTCACTCAATCAATCAACATTTATTCCTTTGTGCCAGAAACTATGCTGGGTACTAGAGACGTAAGTACCAAGAATAAAACTATCCCTACTCTTAAGGAACTTACATTCCAATGGTGGAGACAAGAAGGAGACAGTGAATATATGAGACAGAGTTCCAACCCGGATTTTCCTACCTCCAAGTTCAGTGCACTATGGGGAGCCAGAAAGCTGTCCCAAGAGCCTTCATCCTGTAACTGGTAAAACATTTTCATAACTTTTATGAGTGAAGTCTGAGACCCCTCGTCCTCAAAGATGAGGTTTCTGCCTAATAATTTAGGCAGAATCTATGTGATCAATGAGTGAATTTCATGTTGAAAGAATTGGAATGGGGCCTTGATTTCCAGATCTGGTTGTCTGTCCTAGGGGACGTCTGAAGGGTCATGCTGTAGGAGAAGGCCCTGATGGGAGGGAGAGGAATGCCTTAGTAGCTACCCCTAGAATATCTGAACAGCCAGTTTGAAATGAATTCCCACTGTATTTGACTTGGGGCCAGTCTGCTGATATGAGAGAGTAGTTTTTTTCTGTTTGCTTTGTGAAAATAAAGTTGAATCTTTATGTAAATGAGATGTGAACTTTTTGCTCTTATCACTTAAAAAAACACACACACACCAATCCTCCCTAACAACCCACCTGTCTCTTAAATGTTTGCTTCAAGAATGCCATTATCACCTTCATTACCATTAATATTATCATTATTTAACATCTGTGAACGCTGGATGTGTGACAAGCATTGAGTAGCCTCACTGAAGGGAAAGGTCCTTGTTAATAACCTCAATTCTTTTGTGACTAGTAGAGAAAAAAATATTTTCTAGCAAATTTCAGCAGACAGAAGCCAAATTGCTGAATAGAATTGAAAAGTCTCATTGAAATTCCCTTACAGGTTGAGCTGTGCCTGTGGAAAAGTCCTATGGAAATAGTGCCTTTTAAGACCGGCCCAGGGCTGTTTCATCTTTCTGTTCTAAGAGGAGTTAAGTGACTGGAAGGTAAGGGGAGTGTTCCTTGAAAGGAGAAGCTGCAACACTCTCTGCTCAAAGACAGTAAAGTCTGAACTTCTTGGTATTGATTGAAACTATATAAAAAGACTCCTTTAATGAGAGAAAGATTGGTTACTCCCACCCTGGGGCTTACACAGGCACTCTGCATGGGGGAGTGAGAAATGAGAAGCTTTTGCCAAGGCAGAGGTAGGGAAAGTAATACCAAAGTGTGCAGGGGCTAGCTGAGAGGGAGTGGCGTAATGAAAACATTTGTCTTTGTCAGAGTGAGGCCCACATCTTGGGTCATCCCCAGCCTTCATGAGCTAACAATTCCTATGCCTGGGAAGAAATAATTGAAATAGCCGAACAACTGGGCCATCCGCTGCTGCTGAGGAACCAAGAACTGACAAATGAGGGCCACTGGAGGTTGAATAAAGAAAACTTCCAGGTCTGGTAGAGATGCAGTTGGCTGCTCTTCTTTGCATCCATACAAATCAAGAATTCCTGATAACCACCTGAAGGGCATTTGCTTTGAGTGGTTTTCCCAGTAGGAGAGGTACATTTGCTTTATTGCCCCAGTAAGGCTCTCAACTTGTCTTCCATTTGACCAATAGCATGTGTGAGGGAGTACCCATTTCCATTGCAGACTATTTTGTTAAATGAAAGTGGCGAAAGTAAGGACCAGTGTAAGAGAAACACTGATAAAACTCTTGATAGGGAGAAGGCACTTCATCAGGGTAAAGATGGCTATGGTATCTGTCCCTCTTGAATTTGCATATGATGGATATGAGGACTTCTGAAGTGGTTTGGGGACACCTTGATTTGTCAAACTTTTTGCTGATTGTGGGACACATGGATATTACCCAGTTGTAGTAGATGACAGAAATGTGAATTTTGATTTATCACCATGAAATAGAGGTGAGTCATCTCACAGACGAGACCTGCTTTGATCAATAGAAGAGCTGAGTTGAGATAAACTGAGTTTAAGGCTCAGGAGAAAGCTTAGAGTTTGTCTTTACCCTTCTTCTTAGAAGGGCTGACTGAAGGAAGGCAGGTTTTGCATTTGCTCTTTTGAAAAGCTGACTGAAGGTTTTATCTGAATTTTCATTTACCTCCAGAATAGTAAAATATCTTTAGAGCCCAGAGACATGATCAAATTCTGTATGAAAAAGTTCTGTAGATCCTAGACTTATGGTTTCTGCTTTTACTAGAAGAGTGTAACATTACCCAAGTAAGCCAGAAGAGGAGGAGCCGAAGTTTAAGAGACTGAAGAAAAGTGGTTCCAAATAGTAAGAGACTGGAGAGGACCAGAGCAGGAGTTTCATGAGCAGAGCAGCCAGTGAAGGAGTAGCCCCTCTCTTTGAGGAATTGTTCTCTAGGCTATTTCCCAGTAAAACAAAGAGCATCTTAACCTACAGTCCAGAGTGGTGAGTTGTCCCTAGGCAGATATGATCCCCATACGTGCATCCTCCTTGTGGTCACTTGCTGCCATGGACACTGTGTGTATTAGTGGTAGAATGTCTCTGTTTTGTGTGTGGAATAGAATGAGATTATTCTTTCTTTGCCTTCTGTTTAGTAAATGTTTCTGATTAAGAATATAGTCATCTCATATCATTTGATTTGTTAGATAAGAAATACACCAGTGAGAACTCAGCAGCTACAGTATACAACAGTAGAAGAGAAATTCCCCTGCCATAGTACGCCTAGCAACTTGAGAGAGTGAGTTGATGGAGTGGCCAGTCTTTATAGGAATCTCCCAACTTACTGGAATGGCTGTAGGTTAACTGAACAAACTGGCGTAGACAGAGAGAGAAAACTGATGGGGCTTTGCCCTACTCATGTTGCATGAACTGAAAGGGTCATGTTTCTTATGGGGTTGTAGTGGAAAGAGTATTGGATTTAGAGGAAGGTGTCCTGGGTTCAAATCCCGGCTTTGCCACTTGTCAGTCAACAGCATTTATTAAGCACCTACTGTGGGCCAGACACTGTGTTGAGACCTGGCAATATAAATAAAAACAAACAAAGAAACAAGATAACCCTTGCCTTTAAGGAGCTCATGTTCCAAAGGGGGACAACACATAAAAGGAAGCTGAAAAGCAGGAGAGGAAGGCATGGCAGAGAAAGTCTAGAGAGTTAGGAGGCTGATCTGAGAATCCTCCTTTAAAATGGAGGTTGTGGGAAGAACGAGCCACTTAGAGGAAGGGTCCAAAGGGACTGAGAGTACTTGCAGTGGGAGGAGTGAACTTTCTATTTATGTGTCCTTTTCTTCCTCAGTACTTGAATTTTACTTTGATCCAATCAATCAATAAGCATTTATTAAGTACCTACTGTGTACAAGGAACTGTGCTTATCCAATACAAGGAAGGAAACTACTCTCAAGGAGCTCACACTCTATTGAGGGAGATGTGTAAGTACACATTTAAGTATATGGTTTACATAGAAGTATATGCAGAGTAAATACAATATAAATACAAGGTAGTTAAATAGATTGTGAGGGAGGGAGAGTACTGGCACCTGGGGGATCAGAAAGTTTTAGTACATGATGGTATCTGAGCTACATCTTGAAGTAACAGAAGGATTCCAAAGGTAGAAGTGAGGAGGGTGCACATTCCAGACATGAAGGAGGCACAGGAGACCCAAAATGGAGTGTTAGATATGAGGAACATCAAGAAGACCAATGAGGTCACATTGTTCTACCTAGATGTGTTCTCAAAATAGGTCAGTAAGAAATTCTCTGGGCCCAGGTCTTCACAGTCCCTGGCTTGGCCCGGATGCATTACATGCACCTGAGCCTAAAGGGAATTATTTTTGCTTATGTAACAAGATGATGTAACCAGTGGACTGGAGTAGTGCACCATCTAGTGGGAAAAATTATGAAGTACATTTCCTTGCAAGTCTAAGGGTAGAGGTAATTAATGATCAACAGCGATGTCCTGATATCTTAGTCAGATGAGAACTTGTCTCAATCAAAGACTAAGTATGAAAAGTCCTAGTAAGTCACTGGATGAATTGGAACAACTTTGACTGGAAATCTGCTCCAGTTGGGTAAGGGACTTGGTAAGGTTCTGAAGGGAGAGGGAGGGTGGAGTTACTAAAAAACCAGGAACTAGTTAAGAACCTGAGTTTGAGGTAAGTGGCAACTAGGGGAAACTTCTTGCCTACCTCCTGAGAAGGAATCACTTGGAGGGGTCATGAAAGGAGCTGCCTTAGTCCCTTCTGCCTATTGACTGATGGATCATCTAAGGGTCCAGAGGATTTTGGACTTTTCAGCTTTCCATTGGCATCTTAGCATACAGAACAGAGAAGGCAAGCTTCACAAGAAGTCCAGCAGAAGTCATATCATACCTAAGGTCAACATTTGGAAGGCTTCAGCAAAAAAAGACTTCAAGGAGCTATGAATTACTCCTTTGCTACATATACTTACTAAGCTTGAGCCCACTTTCCCCTGGACTATGAATGTAGGGAGAACATGTCATAGCCTTTTGGGTATGTTTTATATCAGCTCTTCTTACCATACCACCTTAATAAATGCCCTCTTCCAAAAACTAATTAAGTCTGCTTAGTGTGCTTGCTGCATAGAATCAGGGTAATATCCATTATTTATTTAATTGGTTTTTACTGTGAGGAAAGTTACATCTGCAACAAGAAAATCAAACATTTTAATTAACTACAAGTTTTTTCCCAACAGAGAAATTGATCTTTTTCACATCATTTTCTTTTCCCCACCCAGGTGATATTATATGACTAAAACTCATGGGACACCAAAATCCAGAAAAAATTAAAATTTCAGATGCCTCTAAAGGTAACAGAGAGATACACGTGGGCATCAATATCTTCAGTATATGAAGTAAGGATGGCATGAGCTCAAGAAGTTACCTTCAGGATCAGAAATCAGAGAGTGAGTGGGAAGCGAATCTTAGAATCCATCTAGTCCATCCTCCTCATGTTACAGACAAGGGAACCGAGGTCCAGGAAACTTTAGTAATTTGTTCAATGTCACACAGGTCTGAAGAATCAGAGGCAAGATTTGGACCCAATGGTTAATCATATCATGTATTAGTAATTTAGTAAATGCTTTTGGATTGGTTGATTGATATTATTAAAAGAAGCATGTGGTAAGAATAAAGGATAATTGATAGGTAACTCTTGTAATCCCTTCCTTCCTTCCTTCCTTCCTTCCTTCCTTCCTTCCTTCCTTCCTTCCTTCCTTCCTTCCTTCCTTCCTTCCTTTCTTCCTTCCTTCTTCTTCTTCTTCTTCTTCTTCTTCTTCTTCTTCTTCTTCTTCTTCTTCTTCTTCTTCTTCTTCTTCTCCTCCTCCTCCTCCTCCTCATCCTTCATCTTCTTTTCTTCTTCTCTAGGCAATTAAGGTTAAGTGTCACAGTCAGTAAGTGTCAAATATGTCTGAGGCTGGATTTCAGCCAGTGATCTGTCCACTGTGCCCCCTAGCTGCCCCAAGCCATTGTTTTCTGAGCACTGTCAAGAGATCCAGAGAAAGGCTCATAATATGTTGATTAGCTTTCCTTGGGAAGCCATATAGAACATAGACACGAGCCACAAAAAAGAGTTACCATCTGAGCCATTAGAAGAAGTGTTCACATTGATGAATTTGTAGATCTATCAACAATTGAAAAATACTTTTCAGGATGAATTTATTCACATAGCCTCCTTGAAGTGGTAGTTTTTTCTCCCCTCTCTCGTTCAGTAGTCTGTATTAAATATTCTCTCTCTGGGATTACTATTTGTTTAATGAATGAACTTGAATGATCATTTTTGGTAACTCTCAGTTATCAAAAAGGAAGATATTTAAGAGGTTGTCCTTATACCTTAATGCTAATGTTTTAAAGTTTCCTCAGACTGATTCCTCTGGTTGCCCCAGAGAGTTATAAAACTCAGCCTTCATGACAAATATCTAGTATGATTTTAAATGGTCAGTGAATTATAGAAATTAAAAAAAAATCTATCTCTAGATGGTAAAATCTTAACTGGACACTTTAGAGAAATTGAGAGTTAATCAACTCCTAATGAATTGCTAATACCACTTTCTAAAATTAAGAGAAAAGAAATCATTCACTGGTCTTGAGGGGGTGCATGTATATTCTTCATCCTGTTAATTATAAATTGTTAAATATATTGTAAATATCCGTGAACACATATTTTAGCTTAGTTTAAGAATTATGCAAAAGTCTTTAGTTTGGTTTTATGTTGCATTGTCCAGTATAGGGAATCTCCTTTCTTCATTTGTTGTAAATAACCCTGTAGACGGAATTCTAACTAGCACTGAATGATATGGGCTTTTCCCCAGGATAGTGAACTTTAGAGGGTGCTTATGGCCTTTGCAGTTCTTTCAGAAGCATAGAAATTACTGAACACCTAGTAAGCAAAATAATTACTTACAACTCACAGCTATCTGAGGGTGTGCCAGTGACTATATATACCCCAGGCAATCTCTTCCCCAACCTGCTATGTTCCCCCTTTTCATTGGCTTATCCAAAATAGTTGAGGACATGTTTTTTCTTGTTTGTCCTGGGTACATTTTTTGCTACTGGTTCTAGGTACAAGTATGATTGGTTACTATTTTGTAGGAAGCAAACTCCCCAGATTGAAGGAGCCACTTGGTATTAAACTGTAATATTCTACCTGTTGGCCTCTGAAAATCTAAAAAAAGTGACTGGGAATTGCTTGATCGTTGATCATACAGGCTTGTCTAAAACATATTTCAAAGGAGTCAAATACATTAAAAGTGGTTCATGAATTGTACTGAACCTGCCACAAGAAAACAGAAGCCTGAGGGCTTTATCCCTTTTCACCTTTGCAGAGTATCATTAGAGAGAGAAATAGTAGGAGAAATTTGAGCCAGCTTTCATGCAACTAGGATCCATGCCTGTGTAGGACCTGTGAGTCCAGCCTGAGAAGAAGCACTGGGCCTGATTAAGTTAGGAGGTTCTAAAAGCAAGCTCCCCAACATACACAGTGGGCCTGCTATCACAGATTCTTTGACCTGCTTTTCTAAAAGGAAAGGCAACTTTTGAGGGTCAACAACCACTTTAATCAAGCTCATATATATCATTCACTGAGTTCAGGGAAAAAAGTCAGCACCCTGAACTTCAGAGAAAATACAAAAAGAGAAATAAGGATCAACCAACAGACAGGGCTTGCAGCTGCCTGACCATAAGCAATACATACATCACAGATCAACAGACACATCCAACTGTCTGACCATTATACACATACAAACATCTGGGTTTTCAAAGCTGGGGGGTACTCCTTAGCAGCTGCCCAGAGTCTCATCTGGTCAAACAAACATTTCCAGTGAGTAAGCCCCAAAGTAAAACTTCACCTCAGGGTATTTATACACTTTTCAGAGTCAGAGGGCATCACAACCCTTGAGAACCAGTGTCACATCAACAAAAGGTGTGGGTCTTCCTACAAATCTCCCCTAATCAAACTCTTCTTAATAGGCAGGCCCATTAATAGGTGGGAAAAATCTTTAATCCTAGTAGCATTACAGAGTATCAAAGTAAATTGGAAAGGGAATTAGGAGTCTGAATACTTGGGTTCTAGCTCCAGCTCTGACACTTATTTGTCCTGGGACTTTAGGGAAGTTACTTCAGCTGTCAAGTGGAAAGTCCCAAGGATAATATAAAGTGCTCTACAAAGATAAGGGAATACTGTTATTATGATTGGTATTTTTGGACCTGTGATTTCCTTGGAATAGGGCTTTCCCAATGTGGAAACTCTATCAATTTGGATAGACAACTGCTCACCAATGCATCATCTTAGAGAATTGCCTAGATCCCTAAAAGGTTGACTTGCCCATTGCCACCCAGCCATCATGCCTCAGAGGCAGATGTTCCTAACTTCAAGGCAAGCTCTCTATCTGCCCTTCTATAATAATCTGTGATTAAGCAAGTGAAGTGCTCATTTTAATCATCAACATTTGGGTATTTCAGTTGTCTCCATACTATTGATGTACCCATTTGCTCTATTAGTTTCTAGTTGAGACTCATCCATATCTTTCAATCCTATGGGAATCTTGTCTATGACCTTGCACAAATGTTCCATGGAGCAACTAAGGGGCCTTCATATTGTTCTTTTTGACATATATATTTTGTGTATGCCAATGTAGTGCTTAGGTTTCTCTTCTGTTATTCCTCATTCTTGCTACATGACTGGTACATCTTTTCTCGTCAAACATATCTTTAATGATGTTTTTGGTGCCTTTTCTTATATATCTCATTATTGGTAAGATGCTGTAACCTACTTACTCCTATCATGGATATTTCTTTCTCTTAAAACTGTTTTTTCACTTAGCATTTGTTTTTCCCCTCACATTTCCTAAAAAAAAAAAAAATGAAAACAAAACAATGCAATCCACCAGAACTCTTGTAGCAAATATGCTTAGTCAAGTGAAAATAATTCAAGGACAATTGCATTGTCCTTGTCCAAAAAATATGTCTAATTCTGTACCTGGCGTCCATCACCTCTCTGTCAGGAGGTGGGTATCATGCTTCAACATTGTTGGGCATTACATTGATCAGAGTTGTTAAGTCTATTAAAGTTGTTTTGGCTTCACTATGCATATTTATTATGAGTTTTGGTTGGTTGCATTGTTTTGCTTTCATTTTTTCAGGAGGTATAAGGGAGAGAATAAATATTGTCATCTTAGAAATTGTTTTCCTGGTTCTACTTAGTTCATTCTACATTAGTCCATATAATTTTTCACAGGTTTCTCTGAAATTCTCCCATTCACAATTTTTTTATGATGTGATAATATTGAATTGCATTTATATAATATAGTTTGTTTAGCCATTCCATAACTGATAGGCATCCCTTTTGTTTCAGTTTATTTGGAATTACAGAAAAGGCTTCCAAAATATTCTTATACATGTGTGTCCTTTTCTTTTTCATCAATCTCTTTGAGGATATCGGATTAGTAGTGGCATTGTTGGGGTCCAGGGCATATAGATAATTTAGTGCCGTTTTGGCCGCAGTCCTAAAATTGCTTTCCAGAATGGTTACATACTTCTTTCCATTACAGAGAATAAAAAAGTTTGTACGAGAGAGCATTAATAATTTCATCTTTCTATGATGCTTTAAGGTACCATACAACCATCTTATTTTGCCATTTTGAAGATATGTCTAAGTTTATCTCCAAGTCACTTACCCCAGGCCACACAACCAGTAAACAATAGGACTGAGATTGGAACCTAGGGCTTTTGAATATGAGTCCATTGCTTTAACCCCAACACCAAGCTACCCATGATACAGAGAAGAGTACTGTTTTGGAGATAGAAGCCCCATATTTAAATCTCTGCTCTACCTCTTACACGTTGTGTTTCCCTGGGCAAGTCACTTTTCTGAACCTTAGGTTCTTTGTGGAGAAAATGAGCTAGATGACTAAATAACCTTCAATGTTCTTTCTAGGATCTACGATCCTGATCTTATAGAAAAGTATCTCTAGAGAGAGCAGCACCCTTTCCCCTGTATCTTTTAAACCTATTCCTCCAGGATTTAGTAACAAGAAGGAATAAGTGATATACCAAATGCTGAAAATGTTAAGATTAATTTTTGAGCTATCTCTGCTCCTCAGTTTTCCTGTTTGTAAAATGGAAGGATTTGACTCAGAGATTTTTAAGGTCCTCTCCAAGGCCAACATGTTAAGATTCTTTATATTTTTCCTAAGCCACTGCACTCATCCTCCAAGGTCTTTGGAGAAAAATCCATTAGGCAGGTAGGTCCTGAGCAAATGCATTTTCTTGACCTTTTAATGACCTGCCTTTTTAGGAGGGGAAAATAGTGTCAGAATGCTGCTTTTGAATTCTACTAGGTATGTCCCCTGTCCACTAATGAATGCAGAATATGATGAGCTAATTATGGTAATGCAGACCCTCATGAATGCCAAAAAAATTCATGATGATCTGTAGTATAAGAATACATAAAGTGCAATTAATTTGTAATTGGGGAGTAGTTAGCTGGTATTAATATTAATAACTTGGTTCTGAATTTCTTCATTGCATCAAACTGTTTTCAACTCTGACCATAGACGTTTACTGAAAATTCAATTAAGTCAAGAAACATTTGTTAAGCACCTACTTTGTCCAAGGCACTGAGCTAGGAGTTGGCTCTACAAAGACAAAAGAATCTAGCCCTTCCTTCCAGTAGCTTGCAATTTAATAGTGCATACTAACAGCATATTAATAAGCATAATACCTGGTAGAGTGTGAAAAAGGAGTTACAAAATTTTTAAAGAAAGTTGAAGGAGGAAAAAATCACTTTGAGATGTGGACATCAGGGAAGACTTTGTGGATCGGGAGGCGTCTGAGCTCAGATGTAAAGAAAGAAAATATTTTTTAACAGTCAGTGATGTGAAAGGAATACTAGGGGGTGAAAAAGGGAGGGGGATGCTTAGGAGAACACTGGAACATGAAGTAAGTGAAGGAGAGGAGTGTAAGATGAAGCTGGAAGGATAGGCTGGAATCACATGGAGGAAGACTTCAAATATTAAGGTGAATTATCTGGTTTTTATTCTACCGGTACTCTCTTAAGGTCCTGAGAAGAGTCACGAACTTGTTAGACAGGCATTCTTGTGGTTGTTCAGTTGTTTTAGTTGTGTCTGACTCTTAGTGATCTCATTTGGGGTTTTCTTAACAAAGATACTTGAGGGCTTTGCCATTTCCTTTTCTAGCTCATTTTACAGATGAGGAAACTGAGGCAAACAGTTAAATGATTTGCCCAGGGTCAGACAGCTAGTAAGTGTCTGAGGCTGGATTTGAACTTGGTCCTTCCTAATTCCAGGTCTACAGCTCTATCCAGTGCACTATCTTTTGGCAGCTCTGTGAAGGCTAGAATGGAGAAGGCAGAAACTGGAGGTAGGGAGATTGATATAACAGAAAACTGTTATAGCAGAACAGGTGATAGTGCTAAGGGTCTGAACTACAGTATTATGACTACAGTACTGACTGTATCAAAGAGAGGAGACCTATGGGAGAGGTAGATCACTGAGGCCTGAGCACTGATCCAATAGATGTGGGGGATAAAGAAGGAGGATTCAGAGATTCTTGGCAACACAAGTGCCTGGGAACAGGAATAAGTAGAAAATCACAGCTAGATTCCTTTTATCTCATTATCAATTCTCTGTTAAAATAAATGCTATGAGAGGAGAGACAAACCGCATTTTCAGTTGACTTCTTGCTCCCTTTATATGCCTGGGAACAGGAATAAGTAGAAAATCATAGCTAGATTCCTTTTATCTCATTATCAATTCTCTGTTAAAATAAATGCTATGAGAGGAGAGACAAACCGCATTTTCAGTTGACTTCTTGCTCCCTTTATGCAAAGGGCATGCTGACCTTTTAGCTTCTCCTAAGCCTTTCTTCCCCTTCTTCTCATTACACCATTAATAAGCATCCACATGTTTGCATGAGGTACCGCTAAGTCTCTTTATGCTCCTACTTTGCATGTGGATGACGTCCAAGTGCAGAAGCAAAAGAAGACGCATCCGAAGTCAATAGCTCCTGTTTCAATGTCAGTGTGGCAGGGAAATTACATTTCCCAGAGCAAAATCAAATAAATTCCCCATGAAAACAGTCCCATTGGCCTCCAAGGTAATGGGCCAGAAAAATGCCCATTTTCCTGGTAGACCTAGAAAGTGGTCTGAGAGTATAGAGAGCTGGAAAAGACCATATCACCAGAGATAATAAAAAAAGACCAGAGATCATATCACCTAACTCCCTCATTTTACAGATGAAGAAATTGTAGCCCAGAGTAGTGAAGTGACCCTTGGTCATGCCCAAGGTTACCCAGTGAGTTAGCTAGTGTCAGAACTGATGCATTGAAGAGCCACCTGGCATGCTCCCAGACTTCCTGATATCCACGTTCTGATCTGGGTAGGTTTCTGAGTAAAATCATAAGAACTAAGGACACACTGCAAAGAGACTATGCAGCAATTAATCATTGAGTTAAAGTGTTCAACTTTTCCTAGTGTTAGGGCACCATGAGAGATGGAAGAAGCAGAAAAATACTCCCTGGCCTGGACACATTTTCCATGCTTCCATAAATGTGTGATCTCATTAGTGAGGGCACTTCCTGGATTGGGACACATCCCAAGACATTCTTTCTAATTTTGCACGATTCCTATTCATTTCCTCCTTGAAATTCTCTGCTTGATTATGGAGTCAGAACTGGAAAGGACCTTCAGAGTGATTTTGCCCAACACTCTAATTTTATAGACAAAGAAATCAGGGTCCAAAGAAGTTGGATGACTTGCCCAAAATTACGCAGCTAGCAATAGGGCAGAGATGAGACACCAACTCAACTTTTCTGATCCCACATTCCACGCTGTTAGAAAAATGTAGATTCCTTCTATTATATATGGTAGTAATAGGGGCAGCTAGGTGGTACAGTGGATAGAGCACCAGTGCAGGAGTCAGGAGGACCTGAGTTCAAATCTCACCTCAGACATTTGACACTCACTAGCTGTATGACCTTGGGCAAGTCACTTAACCCCAACTGCCTCATCCTGGGTCATCTCCAGGCATCCTGATGAATGTCACTGGCTTCAGATGGCTCTGGAGGAGAAATGAGGCTGGTGACCTGTACAGCCCTCCCTCACTCAAAGCAAAGTCAAGTGCAAGCCATGTCATTATTTCTCTGATGGCATGGTCTTCTTTGGCAACGAAGGACGAACACACACAGGTAATGATAATAATTAATAATAACCCCCTGCTCTTGCATGATTGGCCCACTCATTTCTTTCATGAAGTCTTATTTGGTACTTCTCAAGCATAAGTCTGGTAATATCCAGCGTGTTTTCTAGGTGTCAAAAGGCTAAAAATGCTAGACTTGGAGTCAGGAAGGTTTGAGTGCAAATCCTGACTCAGATAATTCCTGTGGGACTCTGAGCAACTTATGTGACCTCTCTCAGTTTCACTTGCATGGTGTACAAAATTGGGTGATTGTGATGTTCAAATAAGATACGTGTAAAATGCTTTGAAGAACTTGTTAGCTGTTATTACCTGTCTCTACTATGCACATTTTCATTATCTTTGGGTAACTTGTATTTGTGGTTCTTCTGAAATTGTTGTATTTCCTGGTTAGCATACAAAAGGCATGGCCAGGAGATACTAGTATTGAGAAGATGGACATTTGGGAGTTATTCGAATAGAATACAAACTTTATCATTTTTCTTTGGGACTTCAGTGCCTAGAATATAGTTACCACTTTAGAAATGAGATTTTTGCCAGATTTCCCTCTTTTTATTAAGTTCTGGTACCAGTTCATTATCTATTTGCCTCACTTGTCCCAGACATGTGCTGAACGGGGTAATTCAATGGACTGCCCATCCTATTGCATGTCACCATCAGGGTAATATACATTTTTCATCCACTCTTTTCCAAATGTGAAGGGTTAGGCCAATCACTTTCAGATGTTATTCACTACAATGCAGATTTTACATGTATTAGAGAAACTATATCACAGAGAAATTAAAGCTAAATCACCCATCTGTCTCCAGAGAAAGAACTGATATTGTCTGAATGTAAACCAAAACATTTTATTTTCACTTTCCTTCTTCCTTCCTTTCTTTCTTCCTTTCTTTCTCTTTCTTTCTCTCTCTTTCTTTCTTTCTTCTTTCCTTGCTTTCTTTTTTTCTTCCTTCCTTCCTTCCCTCCCTCCCTCCTTCCCTCTTTCTTTCTTCCTTCCTTCCTTCCTCTCTCCCTCCCTTTTTCTTTTTCTTTCTTTCTTTCTTTCTTTCTTTCTTTCTTTCTTTCTTTCTTCCTTTCTTTCTTTCTTTCTTTCTTTCTTTCTTTCTTTCTTTCTTTCTTTCTTTCTTTCTTTCTTTCTTTCTTTCTTTCTTCCTTCCTTCCTTCCTTCCTTCCTTCCTTCCTTCCTTCCTTCCTTCCTTCCTTCCTTCCTTCCTCCCTTCTTTCTTTCTTTCTTTCTTTCTTTCTTTCTTTCTTTCTTTCTTTCTTTCTTTCTTTCTTTCTTTCTTATGTTCTTGTACGAAATGACCAATATGGAAATGTTTTACATGATTGCACATGTATAACCTATGTTGGATAGCTTACTGTCAGTCTCAGAGAGTAGGGAGGGGAGAGGAAGGAAGGGATAAAATTTAGAACTCATAACTTAAAAAAAAATACGTTAAAATTTTTTAACATGTAATTGGGGAAAAATAAAATATTATTTAAAAAGACATAAGCAAAAATGATATTTAGAGGTGTAAGGCTAATGTAAGGTTAATGGTGGATCAGGGAAAGAGTTAAAGTTCTTTCCTGTCCATTAATAGGCCTCAGATGCCTTTTGTTAATTTCTGATGAGGCCCTGGGTCACAAGAGTCGTGCCCTCCAGTCTTGAAAGGATATATATACTTTGAGATGAGGTTTTGCTTTGGGACTTATTTTTTTGGAAGAAGGTTCATGTGCCAGATAAGATAGTCATTTTAAGAAGCCCCCCAGCTTTGAAAACCCAGATATTGGTGCTTCTCTCTCTGATAACAATATATGTATTGTCTATAGTCAGACAGTTGGAAGCACTGTCTGTGGGTATTTCTGTTTGTAATTTCTGCTTGTAATTTCTGTTTGTATTTTCTCTAAAGTTCAGGGTGCTGACTTTCTCCCCTGAACTGTTAGTGATATATGACCTTAATTAAAGTAGATTGTTGACCCCTCAAAAGTTGCTTTCCTTTTAGAAATGCAAATCTGAGAAACTGTATAGCAGGTTCTGTGTGTGCTGGGGTCCTTGCTGTTGCAAGAGGCTATTTAGAAAACTATGTGGCTGTCCTGGTCATGAAGGACTTCATAGGGGAAATCGAATGCTACTTTGGAAGCTTTGGGACATGGGTAGAATTTAGATATTTGAAGGAAATGGGATGGGGAGAGGGCATTTCATATGCCCCAGGTTAGTGTAGGGAATGGGCAAGGG